>NC_072398.2:211992500-212617500 GCF_028858775.2 Pan troglodytes | reverse complement strand
TTAGAACCGGGAGATCTGCGAGCACAGCCTGTCTTAGCACTAGCTTGCTGGGCAACTTTGGGCAGGTCACTGCACCTCTCTGAATCTTGGTCTCCTCGTCTGTAAAATAAGAATGCTGCACAATAATGGTATTAATAGCTAACATGTATTGCTCCTCATATCCACCCTTTAAAGTAGACACTGGAGTTATCCCCACTTTACAGATGTGGAAACAAGCTCTGAGAGGTTTAGCAATTTGTCCAAAGCCACAATGCTGGTAAGTAGCAAAGCAGCCTGGAACTATCTCCAATGTGCTTTCCAGTAACAATGCTCCCAATCTGACTGTCCCAAGGTTGTCCCTGGAATGTGAATCCACATCTGGCCTCAGTCACGGGATTCCAAGGCTGTCCATTTTAGTCTACTCCCACTGTCTGTGGGTGTGAGACTTTTCTGTCCAAAGAAGTAGGGGCCCAGGCGCTGCCTGCCTGGCACTGCCCAGCCCACAGTGAGCTGAGCTGGGTCCCTGGGGTTCTGGCTAAACCCATCCCTGCAACCCAGGCCACCCACTCAGCTGCCTTTACAGAGATGCATTGACCCATTTAGACACTCTCCGGGGAGCCATTGCTCTTTCAGAGTGACATCATTCTTCTGGCCTCAGGTCAATACACAGATTTGTTCCTGGCATCAGAAAACATTTAATAGCTGGCTCCATGGCCCTCTGTCAAAGCCGCCTCCACTCCCAGCCATGGCCCAGGCTCCTCTGGGAGCCTTGGGAGCCCTGGGCTGACCCACTCTGGCCAAGAGCTGGCCTGCAGAGAGGGGCGGAGCCAGGGTGTGGGTGTGGTTCTGGCCAGGTCTCCCCTGGGGTCCAGGGTGATGGTACAGCACAAGCTCTGCACATGCTCTCAGGAGCAGGGTTTGCAAGCCTCTGGGCCAATCTTTGATGCGATACGCTGGCCTGGCCCCTTCCCTTCAAGAGCCTCCAGTCTGATGGGAGAGACCCAGCCTCTGCCTTCAGGGATCCCCAGGTCAAATGGGGGAAGCCAAGCTTCTGCTTTTGGAGGCCTCAGCCTCAGAAGGAAGAGTGACACCAAGATGAAAACAGCATTAAAACAAAGCCACAAAGAGACAAAGGCAAATCAATGCCCAGAAAATGAAGTCTGGCCCATGTGCAGGAAGGGTTTGACAAGGGTTTGGAGTTTATCATGACTGGCTGCATGGAGGAGGCAAACATTACAGTACATTTAAAGCAAAGAAAATTATGGACAGACTGAAAGTATGAGAGTGAGCAATTTGAGGAAGGAAAGCCCGTGCAAAAGTTCAAAACGGAACAAACTGCAGCTTGTACAAAGGTAGGTAGTTGAGCAGTTGAGAGATAGATCTTAGACTGTCCAAGAAGAGCCGAGGTTTTACTGAGCACATACTATGTGCTGGCTCTGTTCTAAGGGCTCCACCTGTATCATTTCATCAGGTCTTCACAGCAACCCTATGTGCCAGCTGCTACCATGTTATCATCCCCATGTCCAAATGAGGGCACTGAAGCACAGAGAGGTTAAGTAACTTGCCCAAGGTCACACAGCTGGTAAGTGGCAAAGCTGGGAAGGGCCTAAGTCATGGCCCAATCTAATATCTCTGTATTACAAATAGCAGCTAAGGCTCAGAGAGGGGTGACACAACTTGCTCAGCATCACACAGTGAGAGGCAGGGCCAGAATGGGAGCTGAGGTTATAGCGCCCTGGAATGGAAGGCTAGGAGGGATCTTCAGAAGGCACTGAGATCAACCTTCTGTAGATCTGACTGATCCACTGGGGGTAGGGGGTGTGGCAAGAGCAATGTGGAAAGGTTGTTGCCATAGGGAGAGAAATGGCAGCATCAACGCGGAAGGAAGTCTTAGATCCTGCAGCACCATCTGCTGGAACCTAAAAATAGCCTGACATTCCATCTGTAACAGGCAAAAGGTTTAACAGATGCTGCGCCAAAGAGAATATGTGGATGGCAAGTAAGCACGTGAAAAGATGCTCAACCTCATTAGTCATTAGAGAAATGCCAGTCACAAACACAGTGAGATGCCAAGTGTTGGCACGGAAACAGGACTCTTCTTCTGGGAATGAAAAATGGTACAACCACTTCAGAAGAGTGTGGTGAGGCCGGGCGCAGTGGCTCACGCCTGTAATCCCAGCACTTTGGGAGGCCGAGGCGGGCAGGTCACTTGAGGCCAGGTTCGAGACCAGCCTGGCCAACATGGTGAATCCCTCTCTCTATTAAAAATGCAAAAATTAGCCGGGCATCGTGGTGTGTACCTGTAATCCCAGTTACTCGGGAGGCTGAGGCAGGAGAATCACTTGAACCCGGGAGGCGGAGGTTGCAGTGAGCCGAGATCGTGTGACTGCACTTCAGCCTGGGTGACAGAGCGAGACTCCGTCTCAAAAAAAAAGAAAAGAAAAGAAAAACAAAGGCAAAGTTTGGTGATTTCTGAAAAAGTTAAACTTACACCTACCACATAATTCACCCATTCGGTTCCTAGATGTTTACCCAAGAGAAAAGAAAGCACGTGTCCACACAAACACTTGTGCACGTGTGTTCCTCAAAGCTTGATTGGAAGTAACCAAAAACTGGAAATAACCCAAACGTCCATCAGCAGGTGAATGGCCAAACTGTGGTACGTCCACACAGCAGAACACTATTTAGCAACAAAAAGGAAGGAACTAGGAATACACATGGCAACGTGGATGAATTTCAAGATAATTGTGCTGAAGAAAGAAGCCAGACCAAAATGAATCCATACGGTATGATTCCATTTATATAAAACTCTAGAAAATGCAAACTAATCTGTAGTGACAGAAAGCAGGTCAGTGGTTGCAGGGAGTGGGGGTGGGGGGAAGCTGGGAGAAGGCAGGGTTACACAGGTACACAGGGAAGCTTTTGAGGATGATGAATACATTCCTTACCTTGATTTTGGCTATGGTTTTGATAATGTACGCATATATCAAAACTATCACATGGGCCAGGCACAGTGGCTCAAGCCCGTAATCCCAACACTTTGGGAGGCCAAGGTGAGTGGATCACTTGAGGTCAGGAGTTCAAAAGCAGCCTGGCCAACATGGTGAAACCCCATCTCTACTAAAAATACAGAAAATTAGCCAGATGCAGTGGTGCGTGCCTGTAGTCCCAGCTACTCGAGAGGCTGAGGCACAAGAATCACTTGAACTCTGGAGGCAGAGGTTGCAGTGAGCCGAGATCGCACCACTGCACTCCAGCCTGAGTGACTGAGCAAGACTCTGTCTCAAAAAAAAAAAAAAACGAGAAAGAAAAAGAAACTGTCACATGGTAGACTTTAAATATCTGCCATTTATTGTGTGTCAATTACATCTTGATAAAGCTGTTTCAAGAAATGGCCAGGTATTAAGCAGCCCAGAGGCCCAGGGAGAATTCCCTGAATTAGAGTGGTTCACCTCTAGCTCAGGTGAAGTCAGCCTGAAGTTCTAGTTCAGGTGTCCGAGGGAGGCACCTGGACACCCTCAAAGGCCCTCCAGGCCCTACGTAACCCCACCCTCCCCTTCAAAGCCCAAGATTTCAGAAGGTTTAGATGTTGATTAGTCCAACTCCTATGGTATAAAAGGGGAAACTGAGGCCCTACCCACTACACCACTGCTGTACCTGTACTCAGCCTGGTGGAAAGTGCATCCCACAGAGCATCCTGCCTGGCCAGGTCATAGCCATGGTCATGGATGGCCTAGAGCCAGGCACGGGCCTGGTTCAGCCCCACTCAACACCCTTTATAGCTTTATGTGCAGAGCTCAACACATTGAGCAGGGAGGGCTCGTGCAGCAGAAAGAAGACTTCAGAGTCAGATAGATCTGGGTTCAAACTCTGGCTCAGCCTCTTCCTGGGTCCGTGACCTTGCACAAATCACACAATCGCTCTCTCCTTGGGTCCCTCATCCATGAATGGGGATAAGAACACCCACCAGATGCTTTCTCAGGATGCTTTCCATTACTAGTAACAGACAACCCGACTCAATCAGACTGAAACCACGAAGAGACTCCACTGGCTCACAGAACCGTGAAGCCCAGCTTTAGGTCCAGTCTGGCAAGGATTGGTCCAGCAGCAGCTCAGCAATGCCAGCAAGAAACGGCTTTCTTTCTGTTTTTGTTCTCTGCCTTTTGAAGTGTGGGCATTTCCCTAAAGCTGGCCACCCACCTGATCCCAAGAATGCAGCCAGCAGTTCCTGGGCTATAGGTGTCCTCATTTATCCCCTGCAGAAATGAGAAGACATCTTTGTCTTTGCATCCCCAGAACAAGTGGTTGAAATGTTAGCAACCTCTAATGGGCCATTACCCAGACAGGTATGGACATGAAGTGCCTGTATCCCATGGGGACTAAAGGGCGGATTCTGAGAATGGGGATGAGGGCAGGGAAAGGAGGTGGAGATGCCCAAGAAATGAAGGAATGAGAGAGGACATCAGAAGCCGGATCTCTGGTTAATTCATGAAGCCTCTTTGGAATGGGTAAGGATTTCCAGCTGGTGGGAAGGAGGCTAACTGAGACAGAAAAAAACCACTCTCAAGGCTTAGCGTTTTAAATGTGTCACAGAGGGTGTGTTCAGGAACAGAGACAAGTATATAAGGCATAACGTACATCCTTGGGCAGTTTTATTTTAAATTTCATTGTGTTGCATTTTAATTTTTGAATAGCTAATGTATTCACATGCTTCAAAAACCAAAAGACATCAAAATATATGAAGTAAAAATCCTCCTTCCACCTCTGTCCCTCATCTGCCCAGTTCTCAGCATTGACCCCACAGGTGACCGCTGTTCATGCTTTCTTCTGTATCTTTCCAGCATTTTTTTCTGCATCTCCATGCAAATAAGAATATAGAGTCTCGGTTGTCCCTCTATTGATACAAAATGTAAAACACTGAACACACTGTCTCTCTCCTTCTAATTTTTTCTCTTAACCATGGTATTCTGTGGACTAGACAGACCATAATTGAATTAACCAGCCCCTTATTGCAGGGCATGGGCTGTTTTTAGCCATTTGCTAAACATTGTTGTGATGAACAGCCTTGTATACAGTTGTCATTTCACACGTGCAAGTATCTCTATAGGATAAATTCCCACAGGGGAGTCGCTCGGTCAGAGACAACATGCGTTTGAAACTTTGATTGATAGTGCCAAGGTACCCTTAGACATTGTCCCCGCGGTGACATAGGAGAATGTCTACTTCTCCCTCACACTCACCAACAGAAGGCGTCATTTTACATTTGGATGATTGGCAGTTTGATCAGGGAACGTGACATGTGTCTGTAGCTTTAATGGGCATTGATCTTACTATGGGTGAGCTGAACTTCTTTTCCTATCTTCAAGCACTTTTGGATTTTCTTTTCTCTAAATTATCTCTTCACAGCTTTTGCCCACTTTTATTTTGGGTCGTTTGACTTTCTCATCAATTTCCCTAGGTTCTTCAGGAGGGAGATTAACCCTTTACCTCTGATATGAGTTACAAACATTTTGTCCCAGATTGTCATTTTTTTTTTTTTTGACTTTGCTCATGATGGGATTTTTTTTTTTACAAGCAGATTTCTTTTTATTTTTTATCTATTTATTTTTTATTTTTTTATTTTTGAGACGAAGTCTAGCTCTGTCGCCCAGGCTGGAGTGCAGTGGCGCGCCTCAGCTCACTGCAACCTCCACTTCCTGGGTTCAAGCAATTCTCCTGCTTCAGCCTCCCGAGTAGCTGGGACTACAGGCGTGCACCACCATGCCCAGCCACTTTTGTATTTTTAGTAGAGACAGGGTTTCGCCATGTTGGCCAGGCTGGTCTCGAACTCCTGACCTCAGGTGATCCGCCTGCCTCAGGCTCCCAAAGTGCTGGGATTACAGGTGTGAGCCACTGCGTCCAGCCAATTTTTATAGAAGTAAATTGATCAGCCAACCATGGTGGTGCGTACCTGTAGTCCCAGCTACTTGGAAAGCTGAGGTGGGAGGATCGCTTGAGGCCAGGAGTTCAAGACCAGCCTGGGCAACCTAGGACTGCCCCATCTCTACAATAAATGAATAAATGAATAAATAAAAATTAGCCAGGCATGGTGGCATATGCCTGTAGTCCCAGCTACAGGGGAGGCTGAGGCGGGAGGATCGCTTGAGGCCAGGAGTTCAAGACCAATCTTGGCAGCATAATGAAGCCGTGTCTTTAAAGAAAAATAAAAAATAAGTAAATTATCCATTTTTAATAGCTTCTAGATTTCTGAGTCATAATTAGAAAGTCCCCCATTTAAAAGTCATAAAGAAACTCTCTGATGTTTCCTTCTAAAATGTTTAAGCTTCATTTTCACACTTAAATTTTTGATTCCTTCAACATTTATTTTAAATATAAAGTAGAAATCCAGATTTTTTTCCAGGTGTCTATCCAGTTGTCCAACACCGTTTATTAAATAATTCAGCTTTTCTTTGCTGGTTTGGTATGGTAACCTTACTAACTGTCCATTTAATGTAGGCCTATTTCTGAGTTTTCTTTTATTTTATTGTCTGCTTGACTATTCACGGGTCAAAACCACATTGTTTTAATGATTGAGGCTTCATAATATGGGTTGGTCCTTCCCCTGAGCACCCTCTTTTTCCAGAATTTTCCTGGCTATGCCTACTGGTTAATTTTTCATACGAACTTTAGGATAAGCATGCCTCATTCAACAAAAACTGTGGATATTTTTTATCAGAATCAAAGTATATTTATCAATTAGCTGAGAGAGAATTAAAATGTCACGGTGTTGAGCCCCGCCACTCCCCCCCTCCGCCACAATACGATGTATCTTTCCACTTGTTCACATTCTTCTGCCTTTTAGTAATTTTGTTAATTAAAATGCTTATTGAAATAGAACATGTATACAGGAAAGTCACAAATCATAAAGGAACAGCACTGTGAATTTTCACAAAGCAAGCACCCCCGTGAAATAGCTACTCAGATTGAGAACCGGAACGTGACCAGCTCCCCAGAGCCCTCCTCCTTCTCCTCCTGGTGATCATACCTCTCCTCCCAAAAGGAAACACCTTTCCCATTTCTATTAGGTTGGTGCAAAAGTAATCGCGGTTTTTGCCATTAAAAGTAATGTGCCATTAAAAGTAATGTCATTACTTTTAATGGCAAAAACCGCGATTACTTTTGCATCAAACTAATATCCTGTATTGTCTGTTTTTATTTATTTATTTGTTTTTATATAACTTTAAGTTTTAGAGTACATGTGCACAACCTGCAGGTTTGTTACATATGTATACATGTGCCATGTTGGTGTGCTGCACCCATTAACTCGTCATTTACATTAGGTATATCTCCTAATGCTATCCCTCCCCCCTCCCCCCACCCCACGACACGCCCGGGTGTGTGATGTTCCCCTTCCTGTGTCCAAGTGTTCTCATTGTTCAATTCCCACCTATGAGTGAGAACATGCAGCGCTTGGTTTTTTGTCCTTGCGATAGTTTGCTGAGAATGATGGTTTCCAGCTTCATCCATGTCCCTACAAAGGACATGAACTCATCCTTTCTTATGGCTGCATAGTATTCCATGGTGTATATATCCCACATTTTCTTAATCCAGTCTATCGTTGATGGACATTTGGGTTGGTTTCAAGTCTTTGCTATTGTGAATAGTGCTGCAATAAACATACGTGTGCATGTGTCTTTATAGCAGCATGATTTATAATCCTCTGGGTATATACCCAGTAATGGGATGGCTGGGTCAAATGGTATTTCTAGTTCTAGATCCTTGAGGAATCGCCACACTGTCTTCCACAATGGTTGAACTAGTTTACAGTCCCACCAACAGTGTAAAAGTGTTCCTATTTCTCCACATCCTCTCCGGCATCTGTTGTTTCCTGACTTTTTAATGATCGCCATTCTAACTAGTGTGAGATGGTATCTCATTGTGGTTTTGATTTGCATTTCTCTGATGGCCAGTGATGATGAGCATTTTTTCACGTTGTAATGTAAATCAAAACATATGTAAAGACAAATAATGAAAAAAAAAGTTTTAAAAAATACGTGCTCTTTTTTTACAATTTTTTTTTTTTGAAACAGTGTCTTGCTCTGTCACCCAGGCTGGAGGGCAGCAGCACCATCACAGCTCACTGCAGCCTCAACCTCCCAGGCTCAGCCTACCAAGTAGCTGGGACTGCCTCATCCTCCCACCTCAGCCTACCAAGTAGCTGCGGCTACAGGTGTGCACCACCACACCCAACTATTTCGTTCTTCTTCTTCCTCCTCTTCTTCTTCTTCTTCTTCTTCTTCTTCTTCTTCTTCTTCTTCTTCTTCTTCTTCTTCTTCTTCTTCTTCTTCTTCTTCTTTGAGACAGAGTCTCGCTTTGTTGCCCAGGCTGGAGTGCAGTGGTGAGATCTCGGCTCACCGCAACCTCTGCCTCCAGGGTTCAGGTGATTCTCCTGTCTCAGCCTCCCGAGTAGCTGGGATTACAGGCGCATGCCCAGCTAATTTTTTTGTATTTTTAGTAAAGACGGGATTTCACCGTGTTAGCCAGGATGGTCTAGATCTCCTGACCTCGTGATCCGCCCACCTCGGCCTCCCAAAGTGCTGGGATTACAGGCATGAGCCATCGCGCCCAGCCACACCCAGCTAATTTTTGTATTTTTTGCAGAGACGAGGTTTCACCATGTTGCCCAGGCTGGTCTCAAATTTCTGGGCTCAAGCAATCCACCTGCCTCACCCAGCCTCCCAAAGTGCTGGGATTACAGGCATGAACCACTGTACTGGACCCACATGTGCTCTTTGGTGTCTGACTTCTTTCACTCAACACTGTGTAAGATCCATCCTTGCTGTGATGCACAGCAGTACTTTGTCCATCTTAATCACTGTAGAGTTTTTCATAGTCTGATTATATTACAATGTGTTCAAGCATTCTACTGCTGATGGATATTTGGGCTATTAGGAATACTGTTATGGAATTAATAATATTACTAATAATTAGTAATAGGAATTAGGTTGGGCATGGCGTCTCACGTCTATAATCCCAACACTATGGGAGGCCGAAGTGGGAGGATCACTTGAGGCAAGGAGTTTGAGACTAGCTTGGGCAACATAGTGAGACCCCATCTCTACAAAGAAGTTTAAAAATTAGCAGGATGTGGTGGTGCACACCTATAGTCCCAGCTACTTAAAAGGCTGAGGTAGGAGGATGGCTTGAACCCAGAAGTTGGAGGCTGCAGTGAGCTATGATTGCACCATTATACCACAGGCCTGGGCAACAGAGATACACCCTGTCTCTTAAAAAAATAATAATAATAATAAACAGTAGCATTAGGAATAGAACATTCTTGCCTATGTCTTTTGGTACAAATATGTGCTCATTTCTGCTGAGCCCTCCTAGGAGTACCATGGCTGGGCCATACAGTGTGTGTATGTGAACTCTGGCAGACACTGACAAATCATTTTCTAAAGCACTGGTACTCATTTCCACTCCACCAGTTGTCTGCTCAAATTCATTCTTCCTTTCTCATCAGGAACATTGTGAGACTACATTTCCCAGGTTCCCTTGCAGTTAGATAAGGTCACATGATGCTGAGTTCTCACCAACAGATTATGAATGGAAGTCTATGTGTCCCTTTCATACTCCACAGTGGGTGCACCTCCTTCACACTCCCTTCCCCCTTCCCTCCCTCTAGAGCCCACAGTGACCCAGTATCAACCATGCAAACAATGGCAATGCCCTAGGAGAAGACAGAGAAACATGTTGGAAAGGATATGACTTTCTGAAGACCCTTTGGAACAGAGCTGCCCCACCAACTAAGCAGCTCACCTCACAGTGTGAGGAGTTAGACCTCTTTGTCCTCCAAGCCAATGTATGTTGGAGTCTTTTTGTTCCAAGAGTTAGATCTTTCATCCTCAATAATACAGGAATTGGTATCAGAAATGGGGTGTCAATCTGTGACATTGTCTTAACAGCCAGGCAATGGATAAGAGTTATTTATCACCTTATGAAGATTTTCTTTATCCTTTATTTGTCATGCAACGAGGAAAGTTAATTGAAGTGCGTTTCTCCTTGTGTCTCATGTGATTTCTCCTTCAGAAATGCACCTACTAAATTATTTAGAGCATAGATGTTTATAACTCCTATCTTCATTGTGGATACACATTTGTATATTCTAAGATGACTTTCTTTGTCTTATTAAATGACTTTTAATCTAAACTCCACATTGTGTGATATTAAGATTTTTTATCTGCATTTGCCTAGTATACCTTTGCCCAGCTTTTAGGTTCAACCTTTCTGAATTACTTTGGTTTATGATTGCCTCATTTATAGAACACTGAGTTAGATTTGGTTTTGTGACCAAATCTAATTTCTTTTCTCTCGCTGGGCAAATTAAGCTCATTTGCATTTATAACACCTGTGTTCTGTCATATTATTTTATGTAATTTTTTCCTGTTTATGGGTGTTTTAAATGTCTTTTGTTATGTGGTTTGTTCTTTTTTATGTGGTTCTTTTGATATAGAAGGAGTTTTATACTTTTGTTCATTATTATAACTTTACACAATATTCTTAGTTCTCAATTTCTCAGAAAGTAAGAACACTATAGTTTATTCTTTTTCTTGCCCATCTCCCTGGCTTTCCCCCAACACAGCTAATGAGGCACTGATGGGTTCCTTTCTCAGTGATCTCCTCTGTTCTGCTGCATGTCTTCATACTACTTGTCTTGATTTGCCAGCTTTGAAACATGTTCTTTGTGCTTCCATTGTGTAATGGTTAGCACTCTTGACTCTGAAAGATGTTCTTTGATTCCCACCTACTACAGAAGAGGCACTTTGCAAACACACCCTGTTTCCTGGCTTCTTTCACGTGTCCCCTCCCATTTCTTCTCAGATGCATCATTTCTAACCTCATCACGGATGCCTGCATTCACATTTTTATCTATTCCTCTACTTCCTACATTTGCGTTAGTCTCAGTTCCACACTTCACCACAGTCAATGCACTACCAGCCCTCTGCCAGTCATGGGGCTGAAGTTCATCCTCTAGATGTTTCCTCCAGAGAGACTCCACAGGGACAATATCCACTGAGTTCTGCCTTGTTCAGAATTGCTGGTGGGTGGCGCGTATATCTGAAGGACAGCTTGGCTCAATAGAAAATCCTGCCTCACAGCTTCTTTCCTCAATTAGCTCTCATTGGCATTGCTCTACGGTCTTCCAATATCTTACTATTGCCTTATTATTACAAACAAGGGAAGGAGCTAGGTTTTCCTGGCCTATTGTAGGCAATGCCTTCTGCTGTTTGGTGTTTAAGAGATAGAGATGCTGTCTCTTCTGGATGAGCTTCTCACTGACACAAGTGCGCTTTTGCTCATCTTTCTGGACTCTCCGGTGGTGGAGCAATCTTGCCCTTTATAACCTCCCACGTTGTTTCTGCCACCCTTCACCCCATGTGGCTTGTGTGCCAAGGGTGGCTGCATTTGACAGCCATTGTGCCTTATGTTCCAGTCTGCTCTTTCTGCATTCGAGTTTGGCTGAAGATGGAGTTTGTGGGGTCTTTAGTCACAACATCCAGGCGGAGAAGATGAAAACTGCTTTTTCATGCTGACACGTTCACATCAGCGTTCTGTGGAGCGACCCTACAGCTGCCCTAGCCTGCATGCGGCACTTCGGGTGCCACAAACAGAGGCCACAGCTCCTGCCTTTGACAAGCAGCCATCAGTCTCCTCACAGAATGGAGAACCAGGAAACCTCTGGAATCAGAGGCTGTCTCTCTTGCCATTGTCCCACATAACCATATGAGTTCACTATACAGTCAGCCTTCTGTATCCACACATCCTCGTCCACAGATTCAACCCATCAGGGATCTCAAAAGTGTGAAAAATAATTAAAAATAATACAACATTGGGAGGCCAAGGCGGGCAGATCATGAGGTTAGGAGATCGAGACCATCCTGGCTAACGCGGTGAAACCCCATCTCTACTAAAAATACAAAAAAATTAGCCAGGCGTGGTGGCGGGT
Organism: Pan troglodytes; assembly: GCF_028858775.2. Classification (NCBI taxonomy): domain Eukaryota; kingdom Metazoa; phylum Chordata; class Mammalia; order Primates; family Hominidae; genus Pan; species Pan troglodytes. Next base: position 212,605,535 of record NC_072398.2, on the reverse strand, counting down.
GCCTGTAGTCTCAGCTACTCGGGAGGCTGAGGCAGGAGAATGGTGTGAACCTGGGAGGTGGAGCTTGCAGTGAGCCAAGATCGCGCCACAGCACTCCAGCCTGGGTGATAGAGCGAGACTCCATCTCAAAAAAAAAAACAACAACAATAAATAATGCAAATAATAAATAGAACAACTAAAGAAAATACACATTTTAAAATACAGTATAACAACAACTTATACAGCATTTACACTGTATCAGGTATAAGTAACCTAGAGATGATTTAAAGTACATGAGAGGATAGGCCAGGCACAGAGGCTCTTGCCTGTAATTTCAGCGCTTTGGAAGGCCAAGGTGTGCAGATTACTTGAGGTCAGGAGTTCAAGACCATCCTGACCAACATGGTGAAACCTGTTGACCTACAGAAGGAGAATCAGAATTAGTCTCAGAGTTTAATACTGAATATGCTGCAGGCCCATACGCTCCCTTTTTTGTAGCAGAGTACATGAACATTATTATAATAAATGCCCTAACTACTCCAAATCTTTCTAGGAGCACTATACACTATGCATTTTCCAGAACTCTAAACCACACATTTTATTATCTAAACCCTCCTCTTAACCTCTCTGTCTCTACTTTTTAAAATATATATAGAAATTAGCCAGTCATGGTGGCTCATGCCTGTGATCCCAGCTATTCAGGAGGCTGAGGCATCAGAACTGCTTGAACCCAGGAGGCAGAGGTTGCAGTGAACCGAGATCACGCCACTGCACTCCAGCCTGGGTGATGGAGTGAGACCCTGTCTCAAAAAAAAATTAAAAATAAAAATAAAGTATATGAGAGGATGTGTGAAGTTTATACACAAATACTACAGCATTTTATAGAAGGGACTTGAGCATCCGCAGATTTTAGTATCACCACAGATACCAAGAAACAACCGTATATTGTGAGTCCTGTGAAGAAAGCAAAGTAGGCAAAGGAGAAGAAAAGTGATGGAGGCTGCTAATTTCGTTAAGGCAGACTTTTCTGAGTAAGGGCTATTTAAGCAGAGTGATAAATGACATGAGGGCCCACCTGTGCAGCTACCCAGGGAAAGGTCATTCCAAGCAGAGGGAGCAGCAGTGAGAGTTTAAGACATGACAAGGAGGCTGGAGAGGAGCTGATGAGGGGCAGGTGCGGTCTGAAAGATAAACAGAGCTGGGCACAGTGGCTCAAGCCTGTAATCCCAGCACTTTGGGAGGCCGAGGTGGGAGGGTTGCTTGAGTCCCAGAGTTCCAGACCAGCCGGCACAACATGGTGAAACCCTGCCTCTACTGAAGATACAAAAAATTAGCCGGGCATGATGGTACGTGCCTGTAATCCCAGCTACTCAGGAGGCTGAGGCAGGAGAATCGCTTGAACCTGGAGGCGGAGGTTGCACTGAGCTGAGATCGCGCCATTGCACTCCAGCCTGGGTGATAGGGCAAGACTCTGTCTCAAAAAAAAAAAAAAAAAGAAAGAAAGAAACAGAAAAAAAGAACAAAAAAAGAAATGCCAATTAGCTGGGCATGGAGGTGCACACCTGTAGTCCCAGCTACTCAGGAGGCTGAGGTAGGAGGATTGCTTGAGCCCGTCAGGTCAAGGCTGCAGTGAGCCATGATTGCACCACTGCACTCCAGCCTCGGTGATAGAGTGAGACCCTGTCTCAAAAACAAAACAAGGCCAGGTGCAGTGGCTCATGCCTATAATCCCAGCACTTTGCGAGGCCGAGATGGGTGGATCACCTGAGGTCAGGAGCTTGAGACCAGCACCAGTCTAGCCAACATGGAAAAACCCTGTCTCTACTAAAAATACAAAAATTATCTGGGCGTGGTGACATATGCCTGTAATCCCAGCTTCTTGAGAGGCTGAGGCAAGAGAATCGCTTGAACCCGGGAGGCAGAGATTGCAGTGAGCTGAGAGTGCACCACTGCGCTCCAGCCTGAGCAACAGAGCAAGACTCCGTCTCAAAAAAATAAAAAATAAATAAGTGAATAAATAAATATTGAAAACAAAAACTAAAAAGATAAACAAGGGCAGGGAAGGTTACCCACAGGCCCCGATCCTGTTTTGCTGTCTTTGGTTTTACTCTGAGTGGGAATAACTGCAGGGTTTGAGCAGTGGCATGACATCATCTGACTTGCTTTTAAAGGGATCACTCTAGAAGCCAGGTAGAGAATAAACTACAGGAAGACACGAGGTAGAAACAGGGTGAGGCTCACACGAAGGAGCTTCTTGACTTCAACACTGACAGGCACCCTGCAGATGAGGGTCTGGAAACCCAGGCCTCCGGCCCTCGCCTGCTCTGATGGAATATCTGCCAAGCCAAGTCCAATGGCAGGAGGAGCTAGGGGGCCCAAGGACAAGCTGCCCTTCATAAGAGCAGGGACCCTGCCTCCTCAGCCTCTCTTCTCCACTGCAATATTTGCTCTCTCATGACCAGACACGGAAGCCCTGACCACCGGTAGCTTTGCAGGTGTGGAGGGGTACCTGGGGACAGCTCCCAAGGGCAGGTGCTCCGGGTCAGCCCCTGATTCCAAGGAGAAGGGTGCGGAGTGGCCACTAGGTGACAGCATTGCTCCGCTGAGAAGGCGGCCTGCGCTCCACGGAGTTGGGTGTGTTGAAATCCCAGAAAGAAGGGGCTTCATGGGAAGTCTCAAAACCTCCCTCAGCCCCCTCGCTTTCATGGATGAGGATGGCAGTGAGGAATATGGTGGTGAATTCAGGAATTTCCAAGACAATAAATACTTTTCACATCAATCGCTTCATGTGACCCTTACAGCAAATATTGTGAGCTGGTCCATGGAGACCTGTTAGTCCATTTTGCAGTGAGAACAGAGGCCCAGAGAGAGCACCGTGGCTGCCGAGCCCGGCCTTCTTCCGAGCTGTTCACCCCTTCCAGAACTGGGCCCAGTGGCAGGGCAGACAGTGGAGGTGGGGGGAGTGAGAATTTCCTTTACCTGTGTCTGGTATACAGGTCGAGAGCAGCGCACATAGTTTGGAGGTGGGGGGAGTGGGAAGTCCCTTTACCTGTGTCTGGTGTACAGGTCGAGAGCAGCGCTCATAGTTTGGGACCCTTTTAGGACCCTCCAGAAGCCGCTCACATCAGTTGATGGAGGGGTATCTAAATTCAACACACATAAAGTCAAAAGTGGCAGCAAAGGAGGAATTATATTTGTCACTGCCTCTCTGTATAAACACGCCACTAATGGTGTCATTATTCATTATCATGCAAAAAAGTGGGGGTGGCTTCCTTTGTGCCTCCCCCAACAGACCTAGTCAACCCCCATATTATAAAGCATCCTATTCCTCTCCTTCAGCACAGAACTAAAGGAAATCTGTTTAACATTCTTTGGTTTTATGTTGTTGTTTTGAGACAGAGTCTTACTGTGTCGCCCAGGCTGAGCACAAACATAGCGTAGCCTTGACCTCCCGGGCTAAATCGATCCTCCTACTTCAGCCTCCCTAGTAGCTGGGACTACAGGCATTTGCCACCATGCCTGGTTAATTTTAATTTTCTTAGAGATAAGGGTCGCAATAGGTTGCCCAGGCTGGTCTCAAACTCCTGGCCTCAAGAGATCCTCCTGCCTAGGCCTCCCAAAATGCTGGGATTACAGACATGAGCCACCGTGCCCCGCCAGCATTCTCTTAAGTAACTATGGGATTAATGTCGCTCCCTTCCACCAAACTGTTAGCTTCAAAAGAACAGGAACTGGTCTCTGTGCTCGGCACCACAACCTCAGCTCCCAGGACTGTGTGATGCATAGAAGGTGTTCAGTAACATGAGTTAATGAATGCGCAAATGTCCTGGCCTAATGTCATGGCCTCCAAGAGGTCTCTCCTGCCGCAAGGTTTTGCAGAGCCCACAGCAAACGGCAATCTGTTGCTGCATCGGGGCCAACTGCCTTCCATGAACCCGGAACTGAAGTCGCTTCCAAGTCAAAAGCTTCCCGGGGTTTGGGCCCGTTCCCCCAGCTGATGGGCAGATAGAGCAGAATGGGAGATGACCCAGCGCGGCTGGCCCCAGCCCCACTCCCGCTCCCCAGCCCATTCACTGGCTGGGAGTCCTGCCCAGGCTGCAGGATGGAGAAGCCAGGAGAGCCTTGCTCGTAAATTACATTTTAGACAGTCTGCTGGGAAGATTAGAATCACACTGGTTTGGAGCCAGGGCTTTCCAGAGTGTCCCTGCAGGAAAAGAGGATCCGGGATAAACAGTGAAAGGGAAAGAGAGAAGGGGAGGGGAAGGGGGAGAAGGAGGTGGCCAGGGAGAGGGAAGAGGGAGGGAGAGAAGGAGAGGGAAGGGAGAGAAAAAAAAAAAAAGACAGACAAAAGACAGGGAGAGAGGGGTGGGGGCGGCATGTACAACCAGGGCAGTGAAGACCAGAAGCCACAGAGAAGGGCCAGGGGAGACAGAGCTGGACAGAAGGAGCCAAGATTCCTACACAGGCAGGTGGGCTGGCACCACTCTCTCTGCCTCTTGCAGTTTTCCCAATCCTGGGTGCTGAGGGGAGCATGTCCCCAGCATCTTTCTCTGGCAGAGAAGACTGATGGCCTCACTGGTCCTCAATAACAAGGGAGAAGGATTCTTCCCAACCACGGCCCAGACTGGGGAAGACGTTTCCCCAAGGTCACACAGCAAACCTGGTGGTGGATCCGAGGACTTCAGGTGCTAGGCCGCCACTAAATGCTGTTCTTGGGGTCCCCTTGTTGGAGCAGGACAGGCTTCGAGGACAGACGTGTGGAGGACGCACATTCTCGCACTTCCTGGGTTTCCACTGCAGCAGCATCTACCTGTTTCTCACCGCAAGACTCCTCCCCACCACACTGCAACACCTCTGACGGAATGAACTTTGGCCTCAAAATTAAAAAAAAAAAAATGAGCTCTAGCCTCCAGAAAGAAACAATTTTTTAACTAAACTTTAAGCCCTGAGATCACAGAGGGGCACACCTCTCGGACTGGGATTCAGCAAACCTAGCTTCAGATCCCAGCTCAGCTATAAACTCACTGTGTGGTCTTGGGGTACCCACGTGATGTCTCTGGGCCATATTTTCCTAGAGAAGCAGAAGAGTGGAGTAGTGGTCCCCAAAGGGATCTTTCAATTTTTTAACAATCCTTACCTCCCTCTTGGAAGAAATCCCAAGTAGGGTGCGCTGAGTGAGCACTGGATTGGAAGTCTGGGGCGCCCTAGGTCCCAGGAGGCGCAGCTCGCAGCTCTCCCCTCACCTTGGCAGGCCCTTTCAGAGCCAGCAGCACTGGTTAAAATGCAAGCATGGCTGGGCGTGGTGGCTCACGCCTGTAATCCCAGCACCTTGGGAGGCTGAGGCAGGCAGATCACCTGAGGTCAGGAGTTCGAGAACAGCCTAGCCAACATGGTAAAACCCAAACTCTACTAAAAATACAAAACTAGCCGGGCGTGGGGGCGCATGCCTGTAATCCCAGCTACTTGGGAGGCTGAGGCATGAGAATTGCTTGAACCTGGGAGGCAGAGGTTGCAGTGAGCCGAGATCATGCCACTGCACTCCAACCTGGGCAACAAGAACAAAACCCAGTCTCACAAAAGGAAAAAAAAAAAAAAAGCAAGCATGTCTCTTACCTGCTACTGTGTTTGAGCTTTCCTGCAACCCTGTGGGCTAGGCCTTTCAACTATGCCCATTATACCGATGAGAAAAATGAGACTTGGGCAGAAGTGATTTGCTGATGGTAACTCAGCTCAGAAGCAGCAGACAAGGCAGGAGTCAGATGGATGGAAGCCTGTCTGAGCCCACAGCCCCAGCACATCCCTGCTCTACCCAATGGCTGAACTGAGATGGGAAGAAATTTGGGGTGGATAAATGGAAGACAACAGCCGCCTCCCACAAGGAACCTCTGGATCATCTCCCCAAACCTCTTGCCCCAAATCTCTATTGTATAAAAAGATTCTTTTGTACCGACAAGAAAAACTGAGACCCAGAGAAGGTTTTGTAGCTCTGGGCATCCTTTCTGCTCCACTCACATGACGAGAGTTACCAGAAAAAAATACAGGACAATAATTGAGACATATACTAAAAATATATTCCTAGTTTATCTCAAATTCACATTTAACTGAGCAGTTTTATTTGCTAAATCCGGTGCCTTCAGTGAGACACACCCCACTCCCCAGTTTCCATCACCCTTTAGGACTGGGATAGATGGGGATGATCCAAATCTAGAGCCTGTGTCTCTTTCTTCCCAACCAGTGCTATCCTCACCTGGAATCCTGGGCCTTGGAGTGAACAAATATTGGAACAGAAACTTGGGATACAATTATTTTGTTCAACAAAGCGTTGAAGTCCAGCCATCTCTAATGCACATCCCAACTCTCTGGGGTTGTCCAAGGAGGCCTCTGTGTTGGGGCAGCCAGCGGCCCTTGGAATCCATTGAGCCCTGACCATGTGACCTCAAGCCAGTTCCATCACCCCTGTGGGCCTCAGTTTCCACATCTGTGAAATGAGAGCCCATTCCTCCTTTCCCTGCAGCCCTGGTCCAGGAGACCACAGCTGTGGAAGCATCTCCATGCCCTGTGCCCAGCGCTCTCGGGACCCAGGCTTTGGGCTCTGTGAAGGCTTCATGTCCCTCCTCCTCCAAGGTCAGGGTGGAGGGTAAGGGGTGGGAGGGCAGCCTGGTCCTGCCACTGGGAGATGCTACTTCTGCCTTGTGACCAAGTATCACACATGCCCCAGATCTATGTGTCTCCTGCCCCCAGGTCCCAGTGTAGTGCCCAGCTAGTCAAAATCCATGCTGATGCAAATGAAACACAGCCTCACACGAGGTGCCCCGTGTGGATGATCCACTGCAATCCCCACCACCATCTCAAACACCCTGAGACTCCCATCACCTGGCAATGCTACAGTTACTATGTGTGTGGTCTGCCTCCCCCAGGTCACTGGGCCCCCGTGGGCAGTGATCCTGTCTGTTCCATTTACTGCTGCGTGCCCAGGGCCAAGAACAGTGCCTGGCATGTGGTAGGTGCTCAGGATCTTGTTGTGAAATACACAAGTGGACAACACGGTAAGGTGACTGCTTTACTATCCCCTTTCACAAACGAAGAAACCGAGAGGTAGAGATGAGGCCAGTTGCCCAAGGCCACACAGTGAGTGTATCTGAACCCAGGCAGCCTGACTCCCGAGCCTACCCTGTTAACTACCACCCTACACAGGAGCACACGAAAAATAAATGCATGAGTGAATGAATAAATGCAAGAGTGAATGAATAAATGCATGAGTGAATGAATGAATGCATGAGTGAATTAATGAATGCATGAGTGAATGAATGAATGCATGCATAGTGAATGAATGCATGAGTGAATGAATGAATGCATAGTGAATGAATGCATGCATTAGTGAATGAATGAATGAATGCATGAGTGAATGAATGAATGAATGCATTCATAGTGAATGAATGAATGCATGAGTGAATGAATGAATGCAAGCATGAGTGAATAAATGAATGTGTGAGTGAATGAATGCATGCATGCATGCATAAGCCACCCTTCATCTTTCACCCATCTCCTTCAGGGGCCTGTATTTCTCCCACAATGTGGGGCAAAGCAGTCCCTACAAATGGTGGTAAGCAGTCAACCTGAGGCCTTAACCATCAGGTGCTCATGGAGACCCACTCAGAGATGGACAGCACTGGCCCCGAGTCACACTGCATGTTGGTAGGGGGCAGAGCATCCTGTCCCAAGGCCCCTGGCCCTCGAGCCTAGCCCTGCCCCACTCTGAGGCCCTCGTGTGTTTGGTGGCACAGCCATGGCTGGGGGTAAACTCCAGGCTTGCTGTGACTACCTGGGTAACCTTAGGTGAGTCCTGCACCTCTCTGAGTCTCTCCTGTTGTAAAATGGGAACACTGCTACCCAACTCGCAGGGCTGTTCTGAAAATGATGAGGTGACATCGTGGACAACAAGCTGACTTGGAGAACAGGCTCCGCTCAGCAGATATCACCAGTCCCCTCCCAGGCTCTACCCCACCAGCACTAACTGGGGCCCGCCAAACCCCAGAGCCAACCTGACAATTCTATGACGGCTGAATCACTGGGAAATAATTGAGGTTAATTCCTCAGTCTCCTGCACATACCACCCACCTCTCCTCCCAGCAGGCCAGGGAGGATTTATGAGTTAATGGTGGCATTGTCATGTAAAGGGCTTTGAGATCCTCGGAGAGAGAGCCCTGGGAACGTATAGAGTATGAAATGGGAGGCATAATGGTATTAGCACCCAATTACTCCAGGATGATCACTCGCCCGCAGCTAAAACTAAGAGCTCTCTCCCCTAGTGACCCTTCCGCACGCCCCTGAAAGGACTAGGCAGGCAGATGCATTTGGCTCAGGCCTGAGTCCTTCCAGCTTGCTGTGTGGCCTTAGGAAGGCTCACAGGCCCTCTCTGGGTATCTTGCCACATTAGCTCTCCTGAGGGTCCCTGCAAATCAACAATCATACACCTAGGCTGCCCCTCCGCCCCCAAGTGGTGGCCCTACCAGGGATGGTGGGAACCTCACATGGGTGTCAACTCAGAGAAGAAGCCAGGGATCTCAGCTCCCGGCCCAAGCTCCTTCCCCACCCCTCACTGAGGCCCCGACACGTGGACAAACAGCTCTTCGAATCTGTCATATGAAGAGCTCGCACGCTGCAGCTCAGAGAAATTTCCAGAGGAATGCACTTAATCCTGGCCACAGCTCTCTAAAGAAGCTACGATTATGATTCCCAATCTTTGGGTGAGAAAACTGAGGCCACAGGGCAGGTTATTGCCCACAGACCCAAAGCTGTGAAGCAAGTGACCAGGGTTCAAATCCAGAAAGCCTGACTCCAGGCCTGCCTCATACATGCTCAGTATGGAGGAAAAGCCCCAACCTCCTTCCGGAGCTCTCACCCTCAGAGCTTTGTGCTGGAGCACCTGCCTGGTCCCCAGTTCCCCTTGCTAATAGTAGAGCTGGAGCACAGCTTCAGTTGGCAGTGACCACACTCCAGGCCCTGTGCTGAGCGCCACTGACCCAAAGCCCAGGAAATGCATATCCGCATCCTCATTCTACAGGTGAGGAATTAAGGCCCAGAGAGGAGTACTTGGCCCAAAATCTCATAGCTAAGATGTGGCCGCTCCATCATTTATGCCACCTCCCAATGTCATTCTTTTTTTTCTTTCTTTCTTTGAGATAGAGTCTTACTCTGTCATCCAGGCTGGAGTGAATGGCATGATTACAGCTCACTGCAGCCTCGACCTCCTGGTCTCAAGGGATCCTCCCACCTCAGCCTCCTGAGTAGCTGGGACTACAGGTGCATGCCACCATGCCTAGCTAATTTATTTTATTTTTTTAAGTAGAAATGGACTTTTGTTATGTTGCCCAGGCTAGTCAAATGACCTTCCCGCCCTGGCCTCCTGAAGTACTGGGATTGCAGGCGTGAGCCACCATTCCCCACCTGAGCCACCACGCCCGGCCTGAGCCACCATTCCCCGCCTGAGCCACCATTCCCCGCCTGAGCCACCATTCCCCATCTGAGCCACCACGCCCGGCCTGAGCCGCCACTCCCGACCTGAGCCACCGTTCCCCGCCTGAGCCACCATTCCCCACCTGAGCCACCACGCCCGGCCTGAGCCACCACTCCTGGCCTGAGCCACCATTCCCCACCTGCGCCACCATTCCCCGCCTGAGCCACCATTCCCCATCTGAGCCACCACGCCCGGCCTGAGCCGCCACTCCCGACCTGAGCCACCATTCCCCGCCTGAGCCACCATTCCCCACCTGAGCCACCACGCCCGGCCTGAGCCACCACTCCTGGCCTGAGCCACCTGAGCCACCATTCCCCGCCTGAGCCACCACGCCCAGCCTGAGCCACCACTCCTGGCCTGAGCCACCATTCCCCGCCTGAGCCACCACACCTGGCCTGAGCCACCATTCCCCGCCTGAGCCACCACGCCCGGCCTGAGCCACCATTCCCCACCTGTGCCACCATTCCCCGCCTGAGCCACCATTCCCCGCCTGAGCCACCACGCCCGGCCTGATTTCATTTTCCTTAGAGCGTATCCTGCTCCCTCCATCTCTTTCTTGCATCTGTGCACAGGGGAGTGTCTGCCCAGGCCTCACCTTTCCCCTTCACTGCCGGGTTTCTAGTGCCTGGGGCAGGGCCGGGCACAGAGTAGGTGCTCAACAGACGTTTATAAATAATGCTTGGAAGGAAATGTTTCGTAGGCTACGGGGCTGAGGAGTCTTCCTCATGGGGTAAGAATAAGAACCTTCCACTTAAGCAGCCTGAGCAAGGCGAGGGATTGAGGCCGGGACGGGTATGGAGGCCGCTCAGAGAGAGAATCAGCAAAGGCATTGGCCATGGCTCTGTTGCACCCACAGTCCCTCAATGTCTTGGGCTTGACGTGCAGTCCAGGCCATCTGGCACAACTGACCCCCAAAGGAAGCATTCAGATCCTTCATCCCCTCAGGCAGCTGGGGGTCTCTAGGGCCCTCCTGGGTCCCAAAGCTCTCTCTGCGGGCCACAGCAGTTGTGGGCCCACCTGCCTTTCCCAGTGGGAGCAATACAGCCTTTCTGAAAGTCTCTCTAAGGTCTCTGCCTCCTTCCTCGGAGACTGCCGGCGTCCTTGTCTTGGCCCAGGTCCTCACCTTCCTCCTTCGGCTCCCTTACCCCTCCCCACCTGCCCACCCCCACACTGCCCCCTTCACCCATCAGAAGTTAATTCCTCAGAAACTTTCCTTGGGAGCAATTTCCACTTCTTATTATGCCCGCTGCGCCGGCCCAGCTCGGTGCTATCTGGCTCTGTACAGCAGGGAAGACGGTCTGACACTTGCCTGGAATAGCAGAGGTGATGGAGAGGGGGGCGGCTCCTGGGATTACGATAAGGGCTCACAGGCCGCTTGGTATGCCAGCCCAGGCCGCACGCTTTACCTTCCATATTGGGGTGATAAAGATGATTTTCCATGCTGGTCCCTATCGCCTATCAAGACCAAACATTCAAATCCAGCCCTACGTTTTAAACTCTGCAGCACCCTGCAAGACACCGCCTCCTCCAAAGGAAATGGAACCTTGCGATTTGAAAGGTAAAAAAAAAAATTAATTGAAGTAGCCAGGTCAATCCCTCCCTATCAACTCCTGGATTTAATGAAAAAATGGAGACCCATTTTGAAGGCAGGTGTGCTTATGGGGGGCAGAAAGAGAGAGACGGGGACTGGGAGGTATTTGGCCAGCTTCGAGAAAGCCCCATGCATGCCTTCAGGAGGGTTCCAGACAAGGGCACCCTGTCCCAACCCACTTGTAGGTGCCCTGGCCTCAAAGTTGTAAAATCCCAGCCAAGGAGGAAGACCTTGACCCAAAAGAGAGGTGCCAGGTTGGAAGAAGCAGTTGGGGTGGGGGTGGAGGAGAGAGCGTGACTTCACTTCCCATCGTAATAAAATTTTACCAAAGAAGAAAGAGGCTTCAGGAAGGTTTGGCTTCTGTTTATATTATTATTATTATTTGAGGATTTCAGAATTGTTTCCTGGGTTCGGAGTCTGTCAGCAGAATATTTATTGTACTTTATGGTACATTAGTAACAAGATTGTCTTCCCTTTCCACCGCCAACTTCAAACCCCCTGTCATTCTGGAGGGAGAGGGTATTAAGGAGGAGGATTTCTTTTTTGCCAAAGTCAGCAGCTATGGCAGAGATGCCCCCAACTCCCGGAACTCCAGCTGCCGTGGCATCGCCCACGGGGCCGGGGGAGGAGTAGGGGAAGCGGCTAAGCTTTCAGGCTTAGTACCCTGGCTGGGCCTGGCACCACCATCATCCTTGTTCCTCTTGGTCATCGTGCACCCCGTGCACCTGCACCTGGCACCTCCTGAACTCTTCAGAGGGCTGCTGGGAGCACTGCAGGAAGAGGCCCTGCCCGCTGTGTCTCCCCATCCCCAGAGGGGCACCACACCCCAGCACAGCCTCAGCACCAGCCACAAATTACAGCCTGGACAACCGTGGATTGCTGGCCTGCAGGAAGGGGCCGGAGTGGGGCGCCAGGGATGAGGAGGTGGCGCCATCCCCCCTCCTGCAGGAGCAAAGGGACAAAGGGGCCGGAACAGAGAAGCTGGCTGCCTAGCCAGCTACCCTGCCCACAGCAGCTTCTCCTACAGGTTTTACAAGTCTGCCCTGGAGGCGGGGAGAAACGTGGCCACAAGCCATTAATTACAAATTGGTTCAGGGAGGGAAAGGCTGGAGAAGGGGTTTCCACATCAGCTCCTACCTCAGCTGGGAATTCCTCCTCTTTCTGGAATGGGGCCTGCAGCAAGCTCTGGGCTGGCAGAGGGGTCCCAGCACCTGCCCCGCTAGGTGTTTGCCTGTCGCGCCTCTGTGGGCCTCATTTTTCCCCACCTGTCAACCAAGGGATTGGATGAGATCAGCTCTAGAGATATTCCTAATTCTGGTAATAACAGCAATGGTAAGAGCTGCCACAGGCATTACCTCATTGAATCCTCCAACAACACTGTGAGCTGGGTCCTATGACTATCTTCACAGTGCAGGTGAGGGAGCAGGAGGAGCAGCGAGTGTGGTGGCCTCGGAGGAGGCAGAGTCAGCCTTGTCGTTAGGTAGGTAGTGGCAGTTGGTGCCTGGAGTCCTGCCTGACTCCAGAGCCCCCCTCGTGACGCTCAGCATAATGGCCTCTGACAATTCTGCAGGTCTAGGATTATACATTTATCTTCCAACTTTTCCTCATCAACTAAAAATAAAGAAAGAAATGTGTCTAGAATCTTAAAAACTTCAGGATGAGTTCCCGGGCAGCAGCAGGACTCTCCGCGCCCATGCAGACATCAGCAGCAGTGTGGGAAAATCCAGGCCTGGGCCTCTCGTCTAGGAGGTGGAGAGGCTGTGGAGAAGGCAGCCAAGCCCAGTTAGTACCCCAGGGCCACCATGGTCCACCACCTTCCCTCCTCTTCCAGAATCCCGCATCCTGCCAGGCCCAAATCTCCTCGCTCTGGACCACTCTCAAGAGAGGTGGGATGTTGCAGGGTACAATTCCATGTTGGGGGCAGCCTTAGCCTTACCAGCTAGATGCCAGGGGCACCCCCAACCGCAGTTGTGACAACATTCCCAGGTATTCCCAATTGTCCACTGGGGGGGGGGTGTGGGGAGGGGGGCAAAATCATCGCCCAGTTGAAAAGCATTGCTCTAGTAGTTAAAAGTATGGGGCCAAGTTACCTCAGTTCAAAATCCCCTTCTGCCACCTACAGTGTGGCATTTGGCAAGCTGCTCGACCTATCCAAAGCTCAGTCTCCCCATCCGTCAAATGGACGTCATAATGATTACAAGGACGAGGACTTGACAAGAGAAAGCCAACTCTGAGGACTTGACAAGAGAAAGCCTGTGCTGTGCACACAAGGCCCTTAGCCTAAAGCCTGGAAATGGCCTTAACCAAAGGAGATGGTCATAGGATGGGAGAAGCAACAGCGTCACCCAGAGAAGAGGAGCTTCACTGATAGAAATCACCAGACTTGGGTCTGGTGTCATCATACGTTGGGCACAGCACAGCCTGAAAATTTGTCTGCAGACTTTGAGACCCTGGCTCTGAAGGCCCTGAAGGCCCTGGTAGTCACCTTGCCTGGTCCTTTAACCAAAGACCCCACATCAAGATTTGCCTCATTTCATTAGATCATAAGTTATCCACCAGGGGCAGTATTCACTCACAGAGGACATTTGGCAATGTCTGGAGACATTTTTTATTGTCACAACCAGAAAGAGGAGTAAGTGGGAGTGCTATCGGCACCTAATAGGTAGAGACCAGGGATGTTTCTAAACATCCTACAATTCACAGAACAGCCATCAGAGCAAAGAATTGTCCAGGCCAACATGTCAGCGGTGTCCATATTGAGATACTCTACATCAGACTGATTCTACTCACTTCCTTTCCCTTTTTGCCTTGGCCACCAGGAAGCTCAAAGCAAAGTTTTATTCTCAACTGCCATAGCTGTTTTCATTCCTGGTTTCCAATTCAACTATTTATCTCCCCAGCTCTCATCTTTAATTACTCTATATGTTCTTTTATCCTTCTTTCAATAGGCCTATAGGATTTTTGTTTTGATTTAATCATGCTTTACTCTTTTAGGAAGAAGATGGTATACACACCAAAAGCCAAACTAATCTCTGTTGCTTCTTTTTAGGTGATTAAAAATGTTTGATGTGTGGTTTGCACTTTCTTTTGTAAGTTATTTTATCTTCTCAACAGCCAAATAAAGCACATGTGTGAAGAAACTGAGGCTCAGCCAGGTGATTCTGTGAGTAAATAATGAAGCTAGAACTTACAAAACAAGTGAAATGTCAGAGACTAAATGAACCATATTAACCTGCTTAGATGGGCAATAGTAATCATTCTTAATGTATTCATGCTAATTAACCAATTAATCCCTACAGCAACCTTTTAAAAACATAACACCATTTCCTTTTTAAAGATGAGAAAACCCAACACCCCCAGCCAACGTGGATGACTAAATTAGACAGTCTCATCCGAAAGCCACTTGATTAATTCTGTCGTCCACACAGACTAAGTTATCCAGATGATTGGCACATGTGAGGCAATCTGCTCATTTTTCAGCAAGCCGTCATCACGATGTCCCCTCCACTCAGCTGCCTGATGGATCGCCAAACTCAAAGTGGCAGAAACGGGTATATCCAGGCAATGGATAAAGGGAACAAAGCCACGAGAGGAACAAGGTGCTCATACATGCTACAACATGGAAGGGCCTTGCAAACATTATGCTGGCTGAAAGGAGCCAGCCACTAAAGGATACGGCCGGGAGTGGTGGCTCACGCCTGTAATCCCAGCACTTTGGGAGGTCAAGGTGGGAGGATTATCTGAGGTCAGGAGTTCAAGACCAGCCTGGCCAACATGGTGAAACCCCATCTCTACTAAAAATACAAAAATTAGCTGGGTGCGGTGGCAGGCACCTGTAGTCCCAGATACTCAGGAAGCTGAAACACAAGAATCACTTGAACCCAGGAGGCAGAGGTTACAGTGAGCCAAGATCGCACCACTGCACTCCAGCCTGAGTGACAGAATGAGACTCCATCTCAAAAAAATAAAGAATGTATATTGTATGATGCCATTAAATAAAATGTGCAGAATAGGCAAATCTAGAGAGAAAGGAAGTGATTGCCCAGGGCTGGGGGCAGAATGGAGAAGGATTGCTGTGGGGACAGGGCTTATTTCAGGATGGATGAAAATGTTCTAGGGCTAGGCAGCAGTGATGGCTGCACGACATGGTAAATGTACTCAATGCTGCTGAACCGTGCAGTTTAAAATAGTATATTTTATGTTACGTGTATTTTACCACAATAAAAAAATGTAAAATAAGAAAGAAAGAAAAAAGAAAAGGGCCAGGTAAGGTGGCTCACACCTGTAATCCCAACACTTTCGGAGGCCAAGGCAGGAGGATTGCTATAGGCCAGGAGTTTGAGACCAGCCCAGGCAACAGAGTGAGATCCTGTTTCTACAAAATAAAAGGCCGGGCATGATGGCTCACACCTATAATTCCATCACTTTGGGAGGCCGAGGCAGGTGGATCACTTAAGGTCAGAAGTTCAAGACCAGCCTGGTCAATATGGTGAAACCCTGTCTCTACTAAAAATATAAAAATTGGCTGGGTGTGGTGGTGCATACCTGTAGAGGCTGAAGCCATGAGAATTGCTTGAACCCAGGAGGCGGAGGTTGCAGTGCACTATGATCATGCCACTGCACTCCAGCCTGGGTGACAAAGCGAGACTCTGTCTCAAAAATATATATAAATAAATTAAATTTAAAAATAAAACAATTAGCCAGGAGTGGTGGTGCAGTCCTGTGGTCCTAGCTACTGGGGATGCTGAGGCAGGAGGATCACTTGAGCCCGGGAGTTTGAGGCTGCAGTGAGCTATGATTATGCCACTGCATTCCGGCCTGGGTGACAGAGTAAGATCCCATCTCTTAAAATGATAATAAATAAATAAAAATAAAAAATAAACGAAAGAAATAAAAGGCACAACCAATCTCCCTCTTCTGGACCAGGAGACAATATGTTCATCTTTTTCTTCCTTTTCTTTCTCTCTAATAGTGAAATATTGTTGGCACAATAAACCAACTGAAAGAAGGAAGGAAGGAAGGAAAGAGAGAGAGAAAGAAAGAAAGAAAGGAGGGAGGGAGGGAGAAAGGAAGGAAAGAAAGAAAGAAGGAGAGAAAGAAAGAAAGAAAAAGAAAGAAAGAAGGAAGGAAGGGAGGGAGGGAGGGAGGGAGAAAGGAAGGAAAGAAAGGGAGAGAAGGAGGGAGGAAGGAAGAAAGGAAGGGAGGAAGGGAGGGAGGAAGGAAGGAAGGAGAGAAGGAAAGAAAGAAAGAAAGAAAGAAAGAAAGAAAGAAAGGCAGGCCGGCCAAAACCGCTGGAGCAGCTGAAGTCTCGCTGACATTGTGGAGCGTCAACAGGTCCAAAAGGTGCTCCGATTGGTCTGTCAAAGGGTTATTTTGTCTACACAACACGGCACAGCTGGTTCAAAGTTGGATTTTTGTTTTCATTTTCCCTCACTTTGGCTGGATGCTTTACCTTGGTGAATAAGCAATTTGAGAATGACTGGGGAAAAAAATATATTTTTACTCAAGTCCTGGTTTCCAAATTGCCCAATTAATAGAAGAGGGGGAAGTCCTTTCTTTGAAGGTTCTGGCCTGAGGCATTTGGAGCCAAAGTGAGATTTGGTCCCACTGCAAAGGATGGGAAAATGACTCAACAGGAGGTTTGCCCTGCTTCACTCCTCCCTGGGGCCTAGAGAGAGGGTTTCTTATTTAGCAGGTGTACTGGGGGTTATTCATCCTGCGGGAAGGGAAAAGCAACCTGCAGAAATCCCACTTGAGAATGGCTAATGAAACTGTGTAACTCCATACAAGAGAACATGATGTAGCTATTAAATATGCTGCCTGCAAAAATTAAAAAAAAAAAACTAAAGACACGAAGAAGTATTTTCATATAGACTTGAGTGAAATAGCACTTGAAACCATAGTACAGTTGCAAATGTAGGGACGGGGGAAATACTGAAGCAAACACACAAAAATGCAGGGCAGATTCCCTGGCCAGTCTTTATTTTGCTCTACGTACTTTGCAAAGAGCGAGTGTGTTGCTTTTATAATCCAAAAACATTTTTTTTTCTACAAATATTTTCAGGGAATATCAAGGACCAGCCTTCCCTTTGAAATGGCTTCCAGCTTGCAAATAGCCTAAACTCTTCTTTGCTCTCTGCCTGTAGCTGCAGCCGCGGTGGGGGAGATTTCAGATCACAGGCAGAGAAGCGGCTCCGCTGGGTTGCTCCTGGCCACCTCCCAAAGATGCTGCCTCTGCAGAGAGCCGGAGAAAAACCCGACCCTGGAGAGGCTTTGGTTATGGGCTTCTGGAAACACACAGCCTCCCACCAGCACCAGGGCTCCTTTCTCACAGAGAATCCGAGGGTCATCTTAGATCAGAGTTGAGGCAATTCTTCCTGGAGTCTTCTTTCTAATGCCCTCCATTCGTGCCTCTGCCCTCTTACTGGTTGTGCGTCTTTAGGCAAGTCATTTGTACCACTTGCCAGTAAAAGGAGCCAGTTGTTGGCTGGGCATGGTGGCTCACGTCTGTAATCCCAGCACTTTGGGAGGCCAAGGCAGGTGAATCACCTGAGGTCAGGAGTTCGAGACCAGCCTGGCCAACATGGCGAAACCCCATCTCTACTAAAAACACAAAAATTAGCTGGGCGTGGTGGCAGGTGCCTGCAATCCCAGTTATTCCGGGGGCTGAGGTAGAAGTATAATTTGAACCCAGGAGGTGGAGATCACACCACTGCACTCCAGCCTGGGCAACACAGTGAGACTCCATCTCAAAAAAATAAATAAAATAGGCCGGGTGTGGTGGCTCACATCAGTAATCCCAGCACTCTGGGATGCCAAGATGGGCAGATCACCTGAGGTCAGGAGTTCGAGACCAGCCTGTCCAACATGGTGAAAACTTGTCTCTACTAAAAATACAAAAAAAAATTATTCAGGTGAGGTGGCAGGCGCCTATAATCCCAGCTACTTGGGAGGCTGAGGCAGGAGAATCACTTGAACCTGGGAGACGGAGGTTGCAGTGAACCGAGACTGCACCATTGCACTCCAGCCTGGGCAACAAGAATGAAACTCTGTCTCAAAATAAATAAATAAATAAATTTAATTAAAAAAAAGAGCAAGTTGTTCCAGTGAGGTTCAAATAAGCAAGTCCCAGAGCTTCAACCCTGCCTGGAGTGTGAACCCTGCATCCTGGCCAGTCTGTTCTGGTTCTTCACCTCTCCGGATAGTCCTATAAGCCAGACGCTCTCTACCAAAGAGGAAATGGGCTCAAAGACGTGAAGCCTCCCGCCCAAAGTCACAGAGCTGGAAAACTGCAGAGCCAGGATTCGAACCCAGATGCCTGGCCACAGAGCCCAGGCTCTTTTGAATAATTCCTCATTTTCATGTCCACATTGTCCCTCTGACTACACAGCAGCTTAAGGATTGACACCACATTTGGTTCAGTCAACATTTGTGATGAATCTCTAATGAGAATAACACTAAGACATGTATTGTAAGTCCGGGCATGGTGGCTCACGCCTGTAATCCCAGCACTTTGGGAGGCCGAGGCGGGCGGATCACTGGCCAACATGGCGAAACGCCATCTCTACTAAAAATATAAAAATTAGCCAGACATAGTGGCGGGTGCCTGTAGTCCCAGCTACTCAGGAGGCTGAGGCAGGAGAATTGCTTGAACCCGGGAGGCGGAGGTTACAGTGAGCCAAGATAGCACCACTGCACTCCAGCCTGGGTGACAGAGGGAGACTCCACCTCAAAACAACAACAACAACAACAAAATAAATAAAATAAATATTAAAAAACCATGTATTGTGCAGCTACTGCGCTAAGTGCTTTTCATACTTTGCTTTATTTAATCCTCTCATCAGTCCCTGAGAGGTAGCTATTATTATCATGCCCATTTTATAGATGAGCAGATGAAGACACAGAGAAGTAAACTGACTCACCCTACATCACACAGCTGTGGAGTCAGGAGGATATGAAGCCAAGGGTATCTGATATGGTTAAGATTATCAGCTCCACAGCTTGGGTATTGCAGTCGGTGTCTACATAGGACCAGGGGTGTTAAATTCTACACTGACTGTTTGCCCTGGGTACTTTCAGCTGACAGGGCCACTATAAATCTTGATCCCTGCTTACAGCTGGGGGGCCATGCCCTGGGCCAGAGTGGTTGGTACGCTAAGTCTCCCTTACTAGACAGAGACTGTGAGAGCAGTGAGTCTGCCCAGCTGTGGCTAGTGGCCAACAGCCAGCTATGGATTGGTGGACATCGTGCCCAGCTGTAGGTCAGCAGACATTACCCAGCTGCAGGAGACAAGAGAAGATGCTCTTTTCCTTGCAAACCATGGATGTGGCCTACGGAGAAAGTGTAGGTGTTCACTTGCCAGCCTTCCATACATCATGGTGCACCCAGAAACTGATACACTTAGGGACAGACAAGACCACTTGCAGCTGTAGGCAGGCACCTGGCGCAGCCACCTGCTCCCACCAACACATTCCCACCCCAGGTTCAGGGCATCCACATCTTGGCATAAGAAGTGGAAGGCTCGGTTCAGGGGGATCCCTCTCCCTTCCCCACCCTTTAGAATTTACTTTTCACTCCAAGGAAAAATAAAGAAGTTACCTCAGAAAGGCTTTTAAAGGAACTCCCAGTTCATCCCAAGGAAGTACTATTTTAATGTAGATTCCCAGCTTTAATGTAAAGACATTGGTGCCCATGAGTAGAGGAAAAAATGTTTGACTCTGCAATGAGTACATTTGAGTGGCCCATAGTTTGCAATTCGCGGTAATCCAGTATCAGTCAACACTTTTTGTTAATGTATCTTTTAGAGAATAAAGAAAACTGGGAGGCCAGGCATGGTGGCTCATGCCTGTAATCTCAGCACTTTGAGAGGCTGAGGAAGGCAGATCAGTTGAGTTCAAGTCTAGCCTGGGCAACATGGTAAGACCCCGTCTCTGCAAACAAATACAAAAATTAGCTGGGTATGGTGGTGCACACCCATAGTCCCAGCTACTCAGGAGGCTGAGATGGGAGGATTACTGAGCCCAGGGAGGTGGAGGTTGTAATGAGCCATGATTGTGCCACTGTACTCCAGCATGGATGACAGAGTGAGACCCTGCCTCAAAAAAAAAAGGAAAGAAAACTGAAAGGTACCTTTTCTATGTGCATCAGCCCTTTCTTTCTACGGACTTCAGCCCACGTCAGTCTTTAGGGCACACACATGCACACAAACATACACACTAAAACACATGCATCCTCTCTTTACAACTCCGTGAGTCTCTTCCCTAGACTTAATCAATATATAAAACATATCTCCATGAATCTTCTCAATAATGCCCAGCTCTGGAAATTCAGAACAGAATAGGATTTCCAGGTTTCAAATCACGGATGCAAGCTTAGGGACCATCTGACCTCATCATTAAACAGAGGAGCACACTGAGGCCCAGAGGGGAAGTGACTTATCCAAGGTCACAGAGTGAATTTATGCTGGAGCCCAAGTGGGTACCCAGGTGGACCCCTGGCTCTCAGACCAGCACTGCCCAGAGAGGTACAGGCAATAAAAGTCATTGTCTAAATTGCAAGGAGACAAATACAACTTCTCCATCCCCAAGGAGAGCCAATGGACGGAATCTTTGCAGGCACAATTGCCACAGAAAGTTTTCAAAGACTTTCCTAGCCTAATATATGTAAAGAAATCTTTAGAGAGTCATTCCCCATTAATCAGCTGTCAGCAGTGTTCTGAAGGAGGGGAGGGGAGTTGAGGATGGCGAACACTAACTCATTTCCCAGAGCCTGTCTTCACGATTTCAAAAATGAGTTTAGCAGAGCCAGCCACTTTGGGGGCATCTGAGAAAATGAGAAACGCTTCTAACACCCTCAAATGCTCTCAACCCACATAACGGTGCCTGTGATTTAGTGACTCTCACACTTTAGCATGCATACGAATCTTCTGGAAGGTTTATTAAAACAGATTGCTGGTCGGGTGCGGTGGCTCATGCCTGTGATCTCAGCACTTTGGAAGGCCTAGGTAGGTGGATCACTTGAGCCCAGGAGTTTGAGGCTAGCCTGGGCAACATTGACAGACCTTATCTTTACAAAAAATACAAAAATTAGCCGGGCGTGGTGGCTTGCACTTGTAGTCCCAGCTGCTTGGGAGGCTGAGGTGGGAGGATCGCTTGAGCCTAGGAGGCAGAGGCTGCAGTCAGCCGAGATTGTGCCACTGCACCACAGCCTGGGCGACACAGCCAGACCCTGTCTCAAAAAAACAAAAACAAATCATAGATTGCTGCCCACCACCCCTCTCCATGCACCCAGAGTTTCTGATTCAGTAGGCATGGCATGGGGCCTGAGAAGTTGCATTTCTATCAAGTTCCCAAGTGAGGCTGATGCTGCTGGTCCATGGCCCACACTTTGAGAATCACGGTTTTGTGCTCTTGATGCTGTTTGGATGATTCAGGCAAAAGAGTGAAAAACAATTATATTAACCTGGGAGCAGAATCCCATGGCAGTTGGGCACAGAACTCAAAGTCAAGCAGACGTGGCTGGGACTGGAGGTCTGCTGTAGACTGCAGGAGTCCAGCCTGGTCGCTGCTGTTCCCTGGTGCTTGGCTCCGGGGCTGGCACACTGTGAGTGTCCAATAAATGTGTGTTTCTGGGTGCTGTCTTAGCTTTTAGGAGGAGGTAAATTACATCACTGCCTCCCACTCCCTAAAAGGAAGGGAATGGAGAGGATGGCACAAGAGTCTGCAGAAGCATCAAGAGTGGCTATGGCTTTCCTGGTTTTTCACCTTGACCTTGGGTTAGGAGCAATTAGGTGCTGAAGCCTGAACATGGGTCCAAAGTCCGTTTCTTTTCATTGTAATAATTTTCACATGGGTGTTCTTATTTTTAAAAGTTGTGACCCTCATTATAGAAAATTTACAAAATGTTTGGAGGCAAAAAGAAGAAAATAGCTATCACCCATAACCTCACCCCTGAGGAGTACTCACTCATCATTTAGGAATATATTCTTTGGGTGTTATTTTTCCACACATAAGTATTTTTTCTTCTTAAGTAGAATCATGCTGTTTGGGAAGTTGCCTTTTTTTCACTCAATGTTTCATGAATATTTTTGCAGGTCATGAAATTTTTCCAGGTACAAATTTCAAGGGATAGGATAGTTCCATTAAGAAAATAGACTCATGGCCGGGCGCAGAGGCTCACGCCTGTAATCCCAGCACTTTGGGAGGCCGAGGAGGGCAGATCACCTGAGGTCAGGAGTTCGAGACCAGCCTGACCAACATGGAGAAACCCCATCTCTACTAAAAATACAAAATTAGCCGAGCGTGGTGGCGCGTGCCTGTAATCCCAGCTACTCAGGAGGCTGAGACAGGAGAATTGCTTTAACCTAGGAGGCAGAGGTTGTGGTGAGCCGAGATCGTGCCATTGCACTCCACTCCAGCCTGGGCAATGAGAGCGAAACTCTGGCTCAAAAAAAGAACATAGACTCAGCCAGGTGCAGTGGCTGACACCTGTAATCCCAACACTTTGGGAGACTGAGGCAGGCGGATCGCTTGAGCCCAGGAATTCAAGACCAGCCTGGGCAACATAGTGAAACCACAACTTCTACAAAAAATGCAAAATTTAGCTGGGCATGGTGAGGCACACCTGTAGTCCCAGCTATTCGGGAGGCTGAGGTTGGGGGATCACTTGAGCACAGGTAGGTGGAAGCTGCACTGTGCTGTGATTGCACCACTGCACTCCAGCCTGGGTGACAGAGTGAGACCCAGTATCAAAAAAATAAAAATAAAAATAAAGAACATGTATGTAGCCGGGCGCGGTGGCTCATGCCTATAATCCCAGCACTTTGGGAGGCCGAGGCGAGGGGATCACGAGGTCAGGAGATCAAGACCATCCTGGCTAACATGGTGAAACCCTGACTCTACTAAAAAGTACAAGAAAAATTAGCCGGGCATGGTGGTGTGCGCCTGTAGTCCCAGCTACTCGGAAGGCTGAGGCAGGAGAATGGCGTGAATCTGGGAGGCGGAGCTTGCAGTGAGCCAAGATCGCGCCACTGCACTCCAGCCTGGGCGGAAGAGCGAGACTCCATCTCAAAAAAAAAAAAAAAAGAACATGTATGTAGACGCTGAAGCCAAACTACCTGAATTCACACTGGCATCTGCCACTTACTAGATAAGGGAAGTTGGACAAGTTACTTAACTTCTGAGTGTCTCCGTTTCTTCACCAGTATAATTGGGATGATAGTATTTGTACCTATCACAAACAGTTGTTAGGAGAATTAGATGAGCTAATCTATGTAAGGCATTTAGGATGGTTGCTAGCATGAAGCTAAATTTTTGGTGGAATATGGGTTATAGCCTAGAAACATTACACATTGTTGCCTCTTATTATGTGTCCTTGTAATGGCCTGGAGTATTCCATTATAGGGATGTTTCATAATATATCTGTCAATATCCTATTGTTAGGAATGTTTACTTTTTTCCAGTTTTCCCTATTAGAAAAAAAATATTGTGATGTACTTCTATCTTTGCACATATGCGTGGTAAATTCCTAGGCATACAAAGTGATGTGCTAAGGATGGTTCTAAACATTTCTAGAGCTTTTGACACATACTTGCTAAATTGCCCTTCAGAAAGCATAGTAATTTACTCTGCCACACAGTATACAAGTCACACGTTCCAGACCTCTCAGTCATCCTGATAGTACCATTCTCCCCTTCACAACTGCCACTTAGATGGGCGGGGCATGGTATATCATTGTTTTAATTTGCTTTTCTTTGAGGTTTCTGGTAAGACGGACCATTTTTCATATACTACCAGCCCTCGAGTATGTCTTTCATAAAGTGCCTGTCTATGTCCTTTGCCCAGAGATTGTTCATCATCCATATTGATTTGCAAGTGCTCTTTATATAGCAAAGATATTAACCCTTTTCAGCAGAGGCATTGAAAGCGTTTAATCTAGTTTGCCATTTGCTGTCAATTTTATTTTCAGTGTTTTATCTTCCCCACCGTGTGTCACTTTGTTTGCCTCAGATCCCAGCCAGGGGAGCCATAGTCTCCTCCCCCTCAGCATCTTCCCTGCCCAGCTCCACCAGCCTTGGGCCCTTTTAAGTCTGCAGCCTGGGGCAGTCTCTTTGATTTACTGTCCCCTACGTAATGAAAAACCCCAGACTGGAAAGTGGTCTATCAGGTCTTTTCAGAAGTCTAAGACGACCTCCAAATCCACTGGGTTCCTACCCCTGCTGGCTGCCTCATAAGGTCACAGGTCATAGGTCATCACGCCCCAATGACTCCCAAAAAGGGATAACTCAAGCCCCCCTGGTGATAACAGTTGATGCCAGCCAACTGGTTTGGCTGCTTGCTTCTCTAAATTTCCCTGATAATTTTTGGTGGAATGTAGATTATAGCCTAGGACTGCATGAGGAAAAATAATATTCAATTGAGGATAAAAGATAAGAGATGCCCCTTACTGAGCCCTGCTAAGTGCCAGCCGCTCTACATGCATTATCTCTGCAGCAATCCCCACAAGCTAAGTATCACTGTGCTCATTTCTTAAAAGTGGAAATGGAAGTTCAGAGAGGTTGAGTAACTTGCTCCAAGAAACCCAGCTCCTGAGGATTGAAGCCAAGATTAAAATTTAGCTTGTCAGATTTCAAAACCTGTGTCCTCTTCCTGAGCCCCACTCACCAGGTTTAACCCCGGCTTTGCCACATGCTTGTTTTATGACACCAGAAAACCCCTTCACCACACTAGTCCCCAGTTTTCTTTCATCTGGGGATAATGACAGCTTGCCTCCATACCATGCAGTATCAAGAAGAGAGCCAAGGTTTTTAAAAAACATGGACATGAAGACTCCATAACTGTAAAATGACAGTTTACCTTTGACAAAGGTACACATGGCACCTTCTTAGATGAATTCTTGGAATATAGCCATTAATTCACTTTCAATCTTACAACCTGTAACAGTCATATATAGTCAGATACTTATATTTACAGGATGGATTGCCAACTCCCCTTCCCATTCCCACAAATTGTTTTCATTTATTCAACAGATATTCACAGTTTTCCAGGTCCTGCGGGAGACAAGACTGTGTCTGTGACCTCGAGGAGCTCACACTGATCCACGGATGCACACACATACACACACATGCATTCTCACCTCCATTCGAGTTTTCCTTTAGAGTGTCTTTTTTTTTTTTTTTTTTTTTTGAGACAGAGTCTCGCTCTGTGGACCAGGCTAGAATGCAGTGGCACGATCATAGCTCACTATAACCTCTGCCTCCCGGGTTCAAGCAATTCTCCTGTCTCAGCCTCCCAAGTATCTGGGACTACAGATGAATGCCACCATGCCCAGCTAATTTTTGTATGTTTAATAGAGGGGTTTCACCATATTGGTCAGTTTGGTCTCGAACTCCTGAACTCAGGTGATCCACCCGCTTCAGACTCCCAAAGTGCTAGGATTAGAGGCGTGAGCCACCGCGCCCAGCTAGCGTATCTTTCTCTTCCATGGCTTGAAACCTCTTGACTCTCCAAGGTCTTAGAGACACAGAATCCCTCGGTTCACATGAAACTGGGTCTCTAACAAACCCAGCCTTCCTGACACATGGCAAACCTGTGTTCAGCTGAGTCCCCGTACCTGGAGGTGCAGTCAGAGTGGGTGTGGCCCTACCCTTTCAGAACATGGCAGCCAGCAGCCAAGTGCCATGGCTGATGCCTGTAACCCTAGCATTTAGGGAGTCCAAAGCGTGCGGATCACCTGACGTCAGGAGTTCAAGACTAGCCTGGCCAACATGGTGAAACCCCATCTCTCCTAAAAATGCAAAAGTTAGCTGGGTGTGGTGGCAGGCACCTGTAATCCCAGCTACTTGGGAGGCTGAGGCAGGAGAATCACTTGAACCCAGGAGGTGGAAGTTGTAATGAGCCAAGATTGCACCATTGCACTCCAGCCTGGGTGACAGAGTGGGACTCCATCTCAAAACAACAACAACAACAAAAAAGAACATGGCAGCCAGAGCCAACCCCGCATTTGCCCTGCAGAGCCCATTCTGCAGACGCAACTCCAATATCCTTCAGAATCCAACTGCATCTGCCCAGCAAGTGAGACTCTTTTTTTCTTTGAAACCAACATTACCTGGGTCAATAACGATAATCTCGAAAACATGATGTTGAGCAAGAGAAGTTTCAGAATGATGCCTAAAGTATACTGTTACATAAACTGTAAAAACTGTTTATTTTAATATACATATGTAGTAAAAAATATGGGCCAGGAGCAGTCGCTCATGCTTGTAATCCCAGCAATTTGAAGGCCAAAGCAGGAGGATTACTTTAGCCCAAGAGTTCAAAGCCAGCCTGGGCAACATGGCAAGACCCTGTCTCTACAAAAAATTTTTAAAACTAGCCGGGTATGGTGGTGTGTGCCTGTAGTCCCAGCTACTTGAGAGGCTGAGAAGGGAGGATCACTTGAGCCGGAGAGGTGGTGGCTGCAGTGAGCCGCGTGTGTGCCACTGTACTCCAGCCTGGGCGGCAGAGACCCTGTCTCCAAAAAAAATTATAAAAGCACGTATATTAGTTTCCTATGGCTGCTGTAACAAATTCCTAAAAACCTGGTGACTAAAAATAACAAAAAATTATGCTCTCATGGTCTGGAGGTCAGAAGTCCTCAATTACTATCACGGGGCTGAAATCAAGGTGTCAGGTGAGCAGAACGCGCTCTCTCTGGATGCTGCAGAAGAGAATCCCTCCCTTGCTTCTTCCAGCTTCTAGTGGCTGCTGGCATTCCTAGACTTACGGCCACATCACCCAGTCTCTGCCTCCATGGCCACATTACCTTCTCTTCCATCTGTGTCAAAGCTCCCTTTTCTTCCCTCTTATAATGACACTTGTGATTGCATTTAGGGGCCACCAAGAAAATCCAGGATAATCTCCCCATCTCATGATCTGTAACTTAGTCACATCTGCAAAGACCCTTTTTCATTTGAAGGTAACACTTACACGTTCCAGGGATTAAGACCTGATATTTCTAGGGGCCATTATCCAGGCTACTACAAAATGTAGAGAAACGACAGATGCCACCTTAGGGAGTGTGCTTCCTTCCGGCGAGAGAAGAAAGGGACTGAGGCAGGGAAGGGGTACTCGATGGTGTTGACTCTGTCCCTAAATAGTTAATGGTAAACATTTATTAAAATAAATAAATAACTTAAAGTTTACAATTGTAAGGCCTGCTTTCTCCTAGCTATGCAACCCTAGGCAATTTATTTCACATCTCAGGACCTTTATCTCCTCATCTGTCATATAAGGATGCCAATATCTACTTCATGGATTTGTATGAGAATTAAATAATATAATGAATGGAACATGCCTAACACAGTGTCCGGCTCATTGTGAGTACTGAGTTACCATTATGATTATTATTTTTTTAAGACAGAGTCTCACTCTTGTTGCCCAGGCTGGAGTGCAGTGGCATGATCACTGCTCACTGCAGCCTCTGTCTCCCGGGATTCTCTGTCTTCAAGGGATTCTTATGCTTCAGCCTCCCAAGTAGCTGGGATTACAGGTGTGTGACATCACACTTGGCTCATTTTTGTATTTTTACTAGAGGTGGGGTTTTACCATGTTGGCCAAGCTGGTCTAGAACTTCTTTTTTTTTTTTTTTTTTTTTTTTTGAGACAGAGTCTCACTCTATAGCCCAGGCTGGAGTGCAGTGGCATGATCTCAGCTCACTGCAACCTCCGCCTCCCAGGTTCAAGAGATTCTCCTGCCTCAGCTTCCCGAGTAGCTGGGACTACAGGCGTGCGCCACCATGCCCAGCTGATTTTTTATTTTTAGTAGAGACAGGGTTTCACTATGTTGGCCAGGCTGGTCTAGAACTTCTGACCTCAGGTGATCCACCCACCTCAGCCTCCCAAAGCGCTGGGATTACAGGAGTGAGCCACCGTGCCCCGCTAGGCTGGTCTAGAACTTCTGACCTCAGGTGATCCACCCACCTCAGCCTCCCAAAGCACTGGGATTACAGGAGTGAGCCACCGTGCCCCGCTAGGCTGGTCTAGAACTTCTGACCTCAAGTGATCTACCTGCCTTGGCCTCCCAAAGTGCTGGGATTACAGGTGTGAGCCACCGCCCCCGGCCCATCATTATTATCATTGTTGTGGTTGCTACCTTTCTGAAAGTGAGGAGCATTTTCTACAATGCACCTGTGGATGCCAGCATGTGCATTAGGGCACACACACACACACACACATGCAAGCGCATGACCCTTTCTGAGTGAGAGAAATAAGTTTTTCTGCTCCAAGCCCTGGTTTCTGAAACTCAGCATTGGTAGGGGGGTGGGTACTCAGGCGAGCTGGAAACTACAATGGTAGAAGCGGGGGGAGCCCTTTGCAAAGGTACTTTTTGATCTGCTCTAACTGCCACTATAGAGAATTAGATGGAATTCATTTTTATGATGAAGGAATTAATGGCTATGGAGAGAATCGGGTTCAGGTGGAAGACTTGAATCCAAAGAAGGGAATAAAGCCTTGAAATTCAAATGAAAAATTATTATATAAGCATAAAGGAAACCTATTTTACACCTGTAAGACTAAATGTATAAATATGAACCAACTGCTCCCTCTGGGAAATGGGGATTGTGCTTTTAATTCACCTAGACAAATATGCAGTGCATTCTCACTTCCATCTATACATTTCAATGAAGACCGGGCACCCGCCAGAGGCTCCTGAGTACCCCTAGACTGGCCACCTCCTTCCCCAGGCTAAGCACCTTCTGGCCCAGCAAAAGCCTCTCTGGCTTCCCCAGAACTCCCAGGAAGCAAGTGAGGCTCTCTAAGCTGCAAAATCCTTGAGCAAGGGCATGTCAAATGCTGCCTCCTGGCAGTAACATTCTCTGATCCTACAGTCCCACACCCCCACCAGGACTCCCAAGGCAGTATCTAAAATCTCACAGTCATCAGAATGTTTCAGCTGCATTCCGTCATTCAATCATTCATTCATTTAATAACACCGCTGAGCACCCACCATGCACCAGTCTCTGTGCTCAGTGTTGAAGATCATCTGGTTTACAAAAGAGAAACTGATGCTGCAAGAGAAGAAACAGAAGCAAAAAAGAGCTTTGAAATCTAGGAGGCCTAAGTGAAAAATATCTTCCCGGCCAGGCGCGGTGTCTCACACCAGTAATCACAGCTACTTGGGAGGCTGAGGCAGGAGAATTGCTTGAATGGGGGAGGTGGAGGTTGCAGTGAGCCCAGACTACACCATTGGACTTCAGCCTGGGCAACAAGAATGTGACTCCATCTCAAAAAAAAAAAAAAAAAAGAAGAAGAAGAAGAAAAAAGAAAAGAAAAATCTCTTCCATGCTATCTGATAACTCTTTGACCTTGGACTCCTCTCTGAGCCTCCCTGAGTCTATTTCTTCCTCTGTAAAATAGAGATGCTGCTATCTCCTACTTGGGGTAGCTTTGAGATTAAGCAGGCTTACTGTCAATTGTGTGGCACAGAGTGGGCATTCAAAAATTCTAGTTATAAACATGAGTGCCCAAGGTCAAAGAGTAACATAAGCATCCAACTTCAAGATCATTCAGCTCTTTACTGTGCACCATCTGTGTTCTTTCAGACACTGAGCTCCGTCCCAGAATTGCAGAGATAAATACAAAAAAAAAAAAAAATCCCAGTGGCCAACTATCAAGGAAGTGGGAAACAAGGAAGCCAGCTTGCGTTGACTGCCAACCAACTGTAGACCAACCATGACGCTAGGCGTTTTCCCCCAACTCATCCCTGCTCCTCAGGACAGTACAGATCACCATGTTTTGAGTTCTGTTGGAGCACTGTTCACCATGCCTATATGGCCATGCACCCTCGTGGTGCTCCAAGGGACAAGTCTCCAGTTAACCTATGAGGAAACCTTAGCACATAGAGAGCAAGCCAAGGTTCAATGTGCTAGGACAATTCATTCATCCATTCATTCACCCAATGATGTTTATTGAGCATCTACTATGGTATATAGTGTACAGCAATGAATACACAGAACAAGTACCCTTGTCCTTGTGGAGCTTCCATAAGCTTCTACCAAGTCCATCCGTATGCTCCTCCTGCATGTGGGAGAGGAAAGACCCCTCTGCATGGAGTGAACCATGATAGAGGAGGGAGATCCCCAGGGAGAGAAGGAAGCAGGAGACTTGCAAGCAAGAAAACTCAATTCCATCAGCTTCCTCTTCTCAACAAGCCAATCTAAGGTGGAGTACAGGCAGCATTTGATCTTTTCATCCTATTCCCATCCTGCCTCAGCCCTGAGAAAGCCTGGGGGCCTGGAGGGAAAGTTCGCCTGGGCTTGTGGGCTTCCCTGGAACTTGTGCACAGCCTGGAGCTCCAGGCCGGCCAGCGCTGGGCTCACCACATCCCTTTGATTGTTTAATGAAAGTGCTTTGAAGGTCCCACAGATGCTCCACTGTGATAAGGTAATTGTCCAAGGGCAACGTCTACAACCCATTAATCCTGGACTTGGTGCAAATTGAACTTGGAGAAGGTGCCTCGGCACCGTCTGACACTTGGTCTTTTGTTCCGGCAACTGGGAGTTTGGGAGAAGGCTTTCCTCCCGAGGCTTCCAAAGGGTGCCAAGAGAGAGAAATTCCTGTTACACACGCCCTACCTCACATCTCTGCATGAGCATATGCACTCGTGTGTACACACATGCACATAAGTACATATGTAGGCTCACTCATACTCTCTTGTGTACAGGCTCTTGTATACTCTTATATAGGTGCACACATGCCCTCAGCCTCACATATTCATATGAACGTATCCCAATATACCTTCATCCCAATCCATTACCTTTAAACCACTGGGACCAGACTGGGGCGGGCTGGCAGGGGAGGAGGGGTATTCTCTTCCTCCTGGGAAGGTTCTTTTTCCACTTGAGAAATGGAAAGGAAAGAGGGATTACCAGGCACGGGCAGAGAGGAAAAGGCTTTTACAGATATCAGGGAACACTCTGTAAAGATGGCTTCAACCGCATCTCTGAAAGCCAGTAGAAAAGCGTTAATAGGAGAGGGAACTGCAGAGAGGAGAAGGAGGAGAAGTGGGAGAAGCACCTTGGCCCATCTTGGGTCTCTCTCTAAGCCTTAGCCTTGCTTGCCTTTATTTCCAGAACCTTGAGAGGTAAAAGGCTCCCAGGACCAGCCTGAGAAGGAGATGAAGGGAGAAATGGAGGAAAAGAAAGCAGAGAGGAGGAGAAAAGGAGGAAGGAGAAGAGAAGGAGAAAAAGGGGAGACATAAGAAACAGGGAGGAGAAGGAAGAATGGAGGAAGGAGAAAGAGGGAGAGGGAGAAGAGGAGGATGAGGAGGGGAGGAAGGAGAACAGGAGGAAGAGAAGGAAAAGAGGTGAAGAGGGGCCGGGCACGGTGCCCCACGCCTGTAATCCCAGCACTTTGGGAGTCTGAGGTGGGTGGATCACCTGAGGTCAGGAGTTCGAGACCAGCCTGGCCAACAATGGTGAAACCCCATCTCTACTAAAAATCCAAAAATTAGCCAGGTGTGGTGGCGGGTCCCTGTAATCCCAGCTACTCGTGAGGCTGAGGTGGGAAAATTGCTTGAACCCGGAAGGCGGAGGCTGTGCTGAGCCAAGATCACACCACTGCACTTCAACCTGGGTGACAGAGTGAGACCTTGTCTCAAAAAAAAAAAAAAAAAAAAAGAGGTGTAGAGGAGGAGGAGGCAAAGGAAGAGGAAGAGGAAGAAAACAGAGGAGAAACAGAAAACAGAAAAGGAAGGGAAAGAAGAGGAAGAGAAAGGGCGAAGGGAGAGAGGAAGAGGAGGAGAAGGAGAGGAAGGAAGAAGAACAGGAAGAAAGAAGGGAGGAGGCTCACTCCAGAGCCCACTTAGCAGTAGGCCTGAGAGAAACCTGGTTATTATTACTGTTGTTGTGTCTTTACTGATGTTGTTCTTGCCCAGTTCTTGAGAACTGGAATCCAGTGCATACTATTCCATTTTTCTGGGGAAAATGAAAATGTCAAGCAAGCTATCAACTTTCCTTTTTGTTTCTATTCAGGTTTGGGCAGATTATTTCAAGCTCACCCCTAGAAGAGTGCCACTTCTTAAAAGAAAAGCATAATAATAAAAGGTCGGTGCCTCTTGGAAATGTAGCGCTAAGGAATTCCAGCCTCCGAAACCTGGAAGGAGACTCCTGAGAGTCCTTTGTTCCTGGATGTTCAGTTTCCCTCCCCACCCCCACGCCCACCCCCTCCTCTCTCATTATCAAACATTTGAAGACTGAGTAATTCCATTTGTTGATGTCTTTGGCCTCCTCTAACAGAGCAGGCCAGAGCCTCTGAAAATGCAAAGGCCCCCAATGAAATAAAAACCCCTGGTTTTCAAGGTGGATTTATTACCCTTTAAAGGAATATTTATTGGGTAATCACTTTCCAAAAATGCTCATGACACAGGGGACTGAAATAAAGAGCGTCCTCTCCCTTGGGCTGAGGGAAGAGGCTGTTGGCCACTTGGATGCAGGGAGGAGGGAGCCCCTTTGTGGCCTATGTCTTGGGAGGGAGCAGCCAGAGACAGGCCAAGTTTCCCCAGCTGAGCTCAAGCTGGGGTCTTGCTTCTGTACCTTGGGCCTACTTATTTTTCTCCCATTTCCAAACCCAAATTGGGTTTGGAAGATGCCACTTGGAAACTTGGGAAGAAGAATTCCTATTAGCATTGTTGTTGCCTTTAAGAAAAGGGAAAAGGAGGAATGCAGAGATTTCAGACCAGACGGGGTGAGCTAGAGATAGGGGACAATCATCCAAGCCAGACCACACTGAGATGGGAATGATTCCTGGGGGATTAGTGGGCTGGGCTGGGCCGGGAGATGCACCCCAAGACCAAGCAGAGAAGGAGGATCTCTTCCCCAAGGTCTTTAGCCAACCTCATCTGGACCAAAGGATCTTCCCAGGGATTCAGGTCTGAGTTACAGCCCAGAGAGCAATGGAGGCCCATACATACCTCAGGAAACCATGGAGATGGGGGAGGCGGTGACAAGACAGACAGTCCCAGAGAAAAGCCACTGGGGTGAAGCCAGAAAGGCAAGGAGGAAAAGAGAAAGAGAGACCAAAAGAACAAAACAGATGGAGGAGACCATAAGATAGACTGAGGGGGACAGAGAGACAGGAAAAATGTTTGTGTGTGAGAGAGAGACAGAGAGAAAGAGGGTGAAAGAGGGTGAGGAGAGACAGGGACAGAAAGAGGGGGTCAAGGGCTAAAGGAAAACTTTCTGGAACAAGTCTGGCCCAGCCCACACACTCAGAAGCCCTCACACCCTCCCAGCAGCAACTGGAGGTCTTAGGAGTTGATTAAGCCTGCATGGGGGTGACTTTTTCTAGACAAGGGTGTAAGCAAAGGGAAACAAGAGGAGGGGATGCGGCTCTCCCCCATCCCCAGCCACAGTTCCCAGGTGAACCCCCCTTTCCCCTGCTGGATGTGAAATCGCCATTTCACCCCGCCACACTCCTTAATTGTTGCAAAAATCATTTGTGAAATTGGTCTCCAACAGGCAAGAATGGCCACGCTCATTCCAATAGACAACCCCACCTCAACCCTTCCCTCTGCAGGGGCCCATGGAATCCCGGAGCTGCAGAAACGCTGGGGGCCTGTGTCGCTACTGGACCCGCTACTGTGAGTCTTTTGCAGGGAGGGTGAGGGACCACACTGTGGGCAAGGTGGCCCCAGTGCAGGACTCCTGAGGTTCTGAGGGTCCCTGGCAGCAGAAGTGTCCAGCTATGCACTCGCCCCACTCAGCTCAAGATGCTACATGAGCACTGGCCAGAAGAGAGGGAGCCTCCCACCCTTGGCACACCCTGGAGGTCTTTTCTCACTCGAGAATTGACCTAAACACACACTCACACATTCCTGACTCGCGCTTAGAGCCATACCAAGGCAACCTGGAGGTGACCTCAAAGCAGAAATACAGACATGGACCCTCACTTAGAAACACACATTTACTCAAACTGACCCCAAACAGACCTACACACAAAACCCACCTGCACCTTGACACACAGACCCGGGCACAGGCCTATATTCACACGCAAGCACACTGGCCCATTGCACAAATACAGGGAAGAAGTGCCTTGAAACCTTCCAGGCAGAGGACAGCTAGTGACGAATGAATGGATGAATATGCAATATACCTAATATATATGTGTGTGTGTTATACGTGTGTATGCATAAGTGTATATGATACAAATACATGTATATATACACACAGAGAATATATATCCACCTATGGAGGTCAAAGCAGGCCAGGTCCCCAGCAAGGCTGGTGATGTAAGGGGGTTGCTATCTTCCCTGGGCACACATGCTATGGCTTAAAGCTTGATCTCCCAATCTCTCCCGGGGGAGGGCCCCATAACTTGGGCCAGGCAAAGTACCCTGGTGTCCCCCTTCCAATTCGAAAGCTACTTAGCATCTCTCTTCTCAGTTAGAGAGAGTATGAGCTTAACAAGTTTTTCATCAGGGACCCCATTCCCAGAAGGCCCCCCAAAATCTGATGAGCCCCTAGTGCTAGGAGAGTGGGGAGAGGAGGGAGATCTGTCACATGCTGAAAGGGGCAAAGGTCACAGGTGAGGCGAAGGGGAGGGATGGGGACACCCTGGGGCCAGCCAGCGGTGAGCGCCCCAGGCTAAGACAAGGCTGACCCCACTGCCGAGAGAGGGCGGGCAGGGGGCGAGATTGAGGGCTGGGTTCATTTTATTGTATTTTGCCTCCAGCGTGGGGCCGGAGACGCTCTTTCCCCCGGGAGACAAAAGGCCTGCAGTTGTGGCGTCCTGCCCCGCTGGGAGGGCGTTTCGCCCCCAGGACTCGGTGTCCCGAGGTTGAGGCTACTGGTCACCCTGGCTTCAGAAAGTGAAGAATTCAGGAACCTCTGATCACCCCACCCTGACTCCCGATCATTCAACTGGGGCGTCCCCTCAAACCCACCAGCAAGGAGCTCAGAGTTGATGAGCTCAGAGCTGTATCAAGTCTTGACGGGCTCCCTCCCTCCCATTTCCCACCTCTTTGGGCCCCCAGATCCTCACACCAGCACCAACTCCCTGTAAACCCAACTACCTGCTGGAAAGGAGTTATAGGCCCGGCCTGGGGGCCTGAGGAGGACGGCGGCGGCTGGAGACGTCTGCACGGGGCGGAACTGGAAGGGGAGGAAGAAACCTGTCCCTAGCACTTGGCAGACCCACTTTGCCAAGCCTCGGAACCAGATACGGTTACTGGGGGCTTCTCAGAGCGGCAGGAAGGTAGAGTAAGAACCGGACACCGGGGCTCTGACATTACACAGAAAAGGTCAGAATTCCTCCCTTCAAGTCACCCTAGGCCGGTTCCCGGGGAGCCTCACTGGAGGAATTTCAGAGGGTGTAAGACGAGGGAGAAGATGAGAAATAGGGCGGACTCTGGCCCTGGGAGGCCAGAGAAAAGGCGAGACTCCAGAGAGGCGCCGGACCCGAGGCAGACATTCCCATACAGCCGGGACTCCGAGAGCAGCCGTGGGCGACCTGGGGGCCGGGGACTCGGCGGATCCGGCCCATTCATCAAAGGAAGGCACCGGGACAAAGTTGGCCCCCTCCCCTTCTCCCCCAGCCCCCAACTCGCCGGGATCGGCTCCCTCTGTTTTCACGGCGGTTCAAATTCTCCCCCAAAACGAGGTCGAGCCGGGGATTAGAAAAGAGGGAAAAAAATATTCGTTGGCGATTTCTTTTCGTTATTGGTCCTCCGCTCCCTTGCGCCCTGGCCGCCTTCCCTCCTCATGAATAAAAGAAGTTTGAACCTATCAGATCGCGTTCACTGCCTCCTCCTCCTCCTCCTCCTCCTCCTCCTCGTACTTCGGTGAACACTTTTGCACAACTTACCCAGCTGATCACTCGCGCCCCCTCGCTTTTCCATTTCTCTTTCCCCAACCCCGTCACCCCCTGTCGCCTCCGTCCAGCCCTGAAACCCGAGGAGGCTCCTTCTTCCGTCTGTCCCCGGGTCTCCTAGGGGACGGGGCTGTGAAAGCTGGTGTGGAGGGAGAAGCGAGTGTGGTCCGGAGAAAGAAGGCGTGGAGAAGAGGGAGGGAGCGAGAGCGAGAGAATAAATATATAAATAAATACGAGAACGAAATCCACTCCGCAGTCTCCGGGCTGGGAAACTTTGGCCCCGAGCGCCAGAGCGCGAGAGCGCGAGAGCGCGGCGCTCGCCACTCTGAGGCTGGCGGCCTCGATTCCGGCCGCGTTCCCCCGGCCCCCCTCCGCCGCCGGGCCTCGTCTCCGGGTTCTGCCAGGCGCATCAGCCCGCACAACTTCTGGCCGAGGCCAGCCGGCAGAGGCGGACTTGGGGTTGGAGTGTTTGTTTGTTTGAACTTCCTCGTCGTCGCCACCTTCCCTCCCCCCAACCTCCGCCCCACCTCACCCCCCTCCCCAGCTTCTGGACGCGTTTGACTGCAGCCAGGGGTGGGGGGTGGGGGTAGGGAGTGTGTGTGGAGGGGAGGGAGAAGAGGTTAAAAAAAAGAAGACGAAGAAGACGGAAAGAAAGAGCTCGCAGCAGGGGTGAAGGGAGCGGACGGGAAGCGATTTTTGCCGACTTTGGATTCGTCCGCGGCGTGCGCAAGAATGGCGGCCCTTCCCGGCACGGTACCGAGAATGATGCGGCCGGCTCCGGGGCAGAACTACCCCCGCACGGGATTCCCTTTGGAAGGTAAGAACGCCCAGGCTGGCCTCGCCGCGACTCCGCCGCCCGGAACTCGGGGTCCTTGGAGAGGCTGCGGTCTCCAGGGGACGGTGGCGGCGCCGGCGATAGCAGAGGGATCCCGTTCTCTTCTGGGTCCCAGTCCGGGCGCGGAACCCAGGGAGTTTCTGGGACCCATACTTGTCCGCTTCTGCGTGGGTTTCACTGCCCGGCGGCCTTCGTTTCGCAGGTCGCTAGCTGCCGGTCTTTACCCGCAGGGCTGAAATTCTGGTAGATTTGGACTCCTAGTAAATATCAGGTCCTGGTGAATTTCAGCTCTTTCCACTATTTCCAGACACTTCTTCCCTGACAGTTTCTCGGCTCTCCTGGCTCGCTGGCTGCCAGCTTTCTACTCTTGTTTTGAATTATTTTTTCCACCCCCGGGATTGGTCTTCCAGTCCTTTATTTCGAACCACCTACCATGGGTGATACTTTATATGCCTCAACTACCACGACTATCCATTTCTTCCGAAGCCACATTCAAACACTCCTGCTTTTCCGCCTGGAAACAAACTAATTGGAAATAATAATTAGTAATGATTTTCCCCCTAAAACTTTTTACTCGGGCTTCCGCACTCTGGAAATCTCCCGGGAGAGAACCTCTAAACGGCGAGGTTTAGAGAACCTCTAAACGGCGAGAGGGGCACGGCAATGTCCAAACGAGGAGAAAGAGCTGATTTTGTAAAGCGTCCTTCCTAAACATCCAGCGCCCGCCCGGGGAGACCTGATAGGACGGGCGGCGGCGAACCGGGTCCTGGCTGGAGAAAAGGCTGGGAGCGCACAGCGGAGAGACCCGCTCCTGTGTTTTTGTTCTGTTTTCTTTTTAAACTAATGGAAGGCCTCAACCTGTCACTGAGGGATCATTTGGCTTCTGAGGGTAGGTAGCCTAGGGTGTCACAGAGAAGTCATTAGAAATATGTGCGACTTTTTTTTTTAATTACTCTTCCTGCGATCGTTTGAGTCCCTGGCGCGTGAGGAAGGGGAGAGGAGGCAGGGAGGGGGTGGGTGGGCTGGCAGCCTGCGATCCGGGAGGAGCTCCCTTGGGCAGCGAGACGGCGCCGGGTCCCTGAATTAGACAGAGGCGAAGAGAGCGGCTCCGTGATCAAGTGCGCGCCGGCAGCCACGCAGGCGGGAGAGCGCGCAAACCCGGGGATTTGCAGTGGCACTCTCCTGTAGCGAATGCAAGTAAAACAGGCGGCTGAGGACGCGCGGCGGATTAGAACAATATTTGCCCAACATGACGCAGAATACTGAGGAGAGCCGAGTGCCGGTCGCTAAAGAGGCTCTTGAATATAAAGTTGGGCGCTCGAGAGCTCTTGAGCGCTAATGGCATATCCCGCCACGGAGACCGAGTGACTCCGACTTTGCGACGCACGATTTCTGATTAAATCCGAGAGTGGCTTCAGACACCGACTTTTACAAAGAGAGGTGGGGGGACCGGGAGAGCGAGGGAGGGGGCGGTAGGAACGGCCCAGCAGCGGAGCCTCTTCTCGCCTCCTCCCTTTCAATTACAGTCAGCTCCCTCCACTCCCGCGGCTGTGAAATCGTTCTAATCTTCCAGATCTCCGCAACCGCTGAGTCCCCAAATTGGGGGGATCGAGGCCGGATTAGTGCGCTGGGTGTCCCCCCAGTCTTCTGTGAGGAAATTGTGTAGACTTTGCATTAAGGCAACCAGGCGTTCTCCCCTCCCCAGCACACACCAGGGATGCCTGTCTTCCCGGTTCCCAAAGTCACCCCCACCCAGGGGGACTGTGTCCCATCTGCCTACCAGCCTCGCAGAGCCTGCAGGCACGGTTCATGGATTTGTGAGGCCAAGTCAACTATTTAGTTTAGGAGCTTTGGGGCAGTAGTGTCCTAAAATTGTCCTAAAACGAAATTAGGACTTCGAGGGTGGTTAGAAGCAGGGAGAGTCACCCAAGGGACAACCAGGTGCCCTTGGAGGCAACAGCCAACAGCATATGTCACCCGTCCCTCGGCTGTGCCTCAGCTGTTCCCTGGGTCAGTTCCACGGCTCTAGCCAGAGCTGTAAATGTAGTAATCAGCCAGGCCTTTCTAGCCCCCAACAAACTGGATCATTCATGACTACCAGGAGCGTAGAACTGAGCAGATGAGCCACATCACACCCGTTATTGGCCTCTCCAAGATGCAGGCAGGCCTGCAGCCCAAGCTTCGGCCTGAGGGACAGATAGTCATTGGTCCCAAGATCTCTAAGGCTCTACCAGCCTGGTGGCTCTGTCTGCAGTCTCACCTTCGTCTCTCTCCCTCCCCTTCTTAGCAGCATTCGAATCCCCCAGGTGTGTCCTCATCCCTCGTAGTGTGGCAGGAGTTGGGGGACACAGCATCTGGGGAGACTCTTGCAGCTGTGACTCCTCTATCCATCTCTGCAGGAGATTTCCTAGATTTATGACAGTTGTTTCTCAAACTACCTACCTACCGAAGCCCCAGTGTGAGGACCACCGGGATTGCTGTCTGAGGTCTTGGGGCTCAAACAAACAAAACTGGAGTCAGGGAGTGTACTCAGTGTCTGCTCTCCATCCTCACCCTGCACCTCTCTCCTTCTGCATCTCCCCTCCCTTCTCCAGTGTCCACCCCGCTTGGCCAAGGCCGGGTCAATCAGCTGGGAGGGGTCTTCATCAATGGGCGACCCCTGCCTAACCACATCCGCCACAAGATAGTGGAGATGGCCCACCATGGCATCCGGCCCTGTGTCATCTCCCGACAGCTGCGTGTCTCCCACGGCTGCGTCTCCAAGATTCTTTGCCGCTACCAGGAGACCGGGTCCATCCGGCCTGGGGCCATCGGCGGCAGCAAGCCCAGAGTGAGTGTCTTTGCCACAGAGGCTGGCAGCTGGCTTCCTGTAGTCGGGGGCTCCTGGTTGTGGCCCCTCTTACTACCTCGTGGCACCAGGCTGTAGGAAAGTACAGCTGGAGGGTGTCTTCTACTCCCAGATATCCTCCCATTGTTTTCCTATTATTTGAATTTCTCAGAGATGGAGCTAAGTGAGGTCTAGGTTGTGCAAGACCTTGAGGCCAATGAGCCATTCCTGGACTGTCCCCACATTTGCCTCAACCCCTGTCACCTTCCAAGACCAGAAGACATCTTCTCTCAGTCTTTCCTGAGATAATGACGGGGACCCTGGGGGTCCTAATTAGAGTTTTTTATTGCCTATCCATGTCCCACCCCACCCCACCTGGCCAGACCCCCAGCTGCCTTCCTGGGAGCCAGGAACCGGTTTCTTGAAAGGATAAAGCCAATCTCTTGGGGGATGGGGGGACACAAGGTAAGCAGAACCACCAGCCTGGTCTGGGGCTCTTAAGAGGTGATATTAAAAGTATTTCCCTCCCCCCATCCCATCTTTCCACTCCTACTCTCCCACCTCCACCTCTGAAGCAGGTGGCGACTCCGGATGTAGAGAAAAAGATTGAGGAGTACAAGAGGGAAAACCCGGGCATGTTCAGCTGGGAGATCCGGGACAGGCTGCTGAAGGATGGGCACTGTGACCGAAGCACTGTGCCCTCAGGTGAGAAGGCAGCTGAGCCGGCAGAGCTGGCCCAGAGTGTGGCCAGGGGTCCAGTGTGGAGGGCTGGAGGTGGGAGAGAGGGGAGGGGAGATGATGGTTGACTGGGAACTTACTGAGAAGTTGGGAGGAAAGGAGTACAGAAAGGCAGAGTTAAGGCATAGGAGTAAATCAAAACAGAATGGAATAAGATGGAAAGAAGGAATAGGGAAAGAAAAAGTTAAGAAAGAGGGGAGAGAAATAAGACAGGGAGGAAGGAGGAAGGAAGGAAAGCAGGCAGGCAGGCGGGCAGGCAGGAATGGGCAAAAAGTTAACCTAGAAAGTTGGATGATAAGAGAGCCCCCCTGGAGGCTTTTTCGGAGAAAATGGCTTCAATCGATGGATCTGTCCTAGGAGGGTGGATGCCCATGGGCTTCCCTGGACCACCGTCTCAGAGTTATGATTTCTGCTGTCGCCAACACCAGCCATTTGAGTCCTAAATTTGGAGGTCCCAAACCATACTGCCTGTGAGAGAGAAAGTGATCTGTTGTGTGTGTGTGTGTATGTGTGTGTGTGTGTACATGTGCATTCAGGCACGCAGGGCTAGAATGCACACCTGAGTGTGGGAGTGGCAGCAGGAGCTGGAGAGACTCCAGGGAGGCCCTGGGACCTCTCAGGGGTGTGGGTGGAAGTGCACCTAGGCAGGTGTTAGTGTAAGGCACGAATGCATGCAAGCATCTGCATAGAAATGCACAGTCTAACCACCCTGTGAGTGCCCGGGGTGTGAGTCAGGCTTCTCCAAGTGGATGCTGGTTATGGAGTATGTGTCAATGCCTAAATGCCTGTGTGTGGAAGAGGGATGAATGGATATCTGTAAGGAAGCAGGGGGCTTCCTGACTTTCTCCCAGGGGCCCAGGCCACCGCTCGCTCCTCTGCTCCAACAACTTATACTTGCTCTTTTGCCTTTGAATTTCTGAGGTTTAGTGAGTTCGATTAGCCGCGTGCTCAGAATCAAGTTCGGGAAGAAAGAGGAGGAGGATGAAGCGGACAAGAAGGAGGACGACGGCGAAAAGAAGGCCAAACACAGCATCGACGGCATCCTGGGCGACAAAGGTAGGGAACTTCCCTGGGCTGCGAGGCCCCAGCCCGGGTTTTCCCACGCGCCGGTGTGCGGGCCAGTGGTTCGCTCCCGCCGCCGGAGCAGGCGACCAGAACTCCAGCGGAGAAACTCTCATGCTGCGGGGCAGCTGGGAGCCGCTCAGGCTTTGCCGACAGCGCCCCCTCGGTGCGCACCCCGGATGCCGGCTAGATGCGAAGCCCGCGCCTTCTTTGCGCTATGGAGGCCGGGCGCGGACGGCCTGTGAGTCCCGGGAGAGCCCGGCTGCGGGGCTGCGCGCCTGGTCTACCCCAATACTGCGGGGAGTGCGTCCTCCCGGGCTGGCGTTTTGGCTGCTACTCTCGGCATCGATCAATTATTTATAGGAAACTTGGGCAAGGGGGCGGGGGACGGGAGGGAGGGAGCGAGGAAGGAGGAGCCGGCCCGCGGCTCCCTAAATGAATTTGTTAACCAGACCCGCACACGCTCTCTAAACGGTCCCTTGAAACCCCGCCTGACAGTTGACTGACCGCTGCAATCAATAAAAATTAGCCAGGGCCGCCGCCTGACTCAGCCCCGCGTTGCCAGGGCGGACTGGGGGACAGAGAGTGCCTTCCTCTGTGGCGTGCGCCGGCAGGGCTGGGAGTGGAGGCCAAGTTCCCAGATGCCCAGGGTCGGAGGATCGCAGTGGGGGAGAGACCCAGGCTCCACACACCCTCTCCCCATTCTTAGCACGGCTTCCGCGGGCAGGCTGGAGTCTGAGCCCTGCGCCATGCTTTTTC
The DNA here is from genome assembly GCF_028858775.2 of Pan troglodytes. Classification (NCBI taxonomy): domain Eukaryota; kingdom Metazoa; phylum Chordata; class Mammalia; order Primates; family Hominidae; genus Pan; species Pan troglodytes. The sequence continues at coordinate 212,563,382 of NC_072398.2, read as the reverse complement.
TCAGGATCAGCTAAGGAGGGCGTTTAGTTTTCAAGCGCCCGCAAGCCGGGGAAAGGGGATTGTGCTTTTGTTTCTTGACGGGAGGAAGTTTCGAGAGAAGGAAGGGAAAGTTTTTCCTCATCACCCCCTCCCCTTCCTCATTGCCCTCATAATTCCCCTCCTAAGTCTCTTGGAGACTTGGTAAGTGCACGTTAAGGGGCGACAGGGAGAGAAACAGAAATGGAAGACCCAGAGTCACAAAGACTGACAGTTAAAAGAAAAGGCCCCAAACACATACGCGGGGAGGCGGCAGGCTGAGGGAATCGGAAAGACAGTGGCCATGGGAACCCGCAGACTGATGGCTTTGGAAAAAGTGGCGAGTGCCCTGGAACCTGAAAGCTTGCAAAAAGCCTGTGTTGTTTCAGTCTCCCTTCAGAGGTTTCTCCCAGCACCCCTCTCCTCACGACCCAAGCACTCCTAGCCCAGGTCTCTCTCCAGTTCTCAGAAGACCCTCCCAACCTTGAAGATGAACTTCACAGACAAAGCCGGCTTACTAAGACAACTCCCATCTACGCCCAGCCCCCACAGGCGTGGTCCGAGGAGGAAGGATGGGTGGCCGGGCAGCCCCGTGTGACAGCGGCCTGGAGCGAAGGGAAGGGGCGGCCATTGACAGACAGGGCCCCTAGTGATGCCGCAGTCCCGCCCGGGACAAAAGGGCGAGGGAAGAAAGGGAGAGAGCTGTGCCGGGCGCCCCGCTGTGCCCGGCCTGCCGAGGGGCCACGGGTCTGCGGCGGGAGGCAGCCCTGCACTGCCAAGCGGTCCTTGGCTAGGCCAGTCGGCCCAGAGCCCTGGGACACCTGCCGGGGGACCCAGTCCTTATTTCAGTTCCCATTGGAAGGAGACTAGATGGACTTTTTGTGGGTTGTGGAGGGGAGGCATAGAACTTGAATAATCTTTCCTGGACAAATAATCTTTCCTGCACAACAAACAACTCTTCTGAGGTTATCCCAGGGAGAAGCAGAGGAGGTTTGGTTTTCCTTGGAGAGACTTTAATTGTGTTTGCACGCAGGGAGTATATCCAGTTCAATCTGCGAGGAAGCACAAATAGGTAAATTTCCTCTGAGAAAAAAGGGAAGGGAAGGGAAGGAAGAGGATGGAAAGATCGTGCGGTTTGGAGGATTCCTCTGATTCCAGGGAATGCGGGGCGTTCCATGCTGGCCTGGGCTCACCACACCAGCTAACAAGCCACTTCGCTGGATAGAGGTTTTCCCTGCAGCAGAACCAGGAAGAACCACGTCTCCAAGGGTTTAAAGTGGAGCCTGTGCCAGATGGGGGAGGCTGAGGACACAGGTGCTAAGTCTAGAGGAGCTGAAGAAATGAAATGATCTTATGCAGTGAGCCTGGTCTCCAGAAAGTCCCGCAGTTTTTGCGTGACGGTGGGTGCGCTGGGTGCGCTGATTGTGCTTTGAATGGCTGTGTAAGCGCAAGCATCTCTTGGTGTGACTGTTTACCCACGGGCCTTCGGATCTGAATGCTGTAGGCCATATATCTGCGCAAATGGGATTCAGCATAGATGTGCAGGGAGTGTGTAGATGGGCGTGAATGGGCAATATGATGGTGCAGATGAGAGAGAGCCATCTATCCATCTGTGAGCAAATTGTATCCGTTTCCTATTTGAGTTCCTGGGCTGGTCGGCAGGCACCCCTGTGAACCCCTCATCTCTCTTCCAGGCCCCAGACATCAGTTTCATGGCCAAGTTAAAGGTGAAAAGACCTTCTAATCTCCATCCGAGTAATCCAGGTAGGGAGAGGCAGAGACGCCCCATGGCCAGAGCAGGGGGAGTTGTGCACACCCACAACTTTGTTTTGGCTTCTTGCTCTTGAAAAATGCTTTCTCTGGGGGAGTTGCCCCTCTCATGGCAGGGAGCCACCAAAGAAGGGGTTTAAGAGCTCTCCTCTTTAAGCACTAAAGAGAGATCCCTCCCTGAGTCCGTTTTTTCCTATCGTCCGCTTGGCATTTAATAATGTTAAGACTTATTAGAGCTGGTAATGAAAACTGGGACTGCTGAATAGGAAACTGTGTTGGAGAGGGGTGTAATAGCTTCCAGGCATGGTAAGAAACTATTTATCCGCAATCAGTTCTCACTCTCAGAGTTTGAAGCACAAACGTTAAGTTGAAGGGTTTTAAAGCAGATTAAATTGAGCTTTTATTTCTGTGCACTTTCATCTCTGAACAGCTCACTCCTGCTCCCCTTGGGCTGATATTCATGAGGCTGTTCATATTTTTTTTTTTTTTTGCTCTTATCCTTGTTAAGACTGAGTTATTAGGATTGTTGGTGGTGAGTATTCTCAGACCGTTGCCGATAGGTGCTTGCCCCAGCCAAGCTTGGCTCACCTGGAGAGGGAAGTGGACAGTTCCTTGCCCCCATGCACTTAGACTCCCTCCTCTTCACCCGTTTCTCCGAGGATCAGGGGATAGACAGGCCGGGGACCCAACAGGGAGGGGATTTGAGGAGAGAAGAGAAAGGAAAAGATTTTCATAGAATCTGAGCTCAGAGAGATTCTTGTGGGGAATTTGATAGGGGTTTGCAATGGGTCAAACCGTTCCTCAGTGGGAGCTGAGGGAGTGAGTGTGAAGAAATAAGCAATAGTATAAAAAACAATAACAGCAGTGACAAACAATAAGAACACCAAAGCCGCATGCATCTGACAGTGCACCAGTTTAAGCCAAAACTGACCGGATCAGACCAGGGGCTCCGCTTTGTTCTCTAGGATGGAAAGGCCAATGAGGTTACAATTAATATGAAATACAGGGAAAAGTTACAAGATTAGAAAAAAGAAGTAGTAGTAGTGGAGGTAGCATTTTTCTCCAGGGGACGGGGCGGGGGGGAAATCCTGGGGGTGTCAAAGTCCAGGTGGAGAATTTGCAGACTTCCTGGGTGTGAAAGACCATCTGAGGTGGGCGGAGGATTGGCGAGGACGGCGAGTGAGGCAGATTTGTTTCTCTTTGTATTTTTCCTTTATTTATTTTTAAGGCAGCAAACTTACAGGTGTGGAGTGGGAAATGACGGGGAAGGATCGGAAAGGAGGGGAGAGCCCGGAGTGTCGGTTTTAGACACTTGTAAAAGGAGGTGGGAAACAATTTAATTTGGCAGCAGCGATAGCTGCTAATGCGGTTTTCGGTCGTTTGCTACACTGGAGGAAGCTGTTTTGATTGTGTGTACAAGGACCTGCCAAATTTAATTAGGCTCCGGGGGAGCGAGTGAATAGGGGAAGGGGGGCACGGCTCCCCTCAGCCCACACCATTTTTTCGGCTTCACACCTGGAAGGGACATTGTTTACGGGATCTTCGAGAACCAGGAAGGGGCGGGGGCGGAGAGGGACAGGAGCCTTGGAAGCGGGGGCGAGGGAGGGGACGAGGATAGTCCATTTATCACGAAACAATCTGCATTGATTTAAACCAACAAGTTCCCTCCTCTGTAAATGTGTGTTTAGAGAAAGGTAATTGACACTCCACCAAATCAAAGGATTACCCCGGGTTGGCAATCTAATCAAACAGAGTCCAGGCGGGATTTGAAGCTGTTCAGAGTGGGATCAGCTTCGCATAATGGGGGCTCGGAGGAAGATGGGAGGGTGTCAGGCAATTCCCGGCTTTAGGCAGCGCTCGGCGGTGGATATCCAGTGCGACCAGAGGGAGAGAGGGAGGGGGCGCGGGAGGGGCGCGCCGGGCCGGGGGCTGGGGGGGATGGGGCGAGCGGAGAGGGGCGTGCGGAGCTGGGAACGTCCCGGCGGAGGGGGCTCCCGGCGGAGGGGGCTCCCGGCGAGGGGCCGAGCCCACACTGGGCTGACAAGGCTCCCCTTTTCTTCCCTCCATCCCCCCAACCGAAGAAGAGAGAGGGGGAGGCGGGAGCAGAGACTAACGAGAAACAACAATGAGGAGATAACTATTACAAAGGCAAACACTGGCGCTCGCGCGCTCGCAGCCCCAGAACCCGCGGTAAATAAACAAAGTCTGCAAACTGTTTGCTAGATAAACTCGTGCCTAAATTGAGTGTGACGGGCAAGGAGAGAAGAGACAGAAGGAGATAAGGTTGGAGGGGGATGAATGAGCATAATCTAATAGAAGACATTTAGAAAACAAACTTTAAACAAGGGAGAACAGGCGAGCGGAGGGCAATTATCCGCCCCAGAGAGCGGGGGAAGCCGTCGGAGGTCTGGGAAGGGGTGGAAGGGAGGGGACTGGGAGCTGCGGAAGAGCTGAGTGTTGGGGGGTGCCTTTGGGACTCCGTGGGGAGCCAAGAGGGGCTCCCCAGGGCGCGCAAGAAAAGAGGCTCGGTTCCCGGATTGAGTGAGGCTCCCGTGCTCAGCCGGTCTTGGAACGCAGGCACGTCTAAACCGGCTGGGGTCCCCCGCTGCGAGGGCGTGCGGGTTTTGTGTTCCCCTCGGGGCACGCACCGCCACACTTGGGCTGTTTCAAGGCGTTTGTACCTAAAAGACTAGTGTGCACGGCGCAGCGGTTAAAGGAATTAGATATTTACCAGTTTGAAATAAGCCTGGCTAAGAAGAAGAGAGAAGAGAGACATTGAAAAGATGAGGCTGGGGGAAGACTTCAAACGAATTCATCATTTGGAATGGTGGAGGGGAGATTTACCAGACAGTATTGGGAAGTTATTTAGATATTAATAACACATTTTCCTGAGGCGCGACCACAGCAGCCATCTGCGCTGCTCTCGGAGCTATTTGGCTGGGTAAAATATGGGCGTCTCAAATGTTGGGAAGAGATAACGCAATCAGGCTAACCCTGGTCCTGAGACTGCATCGCAGCGTTAAACCCGGATTAACCTCCCCCCTCTCCAACTCCCGCGGCCCCCTCCCCTTTCACAGCTTTCCAAATTTTCAGTGGAATTTACATGGAAGGATTTAAAAGCACATATAACAGTAGCCTTAAAGCAGTAAGGTGATTATTTGGGCTTTTTTTTTTTTTTAAGAATGTCTTTCTGAAAATGATAGTTGTCACACATTACATTATATATAAATAATATTATATAAAAACACATTTTTATATAGGAAAAGAGGGCTGAGCAAATGAGATTTCATTCCGGGTTACCTCTTTGGAGTTTCTATTTGCCATCATTCTATCACCATCGACAAAGTTGATGAGGCTTCATTCTGTACTGTGGGGCAAGAGCACCTAAGGATATAAACATGTAATGTACAAGGTCCTGGCCGTGGCCCTGGAAGCTCATAGTCTAAGACTAGACAGAACTCACACCCTTGAAAAGACAATGCCTGGTTGAGGGAAGGGTTCCTGCACAGAGGAGAGACCCCCAAAGAAAGGTTCTCTAGAGGCTCTGGGGCCTTGAAGGCCATGACTAAGGGGGGAGGACACATTCCAGAAATTCCAGAAAAATAGCTCTTCTCTCCCTCCCATTGCAGATTAAAGGGGTAATTAGCAAACAGGATGAGGGTAAGAGGCGCTGGGAAGATTAGGATGCCCCCCTCAGTTTTTGCTGTCCGGGGCCTTCCCTCTTCTTTTCCCCTTCCCCCAACTCTGGCTGAAAGAGGAAAAGGTGGAAATGGGGTCAGCGCTTTCTGACCTGCTCTGGAGCGATTGGCCCCGGCTGGGGTCGAGCAGGGGGAGGGAGGGAGGGAACTCGCCTTCCCAAATCGAATCAAGGCAGAACGGTGACCTAAGGGGGAAACTTCGCCATTAGTAGATAGATGTCTCCAAAACATCAAACGAAGTGGGGTGGGGGAGAGGTGAGGCAGGGAAGGAGTCCAGTGAGAGCGCAGGGGGAACTACCAGCATGCGAAGGGGAGGGGCCTGGAGGAGGAAGAGACGGGGTCGAGGGCAAAGGGGAGGCGGGGGCCAAAGGAAGGGGTGTGGGGAAGGGGATGCGAAGGGAGGGGGTCGGCTGCACTTGGAACTTCAACCCCCTGGGAGAGGAAAAGCGTCTGCGGGTCGCTGCAGCCTCGGGAGGGGTGAAGGGAAGTTGTGTGCGCCCCAAGTCCAGCTCAAAAGAGGCCCCGAGGGCATTCTAGGGCGCCTTGGGCACGCGTGCCAGGCCCCCGGTTTGGCAGCCGAGCTGAGCGAGGGTGGATTGCGAGGGGCACTGGGGCCGCCGCGGGGCTCTGCGTGTCGGCTGCCAGTGAACTGGCCGATTTCCCCAGTCTGAGGGTCAGCGAACGGACCTTTCCATGGCTTGGTCGCCCTGGTCCTGGAGGTGCGCTGGGCCCGAGCTCCGGTGGAGACCAAGGGAGGGGTGGGGAGAGGCAGCGGAGACAGAGAGCCACAGAGGAGGAGAGAGCTAGAAAATTCAGAGTGAGAAAGTCTGAGCGCAGCAGAAGAGAATCTTGCGCACAGTTTGAGGACGCTGGAAAATGCGGAGGGGCCGAGGGAGGCGCCGAGCAGCAGGAAGAAAGACAAAGAGATGCAGAATCACCGAGAGACTGGCCCTGGGACAGGCGGACCAGGAGAGCCAGCGGGACCTAGAGACAGAGCCCGCGGGAGAGCACGGGCCGAGAGGGCGAGTGCTCAAAGCCGGGCAGCGGCTAGGGGAAGACAGGAGGCGGGCGAGCCGCGGCCGCCCTTTTGATCCTTCGTGGCTTCGCCTTATCAGAAGCGCTTTCGGTGACATCGGCACAAAGGCAGTTCATCATATTACAGCACGTCCCGGCGGATCGCTGCGATCCTGCCGCTTAATTAGAGGCGAGCGAGCTGGGCCGGCGGGGCGGGAGGGAGGCCGACCCCGAGGCGGGAGCCCGGGTTCCGCGCTCCAACCCGGGGCGCTGGGCAGGGGCCAGCCCGCGTGCCTGGCGGTGTTGGGACGTGGAGAGAGGGAGAGGCCGGGAACTACATTCAGAGCGTTGCTAAATTAACAGGCCGGCCCGGGCTTCACTGCCCGGAGAGTGAAGCTCGCCGCCTTCCAATTTAGCCGCCGCCCCTTCTAAGTTCTCGGCTTTGGGAAGGGATGGCGCTCCGGCCACTTTCCCCTCTTCCAGGCTGCGAACGCTGCGGACTGGAGGGCGAGTAAGGGGGAGGCAACCCAGGGCGAGCTGAAGGCTCAGTGCAACTCCGGGTCCAGGTCGCACCCACCAGCCCCCCGCGGCTGTGTCCCATCCCCTCCTCCGACCGCCTTGCTCTCCATCCGAACCCAGGTGTGCGAGGCTGGAGCAATCTGAGAGGGGCAAAGTGCATCGTGGTCGAGGTTCTACTGTCCATGCCACCCGCAACTCACTAGCGATATCACTCTAGACAACCCACTCAACTTCTTTGGGCCTCAGTTTCCTTCCATGAAAAAAGAGAATTAGCTAAGACAAATGTTGTTATCCTTTTAGGGGATCCTGGATCCCTTTAAGAATAGGCTAAAACCGAAAAAATAATTCTAAAACCTTGCCATTTACATACTTACATACTTTCATACAGGCAGAATTTTTCATCTAGTATAAAGGGGTCTTTGGGGCTTCTAGAGGCCACACCCCATTCAGAACCTCACATCTACGTGCTTCCTGATGACTCCAGTATTCTCCAGGGAGCTTCTGATTCCAGCATCAGGAAGCTCAAAATGAGGAGATGGGGAGGAGGGGCACTGAGATCCTGCCCTTGGTCTGGTCCTTGCTGCTTCCTCCCCTCTCCAAAACAGAGCGGAGAGCTTCTCCTCCACCCCACTTGGTATTGGAAGGGTCCTTTGGGAAGTGTTTATATGCTGCTATAAGCACGTGTGCTATGCTCCCCCTTTTACCTATACCACCCAAAAGAGAAATTTTCCTCTGGAGTGTATGTGTGTGAATGTCTTCATTCATTCTGCAAGAATTTTTTGAGCACCTACTAGGTGCCAGGCGTTGTGTTAAGTGACCTCAAGAAGGTCCCTGCCCTCATGGGGTTCTGAGCCAGGCGGTGGAGACAGAAAATAAACAAGCCCGCAAATAAACAGATGTGTCTCGTTATGTGTTTGTTGTGTGTTTACCTGGATATCTTTGTGGGCTTCCCTCTTCGCAAGACTGTCTTGTGTCTGGGTGTTTGTGAATGGTGTGTGTGTGTGTGCGCGCGCGCGCGCGTGCGTGCGCACGACAGCAGAATGTGTTTGCGGAGCTGGGGCTGAATTTGGCAGGCAGCCCCCAAGCTGACCTCTGGAGTGGCCCGCGTCGGCGGGCTGGGCCTTGCTTCGCCACGGGTTCGAGGGAGAGGCGGAGGGAGGAGCGGCTGGGCTGCGGAGCCTCTTGCCTTCACTGCACTCTTTGTCTGACACCACGAAAAGACCGAAGATCAAAGAGGCCCCCGAGCGGGACAGAAAAAGGGGTGGGGCGGCGGGCGCGATAAGTAGCTCGGAAAACTCCACCCTAAACTTTTCTGGGTCCTTTCCATGGGACCCAGACCCTACAGAACCTCACCCAAGTGGGCGAGTGGGCGGCCGGCGGTGGGTTCTCTACAGTCCCAAGCCTCCGCGAGGGCGACAGGTGGAGAGGGACAGCTATGGCTGCGGGCTCCAATTCAGGCCGAGGTCTTTCGGTGACTGGAGAAGGTGGAGACAGAGCAACATTCAGAAGTTTTGTGAGGCGTGTGTGTGTTTGTGCGGTGTGTTCTGAACACTTTTGCAGGGAGATTGTGAGTCTGGATCAAGCCTCCTGGTTTCCTGAAAACTTGCCTTAAAGTCTGCTCTGGCTTTACCTGGGCTGCAGACTTGGGAGTTGGAAGGAGTCAGGATGAGTCCTAAGGAAGCTTCTGGAACCTCTTGTTCCCAGTGGAAGCCTGCAGAAGCACCTCCGTCTCCCGCACTTTCCTGTAACCACAGCCCTAACTCAGGAAGCTGGTCTCTAAGCCACCTGGCAAGGCGCTTTCCCCCACCCGCCTCCCGCGGTCCTCACCCTGCAGCTCTCCTTCCCGCCTGGACTTCTTGAGTTCGAATTCACCCTTCCGAGGGTCTAAAAATATGGTAGAAAAATAAAGTCCAATGTTGGGGGATATACCCCATCCTCCATTCTCCTCCCTCCCGCTGCCTGCAAATGCCAAAATTCAAAATGCCCACCCGTTCTACCTTTTCCATGGGGGAAGATTCTGAATGATTGCAGAATCCCAGCATGTCCGGGATTTGTCGGAGGTCCTTGGAGTGAACCCTAAGAAAAGAGGCCTTGGAACTTTCTTTAATAAATGGGGCTGAACCTCCCTCTCTCTTCAAATTAGGTTCTGGTTGGGACTTTTTCTCTGGTGGCCTGGTGGCCCATACAGGGGACACAGAGAGGTTTGCCCAGAGCTGCCTGTTACAGGCAATTACTGCTGTAAATGGCCCCCTTTGCGTCGACCCTCTTCCCCAAAAACCCGGTCTTTTCCGTCTCGGCGGTACCCGAGCCTCAGTTTCCCTATCTGATTAGTGAGGATAAGAGCCGCTCCTGGCCTCCCCAGGCAGCAGGAAATTAGGGCCGGGAAAGCGGTTTGGAAACTGGTCAGCGGGTGCAGGCGGGCAGAGGGTGGGAGGCGTCAGGAGTTCGTCCTCCTCCCCGGGGCGCCCCCTCCCCGCCCCCCTCTCGGCACAGTCCCCGCTCGCGCCTCAATGGCCACTTTAGAAATACAAACAACTTTAGAAATAAAGTAACCAAACCCCCGAAAGCGGCTTTGAAGAGGCGAATGCCTGGTGGCGCTTTACTATGGTGTGGGCCGAGGCCCCGGCCTAATCCCGCTTTCATTTCCACCGACGGCCGCGGGGGAAGCGCTCCCGGCCTCCCGGCCCCTCAGGAGGCTGATTAGGCCACAAAGAGCCCCCATTATCCAGAGAAGAAAACAGGGGGGCGGCGCGGGGCGGCGCGGCGCGGGGGGAGCGGCCCGCCCGCGCCCGGGCTATTGACTTAGTGGATGAAGTCAAGAGCGGGCACGCTGGGAGCCCGGGGGTGGGGTCGGGGGGAGGACTGGGGCCTTGGGCGGGGATCCCGGAGGTGGGGTGGGGGAAGGGCTGGAGGGGGAGGGGCGACCCGCGCGGGAAGGGGCGGGGGACGGAACAAAACAGAACGCACAAAACCCACAACAAAACCGAGCTCCGGGCGAGGGGAGCCGGGCCCTGGTGCAGGGCCTCGTCTGCTGAGCTTGGCTGGGTCAGCTGCCCGCGCCGGCCAGCGGAGGGGAGGGGGGCAAAGGACCTGGGCTCCGCCGCCACTGCCGCCTGGGCTGGGTTGCTTACTTGGGACGGGGTGGTGGAGGAAAGGAGAAAGTTGCAGCCGTTGGACAGTCTGTCGCTAAGTGCTACATGGCTTGGGCACGCGGCTCTGTGGCTCAGGCTCTCTAGTCCTCTGTGACCCCAGGGAGCTGGGTACAGAGGTCTCCAAAAGTCACCCCCGCTGTGGTGGCCTGCGAATCTGTGGTCACAGCTATAGAGGATGCTGTAGAGGAGATGCCTGAATTGGGGGGGGGGGGGGAAGGGAGAGGAGAAGGAGGCAGGAGATTGAAGGAGAAAGAGGAGGACCCTGGATTCTGAAAGATCTGGGTAATTTTGAGTGAAGCATTCTGAGAGCCTAGATGTTCTCTTCTGCAAAATGGGTCCATGGACACAACCTCAAAGTAGGCTAGGAAGCGTAAATGCTATAATTACATACAGTACAGGGCAAACTGGGAGGCTGGAGAAATATCACTCCCCCATCCTCTCCTGCCTCCTCATTTCCTCCAAGGCTTCTTTCAGTCACTCCCCTATGACTTGAGAAATAATAGGGGCCTTGGAAGAAACGGGCTGTGAATCCATAAGTGATCACCAAATGTGGGCGCAGGTGGGGTGGGGGCAGATGCTCAGCCAAGTGCAAATAAATAGTATCCCTCCTGATCTACAGTTCTAGACAGAAGAAATAGACCTGCTCTGTGGGCAGCTCCTCATTCAGCAGAAGGTCAAGAGAAGAAGGTAGAAACGCACAGAGCCAGTTCCTGGAGCCCAGTAGACACTGTTCTGTGTGTGGAGGGACTTCCCTCCCCTGATGGCTTCTGTCCCCACAGGCAGAGGCTGGGCAGCCTTGACTGACAGGGTAGGGAGGTGTGGGTGAGTGCTCTGGTTTGAGGAGATGGTGAAAACATCCTCCAGGTATAAAGGAGGTAGGTGAGGGCATGTGACACAGGCTCCTACCTGACTGGCCCCCAGTCACCTCCCCTCCCCAACCAGAGCTGTTTTCCCCACCCCCAGCCATCTCTCAGAAAAGGGGCCCTGACTCCAATGATTTGGAAGTTCTTTGAAGGCAATGTCACTCTTCATCCATTCACTCTACTACTTTATTTTTGTCTTTTTTTTTTTTTTTTTTTTTTTGAGACTGGGTCTTGCTCTGTCACCCAGGCTGGAATGCAGTGGTGTGATCACTGCTCAGTGTAGCCACAACCTCCCAGGCTCAAGCGATTCTCCCACCTCTGCCTCCCAAGTAGCTGGGACTACAGGCACCCACCACCACACCTGGCTAGTTTTTGTGTCTTTTTGTAGAAACAGGATTTTGCCACATTGCCTGGGCTGGTCTGGAACTCTTGGACTCAAGCGATCCTCCCATCTTGGCCTCCCAAAGTGCTGGGATTATAGTGATGAGCCACCATGCCCAGCCATTCCACTACTATTTATCAAGCCCTAGGTTGTGTGGGATGTGCTGGGGAGGATAACCCCCACTGCCAGTCCAGACTCATCAAAGGCTAAGTTAAGGAGTTAGGACTTATTCCAAGGGCAGCGGGGAGCCATGGAGGATATTTCAGTAGGGGATTGATGGATTCACCGAGCCGAGAATGTACCGGAAGATGTGGAGATACCAGCTAGGAGGTCAAGGCTGTGGGAAAGGAGCAGAGAGGTGCAGAGGGGCTGGAGAGCAGAGGATGCAAGGAGACATGGTTAGGAGAGGGCTGCCCCAGCTGGAGGTGGAAGAGGAGGAAAGCAGCCCATTCCCAGACTCCCACCACTGATGCCCAAGGGTACTGAGCCCGTGACTGGCTGCTAGGTTCATTCAAGGGAACTTGGAATTCCTCTGCAGGCTGAGATTACAAAGGGTGGAGTCAGACTCAAACAGGCCTTAGAGGTCATCTGGCCATTTTACAGATGGAAAAGCTGAGGTCCAGAGGGAGTGACATGAGTGAGGCCAAAGGAGGGAAAGGCCACTCTGGTCTGCTGGCAGTTATGTGCGGGTACAGGAGCAAAACGGACTGGTGGAAGCTTTGCTCCCAGGAATTAGGAAGGCATGGGATAAGGACAGCCGCGGGAATGAGGCCTTTCCCCATGCCGGCAGTTCATCGCCCTTCGTGTTTAATGTGACACATGCCTTAAAGTTCTGATTCACAGAGGGGGAGACTGAGGCACAGAGAGTTGATTAGCCCAAGGAAGTAAGGGGAGGAGGGTGCCCTTCTAACAGGCTCTGCAGGACTCTGACACCTTTGCCCTAAGAAGCCTGAAGGGCAGCAAGAATCTCCTCTTCTTACCCCATCTGGACAATTGCAGCCCCCATCCCCCTCCCCCGTTCTTCATAAACCCCAGATTCTCAGGTCCAGGGGAGACTGTGGTTCAAGCCATTGCCACACCCACCCCCACCCCGCTACCACCCACACTCCCAGCACCCATAAGCACCTACTGGGATCTCGAGCCCTGCTAGATGCCACAAACTTGGCCTGCTGAAGGGTTAGTCTGTCCACCATCCTGGGAACAGTCCTTTCAACAGCAAGGGAAAATAAAGCCCAGAGGGAAAAGAATCACAGATTGTGGTTAGGGTTGGAATTCGGATCCTCATGTAAATGGCCCCATGCAGAGGCCCTATCCTGAGCACTAACTGCTGTGTCATTCTGGAAGAGCCGCTTCATGTCTCTGGCCCCTGGTCCTTTTGTCTGAACAATGGCAAGGCAGGATCCGCCTAGTGGATTTTCAAACTGTGTTCCATGGAGTCCTGGGATTCTCAGCCTCAGGGGCCATCCTTTGAGCTGTAATACTCTGGGCGTGTGTTTAGTGGAGGGGAAGCAGTGAAAAACCAGCCTGTTTCCCCATGGATAGAGGAAACTCCAGGGAGGCAGGGCTTTGTCCTGGGAAGAGCAAGGACCACTTCCCATCCAAGGCTACTCTGGAGGAGGGTGAGGGGAAGAAGCTCTGTATACTCCTGGAATCAGAGCCCTCAGGCTGTGGTTATTGGTCTTCAGAGATAAGGTGATAACTGCTTATCTGGTGACAAATGATTATCCTCCTCTTCTATTCCTCTGATTAGGGAACTTTCTCTCCTGGCTGGGAGGTCTCTTTGGAAAAAGGGCAGGGCTGGTCAAGAGACACTGACATCTGCCTCTTCAGTCCCTGCCCTGCTTGCTGTGTGACCAGAAAGCAGTTACACACTCTGTGCTTCATTTTGGGGCCTGGTGGAGCAGCTGGCTTGCAATGCCATCCTGGGATGGTGCTGGAAGGAGGATTCAATGCAGCCTGTGGGGGATGGAAGGAGCAAGAGGGCAGAGGGCGGAGGACAGAGGGCTGTGCCCCGGAGTCACCCAGGTGCTTTTGCAAGACATACACACCTGGGTACTTTCTTGATTTGGGACATCTGAGTACAGTGGCTTTGGAGCAATCTGTCCCGATCATTCTGATGGCCTCCCCAGCAAGAGCCACTGGTCTCATGCAACACCTTTTTTTATAGATGGAGAAACTGAAGCCCAAAGAAAGGAAGAGAATTATTACCTGTTGCATAGCAAACGGAGAGGAGTCAGAAGAGAGACCCAGTCCCCAAAGTATTATGCCAGGCACCATGAAGGGAACATTCTTCCAAAGTTTCTGGGTCCCTCAGCTTTTGTTACGGTCACCTGTCCCTACTGAGGGTCCCATCTGCCAGGGTACCATGCTGGGAACAATGTGGCTGGCAGGGCAAGACCTCTGCTCTGTCCTACTGTCCCCAACTCCTGCTTGTGCCATGGATGGTCTCCCAGACACTCACTGTCATCTCAGCTCTGGGCTCTGAGCCCTTATATCCACAGGCAGCTTCAGTGCATGGAAGGACCCCTGGACTTGGAATCAGTAAGACCCAGGTTCCTCCCCATTGCTGCCCCCACCATGTCCCCTGAGCTGTGGCTTCCCCTCTCTCAGCCTTAGTTTTCTCATCCAGGCAATGGGAGCAAATGAATTAAAACACAGAAAAGCTATGTGGCACATAGGAAGTACATGCTTAAAATGAGATGAAAGACCTGAAAGTGATTTGTGTGAAATACATGATCCCTAAAAGTCTATATACTGAGAATTTCCCAAGTCAAAAGCACATTTTCTCATCGGTGGCTCTAAAATGTATATGCATATATTTTTATAGGTTTTTGAAAGATTTATTGCAAAAGTAATATGTACTTGTAAAATTTCACATCGTAAAAAAGTATATAAAATAAAAATTAACAATCCTTCTCTATCCCTAGCAACAGATTTGTTGAGTTGGGATATAACTATCTAGATTTATACAGTGGTATCTAGATACGTCTCTCTATCTAGATCTACCTATCCATCTATCTGTTCAGATGCAGATATATATTTGAAGGAAAGTGGTGTCACATCAGCTTAACTTGGGGGCAATAGAAGCTTCAAGGGGTGACTGTGAATGCGCAGAATTAATTTATCAGTGGTGGGTATGAGTCTGGAGAGAGATTCCGAGTGTTCCAGAGCTCAGGGTCCCCCAAAGGTTAAGCATCCTGAGTTGGAAGATTTGCAGGTGTTTGTCCTCTCAAAGTTCCATCCCTCCCCCACACCCTCCCTCCAGGCTTCACAGTGCCACCCCTCCCCCTCTCCCCTCCCCGCCCCCCCACCGCCTCCTCATGCACCTGCTGAGGCTTCCGGCCTCTGCTGCTTCAAAGAGGCAGGCTGGGCTTTACCTGCCTGCCTTGGAGAAAAGCAGCCTGGTTTGAAAGGGGAAGTGGCATTTCAGGCACTTAATTAGACCCGGGACAAGAATGGAAGCTGGCTCTCAGGTCAGGCCAGGGGGGATTGTTGGGGGATTAACACTCAGGTAAACCCATCAAGGCTCACCGGCCCCCTGGCAGGAGGCAGCAAGAGAATCCCGGGCAGCAGCGGAAAGGCTGGGCCGGCTGGGCCCACAGCCTGGGAATCACATTCCAGAGTGGGGTAGTGGGGGTGTGCAGAGCCGGTAGAGGGTGGGAGGGGAAGGGTGGGCCACTGGCTGCCTCCACCCTTAACCTCAACTGGCCCCCTTCTCTTCCCCACCCCCCCATTGCCCCAGGAAGGTAGAGTTAGAACTACCATTTTATTCCTGCAGCAAAATGTATTGAGAACCCACTATGTGCCAGGGGCTATTCCTAGGAGCACAGCCAGCAATAGCGCAAGGTCCCGGCTGCACAGAGCTCACACACTGGGGGAAGAGCAGGTTCACCAATACGGAAAGGCTTTCAGAAGGTAGATAAGGGCTTGACGAATATAAAGCAGAATTGTGATAGAAAGGGACTGACAGAGGAGTGATGTTTATTAATAGTTGGGCTATCAGGGAGGCCTGCCACCAGAAGAGGTGATATTTGACCTGAAACCCGGATGGAAGGAAAGAGGTAACCATTTATGGAAAACATCTACTACTTAGGACAATGGCCAGTTGAGAGCTGACTGCATACGTGTTAAATGATTTACATTAATGAATTCATCAGATCCTCCCAAGAATACCTCAAAGGAGAGACTATTAATTAAGAAGCCCATTAGTAGATACAGAAATTGAGGCATACAGAGAGGTGCCTCAGCAATTTGGGTCCAGATGGGCAGGGCCATCTCACTGGATGCCTGTGCCCTCCCCCTGCCCACCTCTTGCTACGTGCCAGAAACTGAGCCAGATTCTCTATACACCTCCCTTAACTCCCCAGCCATGCCCCGTGGGTATCTGTTTTCCCAGTTTTGTAGATGAAAGCACAGCTCAGAGAGGTTTACTCAGTTGCCTGGAGTCACACAGTCAACAAGTGGAGAGCCAGTCATTGAATCTGGTACCACAAACTCTTCCTGCTGCAACAGCTACGCTTTTGCAGGCACTGACTTTGGAATACCCTCAGCTAATTCACAGGGTCCTTTGTCCCTGGGGAATGGCCTTCCCTGTCTCCTTCAGGGAAAGGGTTTCATCCTTCAGGGAAGATTCATTGAATCAGGATTTGCTGGGTTTTTTTCTTTTTTTTTTTTTTTCATTTCTTTTTTTTTTACACGAATGGGCTTCCTGGCCCGCATTTTGATTTGCGCTTGGGTTTATGAATTGAGGAATCACAGTCAGCCTTGGGAATTAGTTGCAAGATAAATATTGCAATCCTGGTTAAGGACTTAAGAATTGTCACTTGTGTGTGTATATTGTTGTTGTTGTTGCAACGGTGCTGTGTACGCACAGTTACAGTGGATCAAATTTGGGGAGTTAGGAAGTGGCGTTGGTTTGTGGTTAGACTTGGGGGAGGTGTCGCTTTCGGTTGTTGGTGTGCTGGTGGCTGTGTCCCTGTGATATGGAATGTACTGTATGAGAATATGTTCAGGGGCCTATGGTTATGTGGATATGGGTGTGTAGCTGCTGATGACATGGATGGATGGATGTATCTGGGTGTGTTTCTGCAGAACAAGTGATACCTGTACCATGTGACTTTGTCAGTTCCACCACGTCCAGGCACAGGTCGGGGGGTTTGTCCATGGCTCTGAACATATCTGCCCCCATTTTACAGATAGGAAACCAAGACTTAGAGAGGCCAAGTCATCTGCTTGAAGTCGTCTAGCTGAGAAGCGGCTGAGCCTGAAGGGAAACCAGGGCTGCCTTCAGAGTCCAGCCTCTTTTCCCTGCTCCCCAGGAAAGGTTTTAGTAACAACAAAAGGTTTAAATGCCAGCAAAAGGTTTAAACGCCAGCGTCGGTCACGGGGCCTGGCAGATGTGTGTGCGGTCACATGCATGTCCCCATTCTCGTTCTGGTGTCTCAGCTCCTGCCCATTCTATGGGCCCCCAGCCCAGCCCTGTCGCAGGAGAGCCTTTCTTTCTCGGGACTGCAAATACGCCAAAGATGAACACCGCCCGCAGCTGGCTGGCTGCAGCCCTGAACAATGGCAAGACCTACGAAGTGAAGAAATTGCCCGAGGAGCACAGCAGCCCAGTCCAGAGAGGCAGTTCACAGAGTCTGCCTGCTGGCTCTGGCTCGAATGCAGTGAGCCCTACCCCCACCCGCCAGCTCCACACTCCCGGCTGAAAGGATAAACAGTCTGCAAAGAAATTTTCCCTAGAAAGAACACTTTGCTCAAGTGCAAGTCCACCACCTTAGACCAGTGATTAGGGGAGAGTTAAAGAAGGGGAGGGGTGTCCCCTCTCAGGGGGAAATATGCAATAAATAATCACAGGTGGGAGAGCGTGAAGTGGAGGGGCTGGAATCCCAGCTGGATGCTGGACCCAGCTCCAACACCGTTCTCCAGAATGGATGACAAAATGCAACACAGTAAAACAAATCTGGTGCTCATGTGCAATGCCTTCCTCCTTCCTAAATCTCCACTCACCCACTTCTTCCCAGCGAGTGGCAAGGTGGCAGATGCCATCTGAGAACTATCTAGGGTAGCAGAGGAAAAAAACCACAACAGCGGGTGGGCTGCAAGGTAGCTTGTACAAATTTGCCAGGCCGTAATAATTGGAGATGAACCGAGCATGCTCACGTCCAGTTGGGAGGGAGCTCTGGAAAGCAAACTTGGAATTCTGGAGGATTTACCATGAGCCAGACACAGCTCCTTTAATCAGCACAGCCCTACGAACTTCACAGGTTTTACTAATCCCATTTTACAGATGAGGGAACTGAGGCTCAGTGAGGTAAAGTCACTTGCCTGAGATCACAGGGCTGATGAAAGAGGCAAGAGGAAGCATTTGAATCCAGGCCTCTCAGGCTTTGGGCCTGGGGCCTCCTATCACCCCTGGGGTGGCAAGGGAGGAGCCGATCAAAGGAAGAACTAATCTTGCTTGGCACGTGCCTACAATGCCACCGTGATATTAGTTCCTGGGCCAGAACCATATATGCATTCCTTTAATTTGGGCATCGTTATCATTTAATTTTATCTCTGCTATTTTGTCTGGAGCTAGTCAGGTTTCACAAACTCCTTCCCAATTCATCTCATTACTGCAAAAAATAAAGACTGTTCTTTTCAATGAAGACAATGTGACTCCTTTCTAGCGGCCAGAAGCTGGTCTCCCTGGATTCCAGTTTCCACGGTCAGAAACAAGGGCTGCGTCCGGTCCCAGCCCATGACTACAGAGCTTAGAAATGCAGGTGGCACGTCCCCTCCGTAGATGAAGCCACTTAATTACCATGCAATCAATATGCAAACAAGTGCCAAACTGGGTTTGAATCAAATTTCTCATTGGGGACTCAGTGGGGGAGGAAAGTCCAGCCGAAGAGGGCCAACCGGGATGAGCTGGCAGGGAGGGGGCTGCAGGATGAAGAGATGGGCTTCAGCTGGGACCCAGGCACCTGAGGGTTGCTCAGACACCCTCCACAGTCCCCAGTGTCTGGCACGGGGCCTGGCTCCCATTGAGGGGAGCCGGGGCCTGTGGCTCAGGGCTGCAGTCGGCGGGAGGGTTTCCAGGCCTGTCAGCTGAAGTCTGGCGGCCTCCGCTAATTCATTTGACTCGGAAATCTCAACTTGACCAGGTTCCCCCTCCCTTCTTTAAAACAAACTCATTAAACTTGTCAACACTCATTAGGCCTGTAAAACATTGAACTAGAGCCACTGGGGAGACTTGGAGAGGGTGTGTGTGTGTGTGTGTGTGTGTGTGTGTGTGTGTGTCTGGGAGTGTGTGCTCCAAAGCTGAACCAGGCCCTGGGAGACCCATCTCCGAGGCTTTGCAGGGGCAGAAGTCACATTCGTTTGTTCATCTACTTCCTTCCTGCATCTGTGTTTCATCAAAGGCAGAACAGCTTGGGGGTTTGCAGCATCAGACTTGAGCTGGAATCGGCCTTTACCCTCCTGGCACTCCAATGCAGCCCTCTCCTTAGCCTTGCCAGTGTATCAGTTTACCCCATCTGCGATATGGGTATTGTCATAACGGACCCATTTCACTGGGCTGTTGGGAAAATAATGTATCTAAAGTGCTTATAACAATGCCTGGTGCATTTTAAGAGTGCAACGACTGGTAGCTATTATTCTTGTTGCTGTGATTGATGATCTAAAATGTAAGAGGCAAGTCCGGGCGCAGTGGCTCACGCCTGTAATCCCAGCACTTTGGGAGGCCGAGGCAGGTGGATCACTTGAGGTCAGGAGTTCGAGACCAGCCTGGACAACATGGTGAAGCCCTGTCTCTATTAAAAATACAAAAACCAAATTAGTCAGGTGAGGTGGTGCACACCTGTAATCCCAGCTACTCGGGAGGCTGAGGCACGAGAATCACTCGAACCTGGGAGGGCAGAGGTTGCAGCGAGCTGAGATACCGCCACTGCACTGCAGCCTGGGTGACAGAGTGACGCTGTCTCAAACAAATAAATAAATAAAATGTAACAGGCGGCTTCATTTAGCACTTTGAAATTTGGATTTGGAAAGATTCAAGTTTGGATTTGGAAAGATTCAAGTTTGAATTTCAGCTTCCTGGTGTGAGACTCTAGATCACGGACCATTTCCCTGAGTTTTAGTTTCCCAAAGTAAAATGAGTAAAATAAAATGCATGCATAAAAAAAAGGGGGGGATAATGAGGCGAGACGTGGTGGCTCATGCCTGTAATCCCAGCACTTTGGGAAGCTGAGGCAGGAGGATTGCGTGAGCCCAGGAGTTAGAGAGCAGCCTGGGTGACACGAACCCTCTCTCTACCAAAAAATAAAAAAATTAGCCGGGCATGGTGGGGCACGCCTGTGGTCACAGCTACTCAGGAGGCTGAGGAGGGAGGATTGCCTGAGCCTGGGAGGTCGAGGTTGCAGTGAGCTGTGATCACACCACTGCACTGCAGCCTTGACAACAGAGCAAAACCCTGTCTCAAAAAATAAAGAAAGAAAAAATAGGATCATGTCAAGAAGTGAGTTAACACATATGGAATCAAAACTAGTATGGTGTCTGTTGCTGTAGGGATATCAGGAATTTCCTTTTTTCTTTATTTCCCTCCCTATTCAACCCACGACCCCACCTTACCAGACAGCGCAGAATCAGGGGGACAGGTTGAGATCCCATTGCTTTGGCATGGAGCATGGGGGTGATAAGAGGCTACACCTTCTTATGACCTAATCCAAAAGTGAGGCAGATATGGGCTCCCAGGAGAGGGGCTGGGGATTGAAACTCCACCCCCAGCCTAAGGGTGGAGGTCCCTCTGATCTGAGAAGCAGAAACCTCATGTGGAGAGGAAAAAGTGCTCAGAGGAGGAAAAACTGGCCCCATCGCCTCCACCTTCCATGAAAAAAAAAAGCCTGCAGTTTTTAAAAACTGCCTGATGGCAAAGAGACCAAATGACCCCAGATCTAGAAAGAGAAACCAGAGGAAGGGTTCCTGGCTGCTCTTGCTTTCTGCCACTCTTTCCTCCTAAGAAGCTCCTCTTCTCAGCCCGCACTCTCTGAGCTAGAGACCTGGTCTCCTCTGCCTCCTCCAGGCTGCCAGCAGGACCCAGCTCCGCTAGGCCCAGGGACACTTAAAGGGAAGCAGAATTCAGGGGCCCGATGAATAGCGGTTTTGTCTGGGCTGCCTTTTAGGATCTGCGACTGCAGTGGTGGTGTGTTCTTTTTCCCTTTAAAGCGGGGTGTCTGCTGGCTCTCTCTCTCTCTCTCTCTTTCCCCTTCCCCTTCTTATTGAGAATGCCCCCTAAAAAAAAAAAGACGCCAGCCTTCTGCTATTTTTCTTCTCTCTCTGAAAATGAGAACATCAGCTATTGAAGCGGATTGATGAACTCTTCCCAAAAGTTTATTAAGGGAAGGTTAGACAAAGGCCCCAGGGCCCGCAGGCGACTGAGCAGTCAGTATATATACTGGGCCCTTTTGTCCCCCCAGGGCCGACGCATGAATACCTCTCAATGGCCCTCTTTAGAGTGACAAGATCAAGCCAGACAACGGCTTGTTAAAAGGAACTGCGAGCTGTTTCTCTTTTTCCAGCCCAAAGCTCCGTCCATCACTTCTCCTGCATTAATGTACATCTGCAGCGGGAGGAATAATCGGCTGGAATTCTGTCGGTTTTGTGTGGGTTTTTCTTTTTTCTTAAATACACCCTTCTCCTCCTCTTCCCTGCCCCCACCTGCCCCTCCCCGCTCCTGCCCTCCCCCTCCCCCCACAAAGGTCCTGGAGCCATATGTTACTGAGCACATCCTGGCTGTGTCTTCGAGGGACCCCAGGGTGGGTATTTCTGGAAGACAGCAAGAGAAGGGGGTTCTGAAGCTTCTGTTCCTTCCAGTGCATGCTTATAATAATCACCCCGTTTCCGAACACTTACTGTGTAGCAGGGGCTGGACTAAGGACCCAGGTGTACCATCGCCTCTGCAGACTTTTTCATCAAGGTAGGTGTTATTGGCCCCACATGATGGAAGGGAAAGTGAGGCAAGAGAGAAGTAACTTTCTCAGGGAATCATCTGGGATGCAACTCTAGGCCTGGCCCACTCTTGGGGGCTCGCCCTGATTTTCAGCTGCTGCATGCAGGACAGGGGTTAAAGCCAAAAGCAAATCTTAGCCCCAGTTCTATGGCAGGCTTCTGCCCAGCTGACTATGGCTCAGGCAGCTCAGAGAGAATGTGTTCTGCAAGGAAGGTTTGCTGGTAGAAGCCTGACCCCAAGGACACGTGGCTGGGCAAGGTTGTAGGAGAGCTGGCTGGGGTTGACATTTCATAAACATGAAGTTGCCTTGGGAGAAACCTTTCTTCATTATCAATGCTAAGGGAACCCTTGCTCAAACAAGCCAGGGTTATGCAAAACTCCAAAATTTCCTTCATTTGAGCTGGAGAGTGTGTGTGCATATGTGTGTGTGCATGCATGTATATGTGTGTGTGTGTACACATATGTATGTGTGTGTTGTGTGTGCATGCATGTGTAATGTGTGCATGCCTGTATGTATATGTGTGTGCATATGTATTTGTGTGCATGCATGTGACTGTGTGCACATAAGCACATGTGTGACATGTGTGTGTATGTGTGTGTCTGTGTGTGTACTGCAGATTCACTGTCCTAGTGAGTTTTGTTCTGTATTTTCAGCTCCTGCACCAGATTAGGACCTTCTTTGAGAGCAAGGACCAGTCAACTACATTTTATTCTGCTTTGATCTCACCTATTTAGTGCCAGTGCAATACCATATGCAGAACAGGTGCTCAATAAATGCTCCCTAACTCGAGAACTTCTCTGAGACACCTGAGCAGGAAAGGGGAGGGGGCAGCCAGGCCTCTGCTGAGAATTGAAGGCAAGGCTTTCCCTCCCCCTCCTTTCCACTTCTCTTCCTCCCTCTCTCCCAATCCCACATCTGTCTTAATTTGGGTGCTACTGAGGGGGCCTGAAAAGGGAGTGTCCCTAATGATCATGGTGTAGAGAATTCCACCCATGCCATTCACCTTCACCTTCTAAGGAGCTTCCCTGCTAGCAGGGCCAGGGAGGTCATTTGTACTCACCTTCCCTGGTGGTTTTTTCCCCTGGGGAAAGAGAGAGTGGAAAGGAAAGGACCTTAGGCAAGTAGCCAGGTGGAGGGAAAACTGCTCTTGCCTGAGAGGTGGGAACCCTGCCTCTGAGTCCTGGTAGCAGGCAACTGTCCCATTTGGCCTGGGACTTTCCTGGTTTTCCCACTGAGGGTCCCACATTCCAGAAAAGCCTTCAGTCCCAGGCAGACTGGGATTGTTGCTCACCCTACCCCCTGGGGTGTAAGGATCAATCCCATAGGTCCATGGGGCTCAGATACCTGTCACAAGGAGCGGTCTCAACCTCCTCCCACCTTTGTTAAGGAATGGGTTGGAAGGGAAGAGTGACTGCAGAAGAATTGGGAAAAGCCCAGCGGGCCATGTGCTCGAGGACCTTACCCTTCGGCATCTGCCCCTTGCGTGGGGTGGTTGAGGGGAAGCACGGATGTAGGAGGTCGGAATTCGTCCACGTTTGTGGGTAGAATTGGAGCCCAGTGGCTGGAGCCTGGGGTGTCCTCCTTATCAACGCTCCCAAATTGGAGCCTCTGTCAGGGGAGGGGCCCCTAGGATAGGGCCAAATGGGCCTCCCATTTGGAGCTTGGCTCTTTGACTTAGACCAACTCAAGTTCGAATCCTGGCTCTGCCACTTGCTGGCTGGGAGGTTTTGGCCAAGTCATCCCCCTACCTGTGGAAGACAGGTGACACCACTCCAACCCAACTCTGCCCAGGACACAGCAGGCCTCTGACACACGCCACATTCTTCTCTTCCTTTCTGCTCTTCTCCTCCCCTAGACACCTTATTTTTTCTGGCTTAAGGACAAAATTAGGAGGGAGGAAAACGGAAAATCCAGATGCCAAGTCCTTCCAGGGAAACCAAAGTGGGGGATGATTGAGGCCTGGGAGGTGGAGGGAGGGTTGTTGTGGAGTCATCATAATTTAAGAAATCTGCCTCCCTTCCATGCCCCAAGATGAGCATTACTATTTCATGGATGATTCAAGTCTAACTTCCCCCTAGGAAGGGCTGTGACCCCTGACCCCTGTAACCTGTATTTACCACGTTCAAAAGCCCCTACTAGCCCCAGAGAGCTGACCTGAGCTGGGACCAAGGCACCAGGACTGGCAGGGCTATAAACAAGCCTGCCTCCTTGGGCTCAGGAATCCTGAGCGAAAAAACAGAAGGGGGCTCAGAGGTGGGGCCCAGTCCTGGCCTGTGAGCCAGCGGCTAAAGGGAGGGGAGAGAGGACTCACGGGGGTGGGGGACCCGGAGGATGAGTTAGGGGAGAAATGGGCAAATAAGGAGTTGTTTCCTCCCCTTGACCCTCGGTTTTCTTGGCTGTAAAATGGAGCAAAAGCTACTTTGCTCGTTAGGGTTTTGTAAGGCTGAAGTGAAACAGTGAGTGTAAGGGCTTCAGAGTGCTAGAGGGGAAAGTAAAAAGCGAACACGCATGCTAGGGCAGGGGGCATAGAATAGGGAGGGGGCCAAAGCATGGAGGATTAGACAGTTGACACGTGGTTGTTAGATGATCAGTAAATCTCTGCTGAGAAATAAATACCCAGAGCTTGGCTGAAACAGAACAACGTGGGTCCATCCCTGCCCTCAGAGGCCCCCTTGCTTGGTGGGGTAGACAGGCAAACAGATATCCCTCCCTTCAGTGTAAGGGTTGCCATGAGGAGTAGGGGGCATAGGGGCTGTGGGAGAGTCCCGCTTTGGGGTCCATGAGGTGGAAATGAATTCGTCTTTATTTTTTCAAACTCACATTTCCTGTGCCTCTTTGCAGAAACTTTCTGATCTCTCCTCCCACCCCAAACCTGCCTTTGGTGTGTCCACGTCTCTTGGATTAGACTTTAATCCTCCTCCAGCTCCTTGATGGGCATGCAGAGGCTGAGAGGATCGAACTGGCCTTTCCCAGCACTTGCTCTGGGACTATCTGGAAGCCTGCACACTAACTCAGCCCACTGCCCCGCCCTGTAACTGCAGACAAGAAATGACCTCCATGAGCCTCAGTGTTCTCATCTGTAAAACAGGGCTAACAACACCCACCTCACAGTGTCGGACAAAGCCACGTGTGGTGCCTGGCACACAGTAGGTGCTCAGAGTATGGGCCTGGAGCCCATGCTGGCTTTCTGGCTGCAGCACACAAGAGCCTGGGATCCCTCGGCCAACTGGGCCTGGCCTTTGAAGCTTAGTGTGGCTCCTTATTATGGCAATTAATTACCCGGGGACAATGGAGCACAGCCCTGCCCTCTGCCCACGCCTTCCAGTGACAGGGGGTGGGCGGAGGGCGCCGGGAGGGGGAAGTTAAGCGGCTGCCTGTTTGTTTATGGGCGCAGGAAGCTTTATTGGTTTTACACTCCAGCCTGTTCTGAAATCAAAGACGATTTCCAGGGAACGGGTGGGAGTCAGCCACTTGGAGCTCAGAGAGTGGCTTTGTTTATTTTGGGGGCCCTGACTGAGCACAACCTGGTCTCTGCCTGCACCAGTGTCCTAGAGACCTGCTCTGGGGTTGGGCAACAGGTGTTGGTGTTTCGCTGGGGGTAGGGTGGGTGCTGGCGGGTTGAGGGGGGCGAGGAGGCAGCTCCTCCTGCAGGCCTGGGAGGAGAGGGAGCTTTGGTTTCCCAAAGCCTGGGGTGAGTGCTGCTGAAGTTATGTGACCCGGCCTTGGCCAAGCTACTCCTGCTCTCTGAGCTTTGGTGATCTTGCCTTCAAAACGGGCCTAAAGATGACCCCTGCCCCGGCAGTCTTGGAGAATGCGCGGGGTAATGCTCATTGGTGTGGTTCCATGAGGCGACCTTTCTGCAGTCCTGGAATTTGCAGTGCTCCTTTGTTCCTTCTTTAGTTCATTCATTCATTCGTTCATTCACTTATTCTCTCATCCTGTAAGAGAGCCTGTAGATTCACACTTCTACTTGGAATTAGAGAAAAGTAAGCTGGTTTCTCAAATTCAAAAACATTGTATTAGTTCTAGTTTTTTGTTTGTTTGTTTGTTTTGTTTTGTTTTTGTTTTGAGACAGAGTCTCACTCTGTCACCCAGGCTGAAGTGCAGTGGCACAATCTAAGCTCACTGCAGCCTCCGCCTCCTGAGTTCAACCAGTTCTCCTGCCTCAGCCTCCCGAGTAGCTGGGGTTACAGGGACACGCCATCATGCTCAGTTAAATTTTTTTGTACTTTTAGTAGAGATGGGGTTTCACCATGTTGGCCAGGATGGTCTAAATTTCTGACCTCAGGTGATCCTCCTGCCTTGGACTCTCAAAGTCCTGGGATTACAGGCATGAGCCACCACACCCGGCCTGTTAGTTCTTTATATTGAAGGAATCACATATTATTGTGAAGAAAAAAAAAAACCTCAAACACTAAAAGAATATAGAAAGTAAAAAAGCTTGTCAGCCTCTGCTTCCTACTCTCCAGAGTTAAATACAATGAATAACTTGGGAGTCTGATCTTCTAGATGTTTCTCCACAGAGAAACGGCACATCTATACGTATGTTTATTTTGACAAAGTGGGATTGTGCAACAGACACTGCTCTGGACTTAATCAGTTAATAATGTGTCCAGGACATCATTTTCCGGAGGCTGGTTCCTTCTCGACATCTCGCCAGTGATGGGTTTTACCCATTGTTTTATCACCTTCAACCTGATGGTAGCTGAGAACTGATGTGTCTAGCCCTGGGCTCATCACTTCCACCTGTTAACTGAGGAGCCATTGCTGTCCCCATTTTACAGATGATAAGACTAAGGGCCAGAGAAGCTGGATGATTTCTTCAGGTCTCCTGCTAGAAAGCAGCTGAACTGGAATTTGTGGGGTTTGTTTTCTTTTGTTCTGTTTTGTTTTTGAGACAGAGTCTTGCTCTGTTGCCCAGGCTGGAGTGCAGTGGCATGATCTCAGCTCATTGCAACCTCTGCCTCCCATGTTCAAACGATTCTTGTGCCTCAGCCTCTAGAGTAGCTGGGATTACAGCCGTGTGCCACCACGCCCAGCTAATTTTTATATTTTCAATAGAGGTGGGGTTTCGCCACGTTGGCCAGCTGGTCTGAAACTCCTGGCTTCAAGTGATCCACCCGTCTCGGCCTCCCAAAGTGCTGGGCTTACAGGCGTGAGCCACCACAGCCAGCCTGAGCTGGAATTTGAATTTGGGTTTTCTGACTCTCAGTCCTCTAGGATAATTTGGGGTACATGGAGGAACTGGCCCTATCCTAAGTTCAGAAGACAGACTCCAGACAAGAAGTATAACAGCCTGTGGTGAAAGATACGTGGTATTGACATCTTCCCACAGGTCAGGAACAGTTATCACTTTAACATAGCCTTGAAGTTCAGGCCAGCTGCTACCAGCCCATGCCAGATGGCTTCTTAGTGCCACAGTCTTCCCTTTTCCCTCCCAGTGAGAAAGCACAGAGCTGAAATGGGGGCTTAGAAAGCCCCCACCCCACCCACTGGCCTTAATAAAGTGGGATTCCAGGGCTGCAATTCACTTTCCCAATCCAGGATCTTGAAACTCACAGCTCTCCCAGATCGTTGTACCAAGATTGGGATCTGGAGCTGAAAGAGCTTCTCCAGCAGACACTCCTCAGATGTCAGCTCTGGAAGCATCCAGTCTGACCCTCTCACTTTCACAGATGGATGGGCAGAGGCCCCAGGAAGGTTAAGTGACTTGCCCAAGGTCACACAGCTAATCAGTGGCAGAGCTGGGACAGATTCCCTTTTGTTGGAAAGATGATCTCGTGCCTCTGAGGCGGTAGTGACCTCTCTCCTGGCCCCTGTCAGCCTATGGCCACATCTGAGTTTTTCCTTCCCAACTGTTGAAAGTCTTCCAAACCTCGGGGAGGCCGGGAGGCGTAACAAATGGGGAGCTGGTGACCTGGAAGAGGGAACACCATGCCTGGGGAAGGGGAGGGAGGAGGGCGAGGCAGCCACACGAAAGTCCAGTTACCAGGCTGTCACAGCCCTCTCATTTGGTCAGCACTTTACAGTTTATGAAGCTTGTCCCAAGCTGTGATCCTCACAGCCCTCTATGAACTAGCCTTGTCATCCCTATTTTCCACATGGGGAAATCGAGAGGCTCAGAGGATGACATCCGTTCCTCAGAGTCCCACAGTAAGTGATGGAATGTTAGATCTGGGGTAAGGCAGGGGCAGCTTGGGACCATCTAGTCCTATCCCCCCATTTTACAGATCAGGAAGGTGAGCCCCCGAGAAGGGGAGGCGAGGAGCTCCCTGTTGTAATGCTCATTTCCCTAGATATATGCTGGCCTCCTGGGCATATGATGGTAAACCCCAAATCCTGAAGGGAGACTGGATGATGTGTTCCCTTTCCAGGGAGCGTGCTTCTTGACAGGGCCTAGTGGGAGACATTACCCTTTGGTTCCAGTGATTCTAAACTTGGCAGTGTAGTGTGGTGGCTAATCTTGAGTCAGCTGGACCCAAGCTCCAGTCCTGACTCTGCTGTGTGTCCTTAGGAAGATGACATCTCTCTGTGCCTCAGTCTGCTCACGTGCAATATAGAGCTCCATTACAGGGTGGTTGAGTGGGTCAGATGATGTGATGTGTGCACACAGCTTAGTAGCGAGCCTGGGCACAGTAAGTGCTCAGTAAAGGTTAGCAGCTTATTATTATTTCTTAAATCAGGGTCTAGTGAGAGGGGTGGAGGATGTCCCAGCTCTCAACCTCAATGGCCTTAACAACACACCCATGGCATATGACCTTCACAGGTCTCTAGCCAACCTGTGAAGCTGAGCAATGAGGCGGGCTTGTGCCTGGAACTAGAGAGATATGGCATGAGCGGGCTCGGGTGGCATTGCTTTTTTTTCCTTTTTCTTTCTCTTTTGTTTTTGAGACAGAGTCTCACTCTGTCACCAGGCTGGAATGCAGTGGCACGATCTCGGCTCACTGCAACCTCCACCTCCCTAGTTCAAGCAATTCTCCTGCCTCAGCTTCCCGAGTAGCTGGGACTATAGGCACGTGCCACCACACCCAGCTAATTTTTGTATTTTTAGTAGAGATGGGGCTTACCATGTTGGCCAGGATGGTCTCCATCTCTTGACCTTGTGATCCACCTGCCTCACCCTCCCAAAGTGCTGGGATTACAGGCGTGAGCCACTGCGCCCAGCCTTTTTTTTTTTTTTTTTTGAAACAGAGTCTTGCTTTGTTGCCCAGGCTGGAGTGCATGGCATAATCTTGGTTCACTGCATACTCTGCCTCCCATGTTCAAGAGATTCTCCTGCCTCAGCCTCCCCACTAGCTGGGACTACAGGTGTGCACCACCATGCCTGACTGATTTTTTTGTATTTTAAATAGAGACAAAGTTTCGCCATGTTGTCCAGGCTGGTCTCAAACTCCTGACCTCTGGTGATCCGCCTGCTTCAGCCTCCCAAAGTGCTGGGATTACAGGCATGAGCCACCATGCCCGGCTTGGGTGGCATTTCAGCTGCAGAAATGGTGAAGTTTTCCTGTAGAAAAAAGAAAGAGGCTGGGCATTGTGGCTCCAGCCTATAATCCTAGCACCTCAGGAGGCTGAGGCAGGAGGATCGCTTGGGCCCCGGAGTTTGAAACCAGTCTGGGCAGCGTAGCTCCGTCTCAATAAAATAAGACCGCATCTCAATAAAAATAAAAGAAAGGTGGTAGTTCATTTGCACCTCCTTTCCCCAGGCTGTGCCCATCTAATTCATTCTGTTTCAAAGTCATCATTTAATTTAGAGGGGAAAAAATAGCTCTGCAGACCAGGGCTGAAGGCCAACTCCAAACCTTGGGTCTGTCCCCTACCCCTTTGCACTTAGTGGCCTGGCTGTGGTCTAGGGGAGGCCCCGAACTTGCTGTGATCTGTGGGGACCTCATAGGCTCTCCAAAGAAGTTGTCAGGGAAGGAGGTGGCATAGTCTCTGCCACAGGCCCCAGAAAGGCTGATGGCACAGATGAACATACCTGCAAATGCCATAGTCTTCCTAATAGCTGCCCAGCAACATTTTCAGGGGTGCTAAGGGCCTGCGGTCAGCTTTGATCCTCTTAGCCCCCAATCTGAGTAAAGGTGATGCCAGCCAGTGATTGTGGGCAAAGGCTTTGGGGTGGGGGAAAGGGTTGATGGGGCCTGGAGGGTGACTGAGGGAGGCATCTAGCCAATCACAGAGCCCTGACACCACCCCATTCCCCGGCAAAGTCCTCGGGGTTCAACCCTTCACCCAGGTGCTGTGTGGCTGCGCTCCACCTGGAGACAGGCTTTGAAAGTGAATTATTTGAAACTGAGGAAGTCAAGGCCTCGGGCCTCCCAGCATTCTCAGAGCAAACAAACTTTTGGCAAGTTCAGAGAAAAGGAAGTGGGATTGAATTTCCTCTTCGACTCACCTAGGGAAAAATTCAGACTGCTTGGTGGTGGGGGCATCAGGGACCTGGCTCCAGGATAGGCTGAGGGAGCGGGGGTCCTCTGGGGTCACTGAGAAAGGTCCCTGAGATGCTCCGTAGCTTCTCCATAGCAGCTGGTTCTAGAGCTAAGGGCTACCAAGTTTGGACAGTTCTTCGTTTGGTCTGATTTCATTCCCTCCTGCTGCAGATCAAAAGACAGCTTCTCCCTTGCTCACCAGCTGAGTTGAGGAGTCAGGTTCAAGTCCTGACCCTAGCTGTGTGTGCTGTCAGATAAGCTGCTTTACCTCTCTGTGCCTTTCCTCATCTATAAAATTGGGGAAAATAATAATTGCCCCCTCAGAAGTTCTGGGCCAAGTGGAAAATTTTACAAGAAGGGAAGAGGTGGGGAGAAGTTTGTACAGTGGTTGGGTTTTGCCCGCATCTTCAGAGAGTGGAAGGAAGGAAGGAAGGAAAAAAGAAGGAGAGAAGGAAGGAAGGAAGGAGGAAGGAAGGAAGGAAGGAAGGAAGGAAGGAAGGAAGGAAGGAAGGAAGGAGCGAGCTTTGGTCTGCACACACCCCGGAGCAGCAGCCCGGTAAAAGCGGATCTTTCCCCAAGAAGCCAGATTCTCATAAAACTACGGAGCGCCAGGAGGACAAATCACAGAAGGTAGATACTGGAGGATGCGGTGGAGGGATTGAGATTAGACATAAGGAAACACAAACCTGTTAGTATCTACAAGTCATGGAATCCTGGGTTTAAGGGGGTGGAAATTTGAGGGCCATTGGAAAGAACTCTACAAATGTGGTAGAGGCAGGGATATGGTGTCAATGACCTTCCCGCTTCACACCCAGGAACTCTGGCCCACCTGCCTACTTATGTGGGATCCCTGTCCCTAAGCTAGCCTAACCAGCACTGGGGGTTGATGAAGGTCCAATCTTTGCTTTCCTCATTCCCCAGCCAAGGCCAGTGGGACACATGCCCTCTCCCCAGCTCCCAATCCTCCCTTTCCTCTGAGGAATTAGCTACATGCCTCCCAGCTGAGCCATCAAAGAATGCTTCCTCTACATCCCAGTCTCCTAACCATGCTGCCTCTGGAACCGAGTAAAATATGGGAAACTTCCGGGCAAAACCCAGGAGCCCAGGAGCAGGGGTTCTCAGCCTTGGCTGCACACGAGATTCATATGAGGGAGCTTTCACAAATCCCAGTGCCCAAGATGCACCACAGCCCCATTAAATCAAAATGGACAGGGGGTGGGGCAGTATTTTTTAAAGCTCTTTGAGTGATTCCAAGGAGCAGCCCAGGCTGAGAAGTTCTGGCCCAGAGTCAGAGCTGTGGATATTCCAGCTACATTAGATGCCTGAGCCACACCCTCTGAATTTCAACGTCCTGGCCCACACAAAGCAGGCACTGTCAGGATCATCTCACAGAGCTGTAAGGCAGGCAAGAAGAGAAAGCAGTGTGAGGCAGCAGTGCCTGGCACCTAGTAGGTGCTCAGTAAATGCTTGTTAAAAATAATAACAATGGCCAGGTGTGGTGGCTCACACCTGTAATCCCAGCACTTTGGGAGGCCAAGGCAGGCAAATTGCTTGAGGTTAGGAGTTAGAGACAATCCCTAGCAACATAGTGAGACCCCATCTTTACAAAAAATTTAAAAAAAATTAGCTGGGCATGGTGGCATGTACTTGTGGTCCCAGCTACTCAGGAGGCTAAGGTGAGAGGATGGCATGAGCCTGGGAGGTCGGGGCTGCAGTGAGCCTTGATCTTGCCACTGCACTGCAGCCTGGGCAACAGAGTGAGACTCTGTTTCAAAATCATAATAATGACATAACAATAATAATAACAGCTCTCATTTTTGCAATGCCTACCTGGTACCAGATACTTTGCATGCATTCACATAAACTTTTCTCTGGACCTGAATGATTCCTGGGATTGGCACCACATTTCCCAAGAGGAGGGCTGCCTTTGTCCTGGTTTGAGGCAGGCGGGTGTGTCTGGAAGCCCTGGAGCAGGACCCTGGCTGGTTCTTGTTTGGACACATCTTAGGTAACCTTCAGCAAACAGTGACTCAGCCGCCTTGGCTATAGATGAGTTCTTCCCAGGCCAGGCCTGGCTTCCTCAAGTTTCCTCCTGCAACATGTCAGGGTCCAGGAGGATGTGCTAAGCACCTGTGTTGGTTTTCCTTGGGGGCCCTTGGGAGGGATCGGGGGCCAAGGGACAGGGGTCTCTCCTTTCCTTCTGCTTTCTGAGGTGCTTGTTTTGCTGGAGCATCTTCCTGCCTGCTAGATGCTGGGGCTCAGAGAGGCAGAGTGAGCAGCCCAAGGGCACCAGGATTCAAACCTAGTCCTCAGTCTCTAAAGCTATATTCTGCTGGCAGCCTCTGGTTCCACATAGCAGGGGAGTAGAGGAGGAATCCATAGCCTCTTTAGAGCTCCACAGCTGGTGTCCTGAGTCAGTGACCTTAGGATTTAGCAAAAACAGTGACCATATGGTGGCACCCTCAGGAGATCTGCTGTTGGCCACCCCTTCACCCCTTACTGATACACCCCCAGAGTGTCTGAGAACCAGTCCCAGCTCCCTCACTGACTGCCGTGTGACCTCTAGCAAGTCACATTCCCTCTCTGGGCTCAGTATTTGCATCTGGAAGACAATGAGTTGGGACTAGGTTATCTCTCAGGTTGCTTCCAGCTTGAACCGACTCTTTCGACTCTTTCGATGCAGAGAGGATGTCTCAGACATTGGAGACAAAGTCCGTACTGGGGGAAGCTGTCCCAAAAAGGAAGGCTGGTGCCTGCCCCAGACCTGAGTACAATCCCATACTCTGCTGCTTAGAAGCTTTGAGACGTGGACAGTAGCTTGGCCTCTCTGAGTTCTGGCTTCTTTATCTGCAAATGAAATGATAATGGTTGCAACATAGTTGTAATGGATAAAGGAGCTAATCCACAAAAAGCCCTTAATAGGGAGGCCAAGGCGGGTGGATCACGAGGTCAGGAGTTCAAGACCAGTCTGGCCAACATGGTAAAACCCCGTCTCTACTAAAAATACAAAAAGTAGCTGGGCGTGGTGGCACGTGCCTGTAGGCCAGCTACTCGGGAGGCTGAAGCAGGAGAATCATTTGAACCCAGGAGGCAGAGATTGCAGTGAGCCGAGATTGTGCCACTGCACTCCAGTCTGGGTGACAGAGTGAGACTCCATCTCAAAAAAAAAAAAAAAAAAGAGCCCTTAACAGCTCCTGGTACATAGGAAGCACTTTTTATGAGCTGAAATTATCACTGATGAGGATTTCTCTGCATCTTAGACCCCCTGCCTACAAATAGTACCTACCTTGTGGAGCCACGGCAAGGCTAAAATGAAACAGTAAGTGCCTGTATCTTGGTGTCCAGCAAATGATCCCAACTATTGTAAAATCAATTATTTGCATGGGTGTGGCTGAGTCTCCTGTTTCCAACCCCCATCATGAGAGCAGAAACTAAGGAGTGGAGCATTGCAGGGCAGGATGGAGGTGGCTTTTGTTTGCCCTGCCCAGGGTGCCAAAGACATTCAGTTCCCAAAGTCCTGAGTGCCCAGGCCCAGGGGACCTGTCTGCGCCCCTCCCACCTCCTCGGCTGTGGCACTACCAGCCCTAGCCCAGGCCTTGTTCTCCACTAAGCACCCCTCCACTCTCTTGCTTTCCCTCGGGCCTGAGCTCTCAACCCCTAATTCATGAAACCTGTTGACTCAGGGCCCAGACCTGCAGCCCCAGGCATCCGTCCGTCAGTCTATCTGTCCATCCGTCACACCAGAAGCCTTGCTGGCCTCTCTCCAGGGCCTGGTCAGAGGGTGCCAGCCCGCCAGCAGGGGCTGCAGGCCATGGAGACGACAGCCCGGGCCCGTGCGAGTCCCTCCACCTGGCTCCTTGTCCCATCAGGCACCACTTAAGAGGATGTACCGTTACATGTAGAGGGCAAAGGCAGGGCTGGAGACGCCTTCAGAAATGGAAATGGGACCCATTTGTTTATAATTTACTCTCTGACACTTAACAGGAACCTGATGGGACCAATAAAGGCTCAGAACTCACCCAACTCCTGCCTCAAAAGTGCTGGAGCCGGTCCAGTTCTCTAGAGGCAAACACATCTCAAAGCCTGGCAAACCGCTTGGCTCCCAGCACCCCATACCCCCTCGCTCCCTCCCTTCTCGCTAAACTTTTGAAAGACCCCTCACTGTTCCCTAGCTCAGTGGGCCTGCCAGCCTTTCCAAGCTGTGGGGCAGGAAGGCAGCAGGACTTGCTTTCGAGGTAGAGAGGGGCCTAGAAGGCAATTCGGGAGAGGACTTGAATATTCTGGGCACAAGGTAGGCAAAGAGAGGGGGCCAGTGATGGAGGAGGAATCCAGTTTTCAATTTTCCTCAACAGAAAAATGAGTACATGAGAGACAGAATAATTTTCCAGTGTGCAGGCCCTAAGTGAAACCTCCTTGAGACATTGTGAGTCATTAAAGAGGAGGAAAGAAAAGAAATGGTAAAATCAGTTTGCCTTTAGCAGAACTGTACAATGCACTCTTATTTCCAGGGGAATCTAATTAGAGGGCAGACAGCCGAGCCTGGAAGGGGAAGAAAGCCAGAGGTTGGGGCTGGGAGGCCCCAGTGGGCCAGGTGGGAGGAGGGTGTGATGGTGGAGGTTGGGCCCTGGGAGGATGACCCTGGAGAGACATATTCCCTCCCAGCATCTCGGAGGGCTCAGCAGGCCTGGATTCAAATCCTGAATCTTGGCCCTGCCGTATATCTTTGGGTTGGTGGCATAACCAGTACCTCCACTTTCTTCATTTTAAAATGGGAACAGGCCAGGCCTGATGGTTCATACCTGTAACCCCAGTGCTTTGGGAGACTGAAGCAGGAGGATCACTCGAGGCCAGGAGCTGGCATAGCAAGACCCTAACTCTATTAAAAAAAAAAAAAATTAAAGAATGAGCCAGGCATGGTGGTGCTCACCTGTAGTCCTAGCTGCTTGGGAGGCTGAGGCAGGAGGATCACTTAAGCCCAGGAGTTAGAGGCTGCACTGAGCTATAATTGCATCACTGCACTTCAGCCTGGGTGACAGAACAAGACCCTGTCTCTTAAAAAAAAAAACAGTAAATAAATAACTAAATAAAATAGGAATAATAAAGTTCCTGTTGGTGTAGTTGTCAAGATGAAATGAGGGAATGTCTGAGCAGAGCATGGCACATACGGGGCACTCTGTGAGTGTTTGTTTCTGTCCCTCCTCATTCACCAAGGTGATCAGCCTGATGTCCAACCCTAACAGCTTCCTCATCCCACGCACCCTTGATAATACCCTTTACTTTTCAGAATCTCCCTTTGCCATCTCCTGTTCTTTCACCACTGCCCCTCTGAAACTAGCCACCAGGTCCCCTGGCATCCTGGTATTACAGATCTAGCTTAGCCTCTGAGACCACCAAGCCATCCCCTTCCCCCATCTCTTACAGAATACATAAGATTCTTATAATAAAATATCAACTTTTTTTTGTTTAGAAACATGTAACAGGAAATAAATGTCCTCAGGATTGTAAGGGTGCACCATGCACCCACCCAGCAGAACCATGGCTGGCAGGAGGTGTGTGTCCTTCCATGTCAATTTCAGGAAACACGAGGTGCAGCATCTTCCCAGGATATGCATCCCTGTCTCAGATGCAGCATCCCCTCCTGCCAAATGCGGCCCTAGACTAGAGAGCACTGTGTGTTTGTTTGTTTTTTTTGAGACTAAGTCTCGCTCGCTCTGTCGCCCAGGCTGGAGTGCAATGGCGAGATCTAGGCTCACTGCAACCTCCGCCTCCCATGTTTAAGCAATTCTCCTGCCTCAGCCTCCCGAGTAGCTGGGATTATAGGCATGTACTACCACGCCTGGCTAATTTTTGTAGTTTTGGTAGAGAGGGGGGTTTCATCATGTTGGCCAGGCTAGTCTTGAACTGACCTCAGGTGATCTGCCTGCCTCAGCCTCCGAAAATGCTGGGATGACAGGAGTGAGCCACTGCATCTGGCCAGAGCACTGGTCTTTTATGAAGCCTCTATCGGGGCTATTTAGAGCAAGCACAGCACGGTGCTGATGCGGGCAAGAGGAGGTAAAAGATTATGGATGCAGCAGCACTGGCACATGCAGAGCTGCAATTTCCAAGGCCTCCTCACTGCCCTCCCTTAGTGAAAGGGAGTTGGAGTGGCAAGGGGTCTGTAGCGTGGGTTCCGACTCCCGATGGGCCTGGGTTCAAGTCCTGACCCAGCCACATATAGCTGTGTGACCTTGGATAAATCACTGCCCCTCTCAGAGTCTCTTCTTTAGGACTGGTTTAATATTGATGCCTACCATCTCTGAGCGCTTGGAATGATGACAATTATGCATGCAAAGCTTAGTACCTGGCATAAGGCAAGAGCGTCATAGACACCCGTTACCACTGTTTTATCCCCATGGAGAAGACCACGTGCTCTTCAGAACTAAGAAGCCCAATCCCACACGGTCAGCTCCTTAAGTGAACACATTTTTGTCCACCCCAAATATCTAGAAGCATGACTTCGTGCCCTGTCAGACCCAGTGTGTTTTCAGATTATACCACCCCCTGCTAGTTTAATGTAACTAACCTATGGTTGGTCGCATTTTTGGAAAATAACATTGTTTATTTGATCAAGATTCAGTAAACTGGGCTCAGAGCAATAATTGCCCCAGGGTGCGAGTAACAGATTTTATTTTTATTGATCAAAAAGAATGTTTTTATCTAAAACACATCAAACTTTTAAAAGGCGTAAACAGCAGGAGCAAATTGGATTTTAACTCCTTTAAAAAGTGGCTCCTTCAGGAACCCATTCCAAAGATGTCCGACCCTTTGCAGTGAGATACTCAAACCCCAGGGTGGATGAGGGATTCCACGGGCAAGGGAGGTTATTTTGGAGCCATGATGAAGACACTGCATTTGCATTTGGGGGCCCTCTGAGCAGCTGAGACATCTGGAAGCAGAAGGGGGAATTCGACGGAATATCTGTGTGTTGGTTTAGAGTGTCAGTCCTCGACCTCTTGGAACTGTTCAGCTGGCTAGCTGGGGCTTCCAGCGTGGGGCCAGGTGTCTGGTGTTGCATAAATACATCTCTAATGAAATTATTGTACAAAACAATCCTAACACACTCACCAACAATCACGTTGGCTTGAAGAGCAAACTATTTGGAACATTGCACCTTATTGCACAGATCTGGCCATATAGGAGGACGCAATTCTTTGACTCCTTCAACAAATGTCTGTTGAGCAATTATCATGGGCCAGGCCCTCTTCTGGGCATTGAGGATAAAGCAATGAATAAAACAGATAAAATCCTTATCTTCTTGGAGCGGAAACAGGTTTCCTCCAAATAATTCAAGAGGGGAGGCTGGAAGACAGCTCATGGAGGAGATAGGTGTCCGGTGTGGTTCCTGACTTCAGTCTTTTCAAGGCCACTCTCCTGATACTATGACAGCTCTTTCTCCTTGCAAATACCAGTGACACACCTGATTGCTGAACACAAAGAGAAAGATGGTGAGGAAAAACAGGACTTAGGGAAAGAGCCAGGGTGGAGAAGAAGGGGTGAAAAGAGATGAGTTCAGAGCCCGGAGCAGGCAGGGAGGCAGACTTCCAGGCTGTGGTCTGTCAAGAATCTGATGGCACAGCCACCATGGCAAGTTGCAGGAGCAGGCACAGAGAAAGAAGTTCCTCCTCCAAGCTGGCCCCCTTGGCATCGTCTCCACCCTTCCCATGTGAAAAAGATCCAGGGCTTTGGAGCCATGAGGGGCTAGGGCATGGCACCGCTGTCTGTCCCTCTTTTTCCACTGTGATGGTGGGTGAGAGGGGTTGTGTGTTTCTCCCCAGGCTCTTGCTCCCTTTCACAGAGCAGCGTGGTCCTGTTTATTTGCTGATGCTAGTTTTCTCTGCATTTCTATAGAACAGTGGTTCTCATATTGTGAACCACCCCCACCAACAGCAGTGGCAGCATCATCTGGGAACTTGCTGGGAATGAGACTTCCTAGGCTCCCTCATGAGGCCCAACAACCTATGTTTCCAGAGGCCCTCTAGGTGATTCTGATGCTGCTAACACTTGACAGCTGGTCTAGAAGATGTCGGGGAGGTGGCTTGCTTTACTTAAAATGCATTCATTGGCTTTGGTGTCTGCCCCACCTGGGTTTGAATGGAGACTTTGCTGCTTAGCATCTGAGCAAGTCCCCACATCTTTTTGAGTGTTTGAAAGAGTCCTCTTCCCATGAGATGATTGTGAGGGTTCTATGAAAGGATGTAGTACACGATGACTTCCTGGGACATAGTGGACCCTCAGTAGCCCCCTTCTTTCCTCTGTGGCTGCCTTACCTGACACACGCCAACCATGAAAACAAGCCGAAAGTGTCCAATAGGCACGTGCCGATCACCTTGGAAAAA
This sequence comes from Pan troglodytes, assembly GCF_028858775.2. Lineage (NCBI taxonomy): Eukaryota > Metazoa > Chordata > Mammalia > Primates > Hominidae > Pan > Pan troglodytes. The sequence goes on along the minus strand of NC_072398.2, from coordinate 212,525,173 downwards.
TCAACCTCACCAACTCTGACAGCAACAGAACCACAGCATCTTAGAATCGCAGAATCTTAAGATGTTAGAACCAAAAAGGGAATATTTAGCCCCACCCAGCCCACCCAGTTTTTATGGGTGAAGGAACAGAGGCTCAGAGAGACCACCTACCTGGCCAAGGTGACATAGCATGTCAGGGCATCTCTCCTCTCTCCAGCCCAATTGTATGCCGGTGCTGTCCTGGGCTCTGGAGGTGGGGTAACTAATGCATCAGATACAGCCCAGGACCCCTTCTCAGGCTGTCCCCCCAACCCCACCTGCTGTCCTGCTCTCTGAACAGCTTTGCAGACACTCTTAGCCAGGAAGCCGAAATGAGCCCCCGGCTGCTTTTTGTAAACAGCTTTTGAAGTCTCATTTTCTGTCACAGCTCTCATAACTAGCTCAGAACGGGGCTCATACCTGTGTTCGACCCCGATGTGTTGAGTGAATTCATATCTTGAAGGCATGGCTCTAAGTTCGAGTCTCTCTTTCACTTCTTCTCTTGGTGGTGTCTCGGGGGCCAGGAGTCTGGGCAGCGGGGAGATGCAGCAGGCCCCAGGGTCGCTCCCCTGATCAGGGCAGGTGACAGCCCTCACTTAGCCTCCCATCTGCCCACCAGCATCCCTGCACCAGGAGCTGGCTCCAAGCCGGGGTCCGCTCAGGACCAAGTTTTCCAGGGTTGGGGCATCCGCCTGACATAATACGTAACAGTAATTAAGAAATAAGCCACCTCGTCCAGCTTCACAGCAATCATTTGGCTAAGTAACTACCATGGTCCAGTGCCTCAAAAATCACCATTAGAGTACGCTCCTTATGGCCATAAAATTTCTCGTTTTCTGCCTTTCACCAGCCTCCCCCTGCCATCTTCGCCTTGCTTTATTTATACATTCGTCCTCAAACAATGGCAATAAACTCTTTCCCAGAGTGTTGCAAATCAGAAATTTGTCCACATTTTTCCACCACCTTCCACTGTGGACCTGCTCTGCCTGGGAACGGCCCAGCCAGGCCAGCTGGAGAGGGCTGGGTTGCAGTAGATTGATGGGGGCACGACAGGTTGGGGTTGCTGGGGAGAGAGGGTGGGGAGGGGAGCAGCGGGAGAATGCACCATGAAAGGCCTCTCGCTGCCCAGCGACCAGCCAGAGACACAAGGGGCCCATGAGTGGCTGGGGGAGGGGAGGGGAGGGGAGGGGAAGTTGGGGGAGGAGAGGGGAAGGGAAGGATAAGTCTTCCCCACCCCCTTCTCCTAAGAGGAAAAGAGGGGGATTGGGGGATCCTGGGAGGCAGGGCAGGCCCCAGGCAGAATGGGAGGGTGATGAAATTGGTCCTTCCCCTCCCCCACAGGAAGCAGATGATCTCAGGGTGTCCTGTAGCTCATGCTGCACACGCAACTTAGGATCATAGTCCCCTCTGAAACTCTTCACCACCCCCACCAGTCAATGATCCTTTCTCCAGCAACAGGCATTGTTGAGAGCCAGCCCCACTGTATGCCTGGCACTATCCTGAACCCTGAAGGTGGAGTTTATCCATCAGATACAGCCCAGACTCCTTCTCAGGGGGCTGTTCTTTGAGATCCAGGAAGACCCCTTGGTTTTAGGGGTAGGGAAAATGCAGCTCAGAGAGGGGTTTAGACTCGGCAAAGGTCACACAGCAAGTTGGAGGTGAAGTCAGGGACAAACTTCAGGGTTTCAACCCCAAGCCCCCTCGTCTTTACAGCCAGCCCACGGGCTCCTGGGGGATGCCCCTCTGGGCAAGGTGAAGAGTCCTCTCATCTAAATGGGGCATGCTAGCTGACTGTAGGTGATTTGGGGGACACTTCCGCCCTGACAACTCGTGTTTTAATCTGGCATTCCTGGAGGCAGTAACGGGAAATAACCAAGTTGATGGCTTTGGTGTTGGTGTCTCCAGAGGGTGAAGTCTGTTTCATCGGGTGGGCTTCTCAGGTGGAGATCTTGTTTCTAAGGGGGGCGGCATGGCCTCCATTACAGCAACTGCCCCAGTGGTGGGGGTGTCAGGCTTATGTTTCCAGTGATCCTGCTTGACTTTCTCATCAGCACTCCAGGACCGGCGCACAGCAGACCCATCTTTCGGCGAGTGGGTCTCTTTCATGGTGGCATGATCCTGAGACCCCTAGTTCCCGTTGCAATGAACATTCACTGCTGTAGCTTTTGTTAGTGTGGTTTGTGAGGCACCAGTGGGTGCTTGGTAAACACCTGTGGGGCACATGCTTCTCTGTACACCTTGTTAGGTGCACAGAATGTTAGGTTTCAGAGTTTTCCTGGGAGGCCTATTTGAAGGAAGATAGAAATGTGGGGATAGACGGGAAGCTGGAAGCATAGAAATAACTCTGGAGGGAAAAGAAACTGGCACAGAGTCCTGGGACAGAAGCTGTGACTCTGGGGAAGCTTAATCAGTTCTCCTTGCTGTGTGTGTAATGATGAGGGTCCGTGGCTTCTTTATTTAACTGATGGCTGCAGTTCCTTTAGACTGTGATTAAAAGCATTCTAGCCAGGCGCAGTGGCTCACGGCTGTAATCTCAGCACTTTGGGAGGCTGAGGTGGGCAGATCACAAAGTCAGGAGTTCAAGACCAGCCTGACCAATATGGTGCAACCCTGTCTCTACTAAGCATACAAAAATTAGCCAGGCGTGGTGGCATTCTCCTGTAGTCCCAGCTACTCCGGAGGCTGAGGCAGGAGAAACGCTTCAACCCAGGAGGTGGAGGTTACACTGAGCCAAGATCGTGCCACTGCACTCCAGCCTGGGTGACAGAGCGAGACTCCATCTCAAAAAAAAAAGAAAAAAAAAAAAGAAAAGAAAGAAAGAAAAGCATTTAGTCGGGCGCAGTGGCTCATGCCTGTAATCCCAGCACTTTGGGAGGCCGAAGCGGGTGGAATACCTGAGGTTGGGAATTAGAGACCAGGCTGACCAACATGGAGAAACCCTGTTTCTACTAAAAATACAAAATTAGCTGAGCATGGTGGTGCATGCCTACTCAAGAGGCTGAGGCAGGAGAATTGCTTGAACCCAGGAGGTGGAGGTTGCAGTGAGCCGAGATTGTGCCATTGCACTCCAGCTTGGACAACAAGAGCAAAACTCTATCTCAAAAATAAAAAAAAAAGCGTTCTAGAATGATAGGAACTACAGAGCTGTTCTTAGTTACCCTGCCCTCGGGTAATGCCCAATATAAGAAAAAATAGAGCTTCCATCCTCGAGGAACTCCCAGTCTTATTGTAAAGGCACCATCTCTATCTTGGGCTGTCCTCAGTTTGATGGGGAGATGGACTTTCCACACATATCCACTAAAAGCTAATGATTAGTCTCCAGCAGGAGTTGACACCAAGGGCTGAGAAGATGGCACAGGCAGCAAGTGTCACAGGGATTCAAGCAGAGTTCTCTGGATGTGGCAGTCCTGGAGGGCTTCATGGACTATGTGGCCTTCATGTCTAGATTGGGAGGATGGTGGGGTTAGACAACAGGAACTAATTTGAAGGCATCATCCCAGGGCACAAGTCGGTATGGAGGTTGGAAGTGGCTCTGCAGGGTGGGCATGTTTGAGCCTGTGCAGGAGACCTGGCATGGCACGCTCAGAAGTGCCCATCGCGATGGTTAAGAGGGCTCTGGGACTGGCTGCCTGGCCATCACTGTCACTCTGCCATTGAGTTACTTAACCCCTTTGAGCCTCAGTTTTCACACCTGTAAAATGGGGCTAATAGAAATACTGATGAGCATTGTAGTGAGGTGTTGTGATTTGCTACAGGAAAGGTGCTTCGTAAGGTCAAAGCACACCAGCAGCGGTTTGAACGCTTCTTCTCTGTGGCCTTCACACCCAGCCCCACTGGGGGATGCTGCATGGGTTCACAGAGCCCCGTCTTCAGGGTAGAGTGAGCCCCAGGTTTAAGTCCTTCTTCATGGCTGAGCCCGGAAGCAGGGAGTTACATGAACAGAGGGACGAGGCCCAAAGCCATTTTCCATCTCCACCTCCAAACAACTTTCCAACTGGACACAGCCCCTGTGTCTCCCAGGGCTCCAGCACTGAGGAGGGGTGAGGGCGTGGGGAGGGGGAGAAGGAGGGTCCTGCAGGCTTGGCCTCTCAGGCATATGGTCCTTTCACAGCCGCTTTGTGGGGCGCGGATGGGTGGTCAGGCTGCCTTTTCCTTTCCATGCCGGGCAGCTTCATCTGGCCACTGGAGCCCCAGCTGCTGCTCTTTCCCCTCTGCTGATTTTGAGACTTCTCCTTAGGCCTCCCCTGCTCCAGCTTCCTGGGCGTCTGTCTTCCTCTGGCCCCTTAGTGCCTCTAGCATTTATGCTACGGCTGAATCACTTACCTGAGACCACCTGGCCCCCTCTTCTCTGTAGGTACATTTTGCATCCAGGACAGATTTCTGGGAAAAGGATGGGATGGGATGGACGTGGGGTCTGTGGGCATGGCTTGGAGTCTGCAAAGCCTCCACCGTGGAAGAATAAGGAAAGGATGACAAAGGCATGTTCATTCATTCAGTCAATTGTTCATTCATTCAGTCATTTGTTCATTCATTCATCCATGCATTCATTCCTTGCCTTTGTGTTTTGCGCCAGGCAACTGTGCTTGCCTCTGAGGGATACAGAAGTAAAATAGGTCCACACTACATGGAGGGGCCAATAATAACAATAGCAGCAATAATAATCGCTAACATGGATTGGGTGCTTACTGAGTACCTGGAACTGTTCTTGCCTTGCAGTAATTCCTTTCATCTTTGTGCGTGACAACTCTGTGGGGTTGGTACTATTCTTGTCCTCATTTTACAGATGAGGAAATTGAGGCCCAGAGGGATGAAGTTACTTTCCTAGGTTAGTGGGGGGCTGGGACAGTTGTATCAAGGGTACCTCTGTCTGTGTATTTCTCAAGGTTCCCACCCCTGGAGCTGCATCAGTACCCTAGGGAATAGGCAGGATGGCAGCTCTTATTCCCAGGGGATGGATAAGCAAATAGAGATTCCAAGAGGACAAGTGACAAGTGACATGCTCAGGGTCACACAGCAGGTCATGGATGAGCCCAGAGTGCCAACTCCCCACCTGCCAGGCTTCTGTTCTGAAGGAGAGGAGAGACTGGGTCTGGGATTGGTGGCTGGCAGGCTGGCCAGCCCAGGAGCGCCTGTCACACACAAGGCTGGGAGCTCAGCCTCCATCTAGTTTTCCTCACCTCCCCTCCTCCTTTCTGTCTCCCATCACTCTCACCATTTAGAAATAACAAGAACGAGGCTCAGGACTTAAACATACCCAGGAGTTATGGCTGGTAGGAGGCAGATTCCAAACTCAAACCCAGGTCCGTCTGACCTCACTGCCTCTACTCTTCTCACCTCTCCCCCAGTGCCAGCCCTTGCTACCTCCACCACACTTTGTAAGATAGGACCAAGTGGGCAAGCCCTTCAGGAGCAGCATAGTGACCTCTGCTCTGCCCAGCACAATCGTTGCTCTCCCTGCTGCTTAAATAACTTGGATGAGTAAATGATTGAAATAACCCATGAGAGAAGTGAATGAGAACTAGTGAGTAATTTCAAGATGGACTTAAAGTCACAGGAAGAGTGTAAAAGATTTTGAGCCGGGCGCGGTGGCTCACGCCTGTAATCCCAGCACTTTGGGAGGCTTTGGGAGGCTAAGGTGGGCAGATCCCCTGAGCTCAGGAGTTCAAGACCAGCCTGACCAACATGGAGAAACCCACTCTCTACTAAAAATACAAAGTTAGCCAGGCATGGTGGCACATGCCTGTAATCCCAGCTACTCGGAAGGCTGAGGCAGGAGAATCGCTTGAACCTGGGAGGCGGAGGTTGCGGTGAGCTGAGATTGTACCATTGCACTCCAGCCTAGGCAACAAGAGCAAAACTCCGTAAAAAAAAAAAAAAAAAAAAAAAAGATTTTGAGCTGAGCTCCTCATAGAGTGGCCCTGCCCCTGCCCCCAAGGTGCCCTCTTAAAATGTCCCACCTCATCCTCCTCACTAATTCACAGCTGCCACCCCTTCCAAAACTCCATATTGGCTGCACAGGACACCAGCATGTTAAAGAGACCAAGTTAGAAGGGTCCTCATGACATCTTCAACTTCAACCTCTTGCTTCATCTCCCATATGTGCTTTGTGCTTGGTTCACAGCTTGGTGCAGAAGAAAGAGCTCTGGGTCTGCCAAGAGAATACAGGGCTCTGAATTCTGTCCATGCAACTACACAGTACCATTTCCAGCAGTACTACTTCCTTCTTCCTAGAAAGGCTCTTTCCTGGCAGGAATGTATACACAGTGCCCTCTAGTGTCTAAGGACAGTACCATGCTGCTAGCAGAGAGCCAGGATCAGAGAATGCCCCACTGCAGTTTCCCCTTGCATCAGATTTTGTGGTGCAAATCATCTACCTAGGGCTTAGAATTTATTTTATTTTATTTTATTTTATTTTATTTTATTTTATTTTTATTTTTATTTTTTGATACGGAGTTTCATTCTTGTTGCCCAGGCTGGAGTGCAATGGTGCAATCTCAGCTTACTGCAACCTCTGCCTCACGGGTTCAAGTGATTCTTCTGCCTCAGCTGGGATTACAGGCATGCACCAACATGTCTGGCTAATTTTGTATTTTTAGTAGAGACGGGTTTCACCATGTTGGTCAGGCTGGTCTCGAACTCCTGACCTCAGATGATCCACCCACCTTGGCCTCCCAAAGTGCTGGGATTACAGGTGTGGGCCACTATGCCCGGCCGGGCTTAGAATTTTAAGATCCGGCCTGGTGGGGTTCGATGGGAGCTCCCTGGAGAAAAAGTTTTGTCAAGTTTTGTGAACAAGGTGAGAGTCCAACTCTGGCTTTCCTAAAGACACTCTCCTCCCTCCCTCCTCTCCTTGAGTTGGGAGAGTGAAATTGAACCTGTGGGGGTCTCTCAGTCACTGGGAGAGAGTGTAGGATTTGGAGTCAGACAGAGCATATTTGGATCCTCACATTGCCAATGCTTCCTAGCCCCCAGGAGGCCTCTGGGGCAGCCAGAGGACCTGGCCATGGAGCCTGAGGCCTAGGTTCTGGTTAGGGGCCGGTGGGACCCTTCAGACGTCAGCATGGAGGAGTCTTGCCCTTTGCCAGCTGTTGGGCCCCATGGAGGGGGAGGAGCCATGTTGCCCCCTTTCTAGAATCTCCTTCGAGAAGAAGCAAGAAGTGTTCTCCCTGGATCAATGCCAGCTCACCCTGTCTTCTTCCCAGTGGAGAACTGGGGATGGGAGGAGCAGCCTGAAGTGGGCGGGACTCCAGCCCTAGAAAACCCCACATTAGAATCCCACCCTGCCACCTTCTGGCAGTGGCCCTGGGCAAGTCCCTGAGACTCTGAGCTGCCACCCCCTCCTCTGGGGCCAGCAACTTGGTGGTTTAGCCTTGGTCCAAGGGCTGGAGATAATGGACTCCCCAGATGTGCTGTGGCCTTAAGACATTCTCGGCCCCTCCTGGGTCTGCCTGGGAAGCGGAGAGAGGAGGTGCTGCCGGGCTGTGGGGGCGGGGTAGGCAGGACCTAGGGAGTTGATGGAGATCCCATCTGTCAAGGACTGGTCTCAAGGGGAATATGCAGAGCCCCCTCCCTGCCCCTGTACCCTCACTCAATCCCCTTCTCCACCTGTCCCTGCACAGCTGCCCAGCTGCCTGGGTGGGGCAGGGCACCTGGCTGGGGTCCCTGCTCACCAGGACAGGGGAGTACCTGTGTGGGGGAAGTGGATGGGGGTCAGGAAAGTGGTCAGCTACAGCCAGAAACCAGAGCGGGGCCAACTGGTCAGGCGGTTGGCTCAGTGGCTCTATCCAGGACCTGACCTCCCCTCCACCCATCTCCCCTGCACCCCCAGAGTAGGGCTGGGTTGATTTCACCTTTGAACTCCTAGATACTGGGACTGAGTGAGCGCACAGACACATTTGAAATGAATCAAGCGTGGATAGTTTTGCTCTGTCTCAGCAATGAGAATGCAGCTATGGATACCTTAGACCCAGAGCACCGAGGAAGGCTTACCTGTCCCCGGCACTGTTGTTTTTCTAAATTTCGTTTTCTTTGAACATTCAGTTGTTACCAACCCAGCACTACTTTATGTGCCGTAAGATACCAAGTCATTTTATCATCCATTCATTCATGCAACAAATATTTGAGTGTCCACTTTGTGCTGAGCATTGGAGATTCGGCAACGAATCAATGAATTTGAATGAATTTGGACAGTCAATGCTCTTGACTATCCAAAGGACAGTCAAGAATGCCCATTGGCCGGGTGCGGTGGCTCATGCCTGTAATCCCAGCACTGTGGGAGGCTGAGGCGGGTGGATCATCTGAGGTCAGGAGTTTGAGACCAGCCTGGCCAAAATGGCAAAACCTTGTCTCTGCTAAAAATACAAAAATTAGTCCGGCACGGTGGTGGGTGCCTATAATCCCAGCTACTCGGGAGGCTAAGGCATGAGAATCACTTGAGCCTGGGAAGCGGAGGTTGCAGTGAGCTGAGATCAAGCCACCGCACTCAAGCGTGGGCAACACAGGAAGACTGTCTCAAAAATAATAATAATAATAATACCCATCCTTGTGGAGTGTGCGGTGCGTGGTGGATGGGTGCTGGGGACAGATGACAAAACAGAATACATAGCACGTCTGTGATTGTGCTGAGGGAGAGTCGGGGGTGTCTCTGTTATTATCTGTGTTTTCACATGTGGGGGCCACAGAATCCAGCCAGACTGAGCCCGGAGTCTGTGCTCCTCAGTGCCCGCTCTTCCTGGCCTGACCAGCTGCAAACTGCAGGGGTTCACCAGGCCATGAGGAGGGTGGGACAGGGCATGGGCAGAGGGCACAGCCTTTGCAAAGCCCTGCCATTGCTGGGGAAGAAGGTGGTGGCTGGAGTCCAGGAAGAGATGGGGAGGGCGGATGCCAGGACAGGTTCCAAGCTAACAGGGACTCGGGATCTCCTGGCCTCAGTGCTGGGCCGGCTGCATGAGAGGCGTGAAGGGAGAGGAGGGGATGAAGGACAGTGCTGGCTGGGTATGGTGCCCAATGCTGAGATGAGCTCCCAAAAGGAGTGTGAGCAGAAGAGGTGGACTGTAGTGGGACGCTTCATCCTCTCCTGGGCCCCCAAGGAGGTTTAACTTGGATTCCAAGCCCCTGCCTCTCAGTCTGCTCCTCAGTCGCCCTGTCCTTGTGTGCAGTCTGACTCCCGCAGCCACGCCCGAGCCCCGTACACTGTGCGCTGGTTACAGCTGAGCGGTTCCCTCGGAGGAGCAGGGAGGGCCCTTGCCATGGTCCCGGCTTGCCGGGCCCCCAGCTGAGCTGTAAATGACTTTTCCATTTTCTGAGACCTGCGCCCAGGCCTGTTTGGTATTCAGAGATGCCTGGCCCACACTCGCCAGCTCTCAGCTCTGCCCGAATTACTTGATTAAAACGCATATCAACTATTATGTGATTCGTTTCTGTGCCGCAGCTCCACGCCGGGGCCTATGTTAAACTGTAATAAAAGCTGGGTTGGGAGGCTGCGGGAGAGGGGAGCGCAGAAGCAGGGGTGGGAGGGTTTCCGGAGGGTGTGAGGGAGGCTGAGAGAAGGACCCCAAACCTCAGGGCCACTGCCGGCCTCCACTGATCCGGGATGGGTGATTTAGAAATGGGTCAGCTCCTGGTCCTCTGTGAGCTGGGTAGATTCAGAGATTGTGGCCACCTTATTTCAAGGCTTTTCCTCTGGCAAAAGAGGGAGGAGGGAAAGGTTGGGGATGGAAGAGAAGCCACGTTGGTTTTCAGGACCAGAAATGGAATTTTCCATCACCCGGGAACTTGCTGTAGCCAAATTGGCCTTCTCCGGGCTGGGAGTCCTGAGTCCTGGGTTTACTTTGCAGCCCCACTGCCCTGAGACTCCACTGAACATCTGTAGAATGGGGATAACACTGCCTGCCTTCCCCTCCCCTTATTGGGAGAAACTGTTGGGACAACAAAAGGGCTTGTAAACTGTAGAGTGTTGTGTGCATGTTTGGGGGGTGACTGCTGCAGTGTGTCAGAGTTCAAGAGAGACTTTGCCAAGCTCTGCCAAGCTCTATTCTTTCAAGAGGCCTTTATTGAGCACATGCTGTGTCCTAGGCATAGTCCCTGCCGCACTCAAGGATCTCCCAGACCAGTGAGACCCACAGACCCATAAACAGTCTAGTTCAGTGTCTCCTGATGAGCTTTGAGAACGCCAAGAAAGGGAACTGAAATCACCTTGGATGGGCCCAGGAAGCCTTGCTGGGGGAGGTGGCCCAAGAGCTGGATGGTGCTGGGTGAGCACTCCCAGGAAGAGGGAAGGCACTCTGAGCAGAGGAAGCTCATGTTCAAAGGCGTCAAAGCAAGACCCACCTGGCTCACTCACTCACAGAAGCCATGAGTGGCTGGACAGGGAACTGTATGGGATGGCGAGGTGAGTGGGGACACATGGGCAGGGCCCATAGTGGTTGAGGCCTTGCTGGCGTGGCTGAGGCTTCCTGGCACATGCTGGCAGTCAGTGATGGCTTCCAGAGGTCAGTAGCTGTGAAAGGAGGCTTTGAAGGGAGAGGCAAAGGCTGGGGGAGAGATGATGGGAGCTGCCCCCAGCAACCTTCCACCCATCACCATCACCATCACCATCACCATCACCATCACCATCACCATCACCACCATCACCTCAGCCTGGGCCAGACTTTGCCTGGCCAACTTGCTCCTGCCCACCCCAAAGCTTTGACAACGCAAATGGCTCCCAGCACCTCCCGCCCCTCATTCTGTCTTAAGGCTCTGCTGCTTTAACGAGCCACAAGCTGCCTTGATGTTTTACGTCTGTCCTGTGCCCCGGTTCATCTGGCCCCTGGAAAATCCCCAGGACAAGGTGATACCTCCTCCATCTGACTGGGAGCTTCCTAAAACAGAGGCTATTTCTCCCCCATGAGATTGGGAGGTCTCTCAGGTAGGAGCTGCAATTCTCCTTTGCTCAGTATGGACTGCTCCACATCCCTAACTAGAGACAGGATCCAGGAACTGAGAGAGAGCGTCTCTCCCTGTATCCTTCTCTTTTGGGGCAATCTCCAGACCAGCACCCCCTGGGACCATCCCATTCCTTAGCTGTTTGATAGTGCGAGGGCAGGAGCCCAGGCTGGCCATGAGGCTGCTCCCCTACTGCGTACCCCAAATCTGGCTGCCGTTTAATGAATGCGTTCCCATGTTCACTCCCCCCACGTCCCCCTCCTCGAACCAGCTGCCCAGGCTTCACCAAGGTACCTGCTTTCGGTACACAGAAGACTCAGCCCCAACCAGCAGGGCCTCTGTGGCCAATTCCACCTAATCCTGTTGATTAATTTAACTCTGAGGCTAAAGGATTTCCAGGGGTGGGGAGGGAGAAGGGCACCCCAAGAGAGTGGGGGTGCAGGAAGCTGAAGTGAGGTTGATGTGGTGGCGTTGGGGCTCTTTGTGTCTTCTCACACTGCTTTGACCCTGTACTCCCCACCCCGTTTCGTTTTCTGTCATCACCACCGTCATTGTCTTCATCATCAACAATAGTAATAGCCTTCATGGGTCCTTGAAGTTGCAAATTACTCCTATCATCTTTATTTTATTTTATTATTATTTTTTATTTTTATTTTTTTGAGACAGAGTCTTGCTCTGTTGCCCTGGGGGACATGCAGTGGCGTGATCTCAGCTCACTGCAACCTCCACCTCCCAGATAGAAGTGATTCTCCTGCCTCAGCCTCTCAAGTAGCTGGGATTACAGGCACGTACCACCATGCCCAGCTAATTTTTGTATTTTTAGTAGAGACGGGGTTTCACCATGTTGCCCAGGGTGGTCTTGAACTCCTGACCTCAGGTGATCCACCCGCCTCAGCCTCCCAAAGTGCTGGGATTACAGACATGAGCCACCACACCAGGCCCCATCATCTTTATCTCATTCCATTCTCAAAGCCATCCAGAGAGGGAGGCATACAAGGATGTATTGTTATCTTCATTTTTATAGCGGAGAAAACCAAGGTCCTGAGAAGGGGAGCGACTTGTCTAAGACCACACAGCTAGGGAAAGACAGAGCCCACAAGCCAGGTCTCAGGCTGCCGAGACCAGGATTCCTGATTAGACCGGGGCTGTCCCAGAGGACCCTCAAACTCCTTCCCAATCTGTCCCTTCCCGCCAATCCCTCTCCAGGGCTCACTGGCTGTGTGTCCTCCATCCAAGTGACTGAACCTCTCTGAGCCTCGGTATACCTATTTGTAAAAGAGTCAATAGTCCCTGCTTCACAGACCTATGAAGGCTGGCACAGAGGTTTCTAAAATGGGGGTCTCTTCCCCTGAGCTTGGCCAAGGCGGGTGGTGGATGCTCTTTTTCGGGGGTTGAAGTCACAAATAAACTGCAGTTCTGTTCTCTTGAGATCTCTCTGGATCTCGGTGGGCAGTGAGCAGAGCTCTGCCCTCCCCACTCAGTGTCCAGAGGGCTGTTATGGCAACCTCCAACATCCAAGAGGATCATGCCAGATCCTTTCGGACAAGAGAGATCTGTGGGCCCTGCTTGGCCTTCCCCAGTCTGGGCTTCGGTCTGGGCATCTCTCTGGATCCACAGAGTTCCCCAAATCCCTGCAGAATAAGGAGTGGGAGGGACAAGGAGACAGGAAGGAATTAGACCCAGAACTCCATGGTGAGTCTAGAAAGCTGCAGGTGACTTGCAGGACCCAGGGATCAGCTGAAGCATGGGAGGGCACTGAGGCCTAGGGCTTGGCAGAAGCACTTGAATTTTATCTCTCGGTGGCATAAAGCAAATGTTGGTCCTTTGCTAACTGCAGTCATGATTTTGGTCACAACTCTATATCTTGTCCTATTATTTCCTTAATATTTTACTATATCCAAAAGCACCTTTAAAAACCTAATTCAAGGATACTAATGCTCTTATAAATGGAAAATGAGTATCATTTCCTGAAATAGATGGGAACCATAAAAACCATAAATAGCATAAAAACAAGGAACGTTGTTAAATTCTACCTAGAGACTAGCACAGGGGAAGTTGTGAGCTTGGGGCCTGCCCTCTCTTTGTTAAGAAGAGACAACAACTGTGTTAATGACTGTATCAGATTGTGCTGGCCTCAGTGGTAGCCACCAGCCACGTGTGACTATGTAAATTTGAATTAAAATTAAATACAATGAAAGATGAAGTTCTTCAGTTGCAGTAGGGAAGTTTCAGGTGCTCAAAACCCCATGTAGCTAGTACTGCCACATTGAACACTGCGAATCTAGAACGTTTCCGTCATCGCAGAAACTTCTATTGGACAGCACTGCTCTAGAACTGAATGGAGACTCAGTCAGATTAGTATTTCCAGGCCAGGCATGGTGGCTCATGCCTGTAATCCCAGCAATTTGGGAGGCCGAAGCAGGCGGATCACCTGAGGTCAGGAGTTCAAGACCAGAGTTCGAGACCAGCCTGGCCAACATGGCAAAACCCTGTCTCTACTAGAAATACAAAAATTAGCTGGCCATGGCGGCATGTGCCTGTAGTCCCAGCTACTCGGGAGGGTGAGGCACGACAACCATTTGAACCCGGGAGATGGAGGCTGCAGTGAGCAGAGATGGCACCACTGCACTCTAGCCTGGGCGACAGAACAAAACTCCATCTCAAAAATATAAAAATAAAAAATAAATAAGAAAGACTAGGATTTCCCCCAGGACAAGGCTGTGCCTCCTCCATCATACTGGGGCTTTCTGAGGGTAGGGCCTGTGTCTGCCCTCATCTCTGACTTCACAGCTCTGAGGACAGTCTCTGCCCAGAGACTGCACTCCCTACAAATCTAGTCCCCATCCCCCTCAGCTCCTGTCTGAGCTCAAGTGTCCTCACTGGAGAACTGAATCTGGTGCCCCATTCCCCATCCACGGGCTGGCCTCCCTGCCTGCCGGACAAATGCCTGCTTCCTTCTTCTGAAGCCCCAAGTGCTGGCTTTCGTTGTCACCGTCGGAACACTGAGGTTATGCACTGCATTTCAGGAATTGAATCCTTGGCATTAGTTGTATTTGGCTCTGAGCCCCAGACATGGTGGGGAAGGGGCCCCAGGATGGCAGTTGTGCCCACTGTGGTCTCCCCACAGTGACTGCGGGGCTGGGTAACTGGAAGCCCTGGCAGGAAAAGCAAGGGCAGGGCTTAGATCTGACTCCAGGTCTCTGCCCTTGGGGATGAGGCAGGCCATGATGAAGGCAGGACTCCCTTGCAATCCGTTCCTTTGCTGTGTGGCATGGCGTCACCATCAGAGACCACCTGGCACTGGCCAAAAAAAAGCAAGGATAACTTTCCAACGGACAAGATAGCAGGATGGAAGGAAGTGGGCCCAGGGCAGAGAGGCATTGCCAAGATGGATGACCCTCCAGGCGCATGACCTCCCACACATCCGGGCCACACCCACCAGCTTCCTGGCTATGAATGTGGCACCACGATTAAATTACCCAGCATGCCTTTTGACACACCAGGCGTTTGCATGTGCTCTCCTGTCTGCCTGCAGTGCCCTTCCCTTCACCTCCAGTTAACATGTAAGGCAGTACTAGTTTCTCTTTTTGTTTTTGTTGCGGGGAGGAGGGGGTTGCCCCTTGGGGGAGGGGCCTAGGCCTATTCCTGTAATTAACACTTGAAGCGATTGGGAGGAAGGGATCTTTGTATTGGTGGAAGGGGTCAGGGGCGGGGAGCACAGTTTGAGTGAACCTCACGTTACCTTTCTGGGACTCAGCTTCTCCCATCTCTGATGCGAGCACAAGGTCTCCCAAGCTCTTCTAGCTTGACTCAGGCTGAATGCTCCAAGCCCAGGGCTCAGGTCCTACCTTGCCGACTGCATACCTAGCCTCTTCAGGTGCATAGCAGGTACTCAATAAATGCTTTAGGGGAAGGAGTGAATGAGTCAATGACAAAAAATAAAAGTGCTTCCAGGAATACCAGAGATGGAGAAGGAGAGGAAGGGGGAGAAAGAAATGAATGCAGAAGAGAAAAAGGAGGAAGAGCAGTGGGGAGGAAGGAAGGTAGCCTCTGAGTGTCTGCTCTCTTTTCCATCTTCCTTTCTGCTTCCTCTTCTCTATGCTTCCTGCAGCTCCCCAGGGGCTGCTGAGGGGCAGCTTCAGCGCCCTGGCTGGGAGATGCCCTGCTAGCATCCCCTCTGTTGGGTCAGAGGTGGGCAGGAGCCACAGGATTGATGGGGACAGGGAGCTGATTCCTGGGTGTCTCAGCTCCAACAGCTAAGGAGGCTGAGCAGGGGCTTCCTGCAGCCTCCCTAGCTTGGGCCCAGGGCTGAAGCAGATTCCTGGCCTGATAACCCCAACCAGGCCTGGGAAGTGAGCTGACTCCAACCTTCTGGGCTCTCCAGGCCCAGGCCCAGGAAGCAACAGGCCTTCACCCACCCCCAGTCTCCATGGTGGAAATTAGTGGGGATGATTGGGTGGGGTCCACGGCCTTGACCAAGGTCATTCAGGTGAGGTCTCCTCTAGCCTGGGGGAATCACTCAGAGACCCTGGGACATCCCAGAAAGAGCTTGTCAGTGGAAGTTTCCTAATCCAAACCCTTCATGTCACAAATGGGGAAAGTGAGGCCCGAGGAGGGGAGGTGTCCTTCCCAGGGTCACCGGCATTTAGGAGCAGAGCCAGGCCTGGAATCTAAGCTTCTTGATGGGCAGCTCTGGACGTGTGCACTTTTTCTTTTGATGAGACAGGGTCTTGCTCTGTTGTCCAGGCTGAAGTGTGGTGGTGTGATTGGCTTACTATAACCTGGAACTCCTGGGCTCAAGCGATTCTCCCACCTCAGCCTCTTGAGTATCTGGGACTACAGGCATGCACTTCCACACTCAGCTAATTTTCTTACTTTTTTCTGGAGGTTGGGTCTTACTGTGTTGTCCAGGCTGGTCTTGAACTCCTAGGCTCAAGCAATCCTCCTGCCTCAGCCTCCCAAAATGCTGGGATTACAAGCATGAGCCACCATACATTGGAGGCCTTTTTCTTAAAGTCAGGATTATTGAGGTACAGTTAATATACAGTAAAATTCTGTCCTTTTAACTGAGAATATAGCTCTATGGATTTTGTCAAGTGTATCTCACCACGAAACCATCCCTCGAGTCTTATGTCATGGACATCCTTGCATGTCAGTGGAAATAAACAAAATGCCCAACCAGAGGGGACTGTTTTGTTGTTGTTGTTGTTTGTTTGTTTGTTTTTCCATAAAGGGAAATATTTTACAAGAAAGTATTTAAGCAATACTCTAGGGTTGGGCATGGAGGTTGCTTCCCATCCTTCACATTGATAAACAATGCTAGGGTGAGCATCCTTCTATCTTGTGCTTGGGAGGAGTCTGATCGCAGTGCAGTCATGGGTCCTAGGTGGGCACGAGTGTGCCTTGTGCTCTCCTCCCAGACCCCAGCACCCTTCCATCTCTCTAAGCCCCTGCCTTCTCCCTCCCTCTCCTCCGGCTGTAGGGAACCGGCTGGACGAGGGCTCGGATGTGGAGTCGGAACCTGACCTCCCACTGAAGCGCAAGCAGCGCCGCAGTCGGACCACATTCACGGCCGAGCAGCTGGAGGAGCTGGAGAAGGCCTTTGAGAGGACCCACTACCCAGACATATACACCCGCGAGGAGCTGGCGCAGAGGACCAAGCTGACCGAGGCGCGTGTGCAGGTGAGGAGGCACCTGCGGTGTCGGTGCTGCAGATATACTCCAGAGATTCAGAAGTTTGGGATGGCCAAGGTCAGTGGGTTTAATGGGACCCCTCGCAGGGTTTACAACAGGTTCAGGGGGTTGTGTAGGCAAGTAATGCCACCAGCATTTGATGCAGAGTTAGTAGGCAGCAAATGTTGGTTGACTGAGAGCTGGACAGCCCAAGGAGGAGGGAAGAATGAAGGGAGAGATAGAGGGAAGGGGGGAAGAAAAGGAAGAAGGTGGAAGGGAAAGAAGGACGAAAGAAGGAATGAAAGAAGGGAGGGAGGCCAGGTGTGGTGGCTCACACCTGAAATCCCAGCACTTTGGGAGGCCTAGGTGGGAGGATCACATGAGGTCAGCAGTTCAAGACCTGCCTGGCCAACATGGTGAAACCCCATCTCTACTAAAAACACAAAAATTAGCTGGGCGTGGTGACAGGCACCTGTAATCCCAGCTACTCGGGAGGCTGAGGCAGGAGAGTCACTTGAACGTGGGAGGCGGAGGTTGCAGTGAGCCAAGATTGCGCCACTGTACTCCAGCCTGGGTGACAGAGCGAGACTCCATCTCACAAAAGGAAAGAAAGAAAGAAGGGAGGGAGGGAGGGCATTAGTTCAGCCAGAAGAGAGGGTTTGGGGAGTATAAAAATCTCCAAATCTCTGATGAGCAGAGGAAGTGATCAGGAGGAAGATTTCCAAACAAGCCTAGCTTCCTCAGATGGGTGATGAGTGTTCTGTTACCGGAAGCATGCACGTAGGCTGGGTAGGCCAGTTCCTGGCAGGTTAGATGCCTCAGGGCAGGGTGGGCAGCCCCCAAAGACCCTGAACATCCCCTCCATGGCCTCAATATATGGGAAGGAAGAGGGGAGAAGAGCAAGAGCCTCCCGACGGCTCGAGGACTGCCCCGCCTGCTCTCTGTCAGTGGGTTGAGGGGCAAAGGCCTGCTGCAGGGGGCCTGGGGACATTGCCTCACCTCCCCAGGCCAAACTCTCGGATTCCAGGAGGCCTACAGTTGTTCTCCAAGTGCAGGAGCCTCTCTGGGGATCTGGCTGGAAAGGGCTGAGGCTGGAGGGTTGGGGATGGAGGAGGAAGAGCCGGGACAAGTCGTGATGAACGGCTCTTGTGGGAATCCATTCCCAGGCTGTCTTCTGCATGGATTGGGAGGCATAGAGAGAGGGGAAAGATCCCCATTACCAGAATCTAAGCAGTGCTCAGGGAGTCACAGCGGCCTGCAGAGGGGCCACCCCAAACTGCTGACGGCGGGCACTTCCATCCAAGAGGAGCCAGCCTTTGCCCGGCACCCACTTGGTGCCAGTGGCATTGCTGGGGCTGCTTCTCAAACGTGACCTAGTGGAAGCTCAGACCACCTTGTCGGGTCAGCATGGTCACCTCCTGCAAGCCACGGGTGCAGAAACTGGAAGTTCAGAGAAGCAACATGCCCAGGGGCACAAGCTGGATGGGGGCTGAGCCAGGCCCAGCTGCTGGCAAAAACCACGTCCTTTCCATCCAGGGAAACGAACAAGCTGAGTCACAAGCTGAAATTTGAAAGCAACTGGGACAATCCTAGAAGCAAGGGACGTTTCAGCACTCCAGGACCCAGCGGACACCCCTCCGCCCCCTGTCCTCACTCCCAGATTAGGGGCCCTTCGCTTCCTTTGAGGGAGACCCCAAGGGGAAAGAGGCGGGAGGCAGCAGCCAGCTCATCTCATTCCCTCCCCTCCTGACCGAGGTGATATCCGAGCTGGCTCCAGGCCTCCCTCCCGCTCTGATCCTCCTGCAGCTGTTCTCCTGGGCACATTCCTGGGCGCTTTCTCGTTCCCACGTCTGGCGGCCACGGCGGCTTCCCACCACCTTGAAGCCTGACTGCTCCTTGTAAAATTTCCTGGCTGTCAGAGCAGTGCTTTTATTGGCCCAGGGGACTCAGAAACAGGTGTCACTCAAGGTCCACGGAGGGAGGGGGTCTGGGAATGGAGAGGCAGCCGGAGCCCAGGCAAAGCCATCCTGAGGGGGCGGGGCCCGCCTCCTGCGTCTTATTGACTTCCTATCATACTCTGGGCTTCCCCAGTGCATGGAGCTCCCTCTAGGGCAGGGCAGGGACTCCCCATTAGACCAGAATCTCTCCCAGGGCAGGGCTGGATCTCCCCATTTAGCCTGAGAGCTTTCTCAGAGAAGAGGGAACAAAAAACGTTTGAGTTTTTAAAGAATAAACGGACTGGTGCGGTGGTTCACTCCTGTAATCCCAGCCCTTTGGGAGGCCGAGGCAGGTGGATCACCTGAGGTCGGGAGTTTGAGACCAGCCTGACCAACATAGAAACCCTGTCTCTACTAAAAATACAAAATTAGCCGGGCATGCTGGCACATGCCTGTAATCCCAGCTACTCGGGAGACTGAGGCAGGAGAATCGCTTGAACTCGGTAGGTGGAGGTTGCAGTGAGCCGAGATCATGCCATTGCACTCCAGCCTGGGCAGCAAGAGCAAAACTCTGTCTCGAAAATAAATAAATAAATAAATAAATAAATAAATATAAAATAAAATAAATCAAGAACATTTAGCCTGGAGAAGTGGAGACTTGAAAGATACAGCTGCTCTGAGCATCCCCAAAGGGTTAACCCAGGGCCAGGGTCAAGAGAGGAGCATCTAAAGTCCAACATGAAGGTCTCCAGGAAAGAGCTCAGGACTGAGAGCTCAGGGTTCCTGCCTTTGGTCAGCTGTGTCACCTTCAACAGGTCAATTTCCTTTCCTGAGACTTTGTTTCCTGTCTGCAAATAAGGGGATGGAACTCAACAATTACTAAGACCCTTACATTTCTGGGATCCCTATTTACTGACAATCAGGGATGCTTTGTGAGGTGATGAGATTCCCATTACCAGAAGTGTTCAAACAAAAGCACAATGTCCAGTCAATCAGGGACCCTGAGGTCTTTGAGTTATGACCTCAAAGTCCCCTGAGTACTGCTTACATTATGTGGCTTCATACATTTTAGGCCTTGGTCTTTGATTCTAAAGGTCTGTGGTTCTGGGATTTTGCAATCGTATATCTCATCTCAGTGGACCTGGCAGATGGGTGGGTTAGTGGATTGGTTCAGGGTGGGCTTGGAGCCAAATACCTAGATGTGGATTCCAGCTCCATGTCTTACCCTTTCCACCCTCCACCCATCTCTCACAGGCAAGATGATGATAATGATGTCTACCTTGCTCTGAGGATTAAATGATTACATGTTAAAAAAAAAAGAAAAAAAAGAGGAAGTACCTGCACACAGAAGTGCCATAAATGGGGGTTGTTCTTACTAAAACTCTGCCTGTTCTTGGCAGCTCCAATTCTAGCCACCTTTGCAGCTCCAGGTACATTCACCCAGCAGTCATTTACGGAGTACTTGCTGTGTGCCAGGCGCTGTTCTAGGCATAGGGGATTCACTGGGCAAAAAGCTCTGCTGTCTTGAAGCTGGCATTCTCATAAATACGTGCACAGGTAAACATGATGTCAGGTGGGGATCTGGTCACCAAAGAGTGGCCTGTTATCCTCTCTGGCTCCCTCAAGCTCTGCCTTCCTGCAGGGGCCGGGAGCCTCTGCTTGAAGCCTGCTAGATGTTACCAGTGCCTGTAACACCTCTGCCTCAGCCAGGAGAAAGCCAGAGCCACATGAAGGGCAGCCAAGGGGGTGTCAGGCAGGAGAACCCATGCCTGGGGACCCATGACTCCTTTCTCTGGAGTGATACATATATCTTCCTTAGAGGTGAACAGACCCATTTTTTCCTGGGTGCCACAACCCTGAGCCTGTGAATTTCTTCTAGAAACAGAGGCTGCAGGGCTGATAGGTCCCAAGGTCACCCCATGGCCTCTCCCATGACTGCCTCTGATGACTTCCCCATCCTTCAGATGATCAGCACCAGGAAACTAGGGCAGTGTACAACGCCTCTTTACTTTACGCTCCTTGGAACCCTGCTCTTTGCTTGGGGTAGGGGTGGGATGTTCTGAACAGAAATCCCATTGTGGAAGCACTACAGAGATTCACTAATTAACAACTTACACTGAATCTCTTAATAACACTAGGTAGCATTCACGGTGCATTTCTTTTTTTTTTTTTTTTTTTTTGAGACAGAGTTTCACTCGTCACCCAGGCTAGAGCGCAATGGTGCAGTCTCAGCTCACTGCAACCTCCGCCTCCCGGTTTCAAACGATTCTCCTGCCTCAGCCTCCCAAGTAGCTGGGATTACAGGTGCCCACCACCATGCCTGGCTAATTTTTTGTATTTTTAATAGAGACAGGGTTTTGCCATGTTGGCCAGGCTGGTCTTGAACTCCTGACCTCAGGTGATCTGCTGGTCTTGGCCTCCCAAAGTGCTGGGATTACAGGCGTGAGCCACTGCACCCAGCCTTCATGGTGCATTTTTTATGCGCCAGGCATGATGGCTCACCAGTCTACATACGTTATGTTTATTAATTCTCACCATGACCCTGCGGGGTATGTGTGATTCTTCTCTCCATTTTGCAGATGAGAAAACTGAGATGTAGCTAAGGAAAGTAACTTCCTAAAGCACAGCCATACATATACACAGTGGAGTACTATTCAGCCATAAAAAAGAATGAGATCCTGTCCTTTGCAACAACATGGATGGAACTGGAGGTCATTATGTTAAGTGAAATAAGCCAGGCACAAAAAGACAAACTTCACATGTTCTCATTTATTTGTGAGAGCTAAAAATTAAGGCAATTGAGCTCGTGGAGATAGAGAGTAGAAGGATGGTTACCAGAGTCTGGGGCGGGTAGTGGGAGGTGAGGGGAGAAGTGGGGATGGTTAACAGGCTCAAAAAAGGAATAAGGATAAAGAAGATGTATTTGATAACACAATAGGGTGACTATAGTCAATAATAACTTAATTGTACCCTTAAAAATAACTAAAAGAATATAACTGGACTGTTTGTAACACAAAGGGTAAATGCTTGAGGTGATGGATACCCCATTTACCCCGATGTGATTATTATACATTATATGTCTATATCAAAGATCCCCTCTATCCTATAAATATGCATGCCTACTATGTAGCCACAAAAACTAAAACTTAAAAAAAAGATACAGTTCAAAGTGACTGTGCTGGGACTTGAACCCAAGTCTATCTGCTCAGGTTTGTTTCCTCTGTGCTACATGAAGAGAAGGGCCAGATGGAACATTGGACACAGTACACAGATGGCATCAACTGTACCCTACTCCCAACGCAGGGTATTGAGAGAAGGATCAGAAATGAAGAATAAAACCCAGCGCCTGCTTTCAAAGAACTCAGTCCTGACCAGAGATTCTGGGTGGGGTGCTGGGGCTGTCACTGTCCCTTTTAGAGCGTTTATTTCCCTCTCTGTAAACGGGCAGCTCATACGAGACGCTGGCAGAGACCCTTCCAGCTCAGCTATTTCAGAGGGTCTCCAGCAGAATGATACTTACCTGTGGCTGGCGCTGTTCTAAGCATGTTGCCTGTGCTAACTCATTTGAGGTCCAGAACCACCTAGGAGGTGGCTGTTATTAGCCCCATTTTATGAAGAAACTGGGATAACAAAAATTTTCCCATCTTAGGAGTTAGAGGCAGAATTCCATCCCAGGCAGTTGACTCCAGAATCCCTGCTCTCAACCATCCTGTTACACTTAGTGAGAAGGGAGGTGCCTACTGGGAGGGAGGTGAACCTAGGGACATAGGACAATGAAGGAAGAAGAGATGACAGAATTGGCAACAAAGGCATGCCCTCTCCTCCAGGAAGTCCTCCTGGATTCTGAGAGGCAAAGTTGGAAGCCCCTCCTCTGAGCTCCTTATCCAACCTTGCATGTCACCCCATCTGAGCTTATTGCACTGAAAAGCAGCTGCTCTTTGACTCGTGCCCAGGCAAAGGGCAGTTTGAGGGCTAGGAGTGGGTCCTGTCCATCTCTCTAGCCTGTCTTGCTTGGCACAGAGAGGAGTCCCAGTAAAAGTTTGAGAGGAGAAGGTGGGAATAAAGAAGGAAGGGAAGAGTAGGAAAAGAAAAGGAAGGGATTAGAAGGGAAGGGAAGGAGGAAGAATGCATCCAAATTTATTCAGCATTCTTTTTTTGAGGAAAAGATGAGCGGCACCTAAGGACCTGCTGCTACATAACAAACTAGAGTGGCATATCCCAAATGCCCATCATTCTCCCACCCACCCAAGATGTTTGCCACCTTCACCTATTATCTATATTGTTATTTACTTTTCAACGAAATCAAGTGTTTTAAAATAAAAATGCACAACACTCCCATAAAGGGAAGGCAATTGTTAAAATACACACACACACACACACACACACACTACACACAAAGGAAAACAAAACAACATGATTAAAGCCTTTCAGGAAAATGTCACCTGCAAACGCCTCCTCTCCCTGCATTCAGAAGGGAGATTGGCACAGGTTAGAAAGGCGCTGAGGATGCATTAGCACCAAACTGAGACCCCTCTTCCCCGCTTCTCCATGCCCAGGAGGCCTGGGAGAGAAGTGGAATGGAATAACTTTCCCATCCTCATGTCCAGGTTACTGAATTCTGTTTCTCCAACAGGGAGCAGTGGCAGGAGGCCCACTGTTTGGGAAACACTGAATTAGTACAAAGACCTCCCCACACCCTTCCCGCAGAGCCTGGAAGCTCGGAGGCAAGGCCATTCCTTGCAGGGCTCCCTCCAGCATCCCTGCTACTCCAGGGTGCCCCAGGGAAACCCTCGGCGCCCTGTGGAAGTGGGGAGAAGCCAGGGCTTTGAATCCATCGGGAGCCAGTCGTTTTCCCTCCAGGCTTGGCTGCCTCCTCTCCCTTTCTCTGTGAAACCTCAACAGGTGAAAGCCGGCAGCTCTTGTTTATCCAGCCTGCAAGCTGAACGCTGCTTTTCCCACCCGAGAAGGATGGCTCTAGGGGTGCATAAGCGCCCTCCACCTGGCTGCACTCCCCTCCCCCATCTCAGCAGACACGGCCCAGAGATTTGGGGGTCTTGGGTGATCAGGTGCCAGGGGAGGTGGCGGCCTTCACCCCCCATCAGGATGGAACACCAACCAAGCCTTGTAGCCCCAGCCCCAGCAAAGGCACCCCAGTGCCAATCCTGCCTCCCCTTGTTCATTCATTCATTCATCATTCACTCCTTCATTCATTTGACAAGTATTCCTAGAACACTTACTGAACTCCAGGCATTGGGCAAGGAATGCATGGCCTCTGTCCTGTGGAGCCTGAGGCTGAGGGGGACATTAGGAGCAGCACAGCCAAGAAACAGATAAATAGAATCATTGATCCTGTGGGGAAGCACACAGGTAGGAGGCCCACCTGACAGAAGGCAGAGAACCTACCTGAACCCACCTTAGATGCGGCGATTAAGGAGTAGGAGTAGGAGGAAGCATTTCAGCTGAGCTCTGAAGGCCAAAGAGCCAGCTGCAGGAAGAGTGTTCAGGTGAGAGGGAACAGCATGTGCAAAGCTGAAGGTGGAAAAGAGCCCCCTCAAGGCAGCCCCAGTGTGCACCTTCATTCTCCTCTTTCTCTGACCTGTCCCAGGAAACTTGCAAATCCAGATAAGTGGGCTGTAGAAAGCCAGACTGATTTTTTTTTTTTTGAGGCGGAGTCTCACTTGTCACCCAGGCTGGAGTGCAGTGGCGCGATCTCAGCTCACTGCAAGCTCTGCCTCCCGGGTTCACGCCATTCTCCTGCCTCAGCCTCCCGACTAGCTGGGACTACAGGCGCCCACCACCACGCCCGGCTAATATTTTGTATTTTTAGTAGAGACAGGGTTTCACCTTGTTAGCCAGGATGGTCTCAATCTCCTGACCTCGTGATCCACCCGCCTCGGCCTCCCAAAGTGCTGGGATTACAGGTGTGAGCCGCTGCGCCTGGCCAGACTGATTTTAAGTTTGAACCTCAGCTCCAACACAGACTAGCTATGTGGACTTGGGCAAGCAACTTGACCTCTGTGAGCCTTGGATTCCCCTTCTGTAAAATGAGAATAGGAGAATACGTCTCATGGGTCTATGTATGGATTGATACGTGAAGTGCCAGCACAGGAAGGGGAGACAAAAATGTTGGGTTATTATCCCACTAATATTTGATAAATCCGTGTGTGTGTGTGTGTGTTTCCTATTTCAAGGAGGCCCAGGGTGTGTAAGCAAAGTAGGGCCTCAGTCTCCAGAGAAAGAACCCGGCTTGCACATCTGGGTCTGAAGTGCAGGTCTCATTCAGGTGGGTTGCAGATGCGTGGCTTCC
Organism: Pan troglodytes; assembly: GCF_028858775.2. Lineage (NCBI taxonomy): Eukaryota > Metazoa > Chordata > Mammalia > Primates > Hominidae > Pan > Pan troglodytes. The sequence continues at coordinate 212,500,312 of NC_072398.2, read as the reverse complement.
TCCTGGGGGGCTTCCTGGAGGAGGTGGTCAAGCAGGGCACCAGCATCCCTCCAGGAAGGAGCAGCTGCAGAGGAAAGAGCACTGGCCTGAGAGCCACACAGGACTGGCTGGACCACTGACTCAACCTGGCCCATGGACAAGTCACCCACTTTCTTTGGGTCTTGGTTTCCTCATCTGTAAAATGGGGATAATATAGAACCCCCTCACTGGTGGTTGTGAGGGCAGAATGGGGTCATACCTATGAAATCACTTTGCAAACCGTCCCGCGCTGCACAATGCCGGGGCCTGCAGGAGGATGCTGGCTGGATCAGAGGGTGATGGCTTGGGCAACTGGGTCTAGATGTGTTGCCGCTCTCTGCCAGGAACCTGGCCGAGGGGTCTCCATTCTCTGCTCTCCACCTCCCAGGTCTGGTTCAGTAACCGCCGCGCCCGTTGGCGTAAGCAGGCAGGAGCCAACCAGCTGGCGGCATTCAACCACCTTCTGCCAGGAGGCTTCCCGCCCACCGGCATGCCCACGCTGCCCCCCTACCAGCTGCCGGACTCCACCTACCCCACCACCACCATCTCCCAAGGTGAGTGTCCTGGCCCCGTCCTGCCATCTCAGTGGTGCCCCTTCCCTTCTTTCTTTACTTTCACTTACAAAGGCTCTTCTTTTTTTTATGACCATTTCTTACTTTCATGTAAGCAGGCTATTGAGAGCAAAAAGATGCAACCCTGCCCTTGAAATTCTTGGCCCTGACACAGAGCAGCCAGGTGGGATCCCCAAGGCAGCCCCTGTGCACCTGTTTAGAACTGAGCTTCTCAAATGGTACCAGGGATCTCCCAGGAATGTTACTAAAATGCTGGTCTGGGTGAGGCCTGAGATTCTGCACTTCTAAAAATCCCCCTGGGAATGCCCAAGCTGGTGGAGCATGGACCAGGCTTTGAGCAGTGAGGATTTGGAGGAGAGGACACTGGGCTGACCTGCTTTGGAGGGAAAGGAGCGGATTCTCCAGGGACTTTGGGACCATGCATAGTCACAGTCTTTGAGTTTTTAAAGTGAGAGAGTGACATGAGTACGTGTGTGAGTGTGTGCATGAGTGTGTGCGTGTGAGTGCATGAGTGTGTGCGTATGAGTGAATGAGTGTGTGTGCATGAGTGTGTGCATATGAGTGAGTGAATGAGTGTGTGAGAGTGTGTGCATGAGTGTGTGCATGTGCACGTGTGTGTGTACTTGTTGGGAAGATGTTGGAATCATGTTGGAATCATTTTTTTTTTTTTAGATTATGTTGGTCTCCAACCTATGACAAAAAAAAAATTTACAAAGGGGCTTAAATAATTTGCTGGGACCTCATTTTCTTGCCTCTCTCTGGAAAGATCCATTTTCAGAGATGGAATAAAGGTCAGGGTCTCCTTTGAGGACCTGAGAAAGCTCCCTGTGAGGGATTCCCCCCACTCTGGGGTGAACAGCCCTAGGCCAGGCTGTGCTAAGAGGGGTCAGAGCCCTCAGGTCCGCCTGGGAAGGAGGCCTCACTTGAGCCCAGTTCTCCCAGTGGCTTGAAGTATAAGATTCCCTTCTAGCCTTGGAAAGGGATAGGCAGAGGGAAGAAGGTGAGTGGGTGGGAGAGGATAGGGGATCAGAGGGGCCTTGGGAGAGGAAAGGAAAGTCTGGGTCCCAGGAGAGAAGGTGAGCCTTGTAGGGGAAGAAGGGTTCCCTCCCCCCACCTCACCAGACCTTGCTCTCATTCTGTCACCCCCCAAGCCCTGTCCCAGCACACACCAGGAATACCACTACTTGATATTGGCCTCATGGGCTGGGCGCAGTGGCTCACAACTGCAATCCCAGCACTTTGGGAGGCTGAGGCGGGCGGATCTCTTGAGGCCAGGAGTTGGAGACCAGCCTGGCCAACATGTGAAACTCCGTCTCTACTAAAAATACAAAAAAAAAAAAAAAATTAGCTGGGCATGGTGGCATGCATCTGTAATCCCAGCTACTCAGGAGGCTGAGGCAGGGGAATCACTTGAACCCGGGAGGCGGAGGTTGCACGGAGCCCAGATCATGCCACTGCACTCCAGCCTGGGCGACAGAGTGAGACTCCATCTCAAAAAAAAATTAAATTTAAAAAAAGATAGCTACCTCATAAAGCCTCCTCTTAAATGACTGGCAGGCTGGAGTTCTGGAGGCCAAGGAGAGAGTCAAAGAGCCCCCTCCAGCACCACTGTGACTTGGTAAGATAAATTGAACCAGTGTTGAGGGTCCCAGCCTCTGCAAAGCTGCACAGAAGGGCCCAGAGAGTGCAGAATAACAGCCTAGCAGCAAAGAACAGAGATGGCTCCAGAGTTAGGCCATTCAAATCCTGGTCCCATCACTCACTAGCCTGGTCATCTTGTGTGAGTGCCCCAAGCCCACCAAGCCTTGGTTTCTTCATCTGTAAAATGGGATTTACAGTCTTGCTTCATACCCTTAGGCAGCGTTTGTAAAAGCACCTGGCAAGTGGTTGACGCTCACAAAACAAAACAGACTGGGTAGATTAACAGAGTCCCCATCAAGGTCTGGCTTTCAGCCCAGCTGACATTTATTGAGCACCTACTGTGTGCCAAGCACTGAGGAAGAGTGGCTGGTGTGCACCTGTCTAGGGGTTGTCTAGAATGTTGGGTTGTCAGTCAAGACCTGGCCAGTGCCTACTGCCCTGCCCAGGAGCCAACTTGTCTCATCCCAGGTAGCATGAGAGGGTGGTCCCTTCCCTCCAAGGAATGGAGACCGGGAGGAGGAGTCTCTTGGCTTGCCTTCTGCTCTCAGAGGCCCAGCGTCCAGGGTGAGGCCACTTGCTTAGGACCTCTCTTGGGTCTCTCTACAGATGGGGGCAGCACTGTGCACCGGCCTCAGCCCCTGCCACCGTCCACCATGCACCAGGGCGGGCTGGCTGCAGCGGCTGCAGCCGCCGACACCAGCTCTGCCTACGGAGCCCGCCACAGCTTCTCCAGCTACTCCGACAGCTTCATGAATCCGGCGGCGCCCTCCAACCACATGAACCCGGTCAGCAACGGCCTGTCTCCTCAGGTAGGTGGCCTCAGCCCAGCAGCCAGGATCCCGCCGCCACGAAAGTCAGACATCTGCAGACAGCACGTGGGTGGAAGCCTTGCGCTCTTTCCTGTAGCAGGCTGACTGTGGTCGGGGTTTTTGTTCTAGAATCAGGAATCCTCCCCTGGACTCTGTCCTGTGCTCTTGGGTTTCGTTCTAGAATCAGGAATCCTCCCTGGACTCTGTCCTGTGCTCTTGGCTTTTCACCAGGAGTGACCAATTCCTGAAAGGCAGGACCATGTCCTATTGGTGGAGAGAATTGTGGATGGGGTTCTGGGCCGGTAACTCTACCCTGATTGGTCAATGGAATTCTGTTTGCTCCTGTGTGATTGGTTAAGTCATTCATTGCCTCGGGGTGCTGTTAGAAGTCACAGGACCTGCTTTGGATGAAGTCAGAGAGATAAGGTGGGCGCTGATGGTGGTTATTGGTGAGTTTGGGGAACAGGACTTGATAATGCCGGAAGTCCCAATGAACTTGAGGAACTGATGGGCTCATTTTTTTGTAGCTTCAGCAGGCTCCCAAATATCCGTGGGGGAAGGGGTGAGGTGCCCCCTGCCACATGTCTGTGGTGAGAATCCACTGCACATGATCCAAACTGATCTGAAGAGCCATAGTGTGGCAGAACAGTGAAGCCTGTGGCATGGGTCTAAATCCCAGCTCTACTGCTCAGGGGTCTCTGAGGCAAGTCAGCATCTGTGAGCCTCAGTTTATCCCCTATTAAACAAAGAGAGTCTGTAACTAACGTCTCAACAAGAGGTGCTTGCCACATTCAATATGCTAACAGGTCAGAGCACCTAGCCCAGAGCCTGGCACGAAATCAGTGCCAAGTAAATATTAGTTCTCTGGCCCTCCCAGTGTCAGGACAATGTAATTAATATGGGAAACCCATTACCTAAAAGGAGAATAGAAAGAATTCAAAGAAGGCCAGCAAGCTACATCCTGCGGGCCACATCTGTCCAGCTCCCTGTTTTTTGTAAATAAAGTTTTATTGGAATACAGCCATGTCCATTTATGTATGATGGCTTTTTTGCCACCACAGCAGAATTGAGTAGTTTTAAAAGAGATCATATAAGGCCGAACGTGGTGGCTCACACCTGTAATCCCACCACTTTGGGAGGCCGAGGCGGGTGGATCACCTGAGGTCAGGAGTTCGAGACCAGCCTGGCCAGCATGGTGAAACTTTGTCTCTACAACAATACAAAAATTAGCCAGGCATGATGGCAGGTGCCTGTAATTTCAGCTACTTGGGAGGCTGAGGCGAGAGAATCGCTTGAACCTGGGAGACAGAGGTTGCAGTGAGCCAAGATTGCACCATTGCACTCCAGCCTGGGTGACAGAGTGAGACTCCATCTCAAAAAAATAAATAAATAAATAAAAAGAGAGATCATGTGGTCCACAAAGCCTAAAATATTTACTATCAGGCCCTTACAGTAAATTAAAAAAAAAAAAAAAAAACCTTTGTCTGAAACATTCCCAAGAATGTTAATTTTCTGCTTGTCTGGATTCATTTCTGTTTGCCTCCATTAATTTGTGTAGTTGAGGGTTAATTGCATTTCAGCTCCATCGTTTATTTATGGGAAAGCCCTTGAGTAAGTCCCTTCCCCTTTCTATGCCTCAATTTTCTCATCTATGAAATGGAGATAAGCCCAGTACTTGCCTCCCAAGGTTGCTGAGGATTGAATGAGATGATCTGTGGAAGGCAGTCAGCTCAGGTCTGGCACAGAGTGAGTGCCCAGTACCTGTAGGCAGCTGCCTGCAGAGCTCCTAATGGTGACGCATCAAGCCCTCTCAGGGTCCACAGTATGAAGGGTGATGCCACTTACTTGGCTGACCTTGTCAGCCCCTGCACTAGTCCTCACCAGGCCACCCCACTCTCTTGCTGGGATCCCAGGTGAGCTAAACCCTGCACATGGAATACAGCCTGTCGGCCAGAATGTCTTCCCTGGGACCCCAGTTGGCCTCTTTGAGGTTCAAGGTCATGGCCTCCATCTCACTAGTGCTAACCTTCCAGAGCCCTTGAGATGAGTCATAACAGGATCCCTGAACTGGCTGGGGGAGGACACTGCCGAGATCCAAGGTTTCCACACCCAAGAATAGGGTCCAGGCGTGGCTTGGTGGTACAAAACAAATTTGGGGGAGTGTCCTTAGAAAGCTGAAGAGGGTCTTTGGGGTTCTGTGTGCAGCTGTCTTGCTTTGGAGATGGAGGGCCCCAGTACACATTGGCCAGGCCAGGGTTGACAATCCGGCGCACCTGACTCCATGACCACTGCTTTTCCTAGCCCGCCGTGTCTCACTGTGGGCTGAGGTTTATCCCCAACACAGGACTGTGTCACAGGACAAAAGAGAGACTTAGCAAAGAAGGGGCCCCAGGCCTCCAGAGTGTGGGTTGGGGATGGGAAACCAACCCACTGGTGTGAGCAGTGGATCAAGGGGAAGTATCTCCCCCATGGCAAGGAGACTTCAGAGTTGGATGACGTGTTTTCCATCCTTTCCTGGAAGTTCCTAAGTTGGACCCCCAGCCCTCCACCCAGCCCAGAATTTTGCTGAAGCTAAAAGCGAGAGGCCTCCAGCCCATTCCTCAGGGCTGGGAGGCTGACATGATGAATCGGAGAAGCTCGGAGGCTCCCATCAAAGGTGTGAAGACAGATGGAGGGTCTGACCGGGGCAGAGGGGACCAGGAGGTGAACAGCTGCTGGAGGAGGGCGGGTGCAGGGGCAGCAGGGCAGGCCGTGTGTGCTTCTGTGCATGTGAACCGCAGAGGTTAAGCTGCAAGCACTTCCTGAAGGACGGGTGCAGCGAGCAGGGCGGGAGTTTCTGGGTCTTGTACAAAAGCTCCCGGGGTTGCTAGGCTCCGACTCCCACTGCCCTCCCTCCTCACTCTGGGCAGGTGGACTTGACACCATCAGCACATCACTGTGGTCCTGGGAGGTGTGGGGCCAGGAATCCTCTGTGTATAAGGATCTGCAGGGAGACGCCCTGTGAGGACAGATCTGCCTCCTGCATCCTCTCTTCCCAACAGGACCGGCTTCTCTATAGCTCACCTGGGCAAGAGGGACAGGTTAAGCTTCCCCCCTGGGCTGTGGGGTAGGCACACTGTCCCTTTCCCCAGGATGGCAGGTCCCTGACACATTGCCCAGATAGATGTGGACCTCAAAACTGGAAGGAATTTTTTTTGTTTTCTTTTCTCTCTCTCTCTTTTTTTTTTTTTTTTGAGACAGAGTCTAAGTCTGTTGCCCAGGCTGGAGTGCAGTGGTGGGATCTTGGCTGATTGCAACCTCCGCCTCCTGGGTTCAAGCAATTCTCCTGTCTTCGCCTCCTAAGCAGCTGGGATTACAGGCGCCCGCCGCCACTCCCGACTAATTTTTGTATATTTAGTAGAGACAGGGTTTTGCCATGTTGGCCAGACTGGTCTTGAACTCCTGACCTCAGGTGATCCACCCACCTTGGCCTCCCAAAGTGCTGGTATTACAGGCGTGAGCCACTGCATCTGGCCGGAATTTTTGTTCTTACAGAAGCCAAAGGGGCTTACACTGGAGGATGAAGTTGTGGCTCTACCGAGAACCTGGGCAGACCCGGGATAAGCTAGCTGTGCATCACGCTGGCCAGCTTGCTACTACCATGGGGAAGACATGCCTCCTCCAGTGGCTTGACCCAAGTCCCTTGTCTCAAACCCAGCCTGGGAAGTGGGGACCACAGAACATCAAGGACTCCATGCAGAATCTCAAGGAAAAGCCATTTACTCATCTCATCTCTGCACGTGCCCCCTGGCTTGGAAGGGAGTCACTAACATAATGAATATTTATAGAGAACCTACTATGTGCCAGGCACTGTTCTAGGCACTTGGGATAAATCAGTGAACATGAGAGGAAGACCCTTATATTGTCCTAGTGGAGGTGACAGTACAACAGGGTCAGACAGACAAAAAATATAATTTTAAAAGGCATACAGTATGTTTAATACCAGTGTTGACAAGGACAGCTGAATTTTCTGGAGCCCTTCTGAGTTTCAGATCCTGCTCTGGGTGTTTTACTTATATTAATCCACTTAAAGGGTAGAGCCAGGATTCAAACCCATGTCTTTAGAGCCTGAAATCTTTTCCTTTTCTTTCCTTTTTTTTTTTTTTTTTTTTTTGAGATAGGGTTTCACTCTGTTACCCAGGCTGGAGTGCAGTGGCGCGATCTCAGCTCATTGCAACCTCTGCCTCCTCCCAGGTTCAAGCAATTTTCCTGCCTCAGCCTCCAGAGTAGCTGGGACTACAGGCATGCGCCACCATGCCCAGCTAATTTTTTTGTATTTTTAGTAGAGATGGGATTTCACCATGTTAGCCAGGCTGGTCTTGAACTCCTGACCTCAAGTGATCCACCCACCTCAGCCTCCCAAAGTGTTAGGATTACAGGCGTGAGCCACTGCGCCCAGCCTAGAGCCTGAATCTTAGTTACTTGTTCTGTCTTCCTGCCTCTCAGAAATGCCCTCACTTGCACTCTCTTTAGAGATTGGCTGGTACAAGAAGAAACCATCTAGGGAAGCCACCCCCCATCTATGGAAGCCACCCCCTTCAGTTTGGTGGAGGAAATAGCTCATTCGACTCATGTGGTGGATGAGAAAACTGAGGCCAATGACTCAGGTTAGGGACCAATAGGCAGAGCTGAGTTATATGGGCAAATGCTTTTCAGGAGGTTTAGATACCCTTGAGGCTTGGTTCCCTGATCGTCTCCCCTACCCGCCCAAGCCCCAGCCTAATAGGATTAGGGATTAGGCACTCAGCACATGCATGTCCCTGGCTTTGTGCACTGGGTCCTTCTGAAGAGATGTAGGGAAAAGGAATCCTGCTTGTGAGACCTCATTCCTGATGACGTTCATCTGGGGTTAGGATCATAGACTACCCGCAACCCCCAGCCCACTCTCTCCCCTTTGCTCCGGGCTGAGGGCCAGTTACTTGGACAACGACTGTTAGAAAACAACTTAGAGGTGGGGTGCCGTGGCTCACATCTGTAATCCCAGCACTTTGGGAGGCCGAGGTGGGAGGATCACTTGAGGTCAGAGTTCAAGACCAGCCTGAGCAACATAGCGAAACCCAGTGTCTACAAAAAATTTAAAAATCAGCCAGATACGGTGGGGCAAGCTGTGGTCCCAGCTACTAGGGTGGCTGAGGTGGGAGGGTTGATTGACCCTGGGAGGTTGAGGCTGCAGTGAGCTGTGATTGTGCCACTGTGCGCCAGCCTAGGCGACAGAGAGAGACCCTGTCTCAAAATTAATTCATTAATTAAAAACATAAAACGACTTAGGATGAAAGGAACCTTTTGTAACGCAAATGACTTTGAATAATGTGACACCTGCAGATTGATCCCTTCATACCAGCCCCTGTCTAGGAATCCCAAGCAGGCCAGGCTCTTAGGAGTAGTGACCAGAGGTAGAAAGGAGAACACAAGGCTGGCCCTTCAGGGATCTCCAGTCTGGTGGGGAAGACACAGCCCCTGTCTTCAGGAACTCATAGTCTGATGGAAGAGACAAAACCCTCATCCTTAGGTGCCTTAGTCTGATGGTGGAAGCACAGCCCTCTCTTGGAACAGAGCTCCAAGAGACAGGTGGGGGAGACAGGCATCAGAAAGTCATTCAGAGCTGCAGTATTTGGCAGGCCGAGATCCCAAGCAAAGAACCAGGAGAAAAGTTCTGCCAGTTTCGAGGGTCCCTTGGGTTGAAGGCTGCAGGCAGGGTGCCTTGTGCTGGAGGCTTCCTCAGGGCCCAGGTGGTGTGTGCCAGGTGGGCCTGGGAGGTGTGGTTAGCTGGAACTTCCTCATCTCCCAACCTTTTTAAGATGCCAACTATATCAGAGTAGGAAGTGGAAACTGAGGCCCAGAGAGGGCCCAATCTCCCCCTAGATTTTTTGAAAATCACACGGTTGGGTTAGTGGCATCCTTGGCTGGGGTCTGGAGGGCTCCTGCCACGACCTCGTGGAAGGGGCGTCGGTCTCCCCAGCACCGCTCCTGGTGCTCTTTTGTAATGTCCCATACTCATCATCTCCTTTGTTCCTTTCTGGAGCTTAAAACGAAGGAAGCCATAAAGGGATTTACATATTTACAGTTTCCCCACACACCGACCTAATGAAGAATATTCTGTAAGCGTGCAGTTAACCACACAACCACGATCATGGCCAACCAGCCTTTCTGTCCTTTCCTGCTTCTTGATACCCTTCTCTCCTGTCCAGCCTGTGCCTTTAGTAATTACGGCGACAGCAATGGCAGAGATCATGCTTACAGAGGGCCAGGTCCCGATGGGCCTGAATGCTGACCCCACTTGCCCTCCTTGACTCTTGGCTGTTATCTTGTGACCCTCGTTTTACAGATGAGGAAACCTTCCTTGTCCAGGGTCCCCTATCCATCCAACCACCTAAGAAACATTTATGGAGCCTCTTCCAGGTGCCAGGTTGTGTGCTAGGATCTGGCAAGTGGCAGAGTTAGGATTCCAACAGTGGCTCCAGAGCTCACGATGCTACTGTGTTGTATCTGCCTGGTGAGGTTGGTCTGGTGGTCCATCCAGGGAAGCTGAGGTCCTAAGTCACAGGGGCAATTAATGGCAGAGTCAGGTTCAGAGTCACTGTCCCCAAACGCCAAGCTTCCTCTTTCCTCCTGAGACCCACAGAAATCAAGCTCAAGGCTTTACCTTTATTTATTTGTGAATGGGGTCTCCTGGGTGCGTCTTAACAGCACATGCCCAGTGCTGCCCTCCTGGCATTGTCTGAGGCCTCTGGGCAGCCAGTTCAGCAAGAAAAGACATTCCATCAATGGCACACCTACTGGACACCAGATCCCATGTAAGCACTTTGCCTATCTGAAGTCATTCCAGCCCCACAGCAACCCTACTCTTGGGGAAATAGGCTCAGAGAGGTCAAGTCAGTTGCTGAAGGTCACAGAGCAGGTGAGTGATGGAGATGGGGTTCTAATTCAGGTCTGCCGGACCCAGGAACCTCACCACCACTTGACTCTCAGCAAGACACGACCAAGACAGTCCTCTTGCCCTAGGGAACTGAGCAGTGCCACTCACACAGTGGACACTGGAGATTCCTACCTCTCTCTCCTATCACTTCCTCTTCACGCCCCCACCCCTTCATTGGCGACACTGCGTTTATAATAGGCATTTAAAATGAGTCTTGCTGGACCAGGGACGAGGAAGGAGGAGGGAGCGAGAGATTTGTAGGCAGGAAGATGGGGAGGGGGATTGTGGGGTGTTAAATAGCCCAGAATTTTAAAAAAACTGATGCAAATCACTGGTAGGAGAGAAAATTATGTGCAATTACGTCCTGATATTGGAAGGTTTTGCCTAGCCCAGGCAACAAGATCTCATTAACAAGCAGAAAATAAGATTGAAATGGTGTGTAAAAGAGCTGAAAAATGAATTTGAATGCTGCGTTTGTCCACAATTACCCCCTCCTTCACACATATTTTATTGCAATTTTTTTATTATTCTTAATCTCTCCATTCCTCAAAGCAGATTGGGGACATCCTGGCATTACCAGGGCGTCAGGAGGAGGTGTGGAGGATTGCCTGCCCCCCTGAAAGGAGACCCTTCTCTCGCACATTTTCCGAGGTTGGGTTTTGGAGGGATCAGAATTCATTTCTCCGGCTTAGCGGGTTGTGGGAACATGGGGCTTTAACCCCGGCTGCGCGCTCCTCTGCGCCCCGCCCAGCCCTTCCTTCTCCTCCCTTCCTGGGCGAGTCTCCTGCTGCCCGCTTCCTCCCTTTGCCTTCTCAGGGTCTCTTTCAGGCCTCTGCTTTCTCGGGAGGCCTCTCCCTCAGGCCCCATGGGTAGAAGGAAGCCTGGAGCGAGAGAAACTGTGCCACCTGTGCCAACAAGCAGCCGTGAGTTGGAGCTCTGGTTCTGCCATTTACTAAATTGCTGTGTGACCCTGGCACAGCTTGCTTAACCTCTCTGGGCTTCCTTTTCCTCATCGGAAAACAGGGGTGATCATTGCTACCTCTCAGGAGTTGCTGTGAGAACTAAGGGAAAATTCAAATTAGGTGCCTGGTACAAGTAGGCGCTCACTAAATGTGCACTCGTCACACCCCCCTCACCTGTGCCCTGGCCTCCACCTCTGCCTCACTGCCATCCCTTCTGTTTCCTTCCCTCTGTTCCCTTCTTTTACTTCCCTGCTCTCCTTGACCCCCTTCAGTTAGCTGGACAATGCTTGAGTTGGTTTCCTATCCAGGGCAATGTAAGGGGTTCTGCTGACCTAAGTCTGGGGAGGAGAAGGTGCCAGGTGCAGGGGGTTCCCTCTCTGCAGAAAGCAGGGGAAAGGCTGTCTCCTGCTCCTCCCTCAGGCCCCTGGGGAAGGACGAGCTGATGGAGGAGTGCTTAACTCAAGTTGGCAGGGCATGGGCTCTGAGTGGTTTTTCCCAGGATTAGGGGAAAGCTAACTGAGTCATCCCCCCACCCTCCAACACACATCCCCACACCCCTGTTTCTCTTTCTCTTCATGACCAGTGCGGTTGGTACAGAGTCAGGGGTCAGTTTGTGGAGTGGACCAGGAGTCCGTGGCTGGATCTTCTTGGACCTGAAGCCGAATGACATTTTTCAGTGTCTGCCCTCCCCAACTGGCCTTCTGTACCCAGGAAGAGCCCAGCTCCCAGAGACTGCTCCCCTGCCCCACCCAAACCACATCCACCAGCCCCTGGTCACAGCATCAGGCTAACAGTTAGGCTGCCCATCCACTCTGCTCATCAGGCAGCCCCCAATCCCCCAGGGCTTTTTCCCCCGGTTCTCTTGGCGAGGCCAGCCCCAGGGTAGGGATGAACTGCAAGGCTCAGGGAAGCAGCCAAGGCGTAGGTGTGAACTGATGGTCAGTGTGAATTGATGGTCAGTGTGAACTGATGGTCAGTGTGAACTGACGGTCGCTTTAGTCCTTGGCCCTGAGCATCCTCAGCCCTTCCAGAACCTGGGGAGACAGACCCGGCCAAGAAACTGCTCTCACATCCAGCTCCATCTTTGTCCACAGTTAACCCACCTCAGTGGGAAACGCTCAGTTATTTCCCCCCGGCAGCTCCTCACCAAACAAAACCACCTGCTCAAGTCCGTCAGAGGCCTCAGCTCCAGCCCACAAGGGAGCGGCCTGGGCAGAGCCTCTTCTCCTGTGAAAATAGACTCGTGTTTATGTCTCTGCCTTTCCTACCCCTTTTTCCTGGGTGGAGGGGAATGAGGGGGCAGGGGAGAAGGAGGAAACCCCTCCCGGAAAGAAAGGCTAAGCCAGGATCAGGAACTTTCCAGACTGCTGCTGAGGGGAGTGGAGCATGCCTATGAGTAGGCTCTGCTAGGAACTGGGAGGCCTGGCGGATTGCCTGGCTTTCAGGGTGACATTAGAGCCCTTGGATCATTGAAGGAGAAGTGGGAGAGCAACCCTGACCTTGCCTCCTTTCTTAGAGAACTGGGTAGAATTCTGGGAAGATATCGGGTCTTCAGCCCACCTATCCGAGTCCGAACAAGAGGTGGGTGGAGGGTGGCCTTCAAGGACCACTCTGGGGCCGGGTGTGGTGGCTCACGCCTGTAATCCCAGCACTTTGGGAGGCTGAGGCGGGCGGATCGCTTGAGGTCGGGAGACTGAGACCAGCCTGGGCAACATGGTGAAACCCCCTCTCTACTAAAAATACAAAAATTAACTGGGCGTGGTGGTGCATGCCTGTAATCCCAGCTACTTGGGAGGCTGAGGGGGGTGGATCGCTTGAACCCAGGAGGCAGAGGTTGCAATGAGCTGAGATAACGCTACTGCCTTCAAGCCAGGGCAACAGACCAAGACTCCATCTCAAGAAAAAAAAGGGGAGGGGCACTCTGGGCCTCTTTTATGCCCACCAGCAAAACATCTTCTTCCATCCAAACTCCACACCTCCAGAGGGTGTGGGCAGGAGCTGACCTCTGCCCCTTTGCACAGAAGGAGTAGAGGCCTGGCATAAACAAGTGGGGAAGGGGAAAGTAGCCTGCTTGGAAGCTCTAGATGTTTCCACACACCACTGTTGTCAGGGACCATGGTCTTCAGTAGGACCACAGGCAGCATGGCAGTACTTGGCACACAAAATCTTGGTGTGACACTTGTATTATAACTAGGTGTCTGGCAGGTAACGGACCACCACCAACTGTTGGGCAACCCGCAGGCATACAGCAGGCCTGGTGAGACACAGCTGTAGTCCATTCTCAGGAGGATTTTGAGGCAGCTGATCATGTGGTTTGCACTTGAATATCATTACATATGATTCCCTTCAAATTCATTTATCCAACTCCACTTAACAGCATAGAGGGAGACTCGAGAAAGAAATATGCATGGCTGTCTCTGCTCTTATACTTTGGAGAGACAATACTCCTCATCCCACCCCAGAGATAAATTAGAGTATTCATTGTGGACAATTTAGTGTGATTTCTAGTCAGACAAGAAGACCAGAGGAAGTCTACAGAAGGGAAGGCATAGTCAGAGAAGGCTTCCTGGAAGAGGAGTTCCAGAGGGAAGACTGGATTTGCACAGAGATAAATAAAGGAAGGGGTAGGAGGTTGGTGCCGACCAGACAGCAGCAAATGACATGGCAGATATGAAAACAGTCACTAATTTAGGCACATCATGGACACAGTGGAATGATCATACAGACCAGGGCTCAAATGCTCACGTGCTCAGCCGGGCACAGTGGCTCATGCCTGTAATCCCAGCACTTTGGGAGGCCAAGGCGGGTGGATCACTTGAGGCCGGGAGTTCGAGACAAGCCTGGCCATCATGGTGAAACCCCGTCTCTACTAAAAATACAAAAGTTAGCCGGGCATGGTGGTGCGTGCCTGTAGTCCCAGCTACTCGGCTGAGGCAGGAGAATTGCTTGAACCCCAGAGGCGGGGGCTGCAGTGAGCCGAGATCTAGTCACTGCACTTCAGCCTGGGTGACAGAATGAGACTCCGTCTCAAATAAATAAATAAATAAATAAAAATACAAAAACAAATTCTAGCTCCTCTACTTATTTGCTGTGTGATCACAGGCAAATTATATGAGCTCTCAGAGCCTCATTTTACTCATCTGTGAAATGGGACCTCTGCCACTCACCTTGCAGGCTTATGAGAATTAAATGCGATTGTTCATGTGAAACACTTAGTTCCACACCCGGCATCTAGTAAGAGCTTAAGACAATGTTCCCCTTTCTGCTTCTCCTCGCCCTGAACAGAAATTGAACTCCAGAAGTCTTGCTAGGTTTCTCTACCCAGGCAATTTCCTTTCTGGTCAAAGGTTGGAAACTCAGGAGATCCAAGTTTCCTCTAGACTCTGCCTCCAAACCACCATGTGATCTTGATAGAGGCCTTACTGCTGTGGGCCTCAGTTTCCCCATCTGTGCAATGAAAGAGATGGACCAACTGCTAGCAGAGAGCCTTCCTATTCAGAATCAGTGATTCTGTAGGTTACTTGTACATCCAGGGGAGTCACAGCCTCCAGATCTGCGGGCAGGGCTGGCCCACCTCTCAGTCTTACAACCGCACCTCCTTCCTGCCTCCTGGGAGGCCTAGCAGGCCCGGGTTTAGCCTTCCAGAGCTGCATGGCTTGGTGGGAAAGAATGCAAATAGTGGATCTGTCCTTCTTTCTGATTAGCACAGGGACTGGGGACGAGACAGTACAGCAGACAGAAGGAAGGAAAATGAGGGAGATCAGGAATTAATACAGCAGGCAGACTTAGAGTTTCTCAGGCCTGTCCCTGGGGTCCCCTGCGGGAGGGAGGCCGCTGGGATGGTTGGGCAATTGGGTCTAGGAGGCCAGGCAAGATCGCAGGTAGGAGAGACGGGGGGTGACTTTGAGGGTCCCCAAAGGAGACTCCTGCTCTCCTCTGCCTCCAAGCCTTTGTACCTGCTGCTCCCTTGGCCGGGAACACCTTCTCCACCACCCCATTGTCATCTCAAGCCCACCCCTACTTCTTTTTTAAGACTTGGCTCCCTTCCATGAAGCTTTCCTTCAGGACACCCCCCACACGGTGGGTTAGCTGTGCTTTCCCTGTGCAGTTACCACATTTTATCAGTACATTAAATGTATATATTGATGTAAGTAATACAGTATGTCTGTATTGCTACACAAATATTATTAAATAGTAATAAGTAAAATGTTTTAGCATTTACCACAAGCCAGATGCTGTGCTAAGTCAGCTACATGAATTATCTCATTTAATCGTTATAACATCCCCTTGGAGGAAGTGCTGGAATGATTATTTCTGTCCTACAGATATAGGGACAGAGGCACGGAGCAGTTTAAATAATTTGTCCAGGGTAAGTTGCTCTTTAAGGCAGGAGAGCAGGGGGGTCAAGATGCGTGCTAGAATCCCAGTGCTTGGGCTCAATCCCCAGCATTGTCACTTCCTACCTGTGTGACCCCAAACAGGCTCTTCCCTGCCTCTGTTTCCCCTTCTGTAAGGTGAGGCTAATAATCATTCCCATTTTATAGAGCTAGCCTGAGAAGTGTGTTCATATATGCAAAGCATGAAGAAGAACAGCTAGCATAATATGAGGTAGCTGTTTGCAGATGGGGTCTGAGGCTCCAGCAGGTGCCACCAGGGGCCAAGGTCACAGTGAGTTAGCGCAGGGCCGGGATGCAGACCTCCTGTTGCAGAATTCATGTTCCCTCAACACCTTTGCAGCTGTCTCTTCCACACTCATTTCCCATCTTCTTTCCATCAGCCTTTTCCATCCTGTTCCCCCTGCTCCTTCTTGTCCCCCACTCTAGGTTCCTGCCCTGCCCCCACCTCAGCCCCAAGGCTCCCTAACCTTCCCCACCGGCCCTTCTCTCTCCTGGCCCTTTCCCCGGCTGTGAACACGTTTTCTCCAACACCTTTTTCGGTGGGGACGGGTGTCCTTGGCCACCAGGGGAGTTCTGCTAAGGGCAGGGGAGGCTCCTCCCTTGGAGCTTTGGAGAACATCAGAGATCTGGGTTGGGTCCCCCAGGACATTGTTGGAGGCCTTTGGAAGGTTGGGCCTGGGTGCGCCCTAATTCCTGCGCACCTCGGCCTTGTCACTCCCCCACTCTGTGGCTCTGTCGCCTTCTGAGTGATAAGGGCCTGCACTTTCTTGGGAGGGTGGACAGCCTCCCCCACCCCTCAGCCCAGCCAGGCCTGCCTTTCACTTTCTCCTCCAGCCATTCTTGCCTCCCTGTCCCCTGCCACAGCCCAGAACTTTCTCTTGGGCTCAGTTGATGGGAAATCCACGTCTGTTTGTTGTTTTTTGTTTTGTTTTTTTTTCACACACTCTCTGCTTCCTATTTCTTTCCTTTCCCCACTTCCTCTTTTCGCCCTTCGCGCCCCATTTCCCTTCGCCCCCTGTGCCACCACCCCCTTGCTCACCGTCTCCCTGATCGCGTCATAACCCTGAGAATACCTCCAGCCTGGGTCCTCTCTCCACCCACTCCCTTCTCTCAGACCCTCATTTCCCTCTTTGCCTGTCTCCTCCCATAGCCGGCCTCGCCTCTACCCATTCTCTTCCCCCAATCTCTCTCATTCTCCTCTCCTCTCTCATTCCGCACCCAACAAACACCTCTTCCCCCTCCATCTTCAGCCCCTGCGCGCCCCCCTTGCCCTCTCCCCCACCCCCGTGTCCCCTTTCCGAATTCCTCCGCTGCTGGTGGGCTCCGAGGCAGGGACCGGGCGCGGGCTCCCGAGACCGGGCGGACCCAAGTCCAGAGCGGGGGTTGGGGCGGCGGCGCGGAGGGGGGATCGGGTCCGGGGGGATCCGCGCGGCCGCCCCTCCCCGCGCTCCGCCGCCGCCGCCGCCGCCGCCGCGCCTTTGATCCATGGCCCGAGGCCGCCTGACAGTGGAAAATGCGGGGAGACAAAACCACTCAGTCAAAGTGATTCCCAACAACTGTCTCCCCGAGATAAGGACGCCCTCGGGCTCGGCGGCCTGCTTAATTCCCGCTGCCCGGGCCTGGGATCCCGAGCAGCCGCGCGCCTGGCCGCCCCCCGGACTGCGGAGCCGCCGCTCGCTCGTCCAGTCTTGGTCGCGGGGCCTCGGCCGTCTCGGGACGGGGCAGGCGGCGAAGGGACGGGCAGCCGGTAAGCAAGACCCTTGCTGCCTGCTGGAGAGAGAGGCTCCCTCGGGAGCGCCCCGTTCCCCACCCGTTCACTAGGGCCTTCTCCATCAATGCACTTGCCCTTCCCTCCACCTAGAACCTTCTTGCCCCTCCTCTCCTCGCTTAGCCAGCTCTGCTCATCTCTCTGGTCTCAGCTCAGAGGTTGTTTGCTCCAGAAGTTTGCCCTGACCTGGCTCTGGTGGCCAGGCCCCCTCCCATGCCCCTTGTATTCCCCTGGGTAGCAGCTTTGCCTCTGGTTTCTAACTTTTTGGATACCGCTCTCTCCCTCTAATGCAAGGACCCTAGGCTCTTGGCGTGTGTCCCCAGCACAAAGCCTGGCACGAAGTAGGTGCCCAATAAACAGCTGCAAACATGCCCTGGGCTCTCCTGAGGGTCTATTTTGTGCCCCATTCTGGGCACAGAGGATGCCAGGTGAGCTAAACCTGGCCTCTGCCCTCAAGAACCTTCCAGTTAGTCCACCCACAGACAAGCAAGTGACAAACCATGAGCCAGAAGCCTCCAGAGAGGAGGGAGGCCTGGGGAGGGTCTGCAGCCCCCTCGTAGGGAGGGAAATACCGTCTTGACGGCCAGCTGGCCTGACTCGCTGGATAGACCACCTAGAGCCCCGACTCTGCTGTCTGACCACCCTCCTTAGCAAGCTATGGTTCAACAATGTGTAGATTCCAGAGGGACAGGAGATGAGATTATATCAAGTGAGGCCAAAAGGGAGCCCTCATGATCCCACCTGAACCTCCATGGGGGTGTCAGGGACAGGAGAGCCAGCATGTTTGGGATGATGGCAGGAGGCACACGTCCTGGGGAGGCAGAATTCAGCTGAACTGAGTTCACTCGGAGCTGGCCAGGGATGGAAGGGGTAACTTTGGAAAGCAGGGAGTGCCCCATCTCTGCTCAGAGCGGGATGCAAGCAGAATCCAGGCCATACCTGCCAAAAGGATTGGAGGGTGAGTCTTTGCAGGGTGGGGCGATTGAGCTAGAGTCAGTGGTTCCCAAACCTGAGCCTGTTAAAAATCTCAATTTGCAGACTCCACCCTGAGAGCCTGTTATAGTAGGTCCATAGTGGGACTGGGGAAATCTGTATTTTTTAAAAAGGTACAGTGCAAGGCAGCCGGTCCCAGGCCTGGCACATCCAAAGCATGGATTAGCGAGGTTCCACCTTGTAAACCTCTCCCCAAGTGGAGGAACGTGGGGATCTGTTGAAGGCCTCCCTAACCTCAGTGCACCTGGGGGTCCCTGTGCATCCCAATGGTATCCACGCCTTGACCCTTCCTTTTTTTTTGAGATGGAGTCTCGCTGTGTCGCCAGGCTGGAGTGCAGTGGCTCAATCTCAGCTCACTGCCACCTCCGCCTCCCAGGTTCAAGTAATTCTCCTGCCTCAGCCTCCCGAGTAGCTGGGATTACAGGCATGCACCACCACGCTGGCTAATTTTTGCATTTTTAGTAGAGACAGGGTTTCACCATGTTGGCCAGGCTGGTCTCAAACTCCTGACCTCATGATCCTCCCGCCTCAGCCTCCCAAAGTGCTGGGATTACAGGCATGAGCCACCGCACCCAGCCGACCCTTCTTTTCTTTAGAAAACAGGTTGGGGGGAGTGTCTGCTTGAAATGAACTGAGATCCCCCTCCCCAGCAATCTCAGAGCTAGAAGGCACCTAGAAAGAGTTAACTGGCTGTCTCATTTTGCAAATAGAGACACTGACAATGCTCCTGCACACTTTCACTGTCCAAAAAGACTCAGGAGTTAGCAGGGCTTTTGAGGGCACAGTGGGTGCAGCAATGGCCTTATCATTGCAAGAGGTTGATTTGCAGCACGTGGGGTCATCCATGCTTCTGCTCCCAGTGGCTTAGGTGACTTCTGCTTTGACACAGAGCCCGGGAAATCTTTTCAAGCATCCACAAAAGAGGTAACCCTTGTGGGCGAATGAGTGCTGGATGAGGAGACAGGAGACCTGGGTGGGGCTTTTGAGGGAGATCCGCCCCTGCCCTGTTCCTGTCCCTCCATCCTGCTGCGTGAGGGCTGGGGCTTTGGGGAACAGGAGAGTGTGCGCTCTCAGAACCCAGCCCCTAGGCCCTGAGGACTGCCAGTGGAACTGGCCTGAGGCCAAATGAATGTGACCCTCTCACCAGATCAGGGGTCTCTGACCAGCGGCATCGAAGGATTAAGGTCCCGTGAGGGCCCTGGCAAGTGTCTTATCACAAAGGGGACATGTCCAGGCTGAAATTGAGACATACTGCCCAGGGGCAGAAGTTCCGGACCCTCCCCGGCAAGGGGCTCCCTTCCCTTCTTGGGCATAGATAGTGACCTCCGCCAGCCCTGGAACTCCATAGCATCCTTCCCTGAGCCCCCTGGACTGTGGCTCCAACCCCAACCAACTTCATTCTCCTTGTCTAGGTCTCTGGGGTGAAACAGGTGTCCCAACTGGGGTCATATTCTGCTTTTACCCCCAAAGAAGTGAAGTTGGTATCCCAGCATGGTTACTGATCATAGTAGCAGTCATGCCACACCACATTGGTTTGGCAGTTGGCAAAGGCACCTCTACTCCTATTAGTATTTGGCCCTCCCTGAGCCCTAAGGGCTTGGAATCATTGTACCCATTTTGCAGACTCAGAGAGGTGAGCCCCGTGGTCAGCAGCAAGGCACAATGTTGGAACCAAAACCCTTGGTTTATCCAGATACTAAATTCTCTCCTCCAAGCTGGGCTGCCAGAACAGGCAGGGTCTGGAGCAGATCCTTGCTACTCCAAGTCTGTTCTGCACTTTAACGAGGTCCCTCCAAGGCTCTGCGTGCCTGCGGATGTTTGAGAAGCACTAGAGGATGACCTCTCATGCCTTCCCCTCCTCCCAGCTCTCAGATGCTCCATAAGCTCCCTGCGATGACTCAAAGTAAACCACCCTGAACAGCAGAGGACAGAGAAAGGAAGGGGCCTGGGAGGGAACCCCAAATCCTTCCGAGGCCCAGAGGAAGAGGCAGGAGAGCAAGGGAGGTGGCTGCGTTTCTGTACTCAGCCAACACCCAGCTAGACCAGGGTATGGGCCTGGCACCCTGGCATGACAGCTCAACCCTGGGCACATCAAGCTCCTGGGCTGATTTGGCAGGTGAATCTAGCAGGGAGGTATGCAGTGGGCAAGGAAGTGGTCAGAGAGACAGACAGACAGACCCAGAGAGAGCTGGGGTATGAGGTGCTGATGGAGAGAAGGGAGGTGTGTGCGGATGGGCCCATGGAGAGAGGGGAGGTGGGCGCAGACGGACCCATGGAAAGAAGGGAGGTGGGTATGGATGGACCCACTGAAGCATCAAGGAAAAGGAGGGATGGAGAGTGGTGGAGATTGGGGGGAGAGAGAGAGAGAGAGGTAGAGAGACACCCAGAGACCAAGAGACAGAAACAGGAGCAAGAAAACCTAGGGCAGAGCAATGCGGAGGCAGGGGCATATACAGGGGTGGGGCCAGGAGAGGAAGAGACACAGGGAGAGAGATAAATCAAGAAGGCCAGGGATGATGGAGGGGGGACCCAGAGCTGGAGGGAGGAAGGTGCAGAGAGAGGGCTTGAGGGCTCAGAGGAGAGGGACACAGACAGCTCTGCCATCAGAGGAACCCGAATTTGAATTCCAGGCCCACCACCTGCTCCCCCATGTTGGTCCATGGGAGCAGCACCAGCAGGCAGGTCCCTTTCTCTCCCAGCCTAGTGACCTGCCAGAGCCAGCCTCTCTCCACACTCCCTCCAGCCTCTTCTCCCACCCCCAGTCCAGGTGTCTGTGGCGAGGACCTTTTCCCACACACAGGGGGCTGCCCGGGCCTGAACCCCAGATGCCCTGGCCTCCCAGTGCAGCGGTGGTGGGTCCCAGAGCCCTCAGAGCCCAGGGTGAGAAGTCCTGCCCTTTTGCCGAGTGTTTTCCTTTAGTTCCAGATGCCACCCTGACAGGTGCTACCCTGTGATTAATGTCCCCACCCCCAAGGCCTGGGACCAGCCCCTCCTCCCCAAGCCAGAGGTGGCGGTGGGTGCGCAGTGCAGGGACTGAGCTTCCCGAATCCCTTCCTGGTTCCTCCCTCTCCCTGGACCCCCTCCAGCCACCAGGAGCAGAGAGCAGACCCCTCCTCAAAGACACTCTCAGATAAGCCACATGGCCGTGACTGAGTTTCCCTTTAAGCCTCAGTTTCCCTGGCTCTCTGAAGGTGGCAGTAGTCCTGCTGCTGTGCTCAGGAGGCTGTGCCAGCAGAAAGCCCGGAGCTCCCTGGGGCAAAGCAGAGAGGCTGCTGGGGGCCTCTGGGGAGCCCCACACACTCTTGATACCAGAGCCACTCATGGTGGTGGATGTGGGGATAAAAAGAACCATTTCTGCTCCGTCAGTGATGCGGGGAGGAGAAGCTGGCAGTTGTCGGACCATGTCTGGAAACACACAGGCTTCAGCAACTTGAAGGCCCTGTGCAGAGTGGCAGAGAAGCAGACCATGGTTACTTCAAAGGAGAGTCATAATTAGGGGCGTTGCATGGTTTGGGGGACTGCTGTCAGAGATGGGGATCAAGGTTGGAGTTAGAATTGGTCGTGTTAAATTGGAGAGTATTATCTAAGTTGGTGGCAATGGTTACCAGCTGTGTGATCTTGGGCAAGTCACTTGACCTCTCTGTGCCTCCATTTGCTCATCTATCAAATGTGGATGATACAGGGTTAGACCTGCTTCCCAGGGCTGTTGTGAGGAGTAAATGGGTTAACTCACTGAAATGCTTAGAATACTACCTGAGATGGAGACAGCATTACAGAAATATTAGCTTAGGATTATGGATGGCTGACCTTGGAAGTGGGGTCAGCACCAGGGTCATGGAGTGGGGTCGTATCAGAGCGGGGGGCCCAGGTTGGAGTTGGGGTGCATGCAGTATAGGATAAGGCGGGGACTCCATTTGCCCAACCCCTTCCCCATATAACCCGAGGCATCGCCTTTCCAGCCTGCATCGCCAGCGAAAAAGCTACTATCTCCTCCCGCATCTCTTAGGGCCCGGGGACTGAAACGAGACAACATCTCTCCACCACCGTCCCCAGCCTCTTGTTTGTTTGGTACGTCAATGCCGTGGGCATGTTTTTGCTAATTTTGTAGCTGCCTTTATCAAATGGGGATTCACAGGCGCTTTATCCTCGATAAGTGGATTAGTCTTTGAGCTAAACAAGAAGGTGTGGGACGCGGGGGCTGCTCCGGAGAAGATATTTGTTTTGTAAAGAATGGAGCCTGCGTTCCCTGCCCTGTGTGGGTGAGGCGGCAGGGCGTCGACGTAGCTGGAAGGGCTGTCTCTGTTCCTTCTCCCAGGGCCCCAGAAGCCCTAACTCGTGGGAACTTTCTACAGTGCCAGCAGGGAGCAGGAGGGAGGCTGGATCTCTGGAGAAAGAGCTCCTGGGTCCATCTCGTGAGGGGAGAGTGAAACTCCAAATCAGACCTGGGTAAATAGGTATACCAGGGCTCCTTTTGAGTTGTGTCACCTCCTTGGGCTGCAGCTTTTTCCTCTCCATCTTCTGTCTTCATCCACCTTTCCTTTCCTTCCTACCCTTCACCTCCTTTATTTGTCTCCTTTCTTCATCCCTCAAACCCCTCCAAGGGCCTTTTGCTAAGAACTGTACATTCAGGCACCAATAAGACATCGTTTCTGCTCTTGCAGACTTCATAGTCCAGTTGGACAAAACCAAGACAACAAATTAATGGGCCCCCAAATGTGGCAGCAAGAGGTGAATCTGGTTGGAAACCCTAGAATGCTTCCAGCTGCTTCCTTAGCCTTGATGCTCTCTAAGGAATGGCCATCTGGTGCTCACAGGGCTTCTCAAACTTCTCTTTAAACACCCGGGATAATAGTTGAGTACGTTCCCCCTGAGGCCCTGGGGGTGGGGAGTAATATAGAGTTTAATGTATTCTCTTTGAGATGCATTCTTTGCCACTACAGAGCCATATCTGTTGGGTCATAATAATGGAATAAGTTGGCATCGTGTCAAGTTGACTCCTCTCCAGGAAGTTGCGCCATGTTTAGCTTGTGGCTTTCCATGGCACATGAAGCACAGCCGAATATGGGCACTGAGAGGGGAATCGAAGATGATTGGGATGTCTGAAGTCTGAGTGACCAAGAAGGTGAGGTATCATAGACAGAAACAGGGAATGCAGGAGGAGGACCTGGGTCAGAGCTAGCTCTTTGTAGGTCAAGACCAGGAGATAGCCACAAACGTGTCCAGGACAGAGGTTGGGGCAGAGATGTGGATTTCAGAGACATCTCTCTGCAGAGACTTGGAGGTGGAATAAGATGCACAGGGAGAGAAGAGAGAAAGGCTGAGAGGTTTCATTGCACCCATGGCGGGGGGACCCAAATGCTTTCTTTTTCCCTTCCATTTTCAATCTGCATAGCCAGGATCTTGAGGTCCTTGCTCTGTGTTGCAGCAAGAGCCTGGCTGAGGGGGAGAGAGGGAGCAGAGACTCTAAGAAGGAAAGAGTGGAGCAGAGCATTCCGGTCCCCAGCTGGTCTTTAGCAGTGTCTGTCCGCCCCAAGCTGCCTCCAGCTGAGTGTGATTTTGCTATTTATTTACATGTAATTATTGCTATGAGGTGCAGATATTAACGCTGTCAAGAGCAATTTGCTCTGACATTTTTCACTCGCTCAGTGCCCCCGCCACTCTCAATGGGGCCCAGGGTTCTCCCGGCTCAGGCCGCTGCGTGCTCGGTGGGCCGGCCGGGAACCACCCAGCCGGCAAGGAGTGGCGTCGGCGGGCTCACCCGGCTCCTCTGCAAACTCATTAAGCTTCGAAATTGAATTTGGTCTGGGAGAGGGCTGGCTGGGCCCCACTCCACCAGCCGAGGCTGGCTCAAGGCCTCCCTGCTCTGTCTTCCGCAGAGAAAACTGGGCAGGGCCAAGCTCACTGGGGCACAGGCCAGTGGCTAAGGCTGGCAGCAGGCTGCAGAGGCAGCTGGTGAAGGCAGTGGAGGGTCATGGTCAGAGAGGTGAGATGTACACAGCCACCATCAGCAGAGCCCCAACACGGCCAAGGCACACTGCGGGCATGGTAGCTCAAACCCTCTCTGTCTGCTCCATTACCAGGTCACCCAAAAAACCAATCCGTAACTTTGAGGGACAGCACTGCAATTGACAGGTGCACCCACCTAACTAATAGACTGTCCTATGAAGCCAGTCAAACACCTTAGTCATCCTGCAGAGGATGGTACTATGGAGGTAGGAAGAGGTGCTGAGCTGGCCCTGCAGCAAGGCCCCTGGGTAGATGCTAGAAACAGAATTGACTCTATTTACAACTTTTGAGTTCAAATCCAACCCCCAGTGCTTACTAATTGTGGAGACTGGGGCAAATTATTTAGCTTTCTAGAGTCTCCATTTCCTGATCTTGAAAATGGAACAGGCATTTTTCATTATATTTCATATTTCATTGAATCTAAGACATCTGATCCTGGCCCTCCCTTGATCCTATCAGAAGATGGGAACAAAAGCTTTCCACACAGCTACGCAGCCACATAGCCACAGCAAGGCAGTGACGAAGGCAATACGCATCCTCATTTCAGAGAGGTGAAAATGCATGTCTTCGACCTGCTGTGGGGAGGAGGGGCTGGCAGTCCGCCTGCACATAGTAGGTGATGGGCACATAGTAGGTGCTTAAGGCTATGATCCTTTGCCCATGTGAGCTTCTCTATAACCAGGGGCCATTTTACAAATGGGGAAACTGAGGCTTATTTGTTAATTCATTCCACTGAAGGGATTTTGTTCCTGGGAGGGGGCAAGCCGGGCCTGAGCTATCACGGCCCTGAGTCCTTAACACGTTGCGATATGTGCCAGCTTGTCTGCCCAGGTACTAACAAGGCCTCCCTGCCACCGCTCAGTCCCTGCCACAGCCAATCTACATCCTCGTCTCCACCAATTACCGAGGTGGAGACGCCCCCCGTCCCCCACCCCACGCCAACTCTGCCAGGCCAGGGGGGCCTGAGAGCCCAGACCTCCTCCTTTT
The DNA here is from genome assembly GCF_028858775.2 of Pan troglodytes. Lineage (NCBI taxonomy): Eukaryota > Metazoa > Chordata > Mammalia > Primates > Hominidae > Pan > Pan troglodytes. The sequence goes on along the minus strand of NC_072398.2, from coordinate 212,475,204 downwards.
CCAACCTGGGCGGGGGACCAGAGTCAAGGAGGCCCTCCTCCCTCCCCTCTCCTTCCTCCTGCCTGCCCCTCCTCCCCTCAGCTTGGCCAATTAGGCCCCTGACACCTGGAGCCGCTGACAAACTGTTTCTGTCACTTGCTCTCTGTCTTTCATTAGGGCCGCAGAAGAGGGGGAGCAGGGAAGGGAGGGGGAGGAGATGGGATCTTTCATGCTTAGTAAGGCCAGATACATTAATTACAAAACGGCCATTTGCCGCGTGAAAGTGTGCTAATTAAATTTATGCAATCATTATCTTTAAATAGTCATATCTTTTCCAGCGATCGGCCCCTTCCCCCCGAGCCTCGCCGCTCCGAGCAGAGTCACTCTAATCCCTCATCCACCATTTATCGAGCCATCAGAGATGGTTTCAGAATCTCACTACACCCTGTTAGCACCAGCACCCACCAGGGGCCCTGAGCCCTCGGACCCATCCTGGCGTGGGCACCTTCAGACTCAGGCCAACCCAAGGATCTGCCCTGGGATGAGGGGCAAAGCCTCCATCTGGTGTTTCCAGATATTTCTAGATGTTTCCAGAAATTTGGAGATTGACATCTTGTAAAACAGACATTGGAAGAGTGTGTGTGTGTGTGTGTGTGCGTGTGTGTGCATGTGTTTGTGTGTGTGTGTGTCTTTGACTTCTTGGACAATGAGTGGAAAGCCATTCTGTTCCTCCCTCTGCCCCCACCTCACCTCTAGACATCTTATAAAACAGACATTGGAAGAGTGTGAGTGTGTGTGTGTGTCTTTGACTTCTTGGACAATGAGTGGAAAGCCATTCTGTTCCTCCCTCCACCCCCACCTCACCTCTAGACAGTCCTTAACTAAAAGCCTCCAAGGAGCCCTGGAATGGGGAGGGGGGCGCTTAGAAACCCATTGGGTTGGAGGATGTTTGCCATATGTCCCCTCAATTTATTCTTTTCCTCCAACCAACTCTGTGCTAGATCCTGTGCTCAGGATAAAAAGATAAATTCATTTCTTCATTCATGAATTCCTCACTTAGCAAATGTTTATTGGGTGCCTTCTGTGTCCCAGGCACTGGGAATAAGACGCCAAGTCTGTCCCCAGGCAGCTCCTGGCCAAATCCAGGCACGTCATGGCCACAAGAAAACAACAAACAGGGTGAGGCTCAGTCTGTTCCCAGGCAGAGGGTTGGGCCTTAGTGGGACTGAGAGTTTCCACGGGGTAAGGCTTGAACACAGGGACCTCACAGCCTCTTTTGGCTGCACCTCCCAGGGTCTCTCCCTCACACACCAGAAGGTTCTTACCAAAGTCTCAGCTGGATGTCTTCTGCTGCAGTTTCACAAATTATCCCCTCTGCTTTCCTCTTCACTCAGACAGAGCCGGCCTCATGAGTCTTTCCAAGTCTGTATATCAAGCTGCACGTGGGAGGAGAAGAGACCCCACCAGGGTTGTGGGTGGGTAGCCCCCACCCTGGTCAGAGATGGCAGTCAATGACCCGGTGTTCACCACGTATCCTCTGAGCTTCCAAGGTCCCCGAGCTTCAGCCTGTACTCTGGGTTGAGGCACACAGGATCTGTGCCCTATACATGTGCAGTGCTCACATGCACACACACCATGCACACACAGTAGTAGATACTGCATGCACATGCAATACTTATGCACACACAATACTCACAGAAACACATAAAAAATTCACACATATACACACAAATACTTGCACATGCACACACAAATTCTACACATGCACATACAATACTCCCATGCACATATAACACACAGGCACATACAAAGACACAATGCTCACACATCACACAAGGACTTAAAAGCATGCATACAACACACACACACACCTAGTACTTCCATGTGCACAAGCATGCATGAACACACAGTACTCACGCACACACAGTATTCACACATGCACACACTCTCTCATCCTCTCTCTCTCTCTCTCATACACACACACACACACACACACACAGAGTTAACACTCAGGTAATAAATGACCCTGAGCCACCTATGGTAAATGAAGGCCACAGCCAGGCACAAGGCGATCACCTTCTAGCATCAGACCAGAAGTCGAGAGTCAAGGGTCCTTGCCCCAATCCTGCCACTCATCCCCCAGGTGATTCTGGGTGAGCCGCTAAGCCTCAGTTTTCTCATCTGAAAAATGGGGTAACAGTACTTCCTAGAGTCATGATGAGGCTTAAAGGGAAATACTTCACAAACTGTAAAGTGCTGTGCTTGTGCAAGAGAATGCCATCAGCCAGGCTTAGAAAAGCGTTCATGGAGGGCTTCGAGGGTGACAAATGAGAGGGAACCAGGAGTCAGGGGGCTGGGTCGGGAGAGGGAAGGGAACCTTCTTGCCCACACGGCAGGTGCAGGGCTTCGGTGTGGGATATTGGTAGTGGAGGGGGTTGGGTGTGGAGGCCATAAGCAGAGATGGAAACTGAAGTGGGGGACAGGGAGACCTGCAGGAAATCTTGTTTGGAAGCTCCAAGTCAGCACCCGAAGCCTATTACCGCTGTCCACAGGGGGGACGGAGGGGGAGGATCCAGATCCTCTTAGTGGAGTATTGAGAGGAAGAGGGGGTGAGGGTGGGCAGCTGCCTGGGTGGGTAATTTCTGGCTTGCACTAATCCCAGTGTGTAGCTGGGAACAGGCAGCCGCCAGTAGGGGCATGGGTGTGTCTGGGTGTCCCCTGGGGGCTGGAGGAGGGTGAAGGGCGCACAGGTTTGCGTGAGTGAACTGACGAAGGCAGAGTTGTGGGGTGGCAGTGTGTGGGTGCGTGAGGGTCTGTGTACCTCTGTGTGTGCACATCGGGGAGGCCGGTGGATCTGTGGCCAGCGGGATGGGTGCCTGCGGGTTTTCATGGATGTCGTTCTCTGTCTGTTCGTGTTGGCGTGTCTGTAATGTGTGTGTCTTCCTGCACGGGTGTCTGGGTGTGTGTTGGTGCATCTGTAATGTGTGTGTCTTCCTGTATGGGTGTCTGGGTGTGTGTTGGTGCGTCTGTAATGTGTGTGTCTTCCTGCACGGGTGTCTGGGTGTGTGATAGCGCGTCTGTAATGTGTGTGTCTTCCCGCATGGGTGTCTAGGCGTGTGTTGGTGTGTCTGTAATGTGTGTGTCTTCCTGCATCGGTGTCTGGGTGTTTTTTGTGTGCATCCCATATCTTCGCCTGTATGAGTATGGGTGTGTCATGGTATTACGTGTGTGTAGCAATTCACAGTGATGTCTTGAGACTAGTGGCCGTCAAACTTGGCTGCTCATTAGAATCACCCGGGAGCTTTAAAAACTCCTGACCTGACCGGGCGTGGTGGCTCACGCCTGTAGTCCCAGCACTTTGGGAGGCCAAGGCAGCCAGATCACCTGAGGTCAGGAGTTCGAGACCAGCGTGACCAACATAGAGAAACCCCATTCTACTAAAAAAAAAAAAAAAAAAAAAAAAAAAAAAAAAATTAGCCGGGCTTGGTGGTGCATGCCTGTAATCCCAGCTACTCAGGAGGCTGAGCCAGGAGAATCGCTTGAACCTGGGAGGCAGAGGTTGCGGTGAGCCGAGATCACACCATTGCACTCCAGCCTGGGCAACAAGAGTGAAACTCCGTCTCAAAAAAAAAAAACAAAAAACTCCTGACCCCCAGACCCCCAAGTGATTCCAGTGGACAGTCAAGACGGAGAACCAGTGATGGAGCAGACAGACCCAGGGGAGAGGCCCATCTCTCTTGCCCAGTCCTCAGCCTGCTCTGACAGGATCTGCCTGGAGGCAGAGGTAGATTCCAGGCCCCAGACCCTTAGGAACCAAGGCAAGTTGTGAGCTGGGCTGCCACAGGTCATCTCCCAGCCTGGGGACAGTTCTTGGTCCATAGGGACACTTTCGTGCAATTCAGACAAAGCATTCTATTCCTGGCAAGCTGTGTTCTGACAACGGGAACAGAGGGCTCTGAAAATATCTCCTCTTCTCACCTCTTGGGGAAGTCAAAACGGTGAGCCAGGGCTGGAGGTGGACCTGAGGCTTGGAGATGAAAGTGCTCTGTGTGTCAAGCCAGCAGATCCTTTTGGAACCACACCCAAGACAGGGGGCAGGAGGGAGTGGCAGTAATCCCTGGGGTGCCAAGTCACTCTCCCTCTTTGAGCCTCAGTTTCCCCATCTGTGAACATGCAGCAAACTCCAAGTTGCCTCCCAAGTTTCATGTGCATATTTGGGTGTATTTACATGCAAGTGTGTGCATGTGTAAGTGTATTGGATGAGTTTAGGAAAGTGGGAGTGCAAATGGGAAAAACTATCCTGCCCGTTAACTGGGGCTCTGATGAAAGGCTGTTTGGCGATTGGGACCAGAGACATTTTCAATGGACTCATCGTCCTGGATTCAGGTATGTGTCCTGCAGAGTGTGGTGTGGGCTGCCCTGTGCAGTGTGTGTGTTGTGGAGTTGTGTGGATTCCAGGCCTTGCTCAGCTGAGACTGGGAGACTCCAAGGATTTGTACTTTGATGGTTCCTTCTTCCTATAGGGGAGCACACTCAGGCCAGAGTGGGGTGCAACTTGTCAAAGCCTCACACTCCTGCTCCCTTTCCAGTGTGCAGGCCCCAGCTTCTGCGTGGGGACAGAACAGTTCTAAGGGGGCAGAGCAATGCTTCATTCAGAAAGAACCCACTGGGTGTTGGCCCCCATGGGAGAAAAACATGAAAAACTGCACAGCCCCTGACTGAGAGCTGTTCCCAGAGTCTGCTTCCAAGTGCTCATTTCCATCTCAGGCAAGGTCCCTGAGCCACCTGCCTCTTCCCTTCTAATCCAGGCAGAAGAGGTGTCAGGGAGGTGAAAAAGGAAGGGGAGAGGGACAGCTGATATTTACTGGGAACTAACAATGCACCAGGCATGGCATATCCAGTGTACATTTACTCACTTAATCCTTACAATAACTCTCTAGGTAGCTACAATTATCATCATACCCATTTTATAGATGAGAAAACCGAGGCACAGAAGGTTAAAGAAATTGCTCAGAGTCGTAGTTAGTCAGGGCAGATATTCTGGCCCCCATGCTGCAGGAAAGCCCTTCTGAGCACTGACTGGTCCAGGCCCAGTGCCCTCGGGGAAACTGTTGTCCCTCTTAGAGCCTCAGGGTCCCTCTCAGGCAGTGCAGCGGTGGGGCTCTGTGACCTGCCGATGGTCCCTGCAGCCTTGACCTGATTCCTGACCCCCACCCCTATCCTGACCTTCAGTCTCTAGGCCCTGTGCCTCCCTCTTCCTCTGCACCCTGCTGCGGCCCCCACCCACCCACCACAAACCCTGCCACAGAGCCCCAATGATGGCGATCGCCCCTTCTAATTGCAGCCACACTCCCAAAGCCACGTTCGGTTATCACAGAGGGTGCAGATCTCGCAGCTCAGCCTCCTCAGTCCCAGGCCCTCGGGGCCAGCTCAGGAACGGAGGGAATTAATTACATTTTTCCCATCCCCTTCTTTTAAAGTAGGGGAGCGCGCCGGCATGTCCCAGGGGAGGGGGCGGTGAGCAGAGACTGTGGAAGGGGGGCCCCCACCCCCAAACCAGCAAGCCTCTCCCCAGCAGGCGGAAGGGAGGGTGAGGCTGGCCTCTTATTGATTTAGTCTGGTCGAGGCTGGGACTGATTTGGAGTAGAGGGAGAGGAAGGGGTTGGGGGTGGGGTAGGGGCTGTGGCGGGTGGGGGGAAATGGAGGAGGAAGGGAGAGGAAGGGACGGCTGTCTGTCAGCCTGACGGACAGCCCTGAGATTTGCCTTCAGATAAAACCTTACAGATGTGGAGGTCGGTATTGATTTTGAGTTAGTAACGGTAACGTACCAAGAAGTAATACATTAGTGAAAGCAAGGTCACCAGGAAAAAAGTAAAACCTACCCGGGGAGAGGCCTTAGCATTCTTGAGAGGGGCGGATTACTGCATCAGACCTGAACTTCCTCAAGTTGAAAAGTTTGCAGGCTCCGGACCTCAGCTGAATTCCTAACTGTGGGCCAATGCTTCCTGCTTCTGCAGGCCAAGAGGGAGCCCTAAAGGTCCCCGGGAAGCCAGAGGCCAGCGAGGGGCATTTAGGCCCATAGGGCTCTGTGCAGTGAGGTTGCCAAACCTCTCCCTGTGTGCTCTCCAGCACAGCTGGTGGCAGGGAAAGAGCACAGCTAGGGACCCGGGAGACCTGGGTGCAAATCCCAGCTCTGCCACTTACCAGCTGTGTGGTTGTGGGTGAGCCCTTTTGCTTCCTCGTGTCTCAATTTCCCCATCTGCATAATGGGAGTAATGATACCCCATCTGCTGAGGAGTCCATGAACTGGCCAATATATGACTCAGGCCTTGTGGTCTTCATCAGTGAGTGTTCTCCCCTCCTGCCGCTCTCCAGTTGGGTCCTGTCCCATTAGCTTAGACGCTGCCCTGCCTGGAGACAGGGGGTTGGATGAAATGGAAGCCCTTTGATCCACAGACCCCCAGGGGCTCTGGGAGAGAGTAAGCAGTGGCAGCACATCCTCCATTCACACCTTCCCCAGATGTGGATTTGATTTGATGTTCCAGGGCAAATCCCATTGAGCAAATCCCATTACGGGAAAAGCTCCCTGGACCCAAGCTGTTTCTGAGCTGTCAGTTCACAGCCCAGGGTCCAAGGCCTCCTGAGCCACCAGGCACCACCCAAGCCCCTTCTGAGAAAGGACTGCAAAAGCCCTCGCAGCTCCTGGAATTTTTACTCTCCACCTTCACCTTCTTGCTATTTCCTAAACCTGCTGAGTGTATCTCGTGATTCAGCCCCCACAGCCCCAGGGACCTCAGGGCCTTTGCACTTGCTGACTTCTCTGCCTGGAAAGCTCCCCTGCCTCGTCTTCTCAGGGCTGTTCTTTCTGGTCTTGCTGGATATCACATCTTTGGGGAGGTCTTGCCTGACTGCCCCACATAGCCCCTTATTTTTCCTCCGTAGCATTTATCAGTATCAGAAATTATATTATTTGTTCACTTGTTTATTGTCAGCTTCGTTCCTTAGGCCGACAGCTCCAGGAGGACATGGGATTGGCATTTTTCATGGCTGTGTCCCCAGTGCCTGGCTTAGTGTCTGGCATAAAATAGGTGCTCAGTAAATGTTTGTTAAAGGAATACGCATGAATTCAGCAGAGGTTTTCTGAGCTCAGAATATGTAGCAAGTACCACGTAGGCACTGGGGCTACAGAGATGGACAAAATGCAGTTCCATCCTGCTCTCAAAGAGCTCATAGTCCAGCCCTAGCTCCAGACTGGCACATAGTAGCACCCTATGAAATGCTTGTTGGATGAATACATGAATGAATGAAGGATATCTCCAAGAAATACCACATTGTTTGGGATAGCTGGGAGGTAAAGTGCAGGGTAGAAAGGCGTGAAAGGAGTTGGGACAGGCAGCTAGAGGTCTGCTCACTAGGAGCTTTTGCTGAGAGATAATGGGGAGCCATTCATAATTCTTGAGTGATACTGTCAGATTGGGCAGCAGTTCTGTGCAGGTCTCTGTCTTAGAGGATGAGTAGTGGGACTACACATAGCTCTCAGCCTGTCTCAAAACATCCTCGTCCTCTTCCTAACCATCCCCCGACTCCTCCCCTCCCATCATCCCATCCGGGCTTGGCATCCTGGGGATGGGCAGGAGGGAAGGATCAAACTGGAGTCTCACGGGAGCTGACAAACCCTCCCAGGAGTCTCCCAGCCCCCGTCAACTGTCCTTCTGAAAGAAGGGATCTGGAGCCTGTGTGTTTTTTCTGAGCCTCTAAGTCTATTCTTGGAATCCAGGCCTCCTTTGAGCAGGGAGCAGGGTCCGTGTTTGTGTTGGGTGAGAAAGGAGATGGGTGGGAAAAGGTCTAGACTGAGAACCCCAGGGTGGACTCAGATTCCTGAGTCCGCCCTGGGACCTTGCTCTCCTCCCCAAGCCCCTAGCACATTCTTCAAGCTAAGGAGATCCCATCTTGACAGACAGAAAGCAACAAACACAGTCCCACAGTGTCAGACACCCTCACATACCACTACCCCAGCACCCTACTGTTGACCCGACCACAACAAAGACCTCAGAAGCACATTCAACACAGAGCGAGTTAGGGAGACCTCAGCTCCCTAAAGTAGTGCTAGTGTCCAAAGGACTCTAGACCCTCCCCAGCCCAGCCTCCTGCCTCCCAGGCAGACTTTCTCTCTCCTTCTTGCAAACCCATTCCAGTGTGTCTTTGCCATCTTGATGAGGTTGACACACCCCTATGTCCCACCCAAATCTCCCCAGCTGTGTGGAGATGAAGACTAGCCAGTTGACAGTCTCAGCTGGTCTGAGCTCTGAGCTCTGGTTCTGGGGTGAGAGTGACAGAGGGAAAAGGTGGAGGAGGGGAGACCCCCAGGGCTGAGGGCATGGGGGAAAGAACCAGGCAGAGGCTCTGCTCAAGACATTCCAGAGGACCTAAGCTTCCCCCAGAGCAAGAGACCCCACCCCACTCACCCCACATTAGCTGCCCAGGAAACAAACTACTGCTGGTCGTTGGAGTGAGACCCTCTAAAGTGATCAGATGCCTCAACCTCATTCATTCTTGAGAGTTGAACTTGACATTTTGCAGGTGAGCCAGGGTCAGGCGAACTGAGCCCTGGGCCTGCTGTGAGATCTAGGGAAGCCACGGCCCCTTTGCAGGCCTCAGTTTTTCATCTGGGAAATGGGCATCCTAGCTTTGCCCCACAAATCTCTGTGGGCTTTTGGGTTGGGAAAGTCAAATGAGTTAACTGCTCAGGGATACTCCCGAGGTTACACAGCTGGTAAACGGAGGAGCTCGCTGTCTATCCCTAGCCCGAGGAATCCGTCAGTGCCCTCGACTGTGGCCAGGCCTCAATGCCTGTGGCACAAGCCAATAATAAAGGCAAAGGTAAAAATCTTCAGAAGGTGTCTAGTCGGCAAAACGATCACTGCTCGAATGCCCGCAGCCTGCTTTCTTACCCTGTAGGGGGAGTCAGGGAACTCAATCGTGTGCCCAGCAGGGATTGCCACGTGGTTCTCCATCTCGGTGCTGGGCAGATTATCAGCAAAGCCGTCCCCACCTCATACTCAGGGTCTTCCTCCCATAAAGGGCGGCGTCACCAGGAGGTCATCAGGGGCCTGGGCCCTGCAGGTTAGGTTCACGAGGGCCTGCCTCTCCCTCCTACCCTCTCCCCTGCCCTCCCCTGAACTCACTGGGACACTGTGCCCTCTCTCTCCTGCCCTCTCCCCTGCTCTGCTCTGAACTGACTGGGACACTGTGCCCTCCCACTCTCCAGGAGCTCCTGCTGCACCACTCCCAGTCCCACCCCAGGAAAGCACTGCTTCTCCCCGTCCTCTTTCCTGGAGAGCTAGACAGCAGGTTCCACCTCCCCTAGATTTCCCAGACTGCCAGGGATGACTGGGTGCCCTCCTCTGTGTCCTTTGATGGATAAGATGCCTGTATCACTACTCCATGTCTCTATGATCTTTGCTAGTAGCTTCCCTCACCCGACCCAGACCCTTCCTCCTCCTCTCCCCCGACCGAGGGCAGGGACCATGGCTCTTTCTCCTCTGAAGTCTCAGAGCCTTCAGCTCTCAGCCTGGGGCCAGAGTCACCATCCATGCCTGTTTGTGGAGTAAACAAGTGAACATCCCAGTAAGTGAACACCTGGACCTCCATCCAGGTCCCCTAAGCTGAGCTTCTAGAGACAAGCCTCCCCTGGTAGTCTGTGTTGCCAGCACTGACAGTGAGTTCCTATTTGCGGAACCTGGCCAGGCAGAGAGGGGATGCTCACAGACCTCAGGAGCTGGTAGAATCAAAGGAAGGGGCCTGAGAGGCTCTTTGAAAGCATTGGCTGTGGGCTTCAGTGTCGAAGGGGCAGGAACCTCAGAGTCCGGAGGAGTGGCAGGCAGAGCAAGCCACACACAGTGACAGCAGACAGATCAAGAGTCCTGCTGTAATGTTTGTGTTAGAAGATGGGGCCATCCCAGTCTGATGGGGGAGGCACAGTTCTCTGAGCTTGGAGAACTCCCTGACTGATGGGAGAGGCCTCATTAGCCAGTTCGTTCATTCATGCATTCATTCATGCATTTATTCATTCAATAGACAGGCCCAGAGTGACCCTTAGAGCCAGACCCTGGAGCTAGAGAGGCGAGTAAGGCCCTGCTGAGTTCTCAGTGGAAGGAGGATCCCTGGGTCAGGACCCTCCTTCAAGAGAAACACCGAAGACCAGCAGCCATCCCATGCATGAGGGCACGCAAATCAGGTAAACTGAAGACCTCGAAGCTACAGAGACTTCAAGGGAACAACTCTGGCAAAGAGCGTTCCAGGGCCAGCCTGGCATTGTGCCCACTGTGCTCGTGTCTCTGGGGTCTGTCCAGTGAGCCTGGCACTAATGGCCTTTTCCCCACAGGTGATGAGCATCTTGGGCAACCCCAGCGCGGTGCCCCCGCAGCCACAGGCTGACTTCTCCATCTCCCCGCTGCATGGCGGCCTGGACTCGGCCACCTCCATCTCAGCCAGCTGCAGCCAGCGGGCCGACTCCATCAAGCCAGGAGACAGCCTGCCTACCTCCCAGGCCTACTGCCCACCCACCTACAGCACCACCGGCTACAGCGTGGACCCCGTGGCCGGCTATCAGTACGGCCAGTACGGCCAGAGTGAGTGCCTGGTGCCCTGGGCGTCCCCCGTCCCCATTCCTTCTCCCACCCCCAGGGCCTCCTGCTTGTTTATGGAGAGCTACAAGGTGGTGTCAGGGTGGGGAATGTCCATTTTACAGATGGAAAAATTGAAGTCCAGCCAGACGGAACAGTTCACCTAAAATGACACTGAGTTGGGCAAAACCCAGGACATCTCCTGGCTAAGCCTCTGCTTCCGTACTATGGCTCCAATAGAAATATAATACACAACACAAATATCACTTAACATTTCTAGTGGCCACATTTTAAAACATAAGAAGAAACAGGCCAGGCGTGGTGGCTCATGCCTGTAATCCCAGCACTTTGGAAGGCTGAGGCAAACGAATCACTTGAGCCCAGGAGTTCAAGACCAGCCTGGTCAACATGGTGAAACTCTGTCTCTACTAAAAATACAAAAATTAGCCAGGCATGGTGGCGCGCACCTGTAATCCCAGCTACTCAAGTAGGTGAGGCACAAGAATCACTTGAACCCGGGAAGCGGAGGTTGCAGTAAGCCGAGATCACACCACTGTACTCCAGCCTGTGTGACAGAGCAAGACTCTGTCTCGAAAAAAAAAAAAAAATCAAGGAGAAGAAACAATGAAATTATTTTTACTAACATTTTATTTAACCCAGTACATCCAAAAGATTATCATTTCAAAATGCAATTCATATATAATTATTGAGATATTTTACATTCTCTTCTTTATGCTATGTCTTTGACATCATGTGTGTGTTTTACACTTACAGCCCATTTTAATTCGGACACTGAGTTTTCAACAGAAATACTTGATCTGTATTTAAATTTCATATAGTTTGCAATTGAGAAAATATACTTACACACCCAAAGTGTTCCAAATTGTAAGTTTTCCAACTACTAAATAACCCAATTGAAGATTGGTTTTTGACTTTAAATTAGTTCAAGTGAAATCGGCATTTGAAATTCTGTTTCCCAGTCGCACTAGCCACAGTTCAAGTGCTCAGTAGCCATGTGCTGCTGGTGGCCACCGTGCTGGACAGCTCAGTGGGAGACCCTGCCCCTTCTGCCGCAGGGCATGGGAAAGCTGTGTTTCCAGCTCTCTCCTCCACTCCAAACTCTGCAATGGTCTCATGCACCCATCCCAGCTGCTATCCCCTTTGTGCCTTGCCTTGAGGCAGGGACCGTGGATCCTCACACCAAAGGCTGGAAAACGCAGGCCTGGACACAGCCTCCACAGCCTGGCAAGGCCAGCAGCAGGGCAGGTCCAGATGGGACAGGGATCCAGAGGTCATGGGTCACTTTCCTGCCCCACCGCCCTGCAAAGGCCTCACCTGCTGGTGTCAAACTAATCAGAAGGGCGTGTGGCAAGAGGGTGAGGCCCCCATCCCTGAGGGTGTCCTCTCCCCCAGCCCAGCCCTGGGCCAGCCTTTCTGACCTCTGCTTCCTGCCCACCCCCCCATACCCACTCCTCTTCATGTGTCGTTGGCCTCCACTGCCAAATGAGGGCCAGCTATGTCGGCCTCCACCTCCCAGCTGTGTTCACAACCCTTCCTGTGCATGTACATGTTTGCATATGTGTATGGGTGTTTGTGAGTACGTATGTTGGGACATGTTACAATTCATGTGTGTGTGTGCATGTGATGCTTCTGAGTATTTCAGCACCCATGTGTTATTGCATGCATCTTTGCATATGCGCGAATACATGTATGTGTCAGTGGGCACATGTGAGCATATGTGTATATGACTTCACATGCGTGCACATAAATGAGCATATTGTGCATACATGATGTGCACATCTGTGTGTGTGAACACACGTGCACACATATATGTAAGTATATGTATCTGCTTAAACATGTTTAAATGTGCATTCAAGTCTGTACATATGGTTGAGCGTGTCTTTATGTGTGCCTCCATGTTTGGCATAGGTATGCATATGTCAATATGTAGATAGGTATAATGAATATGTATGCGTGTGTATAGATGTATATGAGTGTGCAAACGTGTGACTGTATGTACATGTGTATAGCCATGCATTGAGGCATGCACGCATGCTTGAGTGTGTCTGTGATTGTGTGTTTGGAAGTACCTGTGTGTGGACACATATTCTGTGTGCAGTGTGTAAATAGGGGTGAGTGTATGTTTGGGTATGTCATAGGTGTGGCTGTGTGTACATGTGTATGGATGTACATCTGGGTGTAGACATACACTGTGTCTGTGTGTATAACTGTGTGTGTGTGTGTGAATGTGTACATGGGGGTCTGCATGTATATTTGAGAGAAGGGTGCACGCATGTGCATGGGAGAATTTCCAGAGGGTCCCAGGGTGACCTCCCGACCCAGCCCGTGTTCCTGGGCATGGAGCAGGACACACATGCTCTTGATAAATATTTTAGAGTGACCTCAGCGGCAGCAGCAGCCCCGGCCTGGGGCAGGCGTTAGTCACACCCAAGCTCGGTGCCCTGCTCCAGGGGCGCCTGCTGAATTCGGAAATAAAATTAACCCCAAAGTCAGCATGGGGGCAGCAGGGGAGGGGATCAAAAGGGAAGGGGCCTAGGAGGTGAGAAAGGAGGGTTTGTTCTCCTCTTGCTTGGACAAAGCCAGCCAGAGCAGCTTCCTCCTCCCCCACCACCCCCCACTCCATTCTTCTCTTTTCCATCCTCTCCTTCCACTCCCTTCTCCTCCTGTCACTCCCCTTCCAGCTCCACCCCTGCTGCCCTGGCTTCTCCAAGAATAGCTCAGAGCATCTCTTGGCCACATTCTCCAGCCCACCCCAAAGGGAGCCCAGCACAGACCCCAACTCACCCCACAGAGACTCTGGGCCCAAGCTGGGAGGGAAGGGCTGGAGGAAAAGCCCCCTCCTCTGCCCCCAGTTAGTGCAGGCAGCCACACACTTGCCTCTCTGAGCCTCAGTCTTCCCATCTGTGAAATGGAGGCCACGAATTAGACTTAGCCCTCTCAAAGTGTTTCCATTGCACCACCTCCCTCTCCTTTGGCATTTTGGAGGCCCTGAGACACATCGTGTTCCCGCTAACCACTTGCCCCACATCCCTGGGCAACTTAATCCATCTGTGGCTGGGATGCCCCAGTGTGTGTGCAAGAGTCCCATGTCCTGGACTGTGCCCGCCTATGCCCAGGTCCATCTGTCCTCCCTTAACACCTGTCCTCTGCCCAAGTTCATCCCACAGGGCACTGGGCAAAATGCATGCTCCTCATTCATGTCATTCTCTAAGTTATTTGTCCCCAGGTTGCAGGTGCAAAAATGAGGCTCAGAGAGGCGAGGTAGCTTTTCCAAAATCCCACAGCATGGCAATGGTGGACCCAAAGTCTTCTAACTTCAAACCACAGATTTGTGGAGGCCACTGAGCAACGATACACACCTGAGCCCACCCATGCGTGGATTCATGTCCACAGCTTCACATGCATGTGCATATGGACAGATGCACACGCAGAGAGAGGGGTTTATATGTGAGTGTTCACTAATGTGTGTACACAGCTTTAAGATATAAATATACAAAATGTGCATGTGTAAAGGAAGGAGGAACGACCATTTATTGAGCATCTACTATGGGTCTAGGATTTCATCCTCATGCCACCCTATGCAGTACACGTGGTTATTCCCATTGGACAGATGAGGAAATGGGATCCCAGAGAGGCTGTTTGCGCAAGGTCACCCGGCAGCCCATACTGATGTGTACACAGCCACACCTGCAGCCTGGTCCCTGGAGAGCCACCTTCAGGTGTGCATGGAACGAGCCTACACATGGGCCAAACTCTTAGGCCCCAGAGTACTCCTGCTCTTCTCCGTGGGCTTCTCATCTTCCCAGGGACACCTTCACTCGTTTTCCTGCTCTGGCCATTGTCCATCCACCTGTCCGTCTTTCCTCGTCTCTAGGGGAGTGGGGGCAGGGGCCCAGGGATGGGGCACATGGCAGATTAATACGGCCCTGGTGTTCCCAGAGGCCAGGGCTGTACTAATGATGGGGCTGATAGAACGCAGAAGTGTGAAAAGAATTTTAATAGATCTGACAAGTCTAATAAGAATTTGTGTCTAGAAGGGTCCTCCTCTGGGGCTGCGGGCTGACGAGGCGCTGACGGCTGAGATTGTTTACCGGTTGGCATCACCACCACATCTCCTGCCAACTCCCAATTAATCTAATTTGAGACATTTAGAGCCCAGGCGCGGGCGCGAGGCAGAAGAGGGGAGATGCGGAGAGACAGAGGGACAGGGAGGGCCGTTGACGGAGGCCATAATAAGAGATGTCACAACCCTGCCCTCGCCGGCCCCTCGGCTCCACCCCTGGGAGAGGCAGGCTGTGCGGCCTGTTGGGTGCCCTTGAAGTTGGCAGGGTCATCAGGAAAGTTTGGCTTCCTGGTGTTTCCTTGGCTACCTAGACAGGGCCTGGCAAGCTCCTGCTGTGTGCTGGGCCATGGGCTGGTTGCTGGGAGAGGCTGACAAGGATAAGGCACGCAGAGTGGCCAGAGGCACAAGCAAGACCAATACAGGCTCCTCCTCCATGTCACGCACTGCATGTGACTCTGGGCCAGCGACCTCTCCGTACCTCAGTTTCCTCATTTATAGAAGGAGAACGCTGATACCTAAAGCATGGGGCAGTTGAAAGAAATAGATGTGGTCATGCCTGCCAGCACACAGTAGGTGGTCCACACATGAGGGTGCTCGCCTTGTTGTTCTGATTATTATTCAAAGCCAGTGAAAACTAGAACTACCATGTTTATCAAAAGGATAGGAATCAGTGTATCAAAGGGATGCCTGCACTCCCATGTTTATTGCAAAACCATTCACAATAGCCAAGACGTAGAATCAACCTAAGTATTCATCAACAGATGAATGGATAAAGAACATATAGTGTATCTACCCAGTGGAATACGATTCAGCCATAAAAAAGAATAAAATCCTGTCATCCGCAGCAACATGGATGGAACTGCAGGTCATTTTATTAAGTAACATAAGCCAGGCACAGAGAGACAAACATCACATGTTCTCATATATGGGAGCTAAGAAGGTTGATCTCATGGAGGTAGAGAGTCAAATGATGGTTACTAGAGGCAGGGAAGCAGGGAGGGAGATGAAGAGAGGTTGGTTAATGGGTGCAAACATACAGTTAGATAGAAGGAATAAGCTCTAGTGTTTGATAACAGAATAGGGTGACTACAGCTAACAACAATGTATTGTATATTTCAAAATAGCTAGAAGAGAGGATTTGAAACACATAGAAATGATAAATACTGGGCCAGGCATGGTGGCTCACACCTGTCATCCCAGCACTTTGGGAGGCCAAAGTGGGCAGATCACTTGAGGTCGGGAGTTTGAGACCAGCCTGGCCAACATGGTGAAACCCCATCTCTACTAAAAAATACAAAAATTAGCCAGGTGTATTGGTGGGCACCTGTAATCCCAGCTACTTGGGAGACTGAGGCAGGAGAATTGCTTGAACTCGGGAGGCGGAGGTTGCAATGAGCCAAGATTGCACTGTTGCACTACAGCCTGGGAGACAGAGTGAGACTCCGTCTCAAAAAGAAAAAAGAAAGAAAGAAAGAAAAGAAAGAAAGAAAGAAAGAAAGAAAGAAAGAAAGAAAGAAAGAAAGAAAGAAAGAAAAGATAAGATAAATCCTGAAGGTGATGGATGCCCTAAACAGCCTTACTTGATAATTACACATTCTATGCACGTAGCAAAACATCAGAGGTACCCCCAAAAATATGTGCAAATATTATGTATCAATTGTTTTAAAAGCCAGAGCTCTCAGCCCACCCACGGGAATAGCTGAAGAGGTTGGCGTGAGAGGCTGGCATGGTGTGAAGTAAGGAGGGGAGGCAGCGGCTGCTGTGACTCAGGGAAAGTGTCACCTGCTTTAGCGGCGTGCCCTTGGACAGATCGCTTACATTGCCTGGAGCCGAACATGGGATCAATGCAGAATTTGGGGTGCAGAGCACCTTGTGCCCTCTAAAGTGTTTTGCATGTACAAAGGATTATTCTCTAGGAGCCTGCAGGGGTGGCTGGGATCCAGGCTCAGACTGCCTGGGTTTGAATCCTGGCTCCACAACTTATGAACTGTGTGATCTTTGAAGTGGTGCAGTCTCTCAGAGCCTCAGTTCCATCATCTGTAAGATGCGGATACCACCACTACCAGCCTCATAGAGTTGTTGTAAGAATTAATTGGAAAATGAGCACAAAATGCTTAGAACAGGACTGGGATAGAACAAGCTCTCTGTAAACCCTGGCTTCTCCTCTTTCTATTCCGACTGTCCCTCTAAGAATGAGGCTTCTTCTTTTTTTTTTTTTTTTTTGAGATGGAGTCTTGCCCTGTTGTCCAGGCTGGAGTGCAGTGGTGTGATCTTGGCTCACTGCAAGCTCCGCCTCCCAGGTTCACGCCATTCTCCTGCCTCAGCCTCCCGAGTAGCTGGGACTACAGATGTGCGCCACCACGTCCGGCTAATTTTTGTATTTTTAGTAGAGACAGGGTTTCACCGTGTTAGCCAGGATGGTCTCAATCTCCTGACCTCGTGATCCACCCACCTTGGCCTCCCAAAGTGCTGGGATTACAGGCATGAGCCACCGTGCCCGGGCAGAATGAGGCTTCTTAATGGGATGGACACTGGAGCCCGGGTAAGGCAGGCTTCCAGTAGCAGAGTTGGTGTGGCCAGGGCTACAGAGTCTCCCCAAGGCCAGAGATGGGAATGGCCCTACCCTCACGCAGAGTAAGGGGCAGACCCAAGGCAGGGCCAGGCTGACTGCCACCAACTCTGCTCTACCAACTGGGAGCCTGGAGGCCAAGTGACTTCAGAGGAAGGCTGGCAGTCCCTGGGGGCTCAGCTCAGACCCTAGGCAGACTTAACTTTCCTCTCATCACCCACCCTGGAGCCTGGTAAGCAGAGGGGCACAGGGTTCAGACACTCCAGAGAGATTCCAGGGCATTTGCACATCCCTTGGGACTGTCGAGGGCCAAGCCCCTTCATGCTCTGTAACCACCATCTTAAAGAACAGTGTCTCACTTCATCCTGATAGCAGCAGCCCTGGAGGAGGCTGGACTTTATTTCCCCCATTCTGCAGACACGGAAGCAGGTCTAGAGAGGTCAAGTGATGTGCCCAGGGCCACATGAGCAGGAGGTAACTGGGACTGCAGCCACCTCATCTGCTGCTTCATCCCCTCCTGCCCCCATCAAAGGCCATGTTTACTTACTAAATCCCAATCCTAGTCTTCTGCTGCTTCCAAACCAACATCTCTCAAGCTCACATTGTGCCAGGCATAGTACTAGCTAGCCACTTTGTACGTATTTCTTCTTTAACCTTCATAACAGCTCCTCAGATAGCTGCTGTTACGATCCCCATTTTACAGACAAGGAAACTGAGGTTTGAATAGATGAGGTGGGATGCCCCAGAGCACACGTTAAAAGTTGGCATGTGCAGGATTTGAACCTCCCTCATTTGAAGCACTAGGCAATACAGCCTCCCGTGGCTCAATGATTGGCACTGTCCACTTGGCCTCCCTGGCCTCATCCTCAGGCCATGCATATCACCTTTTGGCTCCACCCACCTGCCCTGGGCAGGAACCTCCAACCTTGGGGAAGCATGTAGAGTGCTACAGCGTCCCCTGTGAGCAGGTGACAGAACGAGTGTTGAACCAGGCCTTGCAATTGCTAATGCAGTGTTCTTTCCATCTTCCTCTTGCTTCTGGATCCTACAAATCCCAGGGGTTTGGACTGGCCACAGCCACAGATCCCAGCTTGGGAGGCAGCATCTCTGTGCCTCTGGAGGCCTTGGCCACACCCCAGCCAAATCATTTGGTCAGGGCTGATTTCTTTTGTAGCCTCAGAAAGGCAGAATAAGTACAGTCAAGACAGAACACATGTACATGCAGGTCAAGGGTCATCCCTGCACATACACAAATATAGAGGCAGGTACCTGGCTCAGTTGGAACTCACCTGTACACAGTGCCTGCACATGCACTGGCATTCCCAAGGTTCATCTATTCACAAAGGTGCACACAACTCACACACATATGTGCATGTGTGTGTGCAAATGTTGCTCTTCTGTGGACATTCATGTGCAGTCTAATTCAAGGAGATTCTTGTTTCAGTTGTTCACACACACAAGTATGCACCACTCTCAGGCACACACACCCTCAGACACTCATCTGTCTCCTCTGGGTGACCAGATGGACAGAGCTGTAGGTCTCAGCTCCCTGCGTATCTGTGTCCTGGCTCCTTCTGCATGGATCCCTCAGCTCACCCACAGCCACTTTGGCCTCGCAGCAAAGGTCTTGCTTTGCCTTATCTATCTGTAAGCTGGGTACAGATAGAGAAGGCAGAGAGACCTTGCCCTCATCATTACCTGCACTCAGGGATTCACAAGTCCTTCTCCATAGCAGGTATATGTAGTGGGCTTGTTAAGGGGTGGTTAATTCTTTGCTCAGCAATGTGGGTAATCTTCTGTGCCTCCCTAGGAACTTACCAGGGAGCTGGGCACAAAATGCATTAAACATATTTGCTGAATGATTGGAGAGGAGGTGAGAGAAAGAGCTTCATGAAGAGATGGATAGATGGAAGGATGGATGGATGGATGGATGGATGGATGGATGATGGATGGGTGGATGAGGGATGGATAGAGGATGGATGGATAGAAGGATGGATGTATAGAAGGATGGATGGATGGATGGATGCATAAATGGATGGATGGATGGACAGAGAATGGATAAATGAATGGATGGATGGATGGACAGAATGGATGGGTGGATGGAGGCATGGAGGCATGGATATGGCTGGATGGATGAGAAGATGAGTGGATATAAGGATGGAAGGATGATGGATGGATGAAAGAATGGATGAATAGACAGGATGGATGGATGGATGGATGGGTGTAGATAGAGTGAATGGAAGAATAAACAAAAAGAACCTCAATTTCTAGGAGAGTCTCTTCTTTTTTCCAGCTGCTGTTGATTATCTGGCCAAAAATGTGAGCCTCTCCACCCAGCGTCGCATGAAGCTCGGGGAGCACTCTGCTGTGCTGGGACTCCTGCCTGTGGAAACTGGCCAGGCCTACTAGGGCCCCTGGGGCGACTTGCCCCAGCCCAATTCCCAGCCCAACCCTAACTGACCCCTGAGCTTCCCAGCCTTGCCGCCTCACCCCCCTGTTGTCCTAGGAGGCCAGGAAAGGAGCCCACCTGCTTCTCATCACCAGCCCCCTGGAGGTAGACAGCCAGCTTGTCACTCACCTGTGGTTAGGGATCCAGAGTGATGCCCTTGGAGTCTGCTCCCCACTTTCCCCAAGGAGGGTTTCTGGTCAGCCTGAGGTCCTCCCCTGTCAAATCCCATGGTGGCCTCTGTGCCATCTCAGGCATGGAGATTGGGGCCCACCTTGAACACCTTGGGTGCCCAGAGGAGGATGGTGCCTGAGAGGAGGTCCTGCAGCCCTTTGGACCCAACTCCAGTGGGGGCCCTAGCTAGAAGTAGAGGTGAAGCTTTCAGGGCTGCTCTCAGCTGGATGTACTGGGAGCCAGCCCTGCAAGGAGGGTCTCTGGCTCAGTGTCAGAACCACAGCCCTTTCCTCCTCTAGACATTGGGACTCCAGCAAAGAGGGGACCCTGGCTCTGGGGTCTTCCCAGGGGAGTCAGCAGGGGGGCAGTCTCACCCCCACCCAGGAATTTGAAGGACTTCAGAACCCTCCCCAGACACCTCTACTGGGTGCATGGGGAAATCTAGCACAGGCAGGGAGACTGGGGAGACCAGGAAGAGGCTTAACCAGAGGGTAGGGGCACATGGGGGTGGGGCTTGTCAGCCGTGGGCCCGCCGAGGATACAAGGACCCAACTCAGGCTTCTGGAAGCAGAGAGCTCTTATCCTGAAGCCCAAGTTCCCAGCATGTCCACTCCATCTGGGGCCTGGGGAGCCCACAGAACTTTTCAGTTTCCTTCATTAGCTGAATCAGATGAGATGGGGAGGGGATAAAGTCTTGAGGATACATGAGTGGAGGAGCAGGAAGTGGGCTCAGAAGGCACTTTCATAACCAGATCCCTCTGTTTGTGGGAGGGCAAGCCTTTGTTGCCCAAGGCTTCAGCTCTCTGCCTGCAAGTCTACACCCCAGGGAGTTGAGATTTTGCCCAAAGCCTTCCGCAGAGGCCCGAGCCCATCCTTACCACGCCCCATCCTCTAGGAAGAGGTCTCCATCTTCCCCAAACCCCTTTCAGTTTCTGGGGATGCAGAGAGCTACCCTCAGAGCTTTGGAGGAGGGTTGTAGACTGGGCAGGGATGGTTTGCCCCACAGACAAGATGATCCCCCCTGGCATGTTGTTAGGGGCAAATTGCTGTCCTGCTCAGAGTGGCATCTTTCAATGTTGCCTCCATCTTGGCCAAGAGGTCCCTGCCTCCTGATCCGGCACAGCTGAGCTGAGGCAGATGTGCCCAGTTTTCAAGCTACCAGCCCTGGGCAGAGGAAGATGTCAACAATTCCAGAGCAGAGGGAAGAGGCAACTTCCTTGACCACACCAGTGGCCTCCTGAAGTTCCATGCTCTTAAGAGCTGGGACCTTGGGAGGATGATTCAAACCCCCGATTCCTGCTCCCTGGGAACTTTTTACCACCTTTACCTATTTATCAAAATCATATTCATCTTTACCATCACTGTCACTGTAATCTACATTCCATCACCTTTATCAGGTGCTGCTGAGTACAAAGCACTTGGGATGGGAGACACAGCACTGAATTCACAAACATTGGACCAAACTGCTTGTCCCCATCTGGGTTCATGAGGCCACCTCTTTGCTCAATCCATGCCTCTTGCCCTCAGTCAACAAGACATTCCTAGAGGGAAAGGGCTGCTGCTCTGGGAGTCAACCTGAGTTCCTCCCTCCTGGGAAGCTGGGTTGGCAAGATTCTAGGACACTCACCTGCATGGACATCACCTCTGTGACAAATGCTTACCTGTTTCTCATCTTCAGACTTGGCGATATCAAGCCTGTTCTGGACCATGACCAGGCTGGCTCATATCTCTGGTTTAGAGAAACCTATGAATAACTGGGGACAAACAGACTCTTTGGTAGCAGCAGACACATGTGATCCATCAAGATCAACCAAGGTTGCAACTGGAGCGTCCACTGCCGGAGACCTTTGGTTCTTCAAGCTCGGGACAAAAAAGAAGACTCTGTTGTCCCTTGGTAACCCAGTCCCTGCTTTTGTAGCTATCACAGCAGAAAGCAACTCTTCCTGAAGACCAAACACTCGTCATCCACATTCCTTGAATGGCCAATCCTTCCATCTGGAGGCCTGGCTCAGAAAGTATCTGAGTATCCTGACACCCTCTGTGACTCAGGAGCAGGGATCTCAGGCAGCTGACATCAAAACCACCCAGCCCCATCCCCAGGAGGCGACATTCCAATGCTAGGACCAATCCCAGATATCTGGTCCCGATGGTGAAATGGAACAAAGACCTGCTTGGGAATAAACCAAATGATTTCTCATGACGTTGAACATAAGTTCTCCCAAGCCATCATCTTGGTAGAAAATGGGACTTATTCCTTGACGGGCCCCACCCCCTTCAGAAAGAGGCCCTTGACCCTGATAGGTTCTCTCTAAAACCCGTATATTAACGCATCTGGCCAACTTGGGTTATAAAATTCAGCCTTTTGTTGGCAACTCGAAACATCACCAGAGAGGTGATGTTGAATGAGAGACACAAGGCCTCCATCTCTTTGGGGCTGACCACAGCCTGAGAAAGAAGGTCTGGGTTCCAGTGGCCAGGCCATCCCAGAAACAACCCCCATCCATCCCTGTAAATAGAGTCTGTAGCAAAATAAGAGCTGCTTCCTCCAACTTATCACAAGTCGCCGTTGGTCCTCTCTAAGGAGGGCTCTCTTCTGAGTTCATTGTACAATAGTTGGAAACGTGGTGATGTGCTGTTCGTTTATAGAAAGTTGACTTTTTATAAATATATATATATACTAAAAAAGGAAAGAAATCCCCCACAGTGTGTGTCGTGCTAGTGCCAGAGACCATCTGTAGGGATATATCTTCATATTGTGTGTTTCAAATTATGCATTCCAGGCTCTAGTGGGTTCTTTCAATCTTGTTCCTTTATTTTTTTCATTTGGTATTTCTCTCTTGCTATATAAAGAAAAAAAGAAGTGATGTGTAAGAACCAAGCTATGCTTTTATACTTCCATTTTATACTTGATTTAGCTTTGTTGTTCATTTGCCAGAGGAACATCAAAGGGCAGAGCAAACAGAGAACTAGGGGGATAAGAGAGAAGAAAAGAAGAATGGAGAGAGAGGTTTGCCCAGAAGGAAAACGAAGAGTCAGATTGAAATCTGACTCTGGCTTGAGAACAGGACAGGTCCCAGAGTTTGACCACTCTGCCAGAATCCAGTGTTTTAAGATGGAGTTGGTGAAGCATCCAAGATTTTGGATCCTGGGCCTCAGTGACACTCCATCACCCAACTAAAAAGATGTTCTCTGGGACCTCTCTCAGGCTGATGTTCTTCTCATCAAGCTCCCGAATGTGTCTCGCACTATTGGACACTTTTTGGGGGTACACAGGTCTTCTCTCCTCCCCTCCTGCAGAGGCACCAAAACCAAGACCAAATGGGGGTTCTCTAGCCGCCAACTTGAAACGCTCTGAGACTTCTGTGTATTTGATGCTTCTTCAAGTCAGCTCTGACGTGGCCAATTCCCTGACCTGGGAAATATTTACATAGTACTCTAGATCATTCCTTCTTCCTAGTAACTGCAACTTTGTTGCTTCTGTGTTTGACTCACAGCCACTTTCCCCCATGCGGAAGTGAGTGGGTGTACGTGAGGGTGTGAGTGGGGTGTGTGCGTGGGTGTGTGGGCGTGAGGTGTGTGTTTAAATATAATCGCACCATAATTTATTCAGCTATATGGAGTAGTAGACTAGAAAGAGAAACTGGTATTTGCTTTAACTACCTGCTGCTTGTAAGCGCTTCCTCTGTAACTCAGGCGTAACTGTTATACATTAAAAGAAATTAAAAGCATTTTGAAGGTTTCGTGTACTCAATTGATTGTCATTATGCAGCTGCTCCAAAAGGGACTCTGAGGGGTGTCCAAGAAGCCTTTGGACCTAATTTAGAGGATCAGGGTAGAAACTGTGTTTCTCTTGCTCCCCACTGGGTCCTCTAGTGCCAAGCAGCTGCGAGGTTTCTAGTGAATGCCTAATCAATATTTGTTCAATGGATGTTGTTACTTTAAGCCTCGCTCTGAGCTCATAGAAACAGCACAGTGTCAAAGAATAAGGTGAAACTTTAGTTCTCTTCACCAGAGCAAACTTTTCCTGCTGCTAATCTTAAAACCCTCAGTGGCTGTCTCCCATTACATAGGATTTGGGAGGTAGAAGAGAGCTCAGAAACTTACATATTGCTTGGAAGCATATGGGGATTCTCGGGCAAATTTCTGGTTTTGTTCTTTTTAGAGATGGGGTCTTGCTATGTTGCCCAGGCTGGAGTGCAAGGCTATTCACAGGTGTGATCATAGCACACCGAAGCCTTGAACTCCTGGGCTCAAGTGATCTTCCCGTCAGCATCCTGAGTCATTGGGACTACCAGTATGCCTGGCTCTTTTTCTCTTTTTGAATTATTGATGGAGAGATCTCCAGAGAAAGCTGTAAGGGAATGAAGGAAGCAAGATAGGACAAGTAAAGAAGGTGAGCAAAGAGGTGGTTTTACCTGGAGTCCAGCTTGAACCTGATGCTACAAGGAGCTCTGGAGTGTGGATTGTAGTACCAGAGTAGTCCCACCTTGAGGCTGGGGGCTGGCTTTTGGTACTGTGTCAGTCAGTCATTGACTGCTGGCTGTCCCATTGATGTGGGTGGGTGGGTGATATGTAAGTGATATGTAAACTATCTGCCCAAGCATCTCTAAAGTGGCTTTTGTGGGCTGCAGGCACTTCTGCAGAGAAAGCACAGCTATGAGCCCTTAGCAACAACAAGCACATCAGTTAGGGGACAGGTGCACTGGCCCAGGAAAAGGGACCTGGGCAGGGACCAGCAATGTCCACTCCACATATGTTCCCCTGGCCCTAAACCTGGGTATCCAAGTCATTCCAGGGCTCTGGTTTCCTTGGATTGTCTTCTGAACCAGGAATGCAGTGGGGTGAGAGAGTTCTTGGTTGAAATTGTACATGAAGAATTGATAAGGTGCTCCTGTCGACCTGTGTCCAGTTAATCCAGCCAAATTCCCCAGGGCAAGATCTGGAGGGAAACCCTTGGGTCTTCCTAGGGTCTGAAACCAATCAGAAGTTGCCCCAGTATCTTCCTCTTCACAGAGTCCCTGGAGTGTGATAAGCTCTGTGCCAGTCCCCTATGGAATCCAGAAAGCGTATATCAGAGCTAGTGCTCCCAGCCATGTCCTGTCTCACATCTGTCCCCCACCTACCCATCTGCAACCAATCTATCCTTCAGGTAAGTCAGGAAGATGTGGGGGAGAGTCAGCTCTGCAGCTAACTCACTATGGGTCCTCAGACAATTTTCCTCCCTTCTTGGACCCTATTTTCATATATTTTTAAAAAACAGGCTTGCTGACACCTAAGGATCTTCCAGGTTACCGTGATGATAACCTAAGCCAAAGGTTTGTTGTCATGCAGGCAGCTCAGAGAGTGCCTGCATCGCTTTGAGGTGTCCATCACAAGTGCTGGGAAAGCAACACAAGACATGAGGTGCTGAGTGAATGAGGCCAAGGAGCTCCACAACATAGCCTGCCCTTTGAGACCCCCAACTTGAGGAGCTTTGCTAGAAGCACCCCCTGCCCCCAAAGACCTTTGTGTGCATCCCAAGGAAAGCTGAGGAATGTAGTTTTCTACCCAGGCACATGACTGCCCAGAATAAAATCAGGTTCCTGTATATAAAAGAAAAGAGGAGATGGATATTGGATAGACAAGTGTATCAGTCAGCTACTGCCACAGTAATGCTGCGTAACAAAGCAGTCTCTCTTCCTGGTTTCATTGATCTGCACACCTTACGATGAATGAGTTTCACAGCCTTTCCTTGGACAAAATTTGCTAGTGAGGGAAAGGAGCTCCTTAGATAAATGAAGCCTCTGAGGTGGGAGGGACACACAGGACAGGGAGACCGAAAGCAATTGCACATGCTGTGTGGCTGAATCTAGAATATCTGGTCCTCCTGACAGTACAGATTCCAGAGCTCCACCATTCCCCTCCCTAGGCTGCCACTTACTCTGAACAGAGATCATTTTCCTACTGCTGAGTAGGAAACAGCTGCAGTGTAAACAGCTGCAGTGAGGAGTGGGGACCCATTTCCTGAAGGCAGCAAGTGGGGCTGGTGTTCAGAGCTCCAGTCACCTTAGCTCTTAGCACCTTAGTTCAGAGCTCCAGTCACCTTAAAAAGTGCTTCCTTAGGTAAAGCCCCACCCCTTAGTACTCTCTGTGTGACCATAGGCAAGTCACTTCCCCTCTGCTGTCTCGTCTTTCAGATGAAAGTAAAGTCTGTCCCACTGTGTCAGCATAGAATACAGTAACCAACAACCCCAAATGTTGGTGGCTTAAAACACCAGAGGTTTGCTTTCTTCTCATCCATATTCATGACCACTACTCATCCTAGTCAGCCTGATGGAGACAGGCATCCTCTCGAGCGTGCTGGCCTCAGTTACCTAAGGAAAGACAGAGCAGGTGGATCAGCCACTGGCTTTTAAAGCTTCCACTCAAAACAGGAGACATCTGCTCACATGCCATTGGCCAGAGCAAGTCACATGGCCACACTGCACTTCAAAGGGAGCAGGGAGGTGTAATCTACCACTTGCCTGGGAAGTGGGAAGCGGGATTGCACTCCCTGCCCAGAGGGTTTTTATGAGGATCAAGAGGAGAAGCAAACACCTTCCTGAAGCACCTGCTCTGTGCTCCTCTCCAAGTTGGGCCCTGGAGGGAGGGTGGGGCAGGGAGCTTCATTAAAAAGAACAGGAGACATAGACGGCACCTGCTCTGAGGGAAGGGGAATACCATTTAATTGAGCTCCTAATTGGCTCCAGGCAGCAGCTTTTTGTGTATCATCAGTGTAAAAACAGCCTTGTGAGGTGGGAATTTAACCTTTTGATGTACAGGAAGGAAATCAATGGTCAGAAAGTTAAAGTCTTGGCTCAAGCTCACACCACTGGTCAGTGGTGGAGACTGAGCTCTCCATGTTCATGTCTGATTTTTAATATCAAAGCACTGGGGAGATGGAGCAGGGGTCTTGTGTGAGGGTGAATCCCTGGGGTCTCTACCCCATAGAAAACAGGTGCGGCTGCCTTCTGCTATGGGGCTCACACCAGAGGGGCTACCCCAGGTCAGGGAGCCCCGGGGGTCACCTTCTCATCTGGCAATGAGACACCTGCCAGGAAACCCTCAGGTATTAGCAGTGGAGTGACCCCTCCCAGAATTCACACCACATTCATTCTCTTGGGCCTGTTGGCTAGAACTAAGAGCTTAAGAGAGAAACACTAATATTACGTACCAGGTACTCCACGTCCATAGTTTTAGTTAACCCTCCCAATATCCTGCAAGATAGGCATTGTGAGTCCCATCAGACAAATGAGGACATGGACCCAGACAGTGAAGTAACTGGATCAAGCCTCCCCCAACTAGAAATTGGAGAAGTAGGGATTCAAACCCAGATCTGCCTGATCTCAAATGCCTTGTCCTTCATACCAGGCTGCTTCCCCAAAGTGGAGCTATGACACTGGTTAAACTAGAAGGACAGTGCTTATTGAAAGGAAATTTAACAGTCAGCTATGTCACAA
Source organism: Pan troglodytes (assembly GCF_028858775.2). Classification (NCBI taxonomy): domain Eukaryota; kingdom Metazoa; phylum Chordata; class Mammalia; order Primates; family Hominidae; genus Pan; species Pan troglodytes. The sequence continues at coordinate 212,447,849 of NC_072398.2, read as the reverse complement.
TAATGTTGCATAACAAACCACCTCAAAACTCAGTGGCTTAAAACAACAAGCATTAATTCTCACATTCACAGGTTTGTAGGTTGACTATGGTTGGGTTAATCTAGGCATGGATGGTGTGATAGGCACAACTCTAAGATGTCCCCTAAGATTCCTGGCCCCTGGTGTACACACTCTATTTAGTTCCCACCCCTTTAGCATGAACAGGATCTGTGAATATAATGGACTAGTCACTACCTTCACAGGGTTATGTTACCTGGCAAAGGTGATGGAATAGTCAGTCACTCTCATGATTATGTTACGTTACATAAGACTTCATCACAGCAGACTGCAATGAGATCCTCCTGCTGGCTTTGAGAAGTAAGCTGGCTACATGGCTAGGATGTTAAGGCATCTTCTAAGAGCTGAGAGTGACCCTTGTCGAGCAGCCAGCAATAAAATGAAGACCTCAGTCTTACACCCACTAGAAATTGAATTCTTCCAAAAGCCCAAATGAGCTTGGGAACAAATTCTTCCCCACACAGGCCTTCAGATGAGATCATAGCCCCTGCCAGCCCCCAATTTCAACCTGGTCAGATCCTTAGCAGAATGCCTAGCTCTTCTGCACTCAGACTTTGACTTGCAGAAACTGTGAGAAAATAAAATGAATGTTGAGTTAATCCATAGAGTTTGTGGTACTTTGTGATGCAGCAATAGAAAACGAATACAGCCAAGCAGCTTTGCTTCAGGCTGCAAGTCTGACAATATTTGTTCTGGGACCCCATTAAGAAGGCAGCTTCTAGGCAATGATTACAAATCATGAGTTCAATGGATGTCGTGGGGGTTCCAGTTCAATCTCCATTTCAAGCTCCTTTTCTTGTGAGATTCACTGATATCCCATGGCCAATGTAAGTTTCATGGCCAAGCTCAAAGTCAAGGAATGGGGATGTATATTCCACCCATCTTAAGGCATGAAAAGAGTATAAATGTCTAATTCTGTAATAGTGAAGAATTAGGACCCATTATTCAGGAAATTTAGGGGAAAATCCCTCTATCTGTTTCTACCTCCTCCACTTCCATGGATACATGGCTGATCAATAAGCAGTTACCTCCATGCTGAGTTTAAAGTTCATCAAACCCCATACCAGCCCTGTCACATTGGTCCACAGAAGATAGGCCTCCAAGAGAGAAATATGGGACTTAGGGGAAGTCCGGCGAATGTCAGAATATCAGTAGGAGTATCGGGATGAAGTTTGTGGGGTATCAGGAGACGCTTTGGACATTTGAACACCAGCAGGAGCATTCCCAGGCAAAAGGGTAGAAAAGTTGACATAGAGGTGGCTGGTTTCCCTGGGACCTTGTGCTGGGTCCCACCTAATTGACCCTACAGATCCCTTCCTCCTTTTGTGAAGCCAGGCTTGAGGTAAGCACTTTAGCTGCCCATACTATAAGGATAAGCTTTTTTTTTTTTCTGTGTCAGGCACTTTACATACAAGATTTGACTACAGTTTCAAGACAGCCGACTCTGGATCCAAGCAGCCTATGTTCCAGTCCTGACACCACTACTGTATAATCTTGAGCAAGTGGTCTAAACTTCTCTGAAGACTCAGTTTCCTCATCATCTATAAAACTGGCATAATAATGGCACCAACCTCCAAGGTGGTTGTGAGGTTAAATGAGATCACAGAATAAAGAAATCAACCTAACTTTCTTTAGCCCTATGTTTTGCACATTTATTTGATCATAGGGCCTTTTATTGTAGGAATGCTTATTAACATTACAGGGAGATGCTTGGAGCTTTCTAGCAGCCAACGGAAAGTGGGAAATCTGAAGAGTTACACAACCACTGATGCCAATGAGAAAATAAGAATCTTACTAAGGGAAGGTTCAAAGATTTCTACCCTTCAAAAGGGTAGGTTCAAATAATTTCTCTCTGGGAAGAGACTGTGTGATACAATAAATAAAAACTCAGGAAACTTGTGAAATGTATAAAGATGAGTTGTGAGGGATTGTTTCTCACAATGGTCTTCAATATAGGTTGACAGCAGTGTAGCAAATATAATCCTGCTGGCAGGTGAGGAGATATGAGAACAGGATATAATCTAGATACTGAATTCTTTGATGTGTTCATTTGATCTAGGGATCATTTGGGAGCATCTAGAGAAGGAGGGTAATCCCATTAAGAAAATCATACTTAACATGACCTTTTAAGAACTAGACTTTTGTTTAATGGCAAAGAACTGAAAAATATACACTCTGGAAAATTTTTAGAGTGTCAGTTATATAGATATTTAGGTTTTTTATAGACAGCATTATCAGAATCTGACAATCTCTATCTTTTAAGGTCTATGTTTAGACCTTTTACATTTAATGTAATAAGTGATGTAGTTGGATTTAGGTCTACCATTTTATCTTTTTTTTCTGGTTTTAACCTCTTTTGTTCATTTGTTTCTGTGTTGCCTTTGTGCTGCCTTCCTTCAGATTATTTTAATATATTTTAGTATTTCATTTTAATTTATCTATTGGCTTTTTGCCTATATCTCTTTCTATTATTTTTTAGTGATTGACCTAGGGATTATAATATACATACCTAACTTTTTACAGTCTACTTAGAGTTAATTTGTACCTGTAAATAAAAATAAAACATAGAAGCCTTACAATCCTTGATATTATAGTTGTCCTATGTACATACATTGAACCCTCCCAGACAATGTTATATTTTATAATCATGTATTTTAAAGAACTTAAGAGAAGAAAAATAGTGTATTATATTTACCCAGATATCTAACATTTCTGTTGCTCTTTCTTTATTCCAAGTTTTCTTCTGGTATTGATTCCCATCATCAAGAAGAACTCCCTTTAACTTTTCTTTCAGGGCATTTCTTCTGGTTAAGAATTCTCTTAGTCACAATAATGAGATCGGGTTGTTTAAAAGCGTTGCAAACCACTGCCTTTAACCTTGTTGCTCCTGCTCTGACCATGTGACATGTCTGCTCCTACTTGGCCCTCTGCTATAAGTAAAAGCTCCCTGAGGTCCCCCCAAAAGCCAAGCAAATGTTGATGCCATGCTTGTATAGCTTGCAGAACTGTGAGCCAATTAAACCTCTTTCCTTCACAAATTACCCAGCCTCAGGTATTCCTTTATAGCAACACAAGAACAGACTAACACAGGGGTGGAAGTGATAATGTGACTTCCAGGCCAAAGGATTAAATTGTCATATATGTTTCTCTAACAATCTTTTCCCCTACTATATTCATCAGAGAAGCTGCATAATCCAGAAAATGCAGCTACATGATGATGAAATCTAATGGATGCAGATGCTGAGACCTATAGCAGACTTTATAAGATAAAAATATAAAACCTTGCTGTATTCAGGAACTGAGATTTTGAAGTTGTAGATTACTGCAACTTATCCCCACTAATCCTGAATAATATCCCACATGAGAAATATTTAGTTTCTAAAGCATGTCTCTAGAGTTTAAAAAATGATACTAAGAATTAACAGATTGAACTACAATGATGAATACATCATTATACATTTGTCAAAATCTGTAGAATGTACAGCACCAAGAATACACCCTAATGTAAACTATGAACTTTGGATGATAATGACGTTGGTGCAGTTTGGATCTGTGTCCCCACCCAAATCTCATGTTGAATTTTAATCCCCAGTATTGGAGGTGGAGCCTGGTGGGAGGTGATTGGATCCTGGGGGTGGATCCTTCATGAATGCTTTAGCATCACCCCTCAATGCTGTTCTTGTGACATGTGAGTGAGTGAGTTACCATGAGATCTGGTTGTTTAAAAGTGTGCAGCACCTCCCTCTTCTCTCTCTTCCTCCTGCTCCAGCCATGTGAAGACACTTGCTCCTGCTTTTCCTTCTGCCATGAATAAAAGTTTCCTGAGGTCTCCCCAGGAGCAGAAGCCACTATGCTTCTTGTACAGTCTACAGAAGCATGAACCAATTAAACCTCTTTTCTTTATAAATTACCCAGTCTCAGGCATTTCTTTACAGCAGAGTGAGAATGGACTAATACAGATGTGTTAAAGTAGACTCATCAGTTTTAATAATGTATCCCTCTGGCAGGGGATGTCAAGAGTTGGAGAGGTTGTGCATGTGTGGGGGTGAGGGGTAGATGGTAACTTTCTGTACTTTATGCTTAATTTTTCTGTAAATCTAAATCTGCTCTTAAAAAAATTAGGTCTATTAAAAAAAACTTTGGGAAGCCGAGGTGGGCGGATCATGAGGTCAGGAGATCGAGACCATCCTGGCTAACGTGGTGAAACCCCGTCTCTACTAAAAATACAAAAAATTAGCCAGGCGTGGTGGTGGGTGCCTGTAGTCCCAGCTACTTGGGAGGCTGAGGAAGGAGAATGGCATGAGCCCGGGAGGCGGAGCTTGCAGTGAGCCGAGATCACGCCACTGCACTCCAGCCTGGGTGACAAAGCAAGACTCCATCTCAAAAAAAAAAGAAAAAAAAATCACAGATTGAGATATTGTATTTTTTAAACCACACATTTTAATGTTGATATCTATTTCTTATTTCTCTGCTATAATGAGAAAATTGGCATTTCCTTCAATGTTTCTTCAAATTCTTACAAAATTTTTGTTACATTATTATTTTTACTTTATTATGCCCATATCAAATTACCTTCTGTTTTATAAACATAATTTTCATAGTTGTTATGTCTTACATGTCTATTTAATAAATGGATTAAATGCCCATCACAAATGCTTTCAACATGGTTTCTATAAAATTTTTTTAAAAAGAATCCTCTTAGTTTTCCTTCATCTAAGAATATCTTTCTTTTGTTTTCATTTCTGAAGGATATTTTTGTTAAATAAACAATTCTGGGTTGACAATTATTTCTTTCAGAAAAGATGTCCCAATGTTTCTTCTAGCATCTATGGTTTCTGATGAAATATTCACAGTTATTTGAACTGTTGTTTGTTCTTAGGTAACATGTATCATTTTTCTGACTACTTTAACAATTTCTCTTTGTTTTTGGCTTGCAGAATTTTTGTTAGGTTGTGTCTGGGCATGGGTTTTTTTAAAATTTATCTTCTTTGGGCTTTACCAAACCTCTTGAACCTGAATATGTATGGATTTTTCTCCATTAAGTTTGGAAACTTTCCAGCCATTATTTCAAAAAATATTTTTTCTGTATCTGTCTCTTACTCTTCCTATTCAGGTATTCCAATGACAGAAAGGTTAGAGTTTTGATTTTTTTTGTTTGTTTGTTTTTGTCCCATAGGTTCTATTCTGCTATTAAACTCATTCAGTGATCTTAAAATACATATATGTATAATATGTTTCAGTTATAATATTTTGTTTGGTTCCTTTTTATAGTTTCTATTTCTCTGCTAAGAATTTTTATCTCTTCACTCATTTTAATACCTTTACCTCATGGGGTATGGTTATAATGGCCCCATTAAAGTCTTTGATAATTCCAACATCTGGGTCATCTCAGGGTTAGCATCTGTTGATTGTCTTTTCCCTTGAGAACTGGTTTAGGGTTTCCTGGTTTCTGGTCTATCAACTAATTTTGGACTTTCTGAATATTACGTTGTGAGACTCTCAATCCTGTTAAAATCCTCTGGAGGATGGAATTTTTGTTTGTTAGGTTTTTTTTAATTGTTTTAATTTAGCAGGCCATCAACCTGTTGATGTTCAGAACCCAAGATCCACCTTGCCTTCCATGAATGATGGCTTCAACTTCAGTCCAGTTTTCAAAGCCTTTGCTATGCTGTTTGGGTCTGTCCCACCCAGAGGTTGGTCTCAGACTTGGGCAGTGTTTTATGTCATCATTCACTTCTCAAATCCTTTGCTTTTTTTTAATATGTATTTCATGCATGCATCACTTGAAGGTGAGCCTGGGACTTATGTCAGTTCATACACAGAATTAGGGGGTTTCCTTCTCCATCCCTCTTCTCTTGGAGATTTCGCCCACATCCTGTCACTTCCAGGGGTCCCATTTTCTGGTCCCTCTGGCCAGAAAAATGACATTCTCTGAGTGTTTTAGCCTCCCTTGCTATCACACAGATGCATGTGGAGTGGGTCTGCCCTTAGGAAGAAGGCACAAGATATTTTAAAAGATTTTTAAAATTCTAGTCATAAAGAGATTCACCATTTGTCTCATGTATCTGGAAAAGAAAAAAAACCTCTAAACTCTTTCCACACTCCACAAAATAGGGGGTCCCTCTGCCTGGCTCCTCTATCTGGGGTGACAGGTTTTCTCTCTGGCCCTTAGGTGCCCACGTGCCACCAGCATCATTACAGAAGTGTGGCTTCACTACTAGGGTTGGTCTCAGAGTAGAGCAGAGAATATTTTAAAAGAAGAAAAAGAGGCTGGGCACAGTGGCTCATACCTGTAATCCCAGCACTTTGGGAAGCCGAGGCAGGTGGATCATTTGAGGCCAGCCTGGCCAACGTGGTGAAACCCTGACTCTACTAAAAATACAAAAATTAGCTGGGTGTTGTAGCGGTCACCTGTAATCCCAGCTACTCTGGAGGCTCAGGCAAGAGAATTGCTTGAACCGGGGAGGCAGAGGTTGCAGCGAGCAGAGATCACACCATTGCACTCCAGCCTAGGCGACAGAGAGACTCCATCTCGAAGAAGGAGAAGAAGGAGCAGGAGGAGGAGGAGGAGGAGGAGGAGGAGAAAAGAAGGAGAAGAAGAAAAATAAAACAAATATTTTTCTTACATTTTCCAGCCCAGAGGGATATTTTTTTCCTGATCCTATGGCCAGAAAGACAGTTTCCAATCTGTCCCACCTGCAGGTAAGTGGAGTCCATATGACCCTGGTCCTTGTGTGTCAGGATGCAGACTCGGTGTGATCCTTTGAACCCTCCATAAACTGTCTGTCCACTTACTCCAGCATTCTGTGCCTTCTTTTTTTTTTTTTCTGAGACAGTGTCTCACACTGTCACCTGGGCTGGAGTGCAGTGGCGCAATCTCAGCTCACTGCAACCTCCACATCCCAGGTTCAAGCGATTCTCCTGCCTCAGCCTCCCGAGTAGCTGGGATTACAGGCTCCCGCCACCACACCCAGCTAATTTTTTGTATTTTTAGTAGAGACAGGGTTTCACTATGTTGGCCAGGCTGGTCTTGAACACCTGACCTCATTATCTACCCACCTCAGCCTCCCAAAGTGCTGGGATTACAGGAATGAGCCACCACGTTGGGCCTTTTTTTTTTTTTTTTTTTGAGATGGAGTCTCGCTGTGTTGCCCAGGCTGGAGTGCACTGGTGCAATCTCAGCTCACAGCAACCTCCACCTCCTGGGCTCAAACGATTCTCCTGCCTCAGCCTCCCAAGTAGCTGGGACTACAGGCGTTTGCCACCATGCCCAGCTAATTTTTTATATTTTTAGTAGAGACGGGGTTTCACCATATTGGCCAGGCTGGTCTCGAACTCCTGACCTCGTGATCTGCTCGCCTTCTTGGTTCCCCAGTTTTGTAGGTAGTCCTAAAAATAAAAAAGAAAACTTTTGCTTCTCTGTAGATAAGAGGTCCAAGATGCAGGTGGGAATTAGGAGCTTAATTTAGGGGTGGCTGAAAAAAAATGAACGTTGGGCTGGTCCGAACTTAATAATGACATTGTGTGTCTCATCTGTTTGAACAGCTTTAAAACAGCTCATCTCAAACCAACATTTTCCTGAGAGCCTGGCCTATGCCAGCTCCTGCCCAAGATGGTTCAGAAACAGCTTAGCTGGGGAGAGACAAGTAGAAAACTTCAGTGGAGCATGACAGAGGCTCTGAGAGGGAGGCCAGGGGAGGAGCATGCGCCTCAGTGGTTCTGATCCCTGGGTCAGAATCCAAACCTGGCAGGCCTCTAAAGCTTACCAGTGGGACCCCACCTCAGCCAATTGTATCAGCATCTTGGTGGGGGGGTGGCAATAAGTTTTGAGACAGAGTCTCACTATGTTGCCCAGACTGGAGTGCAGTGGCATGATTTCAGCTCACTGCAACCTCAATCTCCCTGGCTCAGGTTATCCTCTCACCTCAGCCTCCTGAGTAGCTTGGATTACAGAGGCATCCTGCCCCGCCCCATGCCTGGCTAATTTTTCTGTCTTTTTCAGAGTTGCCCAAGGGGCTGGTCTTGAACTCCTAGGCTCAAGTGATCCTCCAGCCTTGGCCTCCCAAATTGCTGGGATTGCAGGCATAAGCCAGCGCCTGAGGTAGGAGTAATTTTTAAAGTGTCCCAAGTGATTGCAAACTGTAGCTAAGATGAAGACCCCCAACCACCTGGGTAGAGGCATCTAGATCTACCCAACAGTGCATTTGGTCTCATGGGACGCTGAAGGTAGACTGGAAATCAGGGAAATGAAAAGTGCAGGAAGCAGAAGGATCTTCATCAACGTGGGTGAGAGCAGGTGTACTTGCCTGAAAGGAGGGCTGGAAGAGGGGGAAAGACCAATGCAAAGACTCCACAAAGGGAACAAGACATACAGGCCACAAAGTCATGCCAATAATCCTATAGCCTACAGTGCTGCACTAGTTCTGTAATTTCTAATCAAATGTCACTTTCCATTGTCTGATTTTATTATTTTCTTCATCCACTAGCATCCTCCTTCTTGAATGTATGTCCTTAGAGTCTTGAAAATTAGCTTTATGTGTGTTATAAATTTACATCAATGTCTTTGTGATGTAGATTTTCTCTGTTTCTGCTCATTTTCAGGTGGCACTGACCCTCCTCCATGTGACTATATTCGAGCATCACCTCTGTGTGCTAATGAACATTTCGTCACAGTTCACTTCTCCAGTCCCTGAGGGATGCACACCTGAGCTCCCTCCAGCTCCCGCTCCCACCAGAAGTGCTGAAATGAACATCTTCGTACCAGACCCCTTGCAGATCTGACCTGAACATCCAGATGGGGCTGCAAGTTCATCAGACGCTGTCAGATGACCCAATGTTGTCAAAGGAGAGTCTCCATCATTTTCCTCATTTGTGATGTTGGCCCCTGAGGACAGATGGGCCCATGAATCTATCTCCAGGGTCTGGCAAGGTCCATTCACATGGTGCCACCTTTGGCTCCAGGTCTTTCATGAGGGAAAGCAAAGGCAGCTTGAAGTCAGGGGGGCAGTCCACAGACCACCCTCACTTCTAACTGTGGAGTTTGGGCGTTCATTCCCAAGGCCATTCTCAGGTTTGACCATTTGCTAGAAAGACTCATGGAAGTCACTGAAAGTGTTTATACCCATGGTTATGGTTTATTACTGTGTAAGGATACAGATCAAATCAAGGAAGACACATGTGGGGTAGAACCCAAGAGGGTTCCAATGTCAGAGCTCCCATTGTTCATTGCCTGTGGAGTCACAGACAGTGCTGACTCCTCCAGGTATGATGTGTGACAATAAGCAGAATATTGCCAACCAGGGGGGCTTACCTGAGCCTTGGTGTTCTGAGTTTTTACTGGGGAGTCATGGTCGATGCCTGCCTGCCTGCATGGCTGACTTTTAGACCCCAGACCCTGGTGGCTGAGCTAATATTTTCAGCAGGCCCTGTTATTAGTCAGGTTAGGCTTGGCTCTGCTGCAGAGGCAGATAAACCCCCAAGCTCAGCAGCGCTAGACAATAAAGGTTTGTTTTCTCCATTGCGGTCCCATGTCATTTGGAATGCATGGCCCCCAAGGTCACTGGATCTGGGGAAGAGGAGGGAGGCCAAGGCGCTCTGGCTGTTAACCGCCGTGGCCCAGAAGTTACATGTGTCATTTCCTCTCACAGCCCATTGATGGGGATTAGTCACACGGCTGCAACTTACTACTGTAAGGAAGTCTGGGACATGGAGGGCAACTCATGGAATACTTGCCGAATGGAGGCCCAGTCCCCAAGAAGACACCCTCCAATCATGAGACAATCCCTATCCCTTCCTGTCAGCCCAGGGGAAGTGGACAGGCACTGAGTAGGAAGTAGGTGACCTGCCAAGTTCATCCATGCTCCATACCCAGCTGGAATTCCTGGAGGGCTTCCAACGCTCTGTGCCAACTCCTGAGAGTCCGAGAATACTGAAATAATTCAACCAGCGCAGACAGCTGATGAGAAAGGGGCCAGCCCCTCAAGAGTGCAGAGGAAGCAAGGGGAAAGGGCTGAATGGGTGGGAGGGTCCCCTCATCTGTGGCTTCAGCAAGGACCCTGCTGTCTGCTCAACCACCAGGAATTCCAGATGAGGCCTTTTCACAGCTGGTGCCGAGGGGTGGAGGGCTTGCACGAACTCAGAGTCCTTCATGGGGATTAGAAGCTTTGTCTCCATCCTGCTGTCTGGGTAGCTCAGACTCCCTCCAGGGCCATCACAAGGCTTAGGGCCACCCTCGCAATCTGGGCTGGAGGTAGACTGAGGATACTGCTAGGGTGAGGTTCTGGGATGAGGCTGTCTTCCCTGTCTACTTGCAGACAGTGAAGTCCTTGTAGCGATGTCAGAGGAGCTGCTATGAGCCCTGAGGAGCCCTGCTATTGGCCAGGTCCTCACTCTGTGCAGGTGGTCCACATACTGTCCTGGGTCATCTCACTCAATCCTTACAACAACCCTGTCAGCTGGAAATGATTATGCTCAGTTCAGGGAGGAGGAAACCAAGGTCTAGAGAAGCAAAGAAAAGTATTCAAGATGACACCCTGGGTGGTGAAGCCAGGGCATAAACCCAGACAAGAATTCAGTGTTCACACTTTAAAAGTCATCGTAAGATGGAAAATGTCACAAGAGTTAAAGACATAGCCATCACCGGCCTCCACAGTTACCAGCTTACCACCCATCCCATTTCATGTGTCCCCCCACCAATCACTCCTCCACACCCTGGGTTAGGTTGAAGCAAATTCCAGACCTCACATCATCTTTAGATAGTTCAGCATTGTCTCTAAAAGATAAGGAAGGGCCTGTGTTCTTAACTACAGGACCTCGCATGGAGTGGACATCAATAACTATTCAATAAATCTTCACTTACTATCTATGTGAATAAAATCTCTAAGCACCTGTCAAGCCAAAATTGTATTTGCGCATCTCTAAAAGGCAGTCAGGAGTAGTGGGAAGATAATGGGCTTCACCATAAGCTTTGGGTTCAAACCCCGGCTCTGCCAGTTGCCATGGCTATGGGATACTGGGTGAGTTCATGGGAACTGCATGAGCCTCCGTTTCCTCCTATGAAATCCACACATCATGGCACTTTGACTTGTAAAGTAGTCAGGATTCAATGAGCACATAAATGCGGGCACATGCCCTGCAGAGAGCCTGGCTTTCTGGGGTAGTTTGTCAACAGCATAACCCTGAGTAACTCATCGAACCTCTTGTGCCTCAGTCTCCTCATCTGTAAAATGGAGTAATAAGAGTACCTGCCCCAAAGGGCTGCTGTGAGGAGACAGTGAGTTGATCTATGTTAGATGTGGGATGCCTGGCACTTAATAAGTGTTCCATGTGAGTTACTGATCACTAGAAGCCTGCAGTGTGGATAAGTAATGTCCAGTGTAGAGGTTATAATCCTGCAACATCGAACAGTTCCAGATCAAGCTATGCTTAAGATTTGAGCAATGGTTCTTACCTGGGGGCAATTTTACTGTTATCCTAACTGGGGGCAATCTGTTGTCTTACTGACCCCAGGAGACATTTGGCAATGTCTGGAGACACTTGTGGCTATAACAGTTGGGTGGGTGAGCTGCTACTGGCATCTAATGAGTAGAGGCCAGGGATGCTGCTCAACATCCTATGAGGTACAGGACAGTCCTTTCAACATACAATTATCTGGCCCAAAATGTCAGTGGCAAGGTTGAGAAACCCCGGGTTAGAGAAAGGATCGGGAGGGGGTTAGCTCCATTGCACAGAGGCTGGGAGATTGACGCTTCAGTCATCTGGGGCTGTGTCCAGACTCACGAAATTAATGGGATTTTTTCCATCTTCAGCAGAGTAGCAGTTGATCTGGTTCTTTCCGGAAGACAGCTGGATGTGGCAGCACGCCCTTTTTGAGTTGGGTACACTTTGTCTTATGAAGTGTCCTCTCCAAGCCTCTGCAGCTGGTTTGGGAGTGGCCAGGCCCTGGTGGGTGGAGGGTTCTGCAGGACGAGGGGGCCCAGCTCCCTGCCAGAAAGCAGGGTCAGGTGGGGATTTCTGGCAGCAGCTGGATGTGCTTCTGGTCCCAACCTGGAGACAAGAGGAGGGATCTGGGGATAGAAAGCACATTCAGAGAAAAAGCATGACGAGGACATCATGGGCTTTGGAACCAGATGGGCAGCTGTTCAAATTCTAGCTCTTTCAGCTACCACTGGATGACCTTGGCATGGAACTTACCCCCTCCAAGACTCCTTTGACAAGACAAGCAGGAGTTGTCCAAAGTCCCAGAGTAACCAGGGCTTGAGTCCACGTTTCTTAATTCTCAGTCTAGGCCCTTCCCCATGCATTCATTCATTTATTCATCCATTTACTCAATCAGCCTTACATTTGTGATAGGAGATTGGAAGGGTGAAATGGACAGTGGCCACAGAATAAAGGGCCTTGTAGATCCTGGCAAAGAAGTTAGATTTTATTCTAAGAATGAATGAAAACCATGGAGGGTCTTGAGGGACATAATCAGACTTAGAAAAAGTCTGTTTGACTATCGTATGAAGCTGGACAGGCAAGAAGCCAGGGGCTCAGTGACAATGGTGGCTTTGACAGGGTGGTGGCGATGAGGTGGAGAGGAGAGAGATTCAGGACACATTTTGGAGGAAAAGCCAGCAGGTCCTGCTCATGAATTGGGATATGGTGGGGGTTAGGAAAGGAGGGAATGGAGAGTAACTCCTCGGCTTTGCTCCTTTACAGTTGGGGAGATATGGAGGCCACTAACTGAGATGGGAACGGCTGGGAAAGGAGCCCGTCAGGGGTAGGGTGCAGGGGGCAGAGATTCAACAGGTCTGCTCAGCCATGGCAGAGCTGGGAGCTCCACAGGAGACCCCGAGTAAAGATGGCGCTGCCTGACAATTTTGTAGCCTGGAGAAGATGATGCATGTGGCTCTGGAAATTTGGCTGGAATGCAAATTTGATTGAGATCATTTAGGGAGGGGGTAAGATAGAACATGGAAGAAGAAAAGAGGGACTGGACCCTGGGTGCTCCAACCTTTAGAGTTCAAAAGAAAATCAGCTTCCAGCAAAGCAGTCTGCAAAGTAGCAGCAGACGACAGGGGAAGAGCAGGGAAGAAGGATGCCAGAGCCGCAGAAGAGAGGGCTGGGTGAGGCCACACGCCCCGGCACATAGCAGGTCCTCCATGAGGTGACATGTGTAAGGCATCTGGAACATAGCAGGCTTACAGTAATTGGTCCATATTGGTATTAACTCTTAAACATGCTTGGAAGATGGCTGCCACATATCAGTCCACCATCAGCCAATTGATGCTGGAGTCTGGCCCTTGTCTGACAGGGCAGATGCTTTTTGGGAGGACATCGGGTCTCAGGCTCCAGCCCCCACAGCCTCAGCATCCATTCTCAGCTCTGCCTGCCCTGGGGGTGTGGCCCTGAGCATGTTCCAGAAGCTCTTGGAGCCCACGTGTTCTCATCTGTAACATAGGGTTATTGATAGAATGTGGGGACATAATTAGGATTCGAATCCACTTCTGCTGACCCCGGAGCCCACTGTCTTTCCATGACATAGCATGACAGCCATTCCCATAGCAGGAGGGAGCTGCTGAAGGGGCACTGAAGACGGGGCTGCCTGGAGGCGCTATTCTTGATGATTTCTGCCACACAGGGGCCCTGCTTCAAGTACATTGAATCCACTTGTTCTCAATTCTGGCTGCTGCCTGTTAGAATCAGATCTGGGTAGGTGAAGAGGGCAGAGGGAAGGGGGCTAAAACATATCAATGTCCAGGCCTCTCCCCTGCCCCGTTAAATCAGAACCTCTGGGAATAAAGCCCAGGTATCAGGATCATTATCATCATCATCATCGTCATCATCATCATCATCATCATTTTAGGTCCCCCGTTGATTCTGACACAATCCAGTCTTGAAAACCGATGGAGAACCTGAAGCCCTAGAGCTCTAACCCTAAGTCTTTCCTACCCTGAGTTCCTACAGGATGGAAAACAAGGCTGGCTTTCTCTTCCCTGCATAAAAGACCTCCAGAGAGGAAGTGTGATGGGTAGTTAAGAACCCCCAGCATGGGGTTAAACCCTTCTGAGTTACGTTTTAGCCATGTGGCCTTAGTTAAGTTCTCTCCAGCCTGATTCCTGGGAAAGATCAACTCTTCAATAACCATTGCACGACTCTATACAGTTGATAAGGCATTTTGATATACACCATCTCTTTGAATTCTCCCCCACAATCCTGTAAGGAAGAGGGAAATGATTAGTTCCATTTTCTAGTTGGGGAAACTGAGGCTCAGAGATGAAGTCAGTTGCCAAAGTACATTCAGCTATGGTTTGAGTGCGGGTTTTCTTTCTCTTTACCAAAGGGAGGCTGGAATTAAGAAGGCCCACAATGGAGCTTTGCCTAAGACAGTGACTGGAACATAGGAGAGGCTTGGAAATTGCAGAATGAATGAGCTAAAAGATGGGCAGGAGATGCTTCTAAACAGGGTCCTGTAGTGACCAAGGCCCCCACCTCAGTGAAAGGAGAGGAAGAAATTAACCATTCCAGGCAGTGGCTGCACCAGGAACAGGCCAGCCATTTACACGCAGCATAGGGCATTCACAGTCATACTTCTGCTGGAAGGGACCCATTTTACAGGTGGGAGGTTGAGGCCCACAGTCACAGGGTGGACAAGATCCTCTAACTCCTGATCCAGAGCCCCTTCTGACATCCCAGAGTTCAAAAAAAGTCATGGAATTTTCGAGAAAATTCTGGGTAAAGCTTCTCTGGGGAAACAAAGTCCTCATTCTGGTGTTCATCCCAAAGAGAAATTCTGCATCTCTGACCGGTATGTACCAGGTATAAGCTGGAAAATGGAAACTGCCGCAGGAACACTGACTGGTTAATTTTCTTCCTGACATCCAAACTCCCTCACATCCCATGCCAGATTGGGTTAAGTGCTTTACTTATGTTATTTCAGGGGCTGGCAAACTTTATCCACAAAGGTCCAGTTAGTAAATATCTGAGACTTCTTGGACCATCCAGTCTCTGCCAGTTTCTCAGCTCTTAATGTTGTACAAAAGCAGCCACGTGTAAACACATGAGCATGTCTGTGTTCCAGGAAAATTTTTTCCAGCCCAGGCTGGAGTGCAGTGGCACAATCTCGGTTCACTGCAACCTCCACCTCCCTGGTTCAAGCAATTCCCCTGCCTCAGCCTCTCGAGTAGCTGCGATTACAGGTGCACACCACCACACCCGGCTAATTTTTTTTTATTTTTAGTAGAGATGGGGTTTCACCATGTTGGCCAGACTGGTCTCGAACTCCTGACCTCAGGCAATCCACCTTGGTCTCCCAAAGTGCTGGGATTACAGGCTCACGCGAGGCACTGCGCCCGGCTCCAGGAAAATTTAATATGTGCCAGTTAAATTTGCATTTCACATACTTACATATCACAAAATGTTCTTCTTTGAATTTATTTGTCAACCATTAAAAAATGCAAAAACTCCTCTTAGCTCCCAGCCTGTATGGACAGGGGACAGGAGGATTTGGTCCAAAAGGGCCACAGTTTGCTGGCAGAAACCATACAAAGTAGATTTTGTTGTTACCCCCATTTTAAAGATGAAGAAACTGAGTCCCAGAGAGGTTCAGGGATTTTCGTAAGATCACACAGCTAGCAAGTAGCAAAACTGGGAGTCATAGTCAGACTCGGAGTCAGGCAGTTGGGCTCCAGAGCCAGGCTCTTAACCACTCAGTTGCCATATGGACACAGAACCTTCACGTGGAGGAAACTTTAAGTGCATGAAACTGAGGCCCAGAGAGGGGATTAAGGCTGCAACCTAACAGAGACACACAGCGATGGAGAGGCAGAGCCCCGCCTGGCTCCCTGACTCAGTCCAGGGTTGGTTCCTCCAGACCAGGCAGCTTCCTCATTTATTCCAACTAATTATCATCTGTTAAGCAGATCTGGAAATGCCGACATGAGAGTTGGAAGTGGGGGTGGGTGACTGACAAGGCGGGAGAGGGAGGTGGGCAAGAGGGGCCCCTGCCTCCACACGCATCCACATGCACGCACACACACAACGGCTTCCATTTCCTGAGATGTCCACCTGCTTTTATGAATATAAGTGGATTTGTAACAAGCATTGCAGCTGCATATAAGGCATTCAGACATGGAGACAATTTTACTAGATAATAGACTATCATGCAGGATACAATTTAAATTAAAAAATGCAATTTTCACCTTGAAATGAACAAATGATTACAATTTCTATACAAATTAAGGCATTCAGCCTCTCTTTCAGTAGTGGCACCAGCCCATGAAATATGACATAATTACCATGAAATACATTTTCAAATATTTTGATTTTTGTCCGCTGCTTTTTAAAAAACATAGGCCGCCTTCTAGGTCTCCGAGTATGTGTTGGCATTTCCCACCTTCTGGGAAAAACACATTAAAAAGAAAAGCCAAAGTCCCCGAAGATGAAGTTGGCCCCCCTCCCTGCCCTCCCCTCCTCCTATCTCCTCACCCCTCAGAGTTCTCTGCCCTCCCCCTCCCCCTCCCTTGGCTCAGAGATAAAATTGAAAAAAGGCAGACGGAGGAGAGGGGACACAGGCGCCCACCTCCAAAGCCTGAAATTTATCTAAGTTGCCACGCTTATCTGCAGAATCGCATCTGTTGGTTATCACAACGCCAACTGCTCCAACCCTCCATCCCGCTCTTCTCTGGAAATGGCTCCCCCATCCCTCCTACCAATGCATTCCCCCCCGCCTCAACCTGCACTCTTATTTTTTAATTATTTTTCCATTGTGTTGTCTCTTTGTGGCTGGAGATGGAAGGATGAAAAGCCACTGCCTGTGGCTTGATCCAGCCCCATGGAACTTTGGAGTTCAGAAGGAGTGGACAGGGTAGGCAGCCAGTGAGTCTCAGCTACCGAACTGGGTGGAGCTCTCTGTTCTTTGTCCTAGTTGAGTGACCTTGATGAAGGTCATTCCTACCTGCATCCATCTCCTCCCTGTGCCTGTAAACCTGCCGTCTTGAACAACCCATCCCTTTGGTCCGAGCTTTGGGTGGAAGATCTCTTGGGACATTAGATCTGCATCCAAAACACTTACAGGCAGACCTTCGTCCTCTTCCTTGGTTCTTAGTGTTGGTCTGAGTCTTCTGTTCTGAACCAGCATCCACTAGGCAGGCTTCACCACTCCCGATTCTGCATCTGCTGTCCCCAGAACTTGGTTCCTGTCTGTTGCGTGGTCTCACATCACTCTTTGGGCCAGCTGTGCCCTGCCTTTCCCTCCTTAAGGATTATTCTGGCTCTTCCTCCATCCTGGCTAGTCTAGTCTGGCCCGAGTCTCCTCCACTTCAGGGGGTTGTCCTTCTACCTAAACGAAGCCTGTGGAGGAAGACTGAAGATGAGATGCAGCGCTTAAAGCCCATTGCTTTTGCTTAGCACATTTGTTTTGGTTTTCCAAGCATTTTCACCCGCTTCAACATGATCCCATCTTGCCACGGCCCTGTACAGGGGACCTCGCTCACAAAGGAAGCATTCAACATTTTATAGAGGAGTAACCAGGTATTCCAGACCAATGTGGGAAATGACCAAAGCAAGTCCACACTCTCTTCCTCTGACCCCAGCCTACCCTACATTCCACCCTCCCTACTCTCCTTCCTCAGCCCAGGGCGAGGTGAAGACTGGACCACACTCCAGCTCAGAGAGCAAAATGGGACATCCTAGTGGAAAGAGAATGGGTTTTAGGATCAAACATTCAGAGTCTCAGACTCTGATCTCCACCTCTGTCTTGCTCTCTGACCTTGGCCAAATTAATTGGTCTCTGTGCCTCGAGTGTTCTCATCTGTAAGATGTAGAAAATGATCTCTTCTGCATGGAGGCTGTGAGAATGAACTTTGCAAGAGTGTGGCAAACCTTCAGCAGATGTAAACTTCCCCTCTCATGCTCTGACTCCCAGCTTGCTTAGGGATTTTGAGATTTTATTTTTAATTCCTTTGGTTCACTAAGAAAAGCCCAAGCCCCAAAGTGTTCATCACTTAGAAACTTTTTGGTATTTGGGGGCGAGTCAAGTGTCTATGCCTGAACCAGATACCAGGGTATTGAGAGATGAACGTGCCAGCATCCAGGGAGGGGGTGGTGGAGTTGAGGGGAAGCAGGAGGGCAAGGGATGATCATAACAATGTTTTACTAAACACCCACGCTCTGTCGTAGCCACTGTGCTAAGGGTCTTCATCTCGTTAATCCTCACGATCATATTATGAAGTTAATATTAACCCCATTTAACAGATGGAAAAACTGAGTCACAGAGAAGTTATGTCATTTGCCCAAGATCACACAGCTAGGAAGTGACAGAGCTGGGATGTAAACCCAGGCTTCCTGGCTCTAACAAAATGCTCTACTCAAGTATTCTGGGTTGACCAGATGACCATCTTTTCCCAACTATGCATTTTCTTAGTAAAAATATATAAACAAATGACATGTGCCCTAGGAAGTTAAGGCACATCAACAGCTAGCTGGTTAAGTAAGACAAGTACACAATTAGCTTTAAGTAAGATAAATACACAATTAGCTTTACTCCAAGGCAAAATTGACTGATGCCAAGCACAGGAGGCAGGATTGCCAAGCACCCGTGGCACTCTGCTCAGACTATGACCCAGGGAGCAGCTGAGCCATGGGGCTAGGAGAAAGGATAGCACATGCATAGTCAGGCGGTCAGATTCCACTCCTGGTTCTGCAAAGCCCCCCATGTGGTGTGGCCAGATCACCTAGTGACTCTGGGCCTCCCCATCTTCACTGGTGGAATGAAGGGACTGATCTGAAATCAGTGATCTGCACATATTTCCACAATCAACCCTAGGATAGGAGAAAGGAGCTGTGAGTGCCCACACCCAGGGCACGCAGAGTGGGGAAGTAACCCCAGCTAGCCCACCCCAGGCCAACATTTACTTAAATGGTCAAAATGGTCTTTTTTTTTTTTTTTTTTTTTTTTTTTGAGATGAGTCTCGCTCTGTCGCCCAGGCTGGAGCACAGTGGCGCGATCTTAGCTTACAGCAAGCTCTGCCTCCCGGGTTCACGCCTCCTCCTGCCTCAGCCTCCCGAGTAGCTGGGACTACAGGCACCCACCACCACGCCTGGATAATTTTTTGTATTTTTTAGTAGAGACGGGGTTTCACCGTGTTAGTCAGGATGGTCTCCATCTCCTGACCTTGTGATCCGCCCGCCTCGGCCTCCCAAAGTGCTGGGATTACAGGCATGAGCCACAGCGCCCGGCCTAAATGGTCAAATTTTTTAAGTGTCAAAAATGCATGCAAATTTGGCGTTCTGTTCCCCAATGCGCACTATATTATAAAAACGGTGACAGTTCAGTTTGGAATTTTTCTCTGCAAAATTCTATCTAAAACCACTACTACCAACCGCCAGAAAAGTTATATCACATTTTTTTCTGTGGCTTTTTTCATGTCTACAAATTCAGCAAAAGGCCAGATCCTCTGTAATAGCCCCCTTTTTTTTTTAATAAAATAAAATAAAGCCAAAGTTCTTCTAGGACAATTTTCTATCCATTATTATAACACCCACACGTTCTAATATTGAGTTGTTTTTAACACTCTAACATTATAACATTGTTACCCTTGATTATATTATTCTAATGTGCAGACACTGTCTCATTCTAATATTCAACCTCTCTACCACATTGAAAGATCCTCTAATCTTCAATTCACCTGTTTTTAGTATTTGATTCTAAGTCATGGATGGACAGGAAGGTGCTTCCTTGTCATGGGAGGGCAAAGGAGCCCCCAGGAACCTGTGGGAGCCTTTCTGCCAGCACCCAGGCAATTAACAACCTCCACAGCCACATGACTTGAATTTGTTCATCCTGAAAACGGGACAAAATGACTATCTTAGAAGTTGTTTGAGATCCTTTTCTGCAATGTAATAGCAGTTTATAGCTAATATTTGCTGGGTGCTTACTAAGAACTTTCCATGCATTCTATCATTTAATCCACCCAAACACCTTACAGGCTGCTATTATTGTTCCCAATTTAGAGGAAAAACTGAGACTAAGAGAGGTTCAATGACTTGCTCAAGTCTCACAGCTAATTGTGAGAGAGACAGGATTTTAACCCATGACTGTCTGACCTCAGCTCATTCCTCTGTTGAACTAATGAGCACAGATGGAACTTTGGGGAATGAGGAATCAACCCCAGAACCTAACACAGTGCTAATTAAATATTTATTGAGTAAATGATTGAGTGAGTGAACAGTACTCTTAGAAATGGACCAATCCTAGGAAATCTCTCACTGGCATTCAGATGGGTGAAGGGTTAACCCTACTTTAAAGATAAGATGTTTTGCAAGATCACACAGCAACAAAGTGGCAGGAATGGGGATGGTGGGTGGACACGGCTGGGACCCAGGTTTGCTTCACATGGTGGCAGAGCTCTCTGTCCTCCACCCTGCTGCTCCAACAGCGGAGCAGTGCCCAGCCTTGGCAGGACCATCCTGGATACCTTGGAAATTTGCTTGCACTGGCTTCAGACAGTCTTGGATTTAGGTAACTTGGAGATGCTTTCGGGAAACAAGTGTGAAATTTGTGTCTCTCAAGTGAAAGCCCTGTCTGTTACAAAGGCAGGATTTTTAAAACCACAGATTAAAATAAAGCTAATTAGAGGTAATGGGGATGTGAATCAAGAGAATCAAGATCCTTAACCATCTTTATAGCTGCTTCACCATCTCCCTAAAGCCTTAACCATCTTCATAGATCCTTGGCCATCGTCATAGTCATTGGCCACTCCTGGGAATTCAAGCCTCAGAGAAAAACCTATGATAAGGGCAAAGCTCTCTTCATGGAGATGCCTGGGATAGTGAAATAAAATCAGAACAACCCAAAGGTTCAACAATAGAAGGGTGGTTAAGGAAAATGTGGTATTTCCACTCAAGGGGCTACTCGTTAATGTCCATTAAAATGTACATTTTCAACATTTTTAACATAGGGAGATATTGATACTCCACTGATGAGCCAGATAACATAGGACAGGAAACTGGCCCTTATGATGTGACCTCAAGGTACTAGAAGGTAGACTAGAAGGGGCAGTATGAACGTGTCCATAGAAGTTGCCCTGGAGAATGGAATTATGGGGATTATTTTACTCTCCAAATGGATGCTCTATTGCTTTGATAACTAGAAATTCATTAAAAAGAGAAAAGCAGACAAGGAATAAATATAAGAAGGAAGACGAGAAGAAAAATGCCCTGTTCTTGGCTGTCACTTCTTTTGAGTGACAACTTCCCAAGGAAAGCGGAAGTCGCCCCATAGAAAGAAAAGTAGAGGAAAAGGATTTAACAAAATCAGAAAGCTTCAAGCCCAAATGTACCCCATGACTAAGAACCGATAAAAGCCTGCAAAAGAAAACTCCCACCCCATCTGTCTCCACGACCGAGGCCACCATTCATGAGCCATCAGCATGGCTGTTTCTAAACAGAGGATTCCAGCTTCAACACAGCACATGTGTCATGACCTTCAACCATTTTCATGCCCTGCCACAGGACTGAGCAATAATACTTATTTTTAAAATGAATAATACTTGTCAAAGCAGCCATTATGTATTGAGTACCAACTGTGTGCCAGGTACAGAGTCAACACCTCAACATGCTTGACCTTATTTTATCTAGATGGCAACTCACAAGACAGGTGCTGGGGTTGTCCTTTGGAAAGGTGTGCTCTGAGGTTCTTCCACTTTAGTAGCCCACCCGGGGCCAGTGGCAGAGCTAGAATTCAAACGCTGGCCTCTGACCTTCACCACCACCAGACCCAGCTCCCTAGGCAGGAGCTCTGGAAGTATCAACCAACCCATTGCACAGAAGGAAACATTGCTCCTTTTTCTGCTGCCATAAATAAGAATGTGGATGTTCTCTAGTTATTAATTATGGAACGATCTCCAAGATATCCAGTTAGATTAAAAAATAATAATAAAATGCATGGTATACCACTTGTGCATGAAAAATAAAAAAGAATAAATCAATGTGCTTGCCTGTACAGGTATAAAGAAGTCTCTGGAAGCTATGTGAAAAGCTGGTTACATTGGTTACCTTTAGGGAGGGCGACTGGGAGCAATGCCTTTGTCCTTTTGAATTTTGAATCATGTGAATGCATGATATTAAACATATGGAATTTACAAATTCTTAAAATTTAAGGAAAACAAATTTAAAGAACTCATTGCTCTTGAAGGTACAAACAGGTAGACGTCACCAGCCACGTACTCATTAGGACAGGCTCTGAACCATCCCTCCTGGGCTGCCCTTGGGTTTCGCAGCATTAGACCTGGATTTCTTGCCTGTCGTTGCCCATAAAAGCTTATTGGCACCATCAGGTAGTTCTTTAAAGGAGCCCAAGTTAGTGAGTTAGTTCCAAGGGCAGGAACGTATTTGATGGTTGAGATTTGAACTAGGAAGTTAAAAATAAAAAGAGAGACAAAAAAGTTCAATAACATTTGACTGAAAGAGAGAGAGAGGATTAAAAAGGATTTGATCTATTCCACAAACATTACATAAGCCCTTTTGTATCCCAGAGCATTGTTGGGTACTGGGATGCAGCAGGAACAGCACGGAGTTCCTGACCTCAGGGAGCTCACGTTCTAGCAGGTGGAGGCAGATGGTAAGTCGCTGAGAAATTACGTATTGAAAATAGTCATTGCAACTTGTCTTAAGCCTGGCAAGGGAGCAGAGGGCTCTGGGAGGGGCTAGCAGGGCTGCATTCAATGCCTCTCAGGAGGCTACATTCTTACAGCAACCTAAGTGATGTCCAGGAGGCAGCCACCTAGAAGCTTGGGAAAGGCATTCCCTGGCTGAAGGAACAGCCAGTGCAAAGGCCCTGAGGCGGAATCTTCCAGAGTGGGAGATCATGCACTCTGGGGTGAGAACACCCTGACTGTGGTAGGGGTCTCAGCAAGTCATTCAACCTCTGTGAACCTTAAATCCCTCCCTGGAAACGGAATAACAGTAGCTCCAGAGTCCCAGGGCTTTGCACAGGTGCTGTGTGAAGCCCCTTATGAGCCTGTCTCCTCCTCCTTCAGCTTTACCAGTGGTTCCCAAAGTGGCTCCCATCAACGGCAGCATCTGGGAACTTGCTAGAAATGCAAACTACCCAGCTTCACCCCAGATCCCCTGAATCTGAAACTCTGGAACTGGGGACCAGCAGTCTATGTTTTAACAAGCCTTCCTAGTGATGCTTGTTGCAAACTCCGGTACAAAAACCATAGATCTACATTATGGTCACCATCATCCTCTTCACCCTTCTTGTCTAGCACTTCCTCTGATACCATCCCTTAACAAGCCACCCACTTCCCAGTGTCTCCAATGTTGACTGCTAGGCCCTTCTGTGGTCCTGGATCAGCAGCTTTTGCTACATGCCTTCAAGGTCCCAGAAGGTAGATGTCCCTGCCCCTTCTCCCCTTCTCCAGGGACTCACCATCCACACGTGCATCCAGGGGGCGCCCATTTCCTTTATAAGTGAAATGAAGTGATTTAACACACAGAGGCCGGGCACGGTGGCTCATGGCTGTAATCCTAGCACTTTGGGAGGCCGAGGCAGGCAGATCACTCGAGGTCAGGAGTTTGAGACCAGCCTGGGCAACATGGTGAAACCATGTCTCTACTAAAAATACAAAAATTAGTAGAGTGTGGTAGCAACTGCCTGTAATCCCAGCTACTCGGGAAGCTGAGCCAGGGGAATCACTTGAACCAGGGAGGCGGAGGTTGCAGTGAGCCGAGATCATGCCACTGCACTCCAGCCTGGGTAACAGAGTGAGACTCTATCTCAAAAACAACAACAAAAAAAGACAAACACACACACACACACACACACACACACACACACACACACACAGGTAGTTTGAATCCTGGCTCTTCTACTTACCAGCAGTGCGTTCTCAGAAAAGTTTCTTAACCTCTCTGTGTCTTGATGTCTCATCTTTAAAACAAAGATAATACATTTCCAGGATGGTTGAAAGGATTAAAGATATTAATGTAGATAAAGGTTGGAACAACACCTGCCAGGGGGCACACAATTGAATTTTAGAAATTCTGGTTCTCCGGGCCCTTTCTACCCAGGCTCCTGGACTTACCTGCTCCTGTTTCCCTCCGTGTACCTCAGGGACCAGCCAGACTGGGCCACTGTGATTCCCGAATCTGCATTTTTTTTCATGCCTCCGTCCTTTTCCCCATGCTGTGACTTCTATCTGAAACGCTTCTTCCTCCTCACCTACAGAACTCCTGCTAGCCCATCCTTCCCCTCTGTCCTGCCCCCTCTCCATTCACAACCAGGCTGGCCTAACTACCCCCTCCCCCAACATATGACATCCCTCCCTCTCAGCCTTCAGTCCCCAGGTACTTAAATGCCTGGTTTTGATGTCTGGCTTCCCTCCTAGTATGTGAGTTCCCTGAAAGCAGAGTTTAGGTCTTATTCATCTTCATAACCTACATCTGGCTCTTAGTAAGTGTTTAATAAACATTCATGGAGTAAAAATTAGGAGTGAATTTTTAAAAATGAATTAGAGTTACAGGGACCGACAACTCAAGATCTTTAAGATACAGTAAGTAACATTTAGAGATGGCAGAAAATTACATACAACACGATCCCAGACAGTGACCCTCCGAAAGCTGTATTTCTGGATGTGCATTTATATATTGTGTGCAGGGTATCTGGAAGAGTAACCAGCAGTAATACCAGGGCTGGAGTTAGGCAGAGAGACTCATTTCAATGGTGGGTGAAGGGTTTGTCTCCCTGTCTTGTTTGAATTATTACCAAGAGAATGAAGAATTTGTTGTGTACTAAAATCAAAGAAAAGAGTTCTCCTATAAAGAGTTGATGTGGAAGCCTTCCCTCCCCCCGCTTCAGATCCATCCTACATCTGCAGGGGGCTGGGGAGGCCAACAGGTCCTCTGGGCCTGTCCTCCCTGCCCCCCCCCACCCCCCCCACCATCCTCGCTCCCTCCTTGGCTGAGGTGTGATGGACTGGTGAGCAGGACAGCGCTGATGGGGCTGCTTTGGGAAGGGTGGTCAGGCCAAGGGGTGCCTCAGTCACCTGGGAAACAGCCAGGGAAGGAGAAGATCAGTGGGTGTGGATGGAAGGAAGAGAGAAAAGGATGGAGAGCCTTCTGAAAATCACTGAACCAGCATTTAGTGAGCATTTACTGTGTTCTGGGAGCTTGCAAGGAACCCAACAGGCCTTGCAAGGAACCCAACAGGCCTTACGTTTCAGATGGAGAAACTGAGGCCCAAACATGGGAAGGGGCTTGTCTAGAGGTAGGCCTGGGACTAGAACCCGGGTCTCTCTGCCCTGAGTTCTTCACTGAGAGAGTGGCTCCCAAGGCAGGCCAGGCCTTTCTTACAGACTCCAGGAGATGGGCTGCCGCACCTCTGGCTGCGTGGGCGCTGGCCCACAACCCCGGAAGGCAGGAGGGAAGCACCTGCCCTTTGTCAGGCTCCTACTACATACCAGTTCTCCCCGGAACCCTGAAAGGTAGGCACAATTATCTCCATTTTACGGATGAGAAAACTGAGGTTCCAAGTGATGAAGTGACCTGCCCAAGACTGTTTGGTGAATACCTGCTATGTGCCACTCCTACTATGTGCCAAACTAGCCCCCACCTACTGGTCTTGGAGCCTTGCTGGGATATCCTAGCTGGTTCAGCAGGTGAGGAAGACAAGGCTCAGAGAGGCTCAGATGAGGTTGTGTCACCCGAGGTCACACAGCCAGCACATGTGGGCATTCTCACCCTCACCTAGAGAGAAGAGGATGCTTTCTGGAAAAGGTAGAGTTGGTTGGACAGGGGGTACCTGGGTTTGGGTGTGTCTGTATATCCCTCCGCTGACCCTAGACAGTGGGGCTCCTACCTCATTTCTGTCCTCCGTGCCCCAGTCCTTGCAGCTGTGCCTGCCCCTTCTGGCCCCCTCAACTGTCACGGATTATGCCAGGGACCCTGGGGACAGGGGAGCAAACATCTGGATCCTGTTACAGGGCCTAGCTGGAGGTATGGGGGCAGGGGTGCGAAGCCAGTGGAGCAGGGGCTCTAAATGAGATTCAGAATCTCAGCAGGGCCCTAGCATGGGTGGGTGAGGGGCCGAGGGGCCGCAGATCCGGGCTGGGCAGGAAGGTGGGATCAGAGCAGACCAGCAAACCCTTCCTGAGCCGCTGGGGCCAGGCAGGAGGCAGGATTATGGAATTAGTTCAGGAGGCAGTTTGGGGCAGGGGCTGGTGATGGTGGCCCCGGGCAATTGCCCAGCCAGGTTGTGTCCACCTCCCAGTGGGACACTGGGAGTTCAGTGGGAATATGGTTTGGTTTAGAGGCCAGCCCTTAAGGACAGGTCACATCAAATTCAGCCTGAAATTCCGGGCCAGTCAAGGCAGCCCCATTGTGTAACAAAGTCAACAGGGAGCCTGGGAAGGGCTGTGCAGGGAGCACGGATGGAGGTCCTCACCATGGGGGTGTCCAAGGGGCTTCACTGTTGCTACCCAGTATGGCCCGCTCTGTGTTGGCAGATTGGGAGGATCAAAAGAAGAAACCCCGCAGTGGGCACCACTTTCAAAGCACTTACTGTGCTTGGAGAACATTTGGTGTTCAAGAAAATGCCACAGTGTGGGCATGGTGAGTGTCGACTTGACAGATGAGAAAATAGAGGCTTAGAGAGGTTGGTGAAGAAACAACTCCCTGGGAGGAGGTGAAACTCAAGCTGGAACAAGAGAGAGAGAAGGTGGAGAAGGTATTCCAGGCAGAGGACACAGCAGAAGCAAAACCAAGGTGGCAGGACAGCCCATGCATTGGGTGGGTGCCTTCTGGGGAAACAGAAGTTTCTCTTGGGCAGGGTAAGAATTCAGACTGGACAGTGAGGAGGGAGGTTCAAGACTGTTTCTGAAGTGCTTTGAATGTCAAGGTAAGCGGTTTGGACTTTGTCTTGGAAGCAAGAGGGAGCCATCGAAAGTTCGTAAAAATGGCAGTGCCACGATTAGAGATGGGCTATCAGGAGAGTCACGAGGGCAACTCTCACCAAATGGGTTAAAGAGAGGAGACAGTGAACATGGAGAGGCAGGCGAGCAAGGACTCTGTTCACGGGGCCCTGAACGAATGGGCTACTGCACAAATACATCATGAAGAGGAGGAAATCAAAGAATAATTCTGATTGAAATTACAGTGGTGTTAGGCCATTCTTGCATTGCTCTAAAGAAACGCCTGAGACTGAGCTGGGCACATGGAATCATGCCTGTAATTCCAGCACTTTGGGAGGCTGAGGCAGGAGAATCACTTGAGGCCAGGAGTTTGAGACCAGCCTAGCCAACACAGTGAAACCCCACCTCTATCAAAAAATGCAAAAATTAGCCAGGTGTGGTGGCACATGCATGGAGTCCCAGCTACTTGGGATGTTGAGGCAGGAGAATTGCTTGAACCCATGAAGCAGAGGTTTCAGTGAGCCGAGATTGTGCCACTGCACTCCAGCCTGGGTGACAGAGTGAGACCCTGTCTCAAAAAAAGAGAAATACCTGAGACTGGACAATTTATAAAGAAAGGAAGTTTAATTGGCTCACGGTTCTGTAGACAGTACAGAAAGCATGATGCTGGCATCTGCTCAGCTCCTGGGGAGGCCTCAGGAAGCTTTTGCTAATGGCAGAAGGTGAAGCGGGAGCAGGCACATTACCTGGTGAAAGCAGGAGCAAGGGATAGGAGGAGGCACCACACACTTTTAAACAACCAGATCTCAGGAGAACTCACTATTGCAAGGACAGCACCGAGGGGATGGTCCTAAGCCATTCATGAGAAATCCACCCCCATGATTTAATCACCTCCCACCAGAACTCACCTCTGACACGGGGGGCTACCTTTCAATGTGAGATTTGTTGGGGACACAGATCCAAACCATATCAATCGCTTAATGTTTACTGTGAGCTTCCAAGCTTACTGAGTTCCAACATCTACTGAGCCTCATTCTGAGTGCGTGCAGTATCTGCCTGGGAAGCGGTGTTAGCATCCCCATTCAATAAATAAGGACGCTGAGATGCATAGGGACCACTTGCCAGAAGGCCACAGAGCTAAGAGGCAGCTGAGCTGGGGCTGGGATGGAGGCCTCCTTACTCTCCCAACAGTGCTGTTTCCCCGGACCACACTCTCTCCCCACAAGTGTGAGGTGCCAATAGCCAAAGTGGAGTGGTGAGATCTAGGCCAAGGGCACTGGTACCTAAAGGGGCAGAGCTGGACACCGAGGCACTGACGCCCAGCTCCCTACATTCCTGAGCCTTCCAGGGCCAAGTCTGCCCTCCAGATGCTTGGACCTAAAGGCGCTGGCCATGGGACAAGCCTTACATAAGGCCTATGTGAGACAAACCTCGGATCATGGGACAAGTGGTTACAGATGGCAGCAAGAGGACAGGGGATATTTACTCCCACTCTGTCCTTAATCTAGAAAGACTTCCTAGCCAGAGTGGAACCTCAGTATCATGGTTAAGATCATGGATTTTGGAGTCAGATAGATCTAGGTTTGAATCCAGGCTCTTCCTTGTACCTGCTGTGTGACCTTGGGCAAATTATTTAACCTCTCTGAGCCCAATTTCCTTATCTATAAAAAAAGAATGATGATGCCTTCCTCTCAGAATTTTTGTGAGCATTACATAAGGTAATAAATGTAAATCACTTAGCTTCAGGACTGGCACATAGTAGATACACAATAAATAATAGTCAGATTAGAGCCTGGGGACTCACCCCCATGACCTTGTGACACCATGGGTGATCCCAGTTGGATCTAAGTTCCTTGGGGATGTCTGAATTCCTGATATCATGTGGTGGCATTGGCACGTCCCAAGGCAGGTGTGTGCCCATCCTAGGATGGGGCTGCAGGTATTCCAGTTACCTACATCTGGGTCCCAGGCCAGTGCTTCTTGGGGGCTGGGGTGAGGATCAAAATAACAATGGCGGTGGTGGGGGTGGTGACAAGGAGGATGTCAGAGGTGATGAAGTCTTGTGGAACCCTAATCCGAGTCCTTCCCTCACCCCACCCCCACACTTTTAGTAAAAATTTCAACACTGACTGAGCCATTGTTTGCACTGTTTTCAAAGCTTTACATGCATCGGCACATCAATCTTCCCAGTATCCCTGTGAGGTGGCTCTGTGCCATCCCCATTTTCAGATGAGGAAGCAGAATGGCTTGCCCCAGATCCCATAGCTGTAAGTAGCAGATCCAAGATGCTAACTCAGGTCTGTTTCATTCTGGGGCCCAGACACCTGATCTCCCAGAGCTGCCTCCTCAGCCCAATATTCAAAAGTTCATGCCAACACTGCTCAGATTTTAAGAGTGGAATTGGCCAAGCGCGGCGGCTTCTGCCTGTAATCCCAGCACTTTTGGAGGCTGAGGCAGGTGGATCACTTGAGGTCAGGAGTTCAAGACCAGCCTGACCAATATGGTGAAACCCCGTCTCTACTAAAAATACAAAAATTAGCTGGGTGTGGTGGTGTGCTACGTAATCCCAGCTACTCAGGAGGCTAAGGCAGGAGAACCACTTGAACCTGGGAGTTGGATGTTGCAGTGAGCCGAGATCGCGCCACTGCACTCAAGCCTGGGCAAAAGAGCGAGACTCGTCAAAAAAAAAAAAAAAAAGTGGAATTGTAGAGAGTTTTGCAGTATTCTTTGGGTTTCCAGAAAGACAGGTTGGCAGGCTTCGAGGAGAGGGTACTCTTCTCCTGCCTGCCTGTTTGTGAAGCCCATCAGAAAGGCAGAAGGTCTGGTGTTTAAGAACCTGAATGCTGAAGCCAGACAGTTTGGGCTTAAATCTTCCCTCTGCCGTTGACCTCTGCATGTCCCTGGGAAAGTTGCCTAATTTCTCTGTGCCTCTAATTCCTCATCTGGGTAAATGGGGTTCATGATCATGCCTGGATCTCAGAGGTGTCCTGGAGGTTAAATTTTTAGATGTTTTTTAATGCTTGTAATGTGCTTATAATGTTGCCTGGTAGACAGCAAGCAATAGGGGTGTCCCAGGCTAGGTCTCAGCTATCAGGGCCATGTGGTTCTGGAAGGCAGAGGACACTTGGCTGAAATGGAGCCATCAGGGAGTGCAGAGACCCAGGCCATCAGCAAAGGCGTTGATGTCTCAGGATCTAAATTTTTCATTCCCACTCTACCTGCCAGGAAGCCCTGCTTGCCCGCTCCCTCTCCTCCACCCCTAGTCCAGGAGGCCACCAAGACCTGAGACTGCCTGAGAGTCCTAGAGAGCCCCAGATGCGAGGTTGCACGCTGATTTGGAGGCCCAAGATGTCAAGCCAGCCCCCAACTAATCTTTGTTTCTGAAGCCAGTGGAGCCCAGCTGCCCAGCCTTGGGTGGACCACAACCACGACAGAAACTGATTAAGTTGCTCTGCAAGTGTTTGCTGAGTGCCTATCGTGTGCCAGGCACTGTCCTTGGCACTGGAGATCAGGCTGCAAACAAAGTCTCTGCTCACATAGAGCTCACATCGTAGCAGAGTCAGTGGTGGGAAATTAAAGAAATAAACGAGTGTGGCCGGGCGTGGTGGCTCACGCCTGTAATCCCAGCATTTTGGGAGGCCGAGGCGGGCGGATCACAAGGTCAGGAGATCGAGACCATCCTGGCTAACACGGTGAAACACCATCGCTACTAAAAAAAAAGAAAAAAAAATACAAAAAATTAGCTGGGCGTGGTGGCAGGCACCTGTAGTCCCAGCTACCCAGGAGGCTGAGGCAGGAGAATGGCATGAACCCAGGAGGCGGAGCTTGCAGTTATCCGAGATCGCACCACTGTACTCCAGCCTGGGGAACAGAGCGAGACTCCGTCTCAAAAAAATAATAATAATAATAGATAAAAAATAAAAATAAATAAATAAACGAGTGTGAGATTTAATATGATAATTTGAGGAACTGATAAGTATAGTGAAGAGAAACAGAGTGGGTCAAAGGCTGGAGAGGGAGAGGGAATCTTGGGAAAAGAAGATTGTAGACATCTGGAAAAACGACTTAAAAAGAACTAACTTTTCTGGTCTTCCACGAAACATTTGCTCAGGAAAGTGAACAGATTCAGGATACATATAAAAACTGGATTCTTGGTAGGAAACCCTTTTGTAGAATCAAGAATCACTTGATCAAATGCCCTTAAATGATAGCCAGTTATAGGCACGAGCTCAGTCTACCTTGTTAAACCCATGACAGAGCCTCTACCCTTCTAAGCCTCAGTTTCTTCAGCTGTAAAATGGGATCACAAGCCCCTACTGGTGGAGTGGTTAGCCAAGCTCAAGGAGATAGTCTGTGTTGAGCCTTCACACAGCCTCACCCCAGCCGGGCACTCACTGTTCACTAAGCAACATTGTTGAGCGCCTGCTGGATACACTGCAATCCAGCGTCTCAGGACTTCTTCCTTCCCCAGGTCTGCCATCCCCCTTCATGCCCAGGTCTCAGTGGTGCCTGGCGCTAGGCTGGCCCGGCATCCCCAGGCAGGAAAGGGAAGCGGCTCCTTTAAGGCAGGCCCCAGCTGGGCCGCCTGGATATTGGAGCATGGACGAGATTAGGTGGCGGAGGCGCTGGCCGGGCCAGATGCGCCTGAGCGCGGCCTCGTTATGTATTCATGAGCTGTGAGGAAAAGAAATAAAAGGATTCATTATCGTCCAAACTGTTACTAATGACATGTACCTGGAGCCCGTGCACCTCTGGAAATCTAATGCGACACACTCCGAGAGAAAATGTATTCCCGGGCTCGGCGCCGCGGCCGACGGAAAATGTCCCCTCCCCGCCCTTCCTCATTGCCATTCACTCAGGGCGACATTTACAATTCTTCTGCCATTATGTCCGACCAGGGCCTCTGAGCCTCTGTCACGACCTGCACATTAGCTGAAAATTGGAAATTCCACAGCGTGGCCGTGGCCATGGCCGTGGCCGCGGTGGGCTGGGCCAGAGCAGGGCTCGGAAACCGAGAGGCACAAGGGACTGAGCAAGAGGGGCGCCCAGGGGCAAGGCGAATGGACAAGGGGAGGAACAGTGCTGCTGGCCTTTAGGGGTCCTGCTGGCTCCGATCTGCCCCCCAAGCTGGCCACCCACCATGCCAAGCCCAGCCTCGGGGTGCCCAGGGTGGCAACCCCAACCCCTTTTACCTCTTCACCTTTGTTCTCTCCCCACCCCTATCCTGCTCTGAAAGTCTTCTGCCTCCCACATAGCAATCCCAATCCTTTGCTCCCTTCAAAGACCCAGTAAAAATATTAACAACACAACAAGAGACATCCGTCTGAAGCTTATTTTGCAAGATAAACCTGTCTCAGGTGCATTATAAAAGCATTGTCTCAACTGATCTTCACCACTACCCTGTGAGGTGAGTTCTATTCTGATCCCCATTTTACAGAGGAGAAAAACTCAGACTTGCAGAGTAAAGGGACTTGCCCACAGTCACACAGGGAGAAAGGAACAGAGCTGGGATTTGCCCCCTGGCTGGAGTGATTCCAAGACTTGGGCCTTGTCCTAGCACCACATGGGAACTCCAGGCTCCAGGCTCAGCTCCTCCAAGAAGGCTTCCCAGGCAGCTCTCTGACTATTGAAGTTAAATCCTTGGGATGGGAGCCTCTGGGCTCCCATGTGACAAACTATGGGCCTCTGTTTAATGCACCTTCCTGGGAAAGACACAGCTGCCCATCCAGACTGCTGTGCCCCAGAAGGCAGGTGCCCATCAGCTGAACCTTCTGTGTCTGCTTGCAATGTTTATCACTCAGTACGTGCATAGCTAAGTCCTGTGGAGTATACGTCTGTCCCATGTGGCTTCAGAGGCAGAGCTGGGATGGAATGGGGCACCCAGGGAAAGCGGATTTGGGCCTTATCCAAGGAAGAGCTTTTAGTAGAAAGGACAAATAAAAAACAGTATTTCAAATAGAAAATGAATAGTGTATTAGTCCATTTTCACGCTGCTATAAAGAAATGCCTGAGACTGGGTGATTTATAAAGGAAAGAGGTTTAATTGATTCACAATTCAGCATGGCTGGGGAGGCCTCAGGAAACTTACAATCATGGCGGAAGGTGAAGAGGAAGCAAGTCACCTTCTTCACAAGGTGAAGGAGGAACTTCCAAGCACTTATAAAACCATCAGATCTCGCGAGCGCTCCCTCACCATCATGAGAACAGCATAGGAGAATCACCCCCATGATCCAAATCGCCTCCCTCCTTTGACAGGTTAGGATTACAAGTTCCCCCCTTTGACATGTGGGGATTACAATTCGAGATGAGATGTGGGTGGGGACACAGGCCAAACCATATCAAATAGCTTTTCAGTGTAAATATATCTCAAATATCATTGTTTATTTGAAATTCAAATTAACTGGGTGTCCTGTCTTTTGATTTGCTAAATCTGGTAGTCCGAGCTTGGAGATACCCCAAGCAAACCCACAATGGGCCTGACTCACCTAGGAGATTTGGGGTCAGTGCCCCAGGCCACTAGATCCTGAACTGTTAGAAACATCAGCCAGAGATTCTATTCCCCAGACTTCCTTTCATCTAAGTGTGGTCACATGACTAAGTTCTGGTCAGCGGAATGCGAGTAAAAGTGATACCAGACCCTTCTGGTTAAAAGGAAAGGACAGACCTTTATCTTGCCCTTTCCCCCTTCCTGCTTGCTGGGTTGCAGAAGAAATGGCAGGAGCTGCAGCAGCTATCTTTGACCCGGAGGTAGAAGCCACATGTTGAGGATGACACAGTTGTCCCTAGTAGGCCTGGACCACTTACCTCTGGAGTGTTATTCAAGGTAAAACAAACAAATAAATAAACAAAAAAGAGCTAATTGTTTAAGCCACTGTATGGTTGGGTTTATTTGTTCTAGTAGCTTAGACTGTACCCCTAACTAACACATTCTCCCACCAAAATGTCAGCCCCCAGGAAGGTGAGGACTTAATCATTCAATGTGCTAACACCAACACGTGTCACCAAGTAGATCCTCAATAAATGCTTATTGAACAAATAAATGAATGAATGGCCTAGATTACCTCTGAGAGTAAATAAACAGCTGACTAATTAATTAATTATACTAACTAGCAATTACTGAATGCTCACAAAATTTTCTTATAACCACTGACTGCTTCGATCCTCACAACCCTATGATGTAGGAACCATTCACATCCCCACTTTATAAATGAGGACACTAAGGTGGCTTGGCCTAGTTTAGAGAGCAGGTGAGTGATGGAGCCAGGGTGCAGTCTGGCTCCGGGGCCGTCTCGCTTAAACTTCTCTCCTGCCTCTCTTTAGAAGAAAAGATGAGCCAGTGGGTGAATGAAAGGGCAACTCTCTAACTTTGTTTATTCAGCAAATCTTTTACTGAGTGTGACATGTACCCGGAGCCTGAGCACCTCTAGAAATCTAATCTAGGGCACTGTTCTAGAAGCTGGGAATTTAGCAATAAACAAGACAAACAAAAATCCATACCTACAGTGCTTATATCCTAGCTGGGCAGACAGGCAATAAACAAGATAAACAAGCCAAATGGATAGTGTTACTATAGAATTCTGTTTATATGAAGTTCAAGAACAAGCAAAACTAATCCATGGGGATAGATATCACGGCAGTGGTTGCCCTCGGAAGGAGGATTGGAGGAAGGGGCTCTCTGGGGTGGTGGAAATATTGTTTATCTTGTTTGGATATTGGTAACATAGAGGTAGCTTTTTTTTTTTTGAGATGGAATCTCGCTCTGTTGCCCAGGCTGGAGTGCAGTGGTGCCATCTCAGCTCACTGCGACCTCCACCTCCTGGGTTCATGCCTCAGCCTCCCAAGTAGCTGGGATTACAGGTGTCCGCCACCATGCCCAGCTCATTTTAGTATTTTTTAGTAGAGATGAGGTTTCACAATGTTGGCCAGGCTGGTCTCAAACTCCTGACCTCAGATGATCCGTCTGCCTCAGCCTCCCAAAGTGCTGGGATTACACACGTGAGCCACCGTGCCCAGCCGGAGGTAGATATTTACCAAAACTCATCAAACTTTATATGTAAGGCCTGTGCATCTTACTGTATGTATATAAAGTAAACCTCAGTCGAGAATCAGTAAAACCAATATATATAGAAAATAGATATAATATTGGGTGGTTCTAAATACTAGGGAGAAAATAAGAAGAAAACCAAGGTAGGGTAGGGAGATTTTACATAGAGTGTCATGGAAGGAAGGAAGGAAGGAAGGAAGGAAGGAGGGAGGGAAGGAGGGAAGGAGGGAAAAAGGGAGGAAAAGAGAGAGGGAGGCAGGGGAGGAGGGAGGGAGAGAAAGGGGGAGGGAAAGAAAGAGGGAGGGAGAGAAAGAGAGAGGAAGAGAAGGGGGAGGGAGGGAGGGAGGGATGGGCAAATGAGGGAGTAAAAGCCACGTCTTGTCCAGAAAGGAGCACTCCCCGTGAACAGGGATTCATGCTCCCAGAGCTTCAAGCCCTGGGGAATCAGGCTTCTCCAGTGTGAGAGGGGCAGTGGTGGTGTCTATTTGAGAACAGCCTCTTGCATGGAGTCCTGCTAAGGAGTAGTTTGAGGACAAACCCTAAATCCCAGGGTCTAGGAGATAGAAATCATGGGGCAGACAGACTACTCTGCTAATTAAAGAAAAGGAGATGTCCCTTAACTCTGCTCACCCTGCCCCCAACCCTAATGTCTCTACCAGCACATTTCCCACCCACCCCAGCCTCCCTACCTCCAACAATAACTGGACATCCCAAAAAACAGCAGTGGGAATTGGAAATCCATATGCGAAAAAAAAAATCGAAACCCTCCTTCACACCATACACAGAACATCATTCCAGATGGATTGCAGATCTAAATGTGGAAGGTAAAACAGTAAAACTTTACAGTAAAACAGAACATCTCTATGACCTTGAAGCAGGCAGAAATTTCTTCTAAAATGCGCTATCCATCAAAAAAAAAATCTAAATTAGGCTATGTTAAAATTAGGAGCTGCTATTCATCAAACAATATCATTAGGAAGGTGAAAATGCAACCTACAGAGAAAAATAAGATATTTGAATATATTTGACAAGGGACTCATATCCATTATGTTTCTTTTTTTTCTTTTTCTTTTTTTTTTTTTTTTTTTTTGAGACGGAGTCTCGCACTATAGCCCAGGCTAGAGTGCAGTGGCACGATCTCGGCTCACTGCAAGCTCTGCCTCCTGGGTTCACGCCATTCTCCTGCCTCAGCCTCCTGAGTAGCTGGGACTACGGGTGCCCGCCAACACACCCAGCTAAATTTTTTGTACTTTTAGTACAGACGGGGTCTCACCGTGTTAGCCAGGATGGTCTTGATCTCCTGACCTCGTGATACGCCCACCTCGGCCTCCCAAAGTGCTGGGATTACAGGCGTGAGCCACTGCGCCCGGCCCCATTATATATCTTAAAAAGTTTTTCTACTAATAAATGTGAAAAAAATAAACCCATAGAAATATGGTCAAGAGATTGGAACAGATACTTGACAAAAGAAAACACCCAAATGGCTAATTAACATGAAAAGATACTCAATGTCACTAATCATTAAGGAAATGCAAATTAAAACTACATATCAGAATGAGGACACAGGAAAAGATACTAAGTACTGTTGAGGATGTGGTGGAGCTCTTCGTGCTCTGCTATTAGGGCGTGAACTGGCATGATCACTTCGGAAAACTGTTTTGCAGTGTCTGTAAAGGTGAACGTGTGCCTTCCCTATGGCTCACCAGTGCCACTCCTAAGTACATATTCAACAGGTGTGCTTATGCCTTTTGCAACAATGCTCGTGGCTATTTATGGAGCCCCAAACCAAAACTCCAGGCCCCTCTTGCTTAATGTTCTCTCCCGCCTCTCTTAGAAGAAACGATGAGCCAGTGGGTGAATGAAAGGGCAACTCTATAACTTTATTTATTCAACAAATCTTTTACCGAGTATGACATGTACCTAGAGCCTGAGCACCTCTGGAAGTCTAATCTAGGTCACTGTTCTAGAAGCTGGGAATTTAGCAATAAACAAGACAAACAAAAATCCATACCCACAGTGCTTATATCCTAGTCGGGCAGACAGGCAATAAACAAGATAAACAAGTCAAATGGATAGTGTTACTGTAGGATTCCATTTATATGAAGTTCAAGAACAAGCAAAACTAATCCATGGGGATATAAATCAGGGCAGTGTTTGCTTTCAGAAGGAAGGGACATATTCGAATGTCCCTCAAGAGTAGAACAGATCAAGAAACTGAGACTTATTCATGCAACAGAATAGAATACTACAAGACACTGAGAATCAGTAAATGAAGATCAACTAGCCATACACAACAGCAGGTCAAGTAGAAGAAGCCACGCACAAAACAGAATGTGTTGTGTGATTCCATGTATAGGAAAGCGGCTATTTTTGAGGGGTGGTGACTGGCAGGAGGGATCGGGGAGGTTCGGGAAACCAGTGATGTTCTATTTCTTGACCTGGATGCTGGCTTCCCAGGTGCACTTACCTGGGGAAACATTTTCCAGCTGCATGCCTACAATTTGTGCTCTTTTCTGTGCTTAGGATGTACAGCAATACAAAATTTTAGAAAAAGACAACTTTAAAATAAAAATCTGTTGCTTACAGCAGGGGCTCAGCTCGCCAGCTCCTTGACATCCTGAAGTGACAACTACTTGTCCACCCTTAGTTGCTGAGCTTTTAATGAGAACTGCCTTTCTTTGTGGTTAGGTGTGTGTTTTTCTGAGAATGGCTTTTTCCTCTTTTCTGTGATTTGTGAGAGAAAGATAGAGAGAGGGAGAGACAGAGTGCTGTCAGAAAACTCCTGTAACGTAGGATCAAGACACTTTTGGCCAGGGAGGGATAAATAGGGTTCTCATTCCACATACCCCATGCTTTGGAAATCACAGATCTGATTAAATTTTCCACCCCAAAATTTATGTTGCTTATCCATCAGCATAAAGAGGTGCTCAATAAATGAACGAATGCATACAAAAATCAACGAATGGCTGGCCATGGTGGCTTACACCTGTAATTCCAGCACTTTGGGAGACTGAGGTGGGAGGATCACTTGAGCTCAGAAGTTCAAAACCAACCTGGGCAACATGGTGAAACCTTATCTCTACAAAAAATACAAAAATTAGACTGGCATTGTGGCGAGTGCCTGTAGTCCCAGCTACTTGGGAGGCTGAGGTGGGAGGATCACTTGAACCCGGGAGGAGAAGGTTGTGGTGAGCCGAGATCGCACCACTGCACTCCAGCCTGGGCAACAGAGAGAGACCCTGCCTCAAAAAAAAAAATCAGTGAATGAATGAAACAAAGGCTCTGTAGCACCTCTGATCCTGGTTACACACATCTGGTGATGGGTAACTTATCCCCTCTAGGGGAAGCCTGACCTGCCACTGAGGAGCTCCAGTTGGCAAAGGCTGCCCTTAATGGAACCCTTGTTCTCCTCTCCATCCTCCTCTTCCCATTTCTCCAACCTTCCTTCAGTATAAACCTCCCCCAAAGGGCATGGGTCCCAGCTGTTCACCCCCAAACACACACACACACACACACACACACACACACACAGAGAGAGAGAGAGAGAGGTTCCCTGTTAGAACCAAGGAAGGAGGGGAGATCCGCTCATGCCTGTGAGTGGGGAAAGGAAGGAAAAGATAATCTGAGACCACATTGTGCATTCATTCATTCATTCACTTACTCGTTTATTCACTTATCAGTTAACCTCTTGGCTCCCCTCTTGGCTC
Organism: Pan troglodytes; assembly: GCF_028858775.2. Classification (NCBI taxonomy): domain Eukaryota; kingdom Metazoa; phylum Chordata; class Mammalia; order Primates; family Hominidae; genus Pan; species Pan troglodytes. Next base: position 212,409,147 of record NC_072398.2, on the reverse strand, counting down.
CCCTTCCTGGGCAGATCTTGAGCTAAGCATTAAGACCTGAAAGGAGGCCAGGTACAGTGGTTCACGCCTTTAACCCCAGCACTTGGAAGGCCGAGGTGGGAGTAACACTTGAGGCCAGAAGTTCAAGACTAGCCCGGAGAAGATAAGTGAGACCCTGTCTCTACAAGACAAAAAAGAAATTAGCCCTGCATGGTTGTGCATGTACCTGTTGTCCCAGCTACTCAGGAGGCTGAGGCAGGAGGATCACTTGAGCCCAGGAGTTGGAGGTTACAGTGAACTATGGTCATGCCACTGCACTCCCACCTGGGCAGCAGAGCCAGACCCTGTCTCAAAAAAAGATAACCATGATGAATAAGAAATCACTTTTGCCCTCAAGGAGCTTCCAGTTCGGTGGGGGTCAGGCTGACATGTAAGAATATCTGTGCATTACCTGGGCTGCACTTGAATCCAGGAAGGTGGTTGATGGGGAGTGGCGGGACCTGGAGCTGATATTTCTCTCCCAGCATCCCCCCACCCCACGTCTAAAGAGGAAAGAGATTCATAAACAAATGGTCACCGACCATGCAGATGCTTGCTGGGCTGGTGAAAATAATAGTGCTAATAATAATAGTAGCAGTTTTTCAAGCAACTAATCTTCAATGCTATTATTATCTTCCAGTTTACAGATGAGGAAGCTGAGAGGTTAAGTCACATGGCTCAGGACACGCACGGCTAATGGGAAAGGAAGTGAGATTCAAACCTGTAATCGTCTGACCTAATGACCAAGGTGCCTCCTTGGAGAGGAGTATGGGAGCATGGAAGGAGGACACCCACTCTGACCTTGGAGGCTAAGGAAGGCTTCCTGGAGGCAGTGGCCCTTGATCTTGTTCTTGAACGATGTTGAAAGACTGAATATACAAATGGACAATGGCCAGACCATATATGAAGACAGAACTTAGCCCGCAACCCACAGCACCCTGCCCAAGAAACAAACTCCCTCATCTGCAAAAGAAAAAACAACCCAGGAAACCAGCCTGCTGGAAGTCACACATGCTATCTCTAGGGACAATCCAGAAAGCTAAACAATAACTTCTATAACAATAGACCCAAAATGGTCAGGCCCTGATTAATAACTGACAGCTTCCCTAATTTTTGTTCCTGTATCCAACTTACAACCAGAGAAAGCCAAATGTGCACCCCTAATCAATCACACGGGATGCCCCGCTTCTAGTTAGCCACCTCCAGCCTCCCCATGCCCATGGCCTCCCATCGGGCCACACCCGAGGCTTCTCTTCCCTCACCACCCCACCGCTCCTCTCTTTGAATCTCGGCCAAAACACAAGTGATGGAGGCTGACTCCCTTGCTACAGCAAGCTCAGAATAAATAGCCTTTGCTTTTCTCATTGGGTCGGTCTTCTTTATTTCCACAAGATGTAGGAGTTTGCCAGGTGGCACAGTAAGGGAAGGAAGAAGCCAGAGAGAACGGCATGTGCAAAGGCACGGAGGTGTGAATTAGCCAACCATGGGAAGTGGAGAAAATAAGAGATAAGGCCAGTGAGCCAAGAAAACTCCTACTCATCCAACAACACCCAGTTTGAGAAGTCTCCTCTATGCATCCAGAATAATAAGTACCTCTTATTATTCTGCAGGGGTACTTGGTCTGCAGGGACCAAGTGAACTTGCTCAGCTGGTACCCACCCAAGACCCCCAGGAGTAGCTTACATCACCAGGTGAGGGTGGTTGGAGATGGGGAGCTCCGTTGCCTAGATGCAGGGCCAAGGCCAGTGAGCCCTTCTTATGCTCCTGCCCTGTCTGGGCTGCCCAAGCCTCTGCCTGGCCCTGCACCCCGCACCCTGGTGCCCCCTCCCCTCATGCATCAGCCATGTCTTCTCCACCTTAGCTGCCCTCCGTGACTGTGCTAATGGGTATGGACTGGCAGCGTGTTGTGATTTAATCAAGGCTGGAGACAGGATTCCCCCCGCTGCCACCGCTTGTACTGCCCGGGGCCCAGGATGCTCAGATTAATTCACAGGATGTCACAGACACTGTTCTGCCGTGCTTGTCATCTTCCCCAGCCAGGTGTAAGGTTTCCCAAGGTCCTGAACATGAAGCCTCAGCACCCGGGCTCAGAGGCTCCATGCTCCATCCCGTCCTCATATACCTCCCCAGCTTAGGGGTACAGGCTGCAAATGAGACACTCCAGCCACGAGGAGGGGCCTGGGGTGGAAGCTCCATTCAGATGTCTGAATCTGGGATGGGCCGTGTGGCACAGGAAGAGAGAGGCTAGCCTGGGATGCAAAAGAAATGGGTTAGATTGTCAGCCCCAGTCTAGAGGACATTAAATCATCCTAAGCTCCCTATTTACCCCCGACCCTCACCCCAATTCCTTCCTCTTTTCATCTTCAACTTAACAAGTGTTGTCTGATCACAGCCTATGGGCCAAGGGCTGGGGATGCTACAGGGAATAAGATATGGTTCCCGGCTGTAGATAGTCAGTGTTCTCTGGGCCTCAGTTTCTCATCTGCAGAACAGGGCACCAATCCCTCCCTGGATGGCTTCATGGAGCGACTGTGAGGATCCTAGAGGGTCGTTAATGTGGGCATAGTGGGAAAGCAGTTGGTGCAGAGAATAGATCACCCAACACAGAGTCAGAGTGTCTGGGTTCAAGTCCCGGTATAGCCACCGGCAAGCTGAGGGGCTGCAGGCAAATTACTGCTTCTCCCTGAGCCTGTCTTCTCGCTGCAAAGTGGGGAGAGCAGACATAACCTAAATAATATCTATTTGTCAAGCACTTACATGTGCCAGGCACTGTTCCAAGCTCTTCGGAAGACATGAGTTAATTTAAGCTCCACAACCTCCCGTTTCATAGATGAAAGAAACTGAAACACAAGAGGTCAAATAGCAGGCCCAAGGCCACACAGCCAGGCAGTCTGGCTCCAGTACCTGCTCTCCTAAGCCCCTTGCTCCGGCATCTCTCACCACCCATCCATGAGCACCTCGGCCCAATCAGGCATCTCTCCGCCTCCCCAGAGTTCACGCAAAACAAACGCCTCTATAATGCTCTCTCAGAGTCCACGGCAACCAGGTCTCATTTTATTTTTACCTTTCTTGGTATGTGTTTCTGTCTTTTGGTTTGGTTTTAAGCATCAGACAGGAAACTCTATCAGGGCAATTGCTATGCCTCCCCCATCCGGTAGCTCCCTCAAACAGGGGCTGATCTCCCCATCATTCTGGGGGTTCCCCAGAGTGAGGACAGGAGGGGAGCTCTGGGTCTCAAGGCAGTTTTTCCACCGGCCTGTTCTTAACCTCCCCAGTTCCCATCAGAGGCCCAGCCCTTCCTGGAGCCATCTGGTCTACCTCCTCAGGGGCACCACCTGCAGGATGATTCTCTCCAGCCGCCTTGGGGAAATGAATATGGTAATACCCTTTCCTAAATTGCTGTCGTAGTTGGCTGAATGTGAGAAACCTAGAGCTGGGGGCATTGGCAGCTCAAGTGCTAAGAGTTAATTCAATTAGCCAGAGCACAGAAAGCTTGGGCCTGCTGTCTGCCTGCAGCACAGACCAGCAGGCTTCCGGGGCACTTTCCACACTTCTGAAATCTCAGCTCCCCTTCCACACCCCATGTGGCTTTCCCAGTCTTCTCTTATCCAAAACTAAGGCTTGGATTAGGACAAACACCTAATGCATGCAGGGTTTAAAACCTAGATGATGGGTCGATAGGTGAGCAAGCCACCGTGGCACGTGTATACCTATGTAACAAACCTGCACATTCTGCACATGTATGCCAGAACTTAAAGTAAAATACATAATAAAATAAAATAAAATAAAATAAAATAAAACTAAGGCTTGGAAGCATGAGCGAGTCCAACTCCAACAGGCGACCTGACATGAAAGGGCCCTGACCCGAGGCCCCTCAGCACATCGTGGCAGCCTCAGGCTTTGAACCCAGGACTTCTGGTTCGAAGTTCTGCTTTTGCATTTGCTGCTCCCCCTGCCTAGAATGCTCTCCCCTAGATCTTTGCCCAGCCCCCTCCTTCTCATCCTTCCCTAATCCCATCATCTAAAGCCCAGGCACACTCCCTCCAGGGCAGCACCCATCCCCCTCCCTGCCTTGCTTTCCAAGCGTGTTGTCTTCCGCGGAGAGGGCCCTGTCTACCTGATCCCCACCTCCCCCCATGTTTAGGCTGCCAGCCCCATGAAGCCAGCGCCACGGCCGTCTGCCTCACATCAGTCTAGGTCACAGCTGTGTTGCCAGCACCTGGCATGTGGTTGTCTTCAGTAAATCTTTGTGGAATGAACAAATGGGGGTCCATGAAGACCCCATAGCCTGGAACTTGGGCCTCTTGTTCTGTGGCCATGGCAGGAGGGATGCCAGGGGGACCAGCACTGTGGGCCGCACCCTTCCCAAAGCCCAGCTGTGGCTGCAGCCGCCTCTGATTAGGCCCCGATTCACAGAGAGGCCTTTTGGCCATCAGCTTCCATTAGTTGCATCAAATTTTAGCTGGGAAGCCTGGCTGTTGCCCAAGAAGGTGGTCTCCAGAGAGGCCTGGGCAGGAGTAAGCTTGGGAGAGACTCAGCATCCAGGGTCTCAGCAATGTGACAGTACAAGCTCTGCGGGAAGGCTGGGGTAGGGTGAGGGAAGGGCAGGGGAAGCTAGGGGCAGCGAGGAGTGTTCCCTGAGTGGTGCCTCTGACATCCATCACGGGGTCAGGAGCTCACTCAGCCTCCCCCTTCTTCACCCTTATTCTGGATCTGCCACCACCATTCCGTGTGACCTTGGGCCAGTCACTTGCCTTCTCCAGGGCTCACTTCCATGACTGCAAAGGGAGGGGATAAAACATTCTGGGGGCTCCCCCAGCTTAGGGATTCCGAGGTTCCATCTGGCTATGATTCCCACATTCCCTGGATGCTCGGGGGTCTCCACGATCTCCCTGCCTCTTTCCCCCAATCACCCTGGCTCCCTGTGGCTGGAGTTATCTTTCTAGCACAAATCACCCCATGTCCTGTCCCTCAGCCTCTGTCTCTGCTGCCTCATCTCTTGCCACTTGCCACCAAATGTAGCAGTTCCTTTAAAAACCAAACATACACATACCACGCAACGCAGCAGGGGCGCTCCTGGGCATTTATCCCAGAGATAGGAAAGCTGATGTCCGCACAAAACCTGTGCACGCAGATTCGCAGCAGCTGTATTTGTTGGAATGGCCAAAAGGTGGAAACAACCAAAATGCCCTTCAGTGGGTACATGGTTAGGCACACCCTGGCTCATCCATCCCATGGAATAATACTCAGCAATGAAAAGGAATCAACTATTGATACATGTAGCACCTGGATGAATCTCTAAAGAGTCATGCTGGGGCTGGGCGTAGTGTCTCATTCCTATAATCCCAGCACTTTGGGAGGCCAAGGCCGATGGATCCCTTGAGCTCAGGTGTTTGAAACCAGCCTGGGCAACATGGCAAAACCCCACCTCTACAAAAACAAAATCAAAAAAGAACCTACAAAAATTAGCCAGGCATGGTGGCATGTGCCTGTAGTCCCAGCTACACTGGAGACTGAGGTAGAAGGATTGCTTGAGCCCAAGAGGGTGAGGCTGCAGTGAGCCCAGATCGCACCCCTGTACTCCAGCCTGGGTAACAGAACAAGACCCCTGTCTCGAAAAACAAACAAACAAAAAAAACCCTGCTGGGTAAAATAAACAAAGCCAACTCAAAGTCACATGCTGTATGAGTTCAATTCTATAACACTCTTGAAATGGTGAAATCATAGATCAACAGATTAGAGACTGCCAGAGGTTAAGGATGGTTGTGGGAGGAAGGAGAGCGTGGTTATAAAGGGGTAGCACAGGGGTCTTTGTGTTCTGTATATTGGGTGTGGTGGTGGTTACACAAATCTACACATGTGAAAAAATGGCAGGGAACTGGCTGGGCTACGTGGCTTATGCCTGTAATCCCAGCACTTTGGGAGGCCAAGGCGGGCAGATCACTTGAGGTCAGGAGTTCGAGACCAGCCTGGCCAACATGGCGAAACCCTGTCTCTACTAAAAATACAAAAATTAGCCAGGCATTGTGGCACATACCTGTAGTCCGAGCTACTCAGGAGGCTGAGGCAGGGGAATCACCTGAACCTGGGAGGCAGAGGTTGCAATGGGCTGAGATCACCTCACTGCACTCCAGCCTGAGCAATGGAGAAAGACTCTGTCTCAAAAAAAAAAGAAAGAATAAAAAAAAAGAAAAAAAGAAAAGAAAAAAAGCAGGGAACTATACAACACATTGTCCCAATGTCAACTGCCTGGCTTTGATACCAAACTACAGCTATGTAAGATGTCACTATTGGGGGAAACTGGGTGAAGGGTACATGGAACCCCTCTGTACTATCTTTGCCAATCCCTGCAAATCCATAGTGATTTCAAAATAAAGATTTTTTTTTAAGCAGGATTCAAAAGTCTATACAGCATGGCTCTAATGACGGGATGACGGTTGTGGGGAAGGTGGAGGCCGCTTTTCCATAATAACACCATGGTAGACTCACATGATCCCTGAAAGGCTCTTTACAAGCATCAGCTCATCTTATTCAGACAATCCTCCCATGATGTTGAAAGGGATTCTTATTCCCATCTTACAAAAAAGGAAACTGAGTCTCAGGAAATTGGAGTCGCTGTCCCAGGGGCAGAAGAGAAATTTAAGCCCAAAGTGTCCTACTTTCAACCGCCCCCCCCCCGCCCCCCACCTGCCCCTCACCTCTGCTTTAGTCTCATTTGCCATTGGGTGGTGGTGTTTATTTTCTTCTTTCTACTTCTCTGTATTTCCTCTAATAAGCATGCCTTCCTGTAATAATCAGAAGAAAAAATAAGCAGACACTAGAAAGTGTTCCTTGGTGGGTTGCCTGTTTCTTCTGGAGCCTGTGGCACCACAGTCTACGATTTCTGTCTCCTTGGCACTCTCCTGGCTGCCCAGGATGGGAGCCGCCTCCAGGGCCTTCTGCCACACGCATCCCCACTTGCCCACTGTAGACAGTGGGGTTTGCAGTCAAAGCCCCAGGGCTGCTCACACACACTAGGAGCCCTGGCACAAAACTCTTAACCTGGGAGCCTCAGATTCCTCATCTGCAAAATGGGAATTAGTAATACTTCCCGCTTGTCAAGGTTGTTGTGAAGATCCAATGGAATAAGATGGTAATATTCCACCGATATTTGCTGTGTGCCTACTGTGTGAGAGCATTTGATCATTTGCAAAACTGAACGCTGCCTCAAATCCCTCCTGGACCACGGTGAGGTAGGAATTGCTAAGTAAACATCACGGCTGTTATTGTTGTTCTTGTCCCTGCCTAGCTGGCGGCAGCCTTGTACATCCAGACGGGCAGTGGTTCCTTGGGAACCTGGCAGAACCGGGTGGAACCGAGCCTCCCTGGGAATGGCAGCCCCAGAGGAGAGTGGAACATGCCACAGCCCACAAGACCCCGAAAGACCCCGCTAGACCCCGCTTTGCCTGCTGGTTTTCTGCACCAAGAATCGATTTTCAAGGGTGTTTCCCAGAAGTGGTCTGGCCTCTCTGGTATCATCATTCATCCCACCCTGGCCGCCAGCCACTCCTCACCAAGCCCTCTCTGCCCTGACCGCCTCTTGCAATTGGGGCCCCCATCACAAGTGAGAAGGGGGAGCAGCTGGGACAGGAAGCCGCTTCCTGAAAATACCCTGACCTCACCCATGAGGGTCTGGATGCCAGCACCCCCTGCCCGCCATGTCCTGGCCTTCACCCCCTGAGGCCCTTGGCAAGGCTGGGCCAGGAATGCCACACTGGGGCCAGGGGAGCCTTTCCCAGGCTGGGGCTTAGAGAAGAAGGGTCTAGGCCAAGTGGTCAGAGCTGAGGGTGGGGTACTTCCTGCGTTCCAGGGGGAAACGAAGCCACTGCCAGCTTCCCATGCCCATCCCAGCTTGCAGATGTTCCAGAGAGTGTTCAGAGGAAGTGCAAGGATTAAGACAGGGAGTAGGGGACAGAACAGGAGAGGATCCACCCAGGGAAGGTGAGAGAAGAGCCCTGGAGAGGTCACAGGGATCAGTGGGAGGAGCCTGGGACAGAGGACACACAGGCTGCCGCTGCTGCTGACCTGCTGCATGACCCTGGGACAGTCACGTCCCACTCTGGACCTCAGTCCATCTGCAATCCAAGGGGGCTAAACAAGACAGTTTATTTCAAGAATTCACTCAGCACCTCCTGCTGCGGGCCCTGGGCTGGCCCCTGGGGGCAGAGAAGCAAAGGAGACAGGCCTCCTTCCTGCCCCCTAGAGCTGACTGTGGGTGGGAAGGCAGAGAACAAATGATTTCAATAAGGAATGTGAGATGGGAAGTGAAAGGGTGCCAGGGCAGACCGGGGTGCCAGGGGCTGGGAGGATGGGGCAAGGTCTTCCTGGGGGATCAGGAGGGCTTCCCTAAGGAAGGAAAGACCTGGATACACAGGAAACCACTGGATGTCCCAGACTCAGGGAATAGCATGGTTGGGACTGGGAAGCTGGTATACGGGGAGGACCAAAAGGCCCAGGGGGGCTGGGCCATTGTCCCTGTTGGCCACAGTAAGGATTTTCATCCTCTAACAAGAAACCACGGAAGGGGAAGATGGAATAGAGGTGCTGCTGTGCCTGGGGCTGGGGCCTTCAGTCCCCTTCTCATTTGCAGAGGTGCCTCAGTGGAATCCCAAGGCCTCAAGGAACCCAGTTGGGAACCACTAGGGCGGCCAATTTCTAAGGACCCTTCTGGGCTCCATGAGGATTCTAGGCCATCCCCAAGCTGCACTTGGGCCCATGCTAGCACCCTCCAGCAAGGCTTTGACCAAGCCCCACCCCAACCCAACCCAAGGGAGCAGCTCACCAGGGCCTCGTGCCCAAGAGGCTCATCACTGACCACCACCCCCAACCAAGTCTCAGGAAGTAAGGAGGGGAGAAGTGAGGTCAGCTGGCCCCAAATAAAGGCTGGTTTCTGCAGATGTAAGGCCTTTCCTTCTTCCTTCCTCCTGTTCGGGCCCTTATCATGTCCAGGTCAGGCGCCACCTCTTGAGGAAAGCTTCCCTGGACCCCTTAGGCAGAGTTGATCCCTCCCTCCCTTTGGCTCCACGCCACTGTAGCCACTGATGATCTCACCAGTGTGTGAGTTCCCAGAGACAGGGGTGGCATGGCTGCATCTGTGCATTCATTCATTCGTTCATTCAACAGGTGCTGGGAATGCTGTGATGAACAAGGTAGGCCAGCTCTCTGTGCTCAGGGTGCTCGCAGTCACCTGTGGCCTAAAATAGTGCCATATTTATCTTTGTACCTCAGGGGCCCTCTCAGGGCCTGGCACCAAGGGCCCCCAGTGAGTCTGCTGAATAAGTGGATCAGAGAACAACAAGGGTGGACAGAAAGAGAGTTAGGGGAATGTGGAAGTGGGGAGGAAAAGCCCCAGTAGGGAAGGTTCTGTGGGCCTCACCTTCCCCAGGTCTCACCCACATCCTAGGTTGCCCCCAACCTAGGGCAACTTCTCACCCAACTCAAGGACCTCGCTTAGCAGCGTTACCGGACACCCTGATCCCCTCCCTAACCCCACTGAACTGTGGCCATATGCTTTCCAGTCCATGTTGGATTTTTCAAAAGGAAAACAAGGAACGGCAAAGAAAGCCAGATCCCAAAGAAAGCACACAGGCATGGCCGCAGGTACAGATGCTTTCAGGCAAGTCTGCCTGGACAGCTGAAGGGATGTTGGCCATGGCATTGTTTCAGCATGGCTGGGCGGGTGCTGCACCCAGAACACAACAGCATCCCTCAAACCACCACCACCACCAACATCAGTAACAATGTCAGCATCAACACCACCACGACCACCATCAAAACCAGTAATAACATTAGTACAAACACCACCACCAACACCATCAGTAACAATGTCAACACCAATACCACCACCACCACCAAAACCAGTAACAATGTTAGCACCACCACCACCACCAAAACCGGTAATAACATTAGTACAAACACCACCACCAGCAACAATGTTGGCACCAATACCGATACCACCACCATCAAAACTAGTAATAATGTTAGCACCAACATCACCAACACTGACACCACTTGTAACCATGTTAGCACCACCACCACCAACACCACCATCAGCATAACATTAATACCAACAGCAACACCACCATCAGCATAACATTAATACCAACACCAACACCACCAAAACCGATAATAATGTTAGCACCAACACCAACATTAACACTACCAGTAATCATGTTAGCACCACCAACACCAACACCAAAACTAGTAATAACAGTAGCACCAACACCATCACCAACAAAAATACCACCTGTAATCATGTTAACACCACCACCACCAACAGCAAAACCAGTAATAATGTTAGCACCAACATCACCAACACTGACACCACTTGTAACCATGTTAGCACCACCTCCAACACCACCATCAGCATAACATTAATACCAACACCAACACCACCAAAGCTGATAATGTTGGCACCAACACCAACATTAACACTACCAGTAATCATGTTAGTACCACCACCACCAAAACCAAAACTACTAATAACAGTAGCACCAACACCATCACCAACAAAAATACCACCTGTAATCATGTTAACACCACCAACACCAACACCAAAACCAGTAATGATGTTAGCACCAACATCATCAACACTAACACCACCCGTAATCATGTTAGCACCACCTCCAACACTACCATTAGCAATAACGTTAATAGCAACACCACCACCATCAACCCCATAACATTACCACCTCCAATAACAATAAAAAGAACACCCTCAACACCAACACCAATAACTTCAACATTACCAGTAGTGACAATACCCCCACCACCAATAACAACATAACACCTACATCACCAGTAAAACATTAACACTACTATCACCATCACCACCACCACTCCTAATAACCTCAACACCTAATAACCTCAACACCAACACCAGTAACTTCAACATGATCAATACCAACAACACGATCCCTCTCTAACAACACTACCAACAGCGACATTAACACCAACACTGTCAGTGTCAACGCCAGCATCAACAACCCCAACACCAATAGCAAAACATGACCAATACCAACACTACTACCAACTACATCAACACCCCAGCATCATCACCAATACCATATCACCACCATCAACAACAGCAGCAACAATTATTCCAACAACAGCCACTGCTACTACCTTAACCCACCTGTAACACCTTCTACATTAGTAGCAAACCCGGTAATACCATGATATCAACAACAAAAACCCCCTTCCCGACACCCCACTGCCACCAGCACTCACTTCGTACCAGGAACTGTGCCATGCACTCTACACACATGATTTCAATGAAGGCTCATCCCAACCCCATTCAGTGTCTCTCTTATTATCTCCAGCTACATAGGAAAATACAGAGGCTCATAAAGGTTAGCCACTGTGTATCAGGACAAGAATGCTGGACTCCTGACTCCCAGTCCAGTGCTCTTCCCACTGTATCTGTGTCTATCTCCATTGCCTGGACATCCTCCTCCAGCCTGCTCCTCTTGCTCTGTGAAGTTGGGCTGAAATTTTCTCCATGGCACACACAAGCTGTGACGCCTTGGGTGAGTCTCTCCATATGTCAGGGTCTTTCTACCCCCTCCTGCAAAACAAGACGGTACATTATTCTATCCCGAGCGGCAGGCAGACCCTGAGATCGCACATATAAGTCTTCAGGCAGGGTGCCCAGGGCACAGAAGGCATGGAGTAAGGGGCAGTTGTTATTGTTATCAGGATTGGCAAGAAAAAAAAAGAGTACTCTCATTCTGCCGACCAGGGCTGAAAGCCTGCATTCATTCATTCGATGTTGGTAGCAACAATCACAGCCTTAACAGCTTGTGTTTATCGAGGACTCACTGTGTTGCCAGGCATGTCCAAAGCGCAGCACATGAGAAAATTGAGGTTCAGAAATGTTAATGAATTAACCAAGCCGAGAAGTGGCAGAGGTGGGATTTGAACCCAGGCAGCCAGGCTCTGCCTGTGCTCTTAATCGTTTGTCTACACCTCCTCCAGTAATATAATTAGCCTCTACTGAGCACCTACTATGTGCTGGTGCTTCTCAGGTATTATCTCTCATCTTCACAACAACCTTGCAGAGCAGGTAATACTGACCCTGAAATGAACTTGAACTTGGAGTCCACCAGGCTCTCGCTGTGCCACGGGGCCCCCACCTCCCTGTCTCCTGGGCCATGGCACTCTGGATACCCAGGGGAAACCATGGCACCCTGGGGGCAATGTCCTCAGGTCCCCTCCCAGGGCAGGTCTATGTTAAAGGCTATTCAGGCACACAGAGGGTGGCTGATTCCAGGCAGGGCCCTCCTGGCTCCCAGAGCTCTTTGGGATCCAAATGCCACCCCCTAACTATCACAGCCCCAGGGGAGCCCAGGGGCCAGGCCGGTTGGTTTTTGGCATCCCCATGAGCAGCTGCCCAGGCAGAAGGGTTTCGTCTTTCCAGGCTGGATGGGAGAATCCTGCCTCCCTCCCGAGTTCTTGTTCCCAGGGAAAGACCTTGGCAAGATCCCTGATCCTTCCCTTCCCTGGGACGGATGGCTTCCAGCTGCCTGCTGCCCCCAGCCTGGGAAAATTCCTCTGTGCTCTGCGGGTCCCTGGATCTCTGAAACCTGAGTGGCGCCTCCATGGCCCCACGCAGGGCTCCCTTGGCCACCATTTTCCTTTAGCACCAAGCGCTTTTGTATTCCCAGCAAGACTCCAGTTACAGCAATAACAGGAACGGGCGACTTTAACCTGGGACGGGCTTAAAACAAAGAAATTCTCAGTCACTTCTCCCCTATGTGTGCCAGGCCCTGTGCTAGGCACCTTACAAATGGCAAGTGGGTGATCCCACATGCCTGTGAGTTTAGCATTTTACAAATAGGGAAACTGAGGCTGGGGCAGCTCTCCATCACTGATTAATGACAGAGCTGCGTAGTGACTCGGGCTGGTCAGAGGTCCACCACACTTTGTCTGTCCAACTCCCTCATTACAAAGGTGTGGAAACTGAGGCCCAGAGAAGGGAGGTAACTTCACAAGGGACACTGCCAGGAGTACCGGGCTGGGTGCAGCCCAAGAGGATTTGACTCTCAGGCTTGTTCTCAGTCTCCCCTCTGCCTTCCTTGGGAACGCATCCCTGACCTCCCCTATTGTTCTCTGCCTTGTTGTTCACCTCAACCCCTCCTCCCCTCTGAGAGCAGAGAGGTTTTCACATGTACCGCTCCTGCTTGTGAACACACAGCCACCTGCAATCACTGTCAACATTAGTCCACACGCATGCCCTGTCTCTAATCTAGCTCCCCGCGCCGATCTCATACCCTATGAGTTTCCCAACATGCCCTGCCCTGCCGAGCCTCTGGGCTTTCACAGATGCTGTTCCTGCAGCCTAGCTTGCCCTTCCCCTCACTGCCCGTGCCACCTCTGCACTGTAACTGCCTGCTGACTGTCTTGCTTTTGAAGTTCAAGCCCTAGCAGGGCCAGGGCTGGCTCCTCTCCTCTCTGGGGGCCCCCAGGGCCTGCCACCTCTTCTGGAAGAGAAACCAGCATACTAGAGCAGTGGGAAAGCCCAGGCTTTTAGGGACCCCCACTCTTATCACAGCCCTGTCACCCTGACAATGTCAGCAATGCTCAGGGTCTGTGACTGTGACAGAGGTTCCCCAGTCCCCCTCCCCACCCCTATCACCCCCTTCACGAGGGACTGGAAGGATCCTCGGTGCTGAGCTTAGGGAGAGTGAGAGCGACAGGTGTTGCCCCTGCCAGCGGGGCCTTTCCCACATGCAGCCGCCAGCTGGGAAGATGGATGGGCCTTCCCGAGCCAGGGCCAAGGAACGGGGAGCTCATGTCGCCAGAGCTTCACATCCCTGGCTGGAAAGGGCCATAAAACGTTCCGGGGCCAGACACAGGATTTGGGCCATTCTTCAAGTCATGGGGGATCCATTGTTTTGTTTTCTTTTTAAGGAAGAAAAAAGAGAGTGAGAAGGATGAGGAAGAAAGACCATCTGCAGTGCTACCCCCAACCCCATATCCAGAGGCATGGCCGGGAGACACCAGCAGCTCCCAGAACGGACCCTGGTTCCATCTTTGACCTGCCCTGCCTCTAGCAAGCTCGGTTGACCTTGGGCCAGGGAGCTCTCTGGGCCTTAGTCACTCATCTGCCAGATGTATTGGATGATGCCCTCCCAGCTCTATTTTCTACAAACCAGGATTTATCAGGAGCAGAGGCAGGATTCCAGAGGAGTTTCTGAAAAGCCTCATCCAAAGCAGAGAAATTAGGCAGAGTGGGGAGAGGGTGAGAACCATTGAGAGGCTTCTCCCCTGAGTCTGTGGACAACTTAGGCCCTTAACTAAATATTCAGGACTTCCCCTCTTGGGACTCGATTTTCCCTGCTGGGATATGAGTATGAAGGTTCCTTTGATTATGGAGAGGAGACTGAGTACTTACAATGTGCCAGGCACACTGAAGCCCTGCGTTTAGCACAGCAGTGTCTCTGCTGAGTAGAGGTGCTGACCTCCTTCCATACAGCAGGTGTGAAAGGGAGGCTAAGGCCTGCCCCGGGGTCATCCAGGAGTGAGCAGCAGGGATTTGCACCCAACATGCTCCCCTGCCTCCTCTGGCTGCCTGTGGGTGGCCTTCTCCGACCCAAAGAATGCAGAACCTAAGCAATGCTAAAGGCCCTGAGCCAAAGCCAGGAGCCCCTGGGGCAGCTCGTGAGGAGGGACCCTTAACCTGGGCCCAGCTTCCAGGGCTGGCCTTCCTGTGGCCACTGTGATGCCCACGCTCCAATGTGAAACCAGCGGCCGAGAGGCACAGACTCACCCCAGACCCTCCCCAATCCCCTCCCCAATCAGTTCTTGCCCTTCACCCCACTCTGTGCTCCAGGCCGTCTCTCCAACCCCTGCCTGGCCTTTTGCTCATTGCTTCAGAATTCAAGGAATCTGGGAGCATGTCCACCAGCCCCATTAGACTGTTATAGCTCCTTGAGGCCAGGACCCATCTTACTGCTTCCTGGAGCCTCCAGAGTGCCCAGCAGAGGGCCCACCAATTACTCATTCATTCAGCAATTATTTATTGAGAACCTACCATGTGCCAGATGTAGGCCCTACTATGTGCCTGTGTGTAGGCCCTGAAATACAACAGGGAACAAGGAGCCACACCCTCCCTCACGGAGCTTCCCTTCTAGAGGGAGAGATGGGCAAAGATGAAGCCACTGGGGACAGTGCTGAGGGCAAGAAGTGGAGGAAGGATGATAGGGTGGGTGGAGGAGAGGGGCAGGCTGTCTAAGGAGGTGATACTTCTGTATTTTTTTGAGAGACAGGGTCTCACTCTGTTGCCCAAGCTCAAGTGCAGTGACACGATCATAGCTCACCGCAGCCTTGAGCTCCTGGACTCAAGCGATCCTCCAGCCTCAGCCTCCCAAAGTGCTGGGATCACAGGCAACCACCACCATGCCCGGCCAGGAGGTGATGTTTAAACTGAGACCTAAAGCATGAGCAGGAGCCAGCCTGGCTCACTGTTTCCTGGGAAGTGAGAGAAATTTAGACCAACTTCTTCTACTTACGCATGGGGAAACTGACCCAAAGGGGTCACACAGCCATTTAGAAGCTTGACCCCTGTACCCGGACTTGGGTTCTTTTCCTCCCCAGGAGCACGGGAGGAGGGAAGGGAGGGTCTCAGCCTGAGGCACAGCCAGGGGAAGAGGCAGGGGGTAGGGGAAGTGGCAGGACTTCTAGCGCTGGGGGAGGGGCTGCCTTCCACCTGCTGGACACAGAGCCCCTCCCCATCCTAGACCCAAGGTTCCCCAAGGCCTGCCTGCCCACCCCACTGACCAGGCTTCAGAAAATTGATTTCCTAACAGCCATCCATCAACACGGCACCTCCAGCTGTTGGTGTGACACCCGTGTCCCCAGAGCCTAGTCCGCCCAAGGAAGCTGCTCCTGGAACGCCCTCCCTCACCCCTAAAATGACCTCTGTGATTCCAGGAACTGGTAACTGGAGACCCAAGACAGCACCTCCCCTGTGATTGCTCCTCCCCACCCCCACCCCCCATCACTCTGAAAGTGGTTTTCAACCGCTTCCCCCAGAGGCCCTCTGCAGCCTCACAATACTGGGTCTACTTGAATACCCCTCAGTGACAGGGTGCTCAGCCCCTCCTGGGGCAGCCCTGATGATAACTCAGGTTCCATTGATCGTGGAGCAACTGGGAGTGGTCATCACTGTAGTTAAGCCTCAAGATAATTAGGCAAGGCAGTGTTATCCTTCTCATTTGAGAGATGACAACATTGAGGCTCCAAGGTCAACCGTTCTCCCCAAGGGCTGGCTCACCCCAAAGGTATAGGTGTCACCCCTGCCTTCCCAGTTCTCCTTCCTGGTAGTAAACAAGTTCCTTCACCCCATGGCTTCTCCCACCGGCCTTGGTTCCCCTGAAGACCACATGGCATCTTCCCTAGGCTGCCCCTGGAAGGTCATAGCTGGGAGCAGTGGCTTCAAGCCAACTCTGAGCTTCTATTCCTTGGCCCGAGTCCCCCCAGCCTCCATTCACAGGGGAGACTGGACATCCATCTGATCACCTTAGCCCTGACAGCAACCCAAGACCCTGGAATGGCCCACAGATCCCCTTCCAGTGGCAGGAGGGAGGAAAGGAGATGGGAGGAGGGTGTTAGCCCTGGGATCAGCAGCTCCAGCTTAATTTGCAGCAATTTGCTGTATGATCTTGGGTAATAGAAACTCCTATCTGGGCCTCAGGTTCCAAAATGGAAACAGGAATTAAGAGGCTCTACGGAGAAGCTTTTCCTGGAGGAAGGACTGTGGTGTGAAGATGGTGGAGCCCAAGGCCAGTTTCACCCACATTGAAGGCACTGGGACAACCACGGTGAGATCAGCAAGGGGTCAGCTGGGAGGTGAGGAGCAAGCCCAGAGAGGGGAAGCAACTTGCCTGAGGTCACATAGCCACAAAGTAGAGAGACCTTGAGCCAGAACACAGATTTCCAGGTAGGGCCAAAACCATCCTCTAATCCACGGGCCTTTCTGCAGGTCTCTGGGAGCAGTCAAGACCCCAGAAGACCTTGTCACCTCCGTGTAAGTCCCTCTGTCACCCCTGAGGGACCTAGTTTGGTAGGGTTGGAGGAGAGGAGCTGTGCCCACAGCTGGTAGAAACAGGACCACAAAGGGTTAAGGCTCTGCCCGGGTCTGCTTGATCCCCTTAAGCAGGCAGGACCCCAGGCAGAGTCGGGGCTTGGGTTTCATGCCACCCCCACCCTGGTCTGGCTATAAAATACAATCGTGTCTCGCTGCTGATTGATGGTCTGGGGGAAACCTTGGGGAGATGGGCTGGGGCGAGATCAGATTTTCAAGGGCTCAGCCACTGATATTCTATCTGGGGCCTTCCAGAACCTGCCACCGGCCCATCTCCATGGGCCCTCCAAATCCTGGAGGAGGCAGGAGTAGAGAGGCAGTCAGATCACCCTCTGAGGCCACGCCACAAGGCAGAGGTGCCTGGGCTTACCTCCAGCCCTGAGAGTGGCCTACAGAGTCCCCTCCAGAAATCTCGGGAGACTTGCCTGGGTGGCTGTTCATTCATTCATTCATCCATTCATTCATTCATTTCCCAAATACCTACTAGATTATTTCAGGCAAAGGGGTTCCAGAGGTGAGCCTCGGCCAGAGATAGTCCAGAGACAGCTCCTGGCCTCATGAAGTTTTCCATGTAGCAGGCCCAGAAGAGCGCGATTCTGAGACTTCAGGCCCATCCCCAGCATCCAGGATTGAGGACCACACCAAGACTGAAGCAACAACTGGGGCTTGGGCTCTGTCTCCAGGCTGATCCGAGTTTAAATCCCAACTCTGCCACTTAGGAACTACGTGACCTTGGGCACGTTGCTTAACCTTTCCATGCCTCGTCTATAAAATGGGCAGGTAATAGCATCTACCACTTGGCATTCTGGTGTGGAACAAATGAAGCAATGAATCCAGAGTGCTTAACATTGAGCCTGGCATTGAGTAATTGAGTAATTATAGTTTCCCATTATGATTTTGGATTCTGGGAGACTGTCTGGCACTCTGTGTGAATGAATGAATGAATGAATGAATGAATGAATGAAGCTGGTATGCCAGGATGTATTTGGTGCTTCCTACAAAATATCTCATTTAACCTCCACCATGATGGGGAAACTGAGGAGGCATTCTCAGAAGCATTCCCTTCCTCCTGCAAGCCCCAGGCCCTCAGTTTTGGCCTCGACTGGAGACTGACCACTTTCATAATGGGGGTCCCCATCTTTGTTCTCCCAGTCAATCAAGAGAGTGCTGGGGACAGAGGTGGTGCCAGTTTGTCTCTGAGACCTCTTCTTGCTCATTTGGCACCAAGCACACAGGAGGCATGAAGGAAAGGGAAGAAAGAAGAAGGCAGGAGGGAGATCAGAAAAGGGGACAGGGGCAGGGGTCCCAGCCAACCCAAGGGCCTTGGCTCCAGGTGCCTGCGCTCCAGGCACAGCTCACACAGAAACTGTGAAAACCATTTCAGGTTCCTCTTTCTGCCCCCGCAGCCATGGACATCCATACCCAGCAGGTGAGTTTAATATGCAGGCTTGAGGGTCCAGCTACCTGGATTCCAGTCTCACCATCCTCTAACGATGACGTGAGCTTAGGTGAGTCATCTCCCCTCCCTGGGGCTCAGTTTTTCCCCTCTGTGAAATGGGAATAATAATAGTGAGATCCTGCAGACTTTTCCTTGCCTATTCACGCTGCCCCAGCCTGGTCATCTGAGCACAGCCTCCTCGAATGGTCTTTGAAGGAAAAGGAGCCCCGACCCAGCAGCTGGCCCTCAGCCCTGCCCCTCTTCTCCCCCTCTTCTCAGTACCCCCAATCCCCAGGCCCCAGGGTCCTTAATCCACCCCAGAGTGACATGGAGCAAGTGCTGTATCCCAGCGCCCGCCTGCTGCGAGGGGCAGAGGATCACACAGGCCGGGAGAAACCCTAGCTCCACATGCAGCCTGGGGACCCAGCGGACTGTCAACAGCAGATTAGACCCCACACTGTTCCCAGGATCCAAGAAGGGTGAGGGGGGCTCTCTCCCCCGAGTCCCTCCTAACTTTCTGCTGGGGGTGAGAGACCCAGGCGCCTGTCCCCAGAGCTTGGAAAGGCAGAACTGTTGAGAGAATTGATTCACTCATATCACAGAGGCTCAGAGATGGAGAGGGGCTGGCCCACGGTCACAGAGCAGGCTTGTCCAGAGCCAAGGCCAGATCTCTGGCTTCCTTGCTCCCAGACCTTGCTGCTTCCTGCATCCCAGTCTAATGCCAGTGATTTGCCCTGACTGTGACCTTGACCAGGTCAACAGAGCTTTTCTTCCTCATTAACTTGTCAGCTACCAATGCACTGCCTCAAATACCCTGGACTGATCTATCTCCCCCTGCCGCAACCTCAGAAAGTCCCAAATCTCTTCAGCCAGGTGTTCTGTAGACAAGGGTCCACACTGGCCAGCCCTGGGCCGACGGCCATTTTATTTGAAGAGTGAGGGTTCTTGCACCATAGCTGTGGGAAATTTGCATTAAAATTCGCATTTCTAGCCTCTCTTAAAATAAACGTTCAGGCTGCAGAGTTCCCCATAGTCCCTGCCTGAGCAAAAACCCTGTGTCGCACGTTATTCTGGGTATGTCACATATATCAAGTCCTTTAGTCCTTATAACAATGGGAATTCCTATTCCATCAACAAAGAAACCAGACGCAGAGAGTGAGCTGGCACACAAAGATCATCTTCACAGCCTGGAAATGGCAGAATTGGAACTCAAACCCAAGTCCAGTGACTCCAAAAACTCGGAGCTCCTACTGCTTCTCGTTCAAGGCAATGGGGTTACTGCCTCACAGCCTTGCAAACTGAAGTCTCAAATTCTCTCCAGTTCACATGGTTTTCTAGTTGACCTCTCCTTTCCTCCTCGACAATTGGCATGGAGCTGAGCTTAGAGAAGCTTCCTCCTCGAGTCTCTCTCCCTCTGGACTGACTTCCTGGGAAATGTCCTAGGGTCCAGATTCAACCCCACTTTCCCTTTATTACCCACACTGTCACCATGATAGTGAGACAAACACCAAGGGTCTGGCTTTGTGGGCCCACCATGGTCTAATCCAGCTCACCTTCCTCCTTCATCTTTCTCCCTTCTCCTCCTGTCATCCCATGTCCCCAGGAAAACTAAGCCACTCCCCGATCCCACAGCCAGTTGCTCTTTCCTACCGCCTTCCCCAGCTCACACCAGACCCCCTGTCGGAAATTCTCTCCTCACTCCATTTCCCCTGGCCCTCAATTGTGTCCTCCCCCATCCCAATCACATGTGACCTCCTGCTTTCTCTTAGGCATAGATTTTGGAGCCGGACAGACCTGGATATGAATCCAGCTCTGCCATGTGCCAGCTGGGTTACCCTTAGGCGATGCACTGTCCTTGCATTCCTCAACTTCCCCATCTGTAAAATGGGTTTTTTTGATAATTCATCTCATCCTCTCTCCAACTGTTATTAATTCAATGAGAACTCGATGGGATGATGTTTGCAAAGCACCTCCCACATAGTAGGTGCTGCCTGGCTTGCATTAGACCATTGTCAATGTCTCTTGTCTTATGCTCTGCACTTTAAGCACCCTGAAGGCAGAATCTTATTTTTGTGCACTGTTTTTTGCCCTGGGCCTAGTAGGCCACATGGCACGTAGCAAGAAGTTCATGCTTTGAGTATTGCAGGAAGAAACATGAGTCTCAGTGTTTCAGGGATTAGGCCCAAAGTGTCCTTGGCTCACTGACAACAGCAGGGGTGGGGTCCCAGCCTGGGAGTGTCAGCCAGACAGGCAGGTGGCTAGAGAGGAAATGTCACCTTTGAACTCGAGGCGATCTTGGTCATGTAGTCAGTCAGTCAATCACTAGCTTATTGAGCACCTATGATGTGCTGACGTTGTACTAGGAACTGGGGTTACAGGAATAAACAGAACAGATGAAGTCTTTGCTCTCAGAATGTTTATATTTTAGGTCAGGGAGACGGATCATAAACTCAAAAGCAAAGAAGCAAGTGAGATGATTTCAGATGTTGCTAAGCACTATGAAGACAGTCCAGCCTAGTGATGTAATTGGAGATCAATGTCAGCAAAGGCCAGGCTGAATCGACAGGGAGACAGCAGTGCATAAATGTGAGGAAGAACAATCCAAGCAGAAGAAAGAGCACATGCAAAGGCCCTGGGGTGGGAACAAGCTTGGCAGTTTCAAAAAAAGGAAGGAGGGCATTTGTGTCTGACACAACAAGAGGGTGACAAGAATAATGACGAGAGTTGTGGGAGATGAGATCAGAGCAGAGGGAGACAGGGCTGCGTGGGGGCCTATGGGCTGACTGAAAAGCCTACAGTTTCTTCTAAAATTGGAGGTGAGTGACACGATCTGATTCCCACTAGTGGAAGTGTCCCTGGCTGCTTTGGGAAGAATGAATTGCCTGGGTTGGGGTGGGAGCAAGGATGGAGGCAGAAACAAGCAAAGAGGCTGTAGGTATCCGAGCAAGAAAAGATTGCAGCCAGGCCGGGCGCGGTGGCTCACACCTGTAATCCCAGCGCTTTGGGAGGCCGAAGTGGGAGGATCCCTTGAGCCCAGGAGTTCAAGACCAGCCTGGGCAATATGGTGAAACCCTGTCTCTACAAAAAATACAAAAATCAGCCAATCATGGTGGCCCACGCCAGTGGTACCAGTTACTTAGGAAGCCGAGGTGGAGGATTGCTTGAGCCCAGGAGGTCAAGGCTGCAATGAGCCGTGATAGCGCCACTGCACTCCAGTCTGGGTGATGGAAAGAGACTCTGTCTCAAAACAAACAAACAGACAAGAGGGCAGCCAGTTTCAACATGGTACCCGTGGAGACAGAGTCAAGATTTGGGAGACGTGAAGGAGGATGGGAGGAATTAAGGATGACTCCTGTATCGCCAGCAGGAGCCACCGGGTCTGTGAAGAGTTCACAATTCCTAGCCTGCATTCAGTGTCTAGGAAGATTTGCTACTATTATTATCTGCTGTGTGACTAAGCGAATCACCTCAATCGTCTGAGGCTCAGTGTCCACAACTGTACAATGGATTCACAACATACACAGAGTGCGCAGTTAGGATCACACGAGATCATGGACGTGAAGGGCTTAGTAATCTCTGAAATACTATAAAATAGAAACTACCAAAGCTATTAACTGTTTATAAAATCAAAAAGCTATGAAATGTTATTAGTATCCTCATTATTACTATTTCAAGGTTGGAGTTCCTGGCTGGTGAGCGGACATGTGGCACCCTGTGTAAGTAAGCTGAGCCAACGGAGTCTGTGTCCACTGTCCAGTTAAACTCCTTCCCCGAGACAGGGGAAGGATGAGGAGCAGCTTGGGCAATAGAGGAGGTTCCAGCTTTGGGGCCAGGAGCCTTGGGCCTGTTCCTAACTCAGCCACTGATTCTTGGGTGACCTTGAGCCACTTGATGCCCATCCTTCTCTGGGCCTCAGTTTCCCCTTCTATAAAGCAAGAGGGTAGGGCTAGAGGCCCCCAGTGGCCCTTCCAGCTGTGACCCTGTTAGAAGCTAGTTCCCTGGACAGGCGCGATGGCTCATGCCTGTAATCCCAGCACTTTGGGAGGCTGAGGCAGGCGGATCATCTGAGGTCAGGAGTTTGAGACCAGCCTGGTCAACATGGTGAAACCCCGTCTCTACTAAAAATACAACAATTAGCCAGATGTGGTGGCGGGTGCCTGTAATCCCAGCTACTCAGGAGGCTGAGGCAGGAGGATCCCTTCAACCTGGGAGGTGGAAGTTGCAGTGAGCTGAGATCGATCACGCCATCGCACTCAAGCCTGGGTGACAGAGCAAAACTCCGTCTTTAAAAAAGAAAAGCCTGTTTTTCTCCTCCCACTCTGTCATGCTCAGAAGTTTAGTCTCCCAGCGCCTCCTAGGGAGGGCCAGCTGGCCACACCTGGGAATCGACTACCCAGAGCAGGCTCACCCACAGGCTCTTTCAGACCTCGCCTACTCCCCTCCCTAACCCCAAGTCGCCTCTGCTTGCCTTTCTCTTCCCACTTCCCCACCTCCTGACTCCAGCCCTGCCAGGGTTAATTGGCCCGCAGCTCCCGCCCCTGCAGGAAAAGCAGAGAAGGGGGGCCCAGGCTCCCCCCACACCCGCCACAGCTGTCTCCCCACATCCAGGATAACCAGGTCCCAGGAGCCTGGGAGGAAGCGGACCACATTCTTGAGGGCCTTATGTCAGGCTGGCTGCTTCCCACTCCCCTCCCCAACCCACCAGCCCCCCATCAGCCCTCCAGACCCCTCCCTCACTCTCCCCTGCCAAGGCGGCTCAGCGGGCACAGAGCCAGCCAGGCCTGGGCATGAATCCTGGCTGGACAAGCTTCCTACCTTCCTTCTCGGTTTCTTCATCTGCAAAGCGGGGATAATTCCTACTTCAAGTGGGGACAGGATTCAACAAAGCTAATTTGCATATACAAAGTGCAGGGCACATAATAACAGCTAGGTTTTCCACGGGGCAGCTACGCCCTAGGGCCTACATACAAACTCACTTAATCCTAAACCGAGGCACAGAGAGGCTGAGTAGATTGCCTGAGGTCACACAGCACTAAGTGGTAAAGCTAGGATTCAAATCCAGTCCTTTCTGGCTCCAAAGTCCACAGGCTTAATTACACTGTGTCCACTAGATAAGGGGTAGTTTCCTTTGTCCCTACTCCCCCTGTCCTCCACTGGTCCCCACCCCTGTGGTCAACCCAGTGAGGGGAGAGCCCTGGACAAGATGGGGGTCACACTGTGGCTTTCACCTGTGTCCCTTGAGCTGCTCTTCTGCCTCCTCTGGCTGTGTGGCATCGGGCAAGTTGCTGCCCTCTCTGGTCATGACACACATCTGGGACACCAACATCAGAAGAGGAGGCACTGGCATGGAATGTGCTTTTTTAGACTTTGATGCATACAGATAACTAAGCTCCCAGAGCTGCTGGCCATGGGGGAAGGGAGGCTGGTGGCCAGAGATGCATCTGCAGATACATTTTAAACATGCAAATGAGAGGAAAGGAGGGATGTTCAGACATCCCTGTGTGATTCCTCAGAAATGGATCTCAACCCTGATGTCACACATGCCGGCCTGATTGCCTCTGAGGATGCCTTCTGCAAGGTCAGCATCTGCTTGCTAAAATGAGGATTCAAATGCACTCGGTGTGTCTGTCTGTAAAATGGACACTAAATCAAGAGGCTTGAAGCCTTGGGGAAACCAGGGCCTATTTCTAGGGACAGAGACAGCCCAGGATCATAGAGAAGGTCAGGAGTGGAGCTGGGACTAGAACCAGAGCTTGAGACTAAACATCAAGGTTCCTCTTCCTCTCCCGCCAGTCCCCCACCCCCAGCCCTGGCTCCCACCTCTCACTCTTCCCTCAGCTTGCAAGAAGCACCATCCCTGCGCTTACCCCTTTCCTGCCTCCTGGAACACCCAGCCTCGGAACCACCTCCCCCTGGTGCCTTCGCCCTGCTCCTCCTCTGATGGAAAGCATCCACAAGGTGCCACCTTGTTTTTGTTTTTATTATTATTATTATTATACTTTAAGTTTTAGGGTACATGTGCACAATGTGCCGGTTAGTTACATATGTATACATGTGCCATGCTGGTGTGCTGCACCCATTAACTCGTCATTTAGCATTAGGTATATCTCCTAATGCTATCCCTCCCCCCTCCCCCCACCCCACAACAGTCCCCAGAGTTTTATTCCTACCATATGTATGTAAATTTTCTATTTTATTCATGACTCCTGAAAATCAAGGGTCGTATTTATTTTTCCCCCAAATTTGCTGACACAAAACACATGCTGCTTGTTTAACCGACAATTGAATTAATCAGTCTTAAGCTTCTCTGTCACCATCACCATCATCAACATCATCAGCATCACTTCACCCTGTCAACTGCCCCTGCATCAGGAAAAGCACCCACAATTGCCATCTTCATCCCCTTCCTCCCAAATGTCACCATCATCATCCCCAGGAATAGTAGCAGCCCTGGGGCCATCACCACCAAGCTATCATCCTAATGATGTCATTCCGTGCATGGTCACTCAAAACCTCATGTGGGCCAAGCACTTCGCTAAGAGCTCTCCAGGCATCTTCTCATTTAATCCTCACAACAGACCTAGTCCCAGCCATGCCCCAGTGGAGTAGGTACTCTTATGGTACCTGCTTTACAGATGGGGAAACTGAGACACTGAAGGGTTTCTTGGATGCCTAAAGCGATAGGGGCAGGAGAGGAGCCCAGGTTTGCCTAACTCCAAAGTCCATTTTCTCAAACATGCTTTGTACCATCACCCCAAAGCCACAGCAAAATTGCCAGTGTTTCCACTGCCAAATAAGCAACCAACATCAGCATGAGTATTTTCATTACTGCCATCATCAACACAGTCACCACCACTGCCAAGAGCTGTCACCTTTAGCCTCACCACCATCAGCTCCACCCACCCCACCAGCCACATGAGCATTCTTTACATTTTGCTCAGCCGACAGCCCCCAAGCACCATCACACATCAGAGACAGAAGAGAGACAGAGGAGCAGGCTTGGCCCCTGGCCTCAGAGAGCCTATTTCCCCTCCCCTCATCACGACCATTCCTTCCTCTCCCAGCCTCACCACCCTCATTACACAAAGGAAGGCCTGGAGCAGACGCATTCTCTTCCTCATGATTGCGGGGAGGGACATTGTCATGGCCAAAAGATCAGGCCTTTGAGTGGCTGTACTCAGCAAACATTCATCCAATAATTCATTCAATTCACTAAGCATTTATTGGGCATCACTGTATGAGCCCAACAGCTACAGAAGTAAAGAAAACAGAGAAGGCCTACTCGAATGGAATGAGGAGGACAGATGTCAAATAAATCACTACAGGAGGGATGGGGTGCCAAAGAGATGAGTTGATTGTAAAAAGGGGTGAAGTGGAACAACCTAGCCTAGTCTGGGAAATCCAGGAGGACTTCCTGGAGGAAGCACCAGCTAAGCTGAGACCCCAGTACTAAGTGGAAGCGAGCTAGGCAAAGAAGAGAATATGTTGGGGCTACTAGGAAGGCGTTCTGGTGGCAGGCACAGCATGTACAAAAGCCCTGAGCTGGGAAAGACTTCTGCTTTTAGAGCAACCAGAGGGAACCTAATGTGGCTGATGCCAGGTGACACGGGAATGAGGAGGTGACCAGAAACTGAGGCAGCCCTGCCAGCCTCATGGGGAGTGCAGCGGGGATGGCAGTGGGGGGCAGGGGGCAGCTCTCACGAGGATTTGGAAAAACAGCACCCAGCCCCGGAAGAGAGGGCATGGGCAACCCAGCATGAGGCCCAGAGGAAGGAGCCCAGAGGGCCAATGGGGGCTGATGAAATGTTATGGACGGTGCTGAGCGATTATGCAGAGAGAATTGATTGCTCGGGCTGGTGCCTGCCTGGCACAGAGACACAAGCACTGAAATGTCAGGCCTGTGATCTGAGAGTGCCACACCGCAGCCGCTGAGCTAGACAGCCCCCACGGGTGCAGACCAAGATGGGGGTGTGCAAAAAGAAATCCCAATGCCCCCCAGATGGAATTGTTGTCCTGGCAGGGCTGAGGCAGCAGGGATAGGAACGGGGCATCTCAGAAGGTTCTGGAGAGGAGGGGCCGGGTGGACCTGCTTTTCTGGGTTCTTGTGCATGCAGATAGCTCAGCTCCCAGAGACGCAGGCAGGAAGGGAGGGAGGCAGAAAGGCTGGGCCCCGTGCTAGAGAGATGCGTCTGCAGATACATTCTAAACATGCAAATCAGAGAAGGGAAGGGGCACTGGGAGACTTTCAAATGCCCACTCCCTGGGGCACAGTGTAGGGTGGAGGGAGGGCTGGAGGGAAGGCAGGTGGAGGGGGAGCTGAGGGAGGTGGAGGGGGAGCTGAGGGAGATGGAGGAGGAGACCACGGGACCTCACGTGAGCCTGACCCCCTCCTGGCCATACCCCTGCCCCCAAAGCCACCTCTCTGCAGAACGGACTGGTGCCTGCCTCCCAGCCAAAGAAGGCTGGGTAGGCTGGAGCAACTCCCCAACACAAGTATCCTGAGCGCCTACTATGTGTTACAGGCTTTCCCAGGTCTCAGGGATTCTACAGGGAGAAAACTGCCATTAAGAGACTTCAGTGACTTGTGCCAGGCCATATGGGTCACTTAGTGATCAACAAGATCACAACAGCTCTGACGATGCGACAGGCACTGCACAGAGCCCTCGCCTGCTCCATCCTGTTTCATCCTCACTACTACCCTCAGGTGCTCTAAGAAGCATCATTACCGTCATTTTACAGATGGGGAAACTGAGGCTCTCAGAGAAGCAACTTGACTGAAGTCATCCTGCCAATAAGAGACCAGCTAGAATTCGAGCCCTGAGCTGGGATAGAGGGCCTATGCCTGGAGACCTCACTCCCAAGCTTCACAGTGGTAAAATAAGTCACCCCAGGCATGAGAAAATAAGCCAGGGAAAGAGCCTGCTTTAGGGTGGGGCCAAGGGGAAGGGAGAAACCAGGGAGAGGGCTTGCTCAACGGTACAGAGTTCAAATCACAGCTTCCCAGGCCCCCTGTGCCCTAAACGCACTGGCTCAGGGTGGCTTTTTTATAGAATCCCTGCCACATCCTGGTCCCCTTCTGCAGTCATTGGTCCCCATAGAGCACTCTCCACATTGCATCTGGTGATCTTCCAAGCATGAATCAGATCAGGTCCTCTCCTGCTTAAATTCTCTGGGTGACGTCCTGTTGCCCTGAGAATGAAATCCTGAGAGGCCCTGCCCCACCCAGCTCCTGCCCCCTCCCCATCCCTCTGTCCGGAAGATGCTTTCCCAGAACCTGCTGCTGCTGCCCCTCCCCCACAGCCTCCCTCCCTGGCCACAAGCGGCCCCAGCCCCTGTCTGTCCAGTCGCCCGGGCCACTCTTCACAGCACTTACCTCACTTACTTCAGTCTTGGCGCTTCCCTGCTTCCCTTTATTGTGGGAATTTGGGCTTGTGCACTGGAGTTTGGGCTTCATGAGGGTGGAGAGCTGGCCTGTCCTGTTCCCCATGGCACCCCCCGGTGTCGCATAGTAGATGCCCAATAAACATTTGTTTAATGGGGAAGGGGCAGTGCCCAACAAGGTCTCTTGCATGCTGTCAGGGCATAGCATGCCTGGGCCGAGCCCGTTGCCTGGCAGATAGGGAAACTGAGGCTCTGAGGGGCTGACCCCACAGCTAAGGGCAGAGGCCAATGCTCTGAGGGAGCACTTAGCTCCCAAGCCGGGATTTTCCACTGCCCCAGGAGTCACGGGCTCCCTTCCCTCCTCTCATCCTTGCCACTCTCCCCTGCCTCTCCCCACCGGTGATCACCAGCACCACGTCTCTCCCTCCCGCCAGGTTGGCTTGAGGCAAAGGTGATTTGCTGACAGGGCCTGGGGCTGGACTTAGGTTCAACACCCAGCTCCGCCACCTCCTCGCTGACTGACCACAGGCAAGTTCCTCTACCTCCCCCAGCCTCAGTTTCCTCCTCTGTACTGTGGGGACGTCAAGGGTTGTTAGACGAGAGTGTGTGTGAGTGGAAAGGGCCCAGCAAGTGCCTGGTGCCGAGGACACTCATTTAACCCGTGATGAGAGTGGCAGTGCCATCTCCCCGCAGCTCGTGAGGACTGGCGCGCCCCTCCCCGATCCGGGCCAGGGTCTCTGCGCACCGGGTCCACCTGCTTCAGCCTTCACCCTCCTAACAAAGAGGTTGGTTGGTCTTTCCAGCCTGTCTACTCACACCCTCCCTACTACTCAAACCATTCATCATTTCTCCTGCTTCCTGTCCCATCAGCCCAGCCAAAAGGTTGTGATTACCACACAAGCACACGCACGTACCAAACACACGTGTGCACGCAAGCACAGATGCCTGTATGCACAGTCATAGACGCACACATCTCCCCACACACAGCCAAGTAGTCGCCCAGAGGGACACGGCGTTGGGGTGCTTAACACGCACCCCCTCGCACACCCGCGTGCACACACGGGTCTCCGTGGGCACTGCGTACACACGAACCACAGACACTAGCACCTGTGTGCCTGCATTCACCCACACAAACCGCCCTGCTTTCGGCCCTTGCCTCTCTCCCACACCTGCAGCCTGGCAGACCCCGTGTCGTAGAGGTGACACAGAAACACACACTGGGTGAGTTAACAGTCGGGGCTGGCATTTAGCACCACACTCTGGATAGAAGGGAACAGCCTGCACGCATGCACCTCCGTGTCTCTGCATCGTGTGTTTTTGTGTGTGTGTGTCTACCCAAGCGTCCAGCCTTGGGCCTGGAAGAGACGGGACTTCAAGCCCTGCCCAGCACTTCCAAGCACGGAGCCCCTGGCAGCGGCTCGGCCTCCCTTTGCACAGGAATGGGGCCAACAGCACCATCTGCTGTCAGCTTCTGGAAGTGCCCTGCAGAGAGCGCACACCTGGCTCTCAGATCAGCTTTCCAGAAGGACCTGGGCTGTGGCCGCTATCCTGACAACAAGCTGGGCCACAGGGACATCCCCAGTCCAGTGAACTAGAATGAGGCTGGTCTTCAGAACCACCGGGAAAATTTGTGCCCAAGTTAGGGACCACTCTCCTTGCGTGGATGGGGAAACAGGCCCAGAGGCAGGGAGTGACGGGGTCCATTGGTTGGCCCAGGGAAGAGGATCATAGCGATTTCATAGAGTTCTTGTTCTCCAGCTCCTCATTTTGGTTCATATCTTGACTGTGTTCCATGTTTTGACAGGCAGGGCACTGATTTAGGGGAGCTGCCCAGGAGGCAGGCAGGCTGGGGTGAGGTGGTGGGAGACGCAGGTCCCCTGCCCACACCAGGCCTTGCCCTGGACAGGAAGGCCCGCTGCCGGAATCCTGTTCTCAGCCACACCGAGGTACACATACCTGACGCCCTGTGAGAAGGGCTGTGGACAGAGATAGGGAGGCCGAGGCAAGAAACAGCAAACGGAACGAGGGATGAGGAAGGCCAGGCCACAGGTGGATGGGGAGGTGCTGAGGTCCTGCTGTGCTGGACTGAATGCAGATGGGAAGCAGCCTTAGCTTAGAGATGACCTGGTCCAGATGGGGAGACTGAGGCCCAGGGAGGAGGGGTGATGGGCCCAAGGTCGCTGGAGCCAACAGCCTGGCTAAGAATCGATCCAGGTCTTCTGGTTCCCAATCCAGAGCTCTTGCCTCTCGCGTGGCTGGCTCCTTCCTTCCCTTGGGTTAAGAATTACTCTTTCCAGCGGAGGAGGGGCCGTCTTTTCACATCCCTGGCAAAAGTGGCTGAGATAAGCCCTTAAAGAGTCTGAGAAGCTCCCCCTCTTAGATCAAGAGGATCTAGGGAGCCTGGAGGCAGAGGAGACCTGGGGACTCTACCAGTTTCCTAAGTTCAACTCTAGGCCAACCCCTATTCCTGCCTCCCTTTTGTTAATGCATACATATCATGGACCGTTGGGGTTAAGAATTCACAATAATAGTAGTCATGATGCTATGGACTGAATGTTTATGTCCCCCAAAAATGCATCTGTTAAAATACTAATCCCTAATGTGATGGTATTGAGAGTCAGCGTCTTTGGGGGTGATTAGGTCATAAGAAGGGAGCCCTTACAAATGGGATTAGTGCCCTTCTTTTTTTTTTTTTTTTTTTTTTTGAGACTGAGTATCGCTCTGTCACCCAGGCTGGAGTGCAGTGGTGCAATCTTGGCTCACTGCAAGCTCCGCCTCCCAGGTTCACGCCATTCTCCTCCCTCAGCCTCCCGATTAGCTGGGACTACAGGCGCCCACCACCATGCCCAGCTAACTTTTTGTATTTTTAGTAGAGACAGGGTTTCACCATGTTAGTCAGGATGTTCTCCATCTCCTGACCTCGTGATCTGCTCACGTCGGCCTCCCAAAGTGCTGGGATTACAGGTGTGAGCCACCACGCCCGGCCCTTTTTTTTTTTTTCTTTTCTTTTCTTTTTTTTTTTTTTGAGACAGTGTTTTGCTCTTGTTGCCCAGGCTGGAGTGCAATGGCACAATCTCGGCTCACCGCAACCTCCACCTCCCAGGTTCAAGCAATTCTCCTGCCTCAGACTCCTGAGTAGCTGGGATTACAGGCACATGCCACCACACCTGGCTAATTTTGTATTTTTAGTAGAGACAGGGTTTCTCCATGTTGGTCAGGTTGGTCTCAAACTTCTGACCTCAGGTGATCTGCCTGCCTCAGCCTCCCAAAGTGCTGGGATTACAGGCATGAGCCACCAAGCCCGGCTGGGATTCGTGCCCTGCTAAAAGGGACCCCACAGCGTTCTCTCACCCTCTTTCCACCATGTTAGGATACAACAAGTCAGCAATCTGCAACCAGAGGAGGGCCCTCACCAGGACCCAACTATGCTTGCACCCTGAACTCAGACTTCCAGCCTCCAGAACTGTGAGAAATAAAGGCCTGTTGTTTATAACCCACTCAGTTTATAATATTTTGTTATAGCATCTGAAGCTAAGACACATGATCATAGTAGCTACTGTGTGTTAAGTAGCCTGGAGACATCTCCCTGCAGTGATGGATTATTCTTATCTCATTTACAGCTAGGATAAGCCCAGGGAGGGGCAGTAGCTTACCCAACATAACAACACCCCAAGTGGCTGCAGCAGGATACACCCTGGACACCAGCTTCAAGTCCAAGGCCCTCCCCACTGCTCCTCACCACTACATACAGGACAGGAAGAGTTTGTGTCCTTGAATTTGTTCAGCAGTATCAGTGCCCGACTGCAACAGGGGTACAAAAAACACAGAAGTTCATCGAACAAGTATTTAGTGAGCACCTACTATATGCCAAGCTCTGTCCCAAGTGCTGAGGGTACAGCAGAGAATAAAACAGACAAAACTGCCCTCTATTGGCAGGGGCATAGGGGACAGATAAACACAATGAGCTAGCAAACACGTATCCTGCCAGATGGTGACATGGGCTGTGGTGTAAAGTGGAGTATGGAGGGAGGATAGGGAATGAGGGTGACGATATGCACAGGGGGCCTCAGGAAGGTGTCACTGAGAAGGGAATGGCTGAGCAGAGGCCTGAAGGAGGTGGAGGAACCAGCCAAGTGAGTGTGCTTCTAGCAGAGGAAATGGCCTGTTCAAAGGCCCTGAGGCAGGCCCATGGTTCATGTGTCTGAGAAACAGCAAGGAGGCCAGTGCCGCTGGAACAGAGGGGAAAGTAGATGAGATCAAGGAGGTTACCTGGAGATCAGGTAGGGCCTGTGACAAATCTGGCTTTTACCCAGATGAAATGGGAAGCCATTTTGAGCAGAGAGGTAGCAAAATCAGACTTGGGTTTTAAAGGGCACTTTGAAAGTTGTGTGGTTGTATTCATCCGTTTAATACTTTTGCATTGCAGATTAAGTTTCGTATTAGTTTGTTCTCACACAGCTATAAAGAAATGCCTAAGACTGGGTAATTTACAAAGAAAAGAGGTTTAATTGGCTTACATTTCTGCAGGCTGTACAAGAAGTATGGAGGCTTCTGCTCAGCTTCTGGGGAGGCCTCAGGAAACTTACAATCATGGCGGAAGGTGAAGGGGAAACAGCCTTGTCTTACATGGCTGGAGTAGGAGCAAAAGAGAGAGATGGAGGAGGTGCTACATACTTTTAAACAATCAGATCTTGTGAGAACTCACTCACTATGCAGTACCAAGGGGAGATGGTGCTAAACCACTCATAAGAACTCCACCCCCATGACCCAACCATCTCCCACCAGGCCCCTCCTCCAACACTGGGGATTACAATTTGACATAAGATTTGGGTGGGGACACAGATCCAAACCATATAAGTGGTTAATAGATTTTACAGGGCCAAGGACAGAAGCATGGGGGCTACTGAGGAGCTGCCTAGCACCCAGGGGTGATGAGCTGGAGAGTCAGGCTAAGGCTGTCAGGGTGGAAGAGGTGCAAAGTGGTCAGATCTGTGAAATGTTTTTGAAGGTAGACACACACACACACACTCATACACACACACACACACACACGGGAGAAGCCTGTGAGCCACGCTTAGCTGTAATGGAACCTACCACACCTGACCATCCATGCTTTTTCATGCAATACCCAGTGATCAGACTACATAGGTCAGAGAACCCATCAGACAAGCTGATGGTGATGCCTGGCAAGGCTGCTCAGGGGGCCTGGCATGGTTTGTCCACTTCACTCTTGCCCCACCGCAGTGCTTGTGCCACTGGGAGAAACAGCTTAAATCCTCAGCCCTTGTCCAGCCTCTTCATTATGCAAGTGGGGAAACTGAGACACCAAGAAGCAAAGGGACTTGACACTCAGGGAGTCAGAACACAGGCACAGTCTCCTGACTCCCTGTCCAGTGCTGTCTCGTACCACAAGCCCAAACTTGCCCCTCAGGACTGGGTGACAAGGACACAGGGGCTTGGTCAGGCCTGCACAATCTTTTCTAGAGAAGGGGGTGATGGTGAGGGGCCTTGGCCTCCAAACTTCATCCCCACTTCACTCCATCCCACAGGCTGCTCTGCCCAGCCAGAATGTGGGTGAATCCCCTAATGACCCAAATCTGACAAGGAGCAGAGTCCGTATGTTGCCAGCATAAGAAAGGACAAAAGAAGAAGCCTTAGCCTTTGGCCCCTAACTGGAGGCTTAATGAAGGCATCCAGCAAGAAAGGAAAGGGTCAGCATTAGTATCTTTGTCAACATCACCACCACCACCATCACCATCACAATTACCAACATCACCACTACCACCATCATTATCACCATCACCATCACCATTACCAACGTCATCACTACCACCATCATTACCACCATCACCAACACCACTACTACCACTACCATCAACACTACCACCATCATTATCACACCACCATCACCATCTCCAACATGATAACCACCACCGCTATCACCACCTCAATACAAACAACAACACCATCATCACTACCAACACCAATACCAACACTCTACCACCACCACCACATCACCATCGCCATGACCAACATCACCACTACCACCGTCATTATCACCACCACCATCACCAACACCACTACTACCACTACCATCAACACTACCAACATCATTATCACCACCACCATCACCATCTCCAACATGATAACCACCACCGCTATCACCACCTCAATACAAACAACACCACCATCATCACTACCAACACTCTACCACCACCACCACATCACCATCGCCATGACCAACATCACCACTACCACCGTCATTATCACCACCACCATCACCAACACCACTACTACCACTACCATCAACACTACCAACATCATTATCACCACCACCATCACCATCTCCAACATGATAACCACCGCCACTATCACCACCTCAATACAAACAGCAGCAACACCATCATCATCTATCAACACCAATTCCAACACTCTACCACCACCACCACCATCACCATCACTACCAATATCATCAGGATCTCTAACACCATCACCATCATCATCACCACTAACACCATCAATACCATCAACACCTCTTCACCCTCATCACCACCGTCACTGAGCCAGATCTAGTTTGGGTTGCACTGGAGAACAAAGAGGACCCCCTGTAGCTAACACTGAAGCCAGAAAGCTTCCCAGATAGACTGTGCATGGGCTGGGCATCTGCCCCAGGGCGAGCCAAATGGCTATCGGTCGTCAGGGACATGGAGCTGGAATGGCAGGAGATGGGGTTGAGTTAGGACTGGGGAGTAGAGGCAGCAGACACGAGTCTATCCAGGGCAGCCAACAGGCTGGCTAGGAGAAGGAGGGACTAGGGAGTCTAAGGAGTGAGAAGGCAGCTGGCAGCTGTTCGGATGGAATGTCAAAGAGGGAAAGAGTACAGCCCCTACAGGAGCCCGTTCATGAGGTGAAGAGCAGGCCAGGAGTGGGTGGAGTCCAGCAGGCAGGTAAGCATAGCCCAGTTGAATGAACATCACCATTACACCACCACAGCATCCCACTCTCTAGCACAGCCATGGCCACCATCACCATGACAACCAGCCTCAACAGCACCTTCCCCACAGCTATGGACTCTCTCACATCCCCCAGTGACCACCACCACGACTGAAGCAGAGACTGCTCTTGCCCATCAGCAGTCACTGTACCCTGCTGCCTTCAGAGCTCCCAAGCTTATCTGGGCATAGGAATGCTGTTGCAGGTTGGCTTGCCCTGCAAGCAGACCCTGAGATGGAGATCAGCAGGCAGATGGGCCGGGGGACGCCCTTGGGGT
Source organism: Pan troglodytes (assembly GCF_028858775.2). NCBI lineage: Eukaryota > Metazoa > Chordata > Mammalia > Primates > Hominidae > Pan > Pan troglodytes. The sequence continues at coordinate 212,373,915 of NC_072398.2, read as the reverse complement.
CAACACACGTGTAGGAGCAGGAAAAGAAATGGAATTGGACAAAGGGACATGCTGGCTTCATGCCGTCTCAGATAAGGCCTTGGCTGACCCCGCAAGGACCTGTGAAGACCGGGTGGCCCTTCAGAATTGTGCAGGTTGTGACACTCCCATGCCATCAAGCCACTGTGTGCAGGCTACCCCCAGGTAGGGAGCATAACCTTGGGTAGGGCAGCTCTCTCCGGCCAAGAGCCATTTCTGGAAAGGGTTGAGGACTGTCAGCCAGCAGCCCTCCCAGCAGCTGGAAAAAGATGTCCTTCAGTCCCAAAGGGTATTGGAGTGGAGCATCACAATGTTCACCCCCAATGCCCACTAAATACCACATTCCCATCTTCCCTTGTAGCAAGATGTGGCCAAGTGGCTGAATTCTGACCAAGGACATATGAGAGCAAATTATGTCTGCCACTTCCAAGTCGTGCCTGAAAAGAAATAGCCATGTACCCCTCTTCCCACTCTCCCTCCCACTAGTTGGGCTGCAGATGTGGTGACGGGAGCTGGAACAGCCACCTTGGATCCAGAGATGGATGCTAAGTGTAGAGGGTGGCAGTTGCTTACCAGTTCTCAACTACACACCTGCCACCTCCAGACTGTTACATAGCAGAGAAATAACTTCTGCTGTGCTTACACATTGGGGGAATCTCTGTTTCAGTCAACCCTCCTTTACCCCAGTTGGACAGCCGTGAGCTCCATCACGGGTCCCCAGTCCCCAGTATCGGTCTGTGGCGTGTTAGAAACCAGGCTGTACAGCAGGAGGTGAGTGGCAAGTGAGCCATCGAGAGAGGCTTCATATGTATTTACAGCCACTCCCCATCACTATCATCACCATCTGAGCTCTGCCTCCTGTCAGATCAGCAGCAGCATTCGATTCTCATAGGAGCGCGAACCCTGTTGAGAACTGTGCATGTGAGGGATCTAAGTTGTATGCTCACTATGAAAATCTAATGCCTGATGATCTGTCACTGTCTCCCATCACCCCCAGATGGGACTGTCCAGTTGCAGGAAAACAAGCTCAAGACTCCCACTGATTCTACATTATGGTGAGTTGTATAATTATTTCATTACATATTACAATGTAATAATAGCAGAAATAAAGTGCACAATAAATGTAATGTGCTTGAATCATCCCAAAACTATCCCACCACTCTGGTCCATGGAAAAATTGTCTTCCATGAAACGAGTCCCTGGTGCCAAAAAGGTTGGGGACTGCAGACCTACATCACTATCCTGCCAACCATATGACCACTTGTCCACTGTCACCAACACCAAGTGACCACTCCAGGTTCCAATCCTGGCTGTGCCATCTATATGCTCTATGATCTTGGACACAGCACTGTACATTTCTGGGCTTCAGTCTCCTCTTCAGAAAATATGTCGCTTCATAATAACGTAATTTTTTATACCTTGGAAGGTTGTCATAAGGATTAAACACAAGATCTACATATGACAGGAAGGAAATGTGTTAACATACAAGCTTTGCCCTCCTTCACACCTTCCCACCCTGTTGTCTGAACTTAGAGCTGTCTCAATGGTGGCTGTTGTCATTGATACTGCTGTTACATTCCATGTTATCACAGCATTGTTACAAAGGCCACTGTGCTATCCCCACCTTAACCACTAGAAGAGCCACTTCCATTTTCACTTTAGAGTCAGACAGACTTGAGTCCCAGTCTCAACTCCAACCATGACTGAATGAATGGCCCAGGACAACTTACTTAACTCCCCTGCACTTCAGTTTTCCCATCTAGAAAATGGGGATAATAGCAATGCCCAAGTGGGTGGCTAGGAAGATTAAATGGGATGATGTGTGCAAAATGCTAAACACTGTACCTGTTTCATAGGAAACGCCCAATAAATGGCACCCATTGCCATTGCAGTGGTTGTTCTTTATCTTTGTAAAACACCTTCAGTTTGTCATCATAAGAAAGCCATGCACATGGTCCTCCTTGGGCTTTGAGATGTTTTGGGCAAGGTGGGAGGCACACCCATTCTCAGGGGCTTTGTAACTTGTGTTCAAAGGACCTGCTGGCACCACAACCAGGCGGCAACCCCGAGGGCTGGGAGAAAGGACTGAGAATGGTGCAGCCCAGAACCCAGAGTTCAGCAAACATGTCCCCTCCCCGGGAGCCTGTGTGTCCAGGTCACTAGGAGAGGAGCTACAGACCACAAGTCCACTTGAGGAACCCCCAGAAAGGCAGGTCTTGAGGCGACTCCTGAATGTCTGCTTGGGCAGACATGGCTCAGAGCACAGTCAAAGAGTGAGCCTCTGTTGATGGCTCAGCCCTGGGCCAGGGGTCTGGGGTAAGCAATCCAGGCAGCCTCCCTCACAGGTACTGGGAAAGCCACCTTGGCAAATTTCTCCTCCTTCCAGGCTGGTGTGTCAAGCGTGGTGTCCAGGTTTCCTCCTGAGGGCTCCTAACTCACCTTTTATGAATTATTCTACGCGAGCCTTTTCCTTACAGCAGCAGGGATCGGACAGGCCCGGGGAGGGCCCTGAGCTCCTGGGAAACCAGAGCCTGAAGGGAGAAAGCACAAACGAGTGTGGGGACATTAATGACAACATTTGAGAAACTCATCATTGTGCCACAATCCAAATCAAACTCTTGACTAAACATTCGAATAATAACCCTCCCTGTCTGTGGGCCCCTGTGTTCATCAGAACCCTCCACACATCGGGGGGCCCTCCCTGTGAGAGGACTTAACTCCCTCACCCATCAACACTGGGCTTAAGATCAAGTAACTTGCTTTGGCCAGTGAGATGTGAGCATGGGTACATATGCCACCCCCTGCAGAAGCTTTAAGAGTCAAGGTGAGCTTTTGCTGTGACTCTGTTCCCTCTGCTCTGACTATAGCACATTTCAGACAGGCCTGCTCCTTCAGCCCAGACCCAGGAAGGAAGACACAAGGAAGAAAGCCACAGCCAGCCCACAGTGGCTATGTAACACAAGAGAGAAATCCATCTTTGTTCCTGTAAACCATTGAGATTCAGGGGATGTTTGTCACAACAGCACAACTCATCAAACACTGACTAATACAATAGCTAGCACCCATCTAGTGTGTGCTTGGGCCAGGCACAGTATTGAGGACTTGACATGTATTATCTCACTTAATCCTTATGACAACCCAAGTATTAACCCTGTTTTACAGGTAAGGTTAGTAACAGATGAATTGCTTAACCGACAGGTTAAGTATTCTGTCCTAGCCTGGGCAATGTGGCAAAACCCTATCTCTATTAAAAAAAAATCCAATAATTAGTCAGTCATGGTGTCGTGCACCTATGGTCCCAGCTACTTGGGAGGCTGAGGTGGGAGGATCGCTTGAGCTAGGAGGCTGAGACTGCAATGAGCCATGATCATGCCACTGCACTCCAGCATGCTTAACAGAACCAGACCCTGTCTCAAAAAAAAAAAAAATTTTTGTCCAAAACAGTAAGTAGCAAATCAGGGATCTAAACCAAATCTATCCACCTTGAGTGAGGCAGGATTATTTTCCCCCATTTCACACGTGGGAAAGCTGAGTCTCTAAGAGACGAAGTCACTTGCCCAAAGCCACGTAGCATCAATTCTTTCATGTGGTGTGACCCGCTGCAGGTCGTATGGGAAGTAAGTACTGAGGTCTTTCCACTTTGTGCTCAATACTTCTCCACCATCACTTCTCTTTGCCTTGGCTGGACCTGAGGGCTCCTGGGTGTCCCCAACCACAGCTGGTGTCAGGAAGCCACCCTCCGAGGCCTCTTCCCTCCTCCTCAATGTTCAAGCTTAAGTTTCAGGAGCCCCCGCGCCCCTCTTCATCGGCCCAGGGGGAAGAAGGCAGGGCTGCATCTGCCCAGGCACTTCAAAGCTTCTTGACACTTGTGAATATCCTCCCGCTTCTGTGCACGAGGGTCTGGTTCACATTAGCACCCCAGGCCCTGCGGTGGTAGGATGTAGGGCTTGGGCTCCATCCAAAAAGTGTCAGACTCCACTGGGGCTGCTCTAACTACTTATCTAACATGGAACATCAAATGGTTTGATCTGCCAATTAGGCTCACCCAGAGCTGCTAACTGGAAGCAGATGGGCCTGTCCATTATTGTATGGAAAACTTGCATTTCCCACTTCCCTGTAGAAGGGGAAGGCAGTGCCCTGGCCCCTCCTCTCACCCACCCCACACACCTCACAGATGGCAGTGGGTCTGAGGGTCTCCTGGGGAAGCCCAGGGTGGGAGAGTTGAAGCCCAGGAAAAATGGGCCTTATCTCCTGTCCCTGAGGATGAGTAAGAGTGGTTGCTTCTGGTTATGGAGTGGGCCTGGATGGGCATCTGCCCAGGTGGTCCCAAATTCTCAGAGTGTCTACAAGCTTCTGCCAGGTTTCTCCATCCAGTGTTCATGGGCCTGCCTGGGGAGACAGATATGGTTTGGATCTGTGTCCCCTCCCAAATCTCATGTCAAATTGCAATCCTCAGTGTTGGAAGTGGGGCCTGGTGGGAGGTGACTGGATCATGGGGGTGGATTTCTCATGAATGATTTAGTGCCATCCTCTTGGTGCTGTCCTCACGATAGTGGGTGAGTTCTCACGAGATCTGGTTATTTAAAAGTGTGTGTCACCTCCCCACTCTCTCTCTCTCGTCCTTCTCCCACCCTATGAGAAGCCTTGCTCCTCCTTTGCCTTCCTCCATGATTGGAAGCTTTCTGAGGGCTCTCCAGAAGCAGAAGCTGCTATGCTTCCTGTTCAGCCTGCAGAACTGTGAACCAATTAAACTTCTTTTCTTTATAAAGTACCCAGTCTCAGTTATTTCTTTGTAGCCATGCAAGAATAAACTCACAGAGACCTTTATAAACCAGACCAGCACTGGCCACTAGGCTGGGTCCTAGGCCTGCCCTGAGGCAGGGGCATGGTGGGAATGACTTCGGGGTGTCCCTTCTCACTCTTGGGTGGTACAAACACAGCCACCCAACAGCCTTTTCAGCTAACCGCTGCCCAAACCAGGGTGTGCCCACCCCGTCTCACTCCCACGGCCAGCCAGTCACCAAGACCACCGATGTGGCCCCAGCACCACAGCCACCACTGGCCAGTGCCAGGCCACCATCCTCACTCACCTGGGCCCAGTGGCAGACTCCAAGGGGTCTCCGTGCCTCCTCCCTCAGACCCCTTGAGCCCATTCCCCACATTGCCATCTCCTCTCTCCAAAACCCCTTCAAGGTTCTACCCTAGGAGAAAATCCAAATTCCTTAGAATCAGCGCAGCTAACAGCGGGGGAGCACCTGTGCACATGCCAGGCATCCCTGCTTCGAGCTTCCCAGCAGCCCTGGGAGGGCAGTGCTGGCATCATACCCCATCACACAGAAGGGAAGGGCAGCACAGAGGGGTGAGGGCCCCCAACCCGAGCTGCACAGCCCAACAGTCTCTCTCTCTCTCTCTCTCTCTCTCCCTACCCCACTTCCTCCCTTCTTCTCTTCTTTCCTCTCAGTTTCTCCCTTCCTCTCTGATACGGTTTGGCTGTGTCCCCACCCAAATCTCATCTTGAATTATAGCCCCCATAATCCCCAAGTGCCATGGGAAGGACCCAGTGGGAAGTAAGTGAATCACAGGGGCAGGTTTTCCCCATGCTGTTCTCAAGATAGTGAATAAGTCTCACAAGATCTGATGGTTTTATAAAGGGCAGTTCCCCTGCACAGGCTGTCTTGCCTGCCACCATGTAAGACGTGCCTTTGCTCCTCCTTCACCTTCCACCATGATTGTGAGGCCTCCCCTCCCTTGTGGAACTGTGAGTCTATTAAACCTCTTTTCTTTATAAATTACCCAGTCTCAGGTATGTCCTTATGGCAGTGTGAAAACAGACTAATGCACTCTCCTTCCCTTTTCTCTCTCTCCTTTGTCCTCCTTCCCTTCTTCTCTCTCATCTCTCTCCTCCTCCCTCCTCTCTCTCTCCCCCTCTCCTTCCCTCTCTATTTTTCCTCTGTTCTCTCCCTCTTCCCTTCTATATCCCTCTCTCCCTTTTCTGCTTCCCCCTCCAACTCCCTCCCTCTCTCCTTTCTGTCTCCCCACTCTCCCTCTATTTGCCCCTGCCCGCCTCTCCCTGTCTCCCTGTCTTCCCCTCCCCAAGCTCACCCACTTTCTCTCCAGCTCCAGCTCCACTAGCCCCCACTCTTTTTTTTTTCTGACCTTCCCAGTCTCCCTGCCCTGGGTCCTTGCCCAGGCTGCTCCTCTGTCTGGTGCACTCCTGGTGACACCTCCCTTGCTTGGCTCACAGTGATTCGTTCTTCAGGTCTCTACTTGAGGCCTGAATGCTCAGGGAGCCTTCCTCCACCTCCCAAGGCAAGAAGCCTTTTCTGGGTGTCTCTGTGGCACCATGAGCCACCCCATCACAGAGGATCGCATGGTGTTGTGAGCATCTGCCTGGTGTCCTGAGTCCTCCACTAGAATGTGAGCTGCTTGGGAACGGGGACTATGCTCCTGGGTGCATACCCTCAGTGCCACACAGGGCCTGACCCTTAATAGTGCTCAATAGCCATGTGCTAAGTGAATGAATAAGTGAATGAGAGTAAATGAATGAATGAGTGAATGAGGTGTTGGCCACCAACACCCTCTCCTTGCTCACAGACTCACTCTGTCCATTACCTTCCCTATTTCCTGGCCTGCTGCAAGTTCTCTTGGCTTCTGACCTCATGATCCATTAAAGTTCTGTTTCACTCATTCATTCACTCATTCTTTCTTTCTTTCTTTCAAACAGCGCCTACTGAGCACCATTCTGTGCCAAGTGCTTTTCTAGGTTCTTGAGACACATCTGCAAACAAAATGGACAAAATTTGCTGCCTTCACGGAGTTTACAGTATATTGGGAGAGACAAAGACAAAGAAGTGAACCATATAATGAGTTAGACAGTGGTAAGTGTTAAGGAAAAGAGTTAAGCAGGAAGAGAAATAAATGAGGGAGCGAGCCACGTGCCTATATGGAGAAGAGCATTTCATGAAGCGAGAACAGCCAGTGCAAAAGCCCTGGGGCAGAAATCATGGCATGTTCAGGGGATGGTGAGGAGGCCAGTGTGGCTGCAGAGGGGTGTAGGAGGCAAGAGGAGGCTGCAGAGAGGTCACAGAGGTAGAGGGGAGCCTGTGGGTCTGACACACACATCAGGACTTTGGATCTTCTGTCCAGTGAGCTGGAGAGCTCTGGAGGGTATGGAGTAAAGAACGAACATGAACCATTTCAGAGTTTTAAAGGACCACTCCTGACTCGGAGGGCAAGGATAGAGGCAGAGAGGGCAATTAGGAGGCTGTTGCAGGAATCTGGGCTTACCTATGTTTGGGGTATATTTTGAAGGTAGAGCAGATAGTTTTGCTGACAGTGTTAACAGAAAAACCAAACTCTGTCAAATATCTTAAAGAGGTTTATTCTAAGCCAATATGAATGACCACAGCCCGGGGACACACAGTCGCAAGCAGTCCTGAGAAAGTGTGTCTGAGGCAGTCGGATTACGGTTTGGTTTTATACATTTCAGGGAAGCCAGGGTTACAAGAAAAGAGATAAATCAATCCATGGAAGTGATACATTGATTTGGCCCAAAAAGACAGAATATCTTGAAGTGGGGGCTTACAAGTCATAGGTGGATTCAGAGATTCTGTAATCCACAATTGCTGAAAGGAAGAAAACTTTGTCTAAAAAGTTTGAGTTAGCAGAAAGGAATGTTTAAGTTAAGATAAGGATGCTGTAGGCTGGACACAATGGTTCACACCTGCAATCTTGGCATTTTGGGAGGCCAAGGTGAGCAAATCACTTGAAGTGAGGAGTTCAAAACCAGCCTGGCCAACATGGTGAAAACCTGTCTCTATGAAAAATACAAAAATTTAGCCACGTGTGGTGGTGGGTGCCTGTAATCCCAGTTACTCCGGAGGCTGAGGCAGAAGAATTGCTTGAACCTGGGAGGCGGAGGTTGCAGTGAGCTGAGATCATGCCACTGCACTCCAGCCTGGGCAACAGAGCAAGACTCCATCTCAAAAAATAAAAAAATAAGGATGCTGTATCAGAGTCAGTCACGCTATGGCCTGTTTAGCAAGATCAATGGCCTGCAGGTTGACTTAACCCTTCCTTGCCATGGCTTTCGGTCTTGCTTATAACTTGGTATCTTATTGCCACAAAGAGCCTATTATGTCTGTCTTATGATCTCGATTTTACCATGAATGCTGGTTAGTTGTGCCTAAACCCCAAAATGGAAGGGACATAACGAGGCATATCTGACTTCCCTTCTCTTCATGAACTAGGACTCTGTTTTTAAGGTTTCTCTGGTCCCCTTGGCCAAGAGGGGGTCCTTACCATAAGGTGCGGGATGGGAGAAAAACAGAGTCAAGGATGACTCAGGTTTCTGGTCTGAGTGATGGAGATGCCACCTGTGAGACCCGACCACACCTTCCTCCTTACCTATGAGGCTCAGCTCCAGCCTCTGCCTTCCCCTTGTCACCCTTTCCTTCCCCCTCTGCAGCCCCAGCCACTGGAGGAAATTCTGGCCCATTTCACCTGGTCTGGAGCCAGGTCGCCCGATTGCAGCCAATTCCCCACAAAGGACACTCCCACCAGGTCAGTGCCAGCCCTGCAAATGGCTCCAGGGATTGCCCTGCCCAGCCAACAAGTGCTCAAGGCTTCAAGCAGCAATGGGCCGTAGATGACCACAACAGGTGAGAAAAGAGCTGCACAGAGAACAGAGCTGACCCTCTCCTGCAGGAAGTCCCAGACCAGAAAGACAGCAGCCAGGTCCCAAGCGTTAGGACCAACGGTATGAAGCTCAAGAGGCTATGGGAGCAGAGAATCCCCTCTGCCACAAGGCAGGAAAGGCTTCCCGGGGGAGGAGGCATTTGACCCGGGCCCTGAAGGATAAATACAAGCTTCCCATAGGAAGATCAAGAAGGAACATCTTGAGCAAAGATGTGAAATCAGGAACCATGTTTGGGGACAGCCAGGAGTCCAGTGGGGCCACTGGGAGGTGAGGCTGGGAAGATGAGCAGGATTCAGATTTTGTGAGGCTTTCCACACACAAAGGAGGTCAGGCATGACTGTCCAGGAAGCCCTCACTTAATGCTGTCGCGGATAGGTTTTTGGAAACTGCGACTTTAAGCAAAAGGACGTACAGCGGGTCCTCAAATAACGTTGTTTCATTATAATATATTATAATAAGGATGAGAACAAAATATTGGTTTCATTATATGCCTTGTCTTTTTATCTAAAGTCACAGTTTCCAAGAATGTAGCAACGACGTTAATGAGGACTTACTGCCCAGGCACTGGGGAGCCACAGGAGGTTCCTGAGGCAGGAGGGCTCCTGACTGTGTCAGGTTTAGGGGACATGACTCAGGCGGCCAGAGACTGTGGATTTGGGAAGGATGACAGGGACCAAAGAAAGGAAAGCTCGAAAAGTGGTCGAAGAGAGGGGCTTGCAAATCAGAGTGTCCAAAGGAAAGGAGAGGGATGGTGGCCAAAATCATGTCCTAAGAGCACCTGGGACCTTCAGACCAAAGAAGAGATGGCGTGAGGAGAACACAATTGCTGTAACCCCTCCCAAATCCCCCCCTTGAGCCCAAATCCTAGCTCACTCACTTAAGAGCTGGGTGACCCTGGGCAAGTTAATCAGCGTCTCTGAGCTTCAGTTTCCTTTACAGTAGTACAGGGATGCTTTGGGTTGCAGAGGACAGAAAATCCAACTCAAGTTAACTTAAGCAATAAGGGATATTAACTGACTCATGAAATGGAAGGTTTCAGAGGCAGGGCTGCCGTCAGGTGAGATCCAATAGCTCACAAAGAGTTTTAAGGGCTGAGTTTTTCTATCCTTCCTCTTTGCCTTCTGTAAGGTTCAGCTTTCCCCTGAGGCTGACTCGCCTCGTGATCCCACAAGAACTGCCCCCAGCTCTTCGCTCTAGGGCCTTGCAAGTTACTATACAAAGAAGCTTGGTTCCAGCAAAGTTCTGAGAGTCTCTCTGATTGGACCAACCAAGGTCATGTGCCCACCTCTGAGCCAATCACTGCAGACTGGGAAGAACAGTGCTGATTGGCTTGGCCTAGGTCACTTGCTGCAGCCCTTGGAGCCAGGAGATGGCCTCACCTTCCCTGGAACCATATAGGGGCTGCCAGGTAGGGCGGAGGGAAGGGGTGTGGGAGGCATCAGCCTGTGTCCACCAACGTCACTGGTACCCATGGGGCATGGTCATTCTGGGGACTGGAGATGATGTGTGAAAAGTACCTGGCACACAGCAGGTGCTCCTTGAAAGGCAATTCTTTTTGTTATTGTATATAAAAGGCATCATGAGAAAGAGGAATTCGATTTTGTGGGGAAGGGAGAGACAAGATCTTGCTCTGTCACCCAGGCTGCAATGCAGTGGCACAATCACTGCTCACTGTAGCCTTGAACTCCTGCACTCAACAGATCCTCCTGCCTCAGCTTCTTGAGTAGCTGGGACTACAAGCGTGCACCACCATGCCCAGCTAATTTTTACTTCTGTAGAGATGGGGTCTTGCTACATTGCCCAGGTTGATCTCAAACTCCTGGCCTCAAGCAATCTTCCCACGTTGGCCTCCCAAAGTGCTGAGATTACAGGTGTGAGCTACCATGCTTAGGCTAGGAATTAGATTTAATTCATGGTCCCAAAGGATAAAACTAGTGTCCATAAACTGAAATCCCAGGGAGTAGGGTTTTGATTCAATCTAAGAAGAATTTTTTGACAACTACAGTTGTCCTCGGTGAGGCTCCCATCACTGAGGGGAACTTTAAAGGCTTAAGATCCCAGCCTCAGGGCTGCTTTAGGAGGTGTGGAGCAGAGGCCCCCTGAGGTCAGTGGGATTCCAGGATTCTCTTCTCTCATGGTGGTCTGTGAGGCAGAACCAAGAAATTAGGTGATTATCTCTTTTACAAAAAAAAAAAAAAAATTAAACCAAGGCATCAGAAGCATGCAAGAAAAGAGAATTAATAGCTTAAAACTCTCTGAGCCTCTGACAATCTGGTCCCCAGGGCAAGGGGGATGGGACACAGCCGCACCCAGGGACGGATCATTCAGTGTGGCTCCCTGAAAGCTTGGGGCTGGGGTGGGCCTTGGCCCAAGCTCTGGGCTCCCCTGGGAAGTAACTGGAGGGGACAGAGAAAGGACATTCTGGAAAGACCCTGACTGTCTATTCTTGGGGTCTGTGCCCAGCAGTCTCCAGCCCACTAGGCCAGGCCAGCGCTGGGGACTGTGGGAAGAGGACCCAGCCACAGAGGAGGCTGGTCACAGTGGCCAGACAGGGCCTGGATGGCATCCCAGGTGACCCAGGAGAGGGGTAAACCAGCATGTGCACAGGATGCTGACAGTAGCCACCCAGAGAAGACAAGGTCCAGACACCCAGGGCCAGGCGCCCCACATATGACCCTAGCTGTCCTTCGAAGCTGGGTTCTCACAGTCCGGCCACTCTCAGCCACACGATCCTCCTGGAACTGCCTGGTCTTCCTTCCATCCCAACTTTCCTCCTGCTGTCCCCACCTGCCCCTCCCCCACACACCCAAATTTCCTGCCTTCCAACACTTCTCTGTCCTTCAAGACTCTTTCCAAATGTCAGCTTCTCTCAAAGGCTTTCCTGGTCACTGCACCCACCAGCCACCTGCCTAAAATCTGAAGTCCCTGCCATAGCACAGTTCCTTGTCCGGGGAGCTGGAGCCTTCCCCCTGTGCACTGTGGTGGGGACAGCTTCCCAGGCAGGGCTGCCTGGATGTTACTCTGTAGAGGACAGTGGCTCCAGGAATGGGCTCTGGGGAGGGGAAGGAGGTGCTCAGACAAGCTTTATGACTCTGGGTAAGCTCCATAAACTCTTTGAGTTCTTCTTCCCCCTGCCCTCACCCCACCATCTGTAAAATAAGGAGCATAATTGCACCCAACCAACAGAGTTTTGTGAGGAATACATGGGTAAAGTAGTAAAGTTCTTAGCCAGGGACTTGGCAATAAATGTTAGCTGTTGTCCCCATCAAAGTCAACACAACGGCCCAAAGTCACACAGTTTGGAAGTGGCACTACTGGCATTGAGACTGAGGTCTCTCTGATTCCACATGTTCTTTCTCAGGGGACGTCCAAAAACAGGAAGGAAGTACATTCATTTCACCCAAGTGAGGTTTATTCACAAGCATTTGGGAAGCACGCTATGCCTGGCCATCCTTTAAAGATAACCCAGGGACCTGGGCCCGAGCGCTTCGGGAATAACGAAAGGAAATGGACACGTGAGACAGCTACCAAATGGAGCCATGGCTGCACTATCCGAGCTCACATGCTGAACGGCAGGCCCCACCCGCCTACACCAACCCTGGCCCAGACCAGCCCAGCCCACCCAGCCCAGCGCACCCAAGGCCTCCCTTGGCCTTGAACATGAGTGAAGGGAATGAGCTGCAACCCGCAGGTGCCCACTGTGACCGCCAGATGCGGCTATAGGCTGCTAAATCAGACTTTGTCTTTGGAGACCAATAGGTCACCTTGGGTGGTTTTTTTCTAGAAGATGACAGTGCCTGGCATGTAAAATAGGTCAAGGGAAAGCAATGAAGTGTGGATGTTTTAAGACACCCAACACTAAGTGGGTAAAAATGGCCCAGATGCAAAGGACCTCCAAGGAATGCTAAATTATTAACCAGGGCAAGGTGGGAGTAATTGGGGATGGCTTCCCTGCTTCCATCTGGAGTTGAACCAGCCAGGGAAGAACCCTGGCTTCTGCCTCCCAACTCCGTGGCCCTCCCTCCCTCCCAGATGCCACCGGGTGGCACTAGTCCCTCCTCATGGTGTAGCCCTGGATCATGCTGTTGAAGTAGGCGGGCGTGTTGCGCTCCGGGTAGAAGAGGATCATGTAGCACTTGGGGCCGAAGTAGCCCAGGCTGATGGCCAGGAGGTTGAGCACAGTGACCAAGAGGTCCACGATGGTGACCAGCACCCCACTGTAGGCAGACATGAAGGTGCAGAGGGAGACGGATGAGGTGAAATAGAAGGTCATGCTGAGGGTGATGAACTTGGCCTCGTTGTAGTTGGTGGGCAGCTCTTTGCCCATGTAGGCGAAGCTGAAACCCACCACTGAGAGCAGGAGGTCCAGGCTGGTGTTGAACAGCAGGCTGTTGCGGTAGTTGGGGTTACAGGAGACAATTGTGATCTTGGGGTCATCGGGGTCAGTACGGGTGGTGGGACTGAGGCCCGTGGCCAGCATGCCGATTACCACAATGACCATTTTGAGTACCGTGATAAATGCCATAGAGACGTAGGGCCCCTGGTAGCGGACCCAGTAGCTGTAGGCGCGTGGGAAGCGGCTGGCCATCTTGAAGGCGCAGACGATCTGGAAAGAACGCACGGCGATACAGGAGATGCAGATTGTGAAGCAGAGGGGAAAGAGGGCCTGGCGGCAGAGGCAGGTGGAGACCTTGGGCGGCCCCACGTACACCGGGACCACCATGTATGCCACCAGCAGCAGTGTCAGCATCAGGAAGCACATGGGGCCCCCAGCCGAGCGAACTATGGGTGTCTGGAAGTGCCTCCAGAATATCACCAGGATGGCCAGGGTGCTGAGGAAGCCCAGGGCGGCCAGCAGGGCCACAGCGATGGTGGGTGCCTCATGCCATTCCAGGAAGACCAGCTGCCGCTTGAAGCAGGAGGTCTCACTCTGGTAGGACCACTCGTTATTCGGGCAGGCCTGGCATTCATATTCATCTGCAAAAACCACAGCGACTCCCATTAGCCAAGCCCATCTTCCAAGCACCTGCATCCTCCCAGCCCTGCACAGGGCCAGGTTCCAGGGATGAAGAGAGAGCACCAAGGGCAACCCTTGCATTCACAGCCAGTACTCCTCAAGTCTCATGTGCATTGGCTCATCAAATCCTCACAGCAACTGCATTTCACAGATGAGGAAACCAAGGCTCAGCCAGGTTAAGTAATTTGCCCAAAACCAGTAAGTTAGAGAAGCAGGACTTGAACCCAGGTCTCCTTGACCCAGAGCCTACCAACTGCAGTTCCTCCCTTCCAAGACCTCACCCTCTGGTGTGAGAGGCATTCAACCACTTACTCAAAGAATGCATTCAATACACGTGTTTTTGAGCACCATCCATTGTGATAGGGACCTGGGGTGGAAGGCCACAGAGAGATGGATAAAACCCAGCCCTCACCTCCCCGCTATTGACTGACTGTGGGAGGAAGGCCAATGAAATCATTCCACAAACTTGTTCACCACCTCCTCTGTGTCCTGTGGCCTGCTAGGCACATATTAAATACTTGTATTGGTAAATGTCATCATCCATTTAATTTACATGAAGTCATGAAAAAGAATTGAGCTCCAAACTCTGAACTGTGCTAAACACTAATGTGGACAGAGATGACGTTGTCTGCATGTTCCTAGATTTTATGTTCTATAGGGAGAAATGATCATTCTTCTCATCAAGGAAGTCATTCAACAAGCACCCACTGAGCAACTGTGCTGTGCTTTGAGCTACACTAGGCACTTGGGAGGCCAGAGGGACAAATGAGATGGTGTCTTCCCTGTCTGCCAGAAACTTTCCTCCTATTGCAAATACCATTCATTCATTCATTCATTCATCCAGTGGGTGTTCCCCAGCCTGACTCCCTGGGCCCTGGGCTATGTGTGTGTGGAGTGGGATCAGCTGCAGTCCGGCTTGGGGGAGTGTCGTCCCTTCCCTTCTCCCTCCCTCTCTTAAGCAGCCTGTATGGAGGATTTTGCTCTACACTAGGTTTTGGGAGGATACAAGAGGAATCAGATCTGGTCCCTGGCCTTTGGACACTCACACCCCCTGGGGGGTACTCCAGAGACCCTGCCAAGGAGGACAAGCCCTAGAGACTCCAGGGGCAGGGCAGGGGCAGGTCAGGAGTGCTAGACCTGTGAATCATACCTTCAGTGTGGTTGAGGAAGGTGCCGGGAAGGCAGTCGATGCACTCGAAGCAGCAGACATGGATGCCCACAGGCTTCTTCTTTTGCCCTGACTGGCACCTCTTGGAACACATGGACACAGGGATCTGGAGGGAGGAGGGCAAGAGACCCTGAGTCCTCTTTTCCCACATTCTGGGGGGCCCCTCCCCTCTCCAACCAGCAGGATGTTCAGGGGAGGAAGCCTAGAAGCCCCCTAGGTTTTGGGGTGGAAACTGTAGAAAAAAAAAAAAACTCTCATGCTTCTAGCAGGGGATAAGGAAAGGAGCCATTTTGAAATATGCTCAGAGCATTCTGTTCTCCTTAACAGATGCCTTTCCTCAAGGGAAACCATTTTACCAGAACCCAACTGATGTGAATTTTACCAGAGCTTAACTGACATGGAAAGAGAAATTCTGAACTCCAGCCCTCTCTAGCCTTCTTGTCTTACCTAAGGGGGTGGGGTGAGAAGCACTTATGAAGGTCACAGTTCCGGGGCACAGGCTTACTGAAAGATTGAGACCTAATCACAGGATTACAGAACACTTCCCCTCTATCTCACCACCACGTCAATCAAGGGATACAACCGAAATAACTGCAAGGCTGAGACTGCATTTAAGAAGGAATATCTAGGGAAACCCAAAGATAAAATGGGAGACAAAAAAGGACACTGGAGAAAATTTTGGCCTCTGACACCATTGCTATTTATTTATAGCAAATAGTAAGCATAGTTTTAATAAACTTGAAAGGACTGAAATAATAACAGGTATGTTCCCCAACAACAATGTAATGAAATAGAAATCAATAACAGAAGGAAGTTTGGGGAATTCATAGACATGTGGAAATTAAACAACATACCCTTAAATAACAATAGGTCAAAGTAGTATTCACAAGTGAAATTAGAAAATACTTTGAGATTAATGAAAATAAAAACACAACTTAACCCCACAAAAAGACAAATACTGTATGATTCTACTTATATGAGGTGTCTTAGGTAGTCAAACTCATAGAAACATAAAGTAGAAGGATGGTTGCCAGAGGCTGGAGGAAGGAAGAAATGGGGAGTTGTTCAATAGGAATAGAGTTAGAAATTTGCAAAATGAAAAAGTTCTAGAGATCTGTTGCACAAAAATGCGAATATACTTAACATTACTGAAATGCATGCTTAAAAATAAACAAATTGGTAAATGTTATGTTATATGTCTTTTATCACAAAAATAAAAAATTTTAATGTACCAAAATTAATGGGGTACAGTGAAAACAATACTTAAGAGGGAAATTTATTATTATAAACATCTGTATTTAAAAAGAAGAAAGATGTTACATCATTAACACTCACTATCTTATCAAATCACTAACATTCACTATCTTATCATAGAGTTTACTCTTTCACTCTCGATCTCAATGTAGTCCACATGGAAGTTGTTCATCTTGACATTCTGCAGAATATCACGCTGGTCTATGATATTCATGACACCGTGGTAATTGGACCTGGTTAGTAGAAAGTAGCAAGCACTTTTATATCCAAGTAAGACCTATGAATGCCAGAGGATTGGAGATAAACCTTGTAAAGATTCAAAACTTGGGGCTGGGGGTGCTGTTACGTTGGTGATGTTTTTAGGAGGCCAAAGGTACAGAGAATGCCAGGACATCCATTCTAAGATAATAGACAAGTCATCCACCCTACACCTGCTACCATGAAAGTATGGAACTTTATAAACTTCTTTAGATTTGCGGGACAACATAAATTGCTCCTGGAAATACTACTGCAACCCGTTTATCAGGTGATTCAGAAGGCTTTCAGTTTCAAGGCAGAGGGTAACAAGTCCAGAAAATGACTCTGAAGAAGGCCCTGGCTTCTGTATAAGCGATCCTGCCACTGGGGCCACATGATCGAGGAGATCTGATGATGTTTGAGTTATCTATGCTTATAAGAATTGGCAAGCCCAAAGAGAGAGATGCAACAATGCCATGCCTTCTACAACAACATTCTACTCACTACTTGAAAATCAACTCTTGGAGTCCTGCTGGGCCATCATGGAAATTAAGTACCTGGCCCCAGGACATCAAGTGACTATCAGATTCACAGAGTCTTATAGAGAGGCAGGAATAAAAACAAGTCTTCATATAAGGGAAATGGTATCCAAGAAGCACCAGTGGGTCCAAGTAAATTTCTTAAATCAATTATTGTGACTCCTGTATCTATTTCTGTTGTAACAAATGCCTCTCCCTCAAATCATACCTAAGACCTCATGGAGAGATTCTTTATGACAAATAAATAGAGGAGAACATTCAGGAATGATTCACAAGTAGGTTGGTTTGATATATTAATGTGAGCTGACAGTGGACTGCTGCCATACTAAGCTTTTTTCAGGGATACAAAGCTTTTTTCAGGGTGAATTCTGAAGGACAGTAATGATGGGAGATACTGCTTGTATGTGGAGATGCAAGCAGGACACTTGGTTGTTTGCTTTGTGTGAATGGAGAGATGTCCTGAAGGATGGATATTCTTGAGATCCTGGACATATGGAATGGCTTGGCTGGTTGTTCAGGGGCCTGGAAGGAGCAAGAGTGGAAGAATGGAGACAAAGTTGCTTGGGGAAAGGTATATGTATGGATCCATGAGAGTGAGCACAAAGCATGAAGATCTCTGTGTCTCATGTTAATGCAAACCAGAGAGCAAACACAGAGTAATAGAAACCAGATTGAAAGGTTGACTTGTCCCAGCCAGGCACCGTGGCTCATGCTTGTAATCTCAGCATTTTTTGGGAGGCCAAGGTCGGCAGATCAATTGAGGTCAGGAGTTCCAGACCAACCTGGCCAACATGGCGAAATGCTGTCTCTACTAAAAACACAAAAATTAGTCAGGTGTGATGGTGCATTTCTGTAATCCCAGCTACTTGGGAGGCTGAGGCAGGAGAATCACTTGATCCCTGGGGGCGGAGGTTGCAATGAGCCAAGATTGTGCCACTGCACTCCAGCCTGGGCGACAGAGCGAGACTGTCTCAGAAAAAAAAAAGAAGAAGAAGAAGAAGGTTGACTTGTCCAATGAAGGTCGGCTGGCTTTTGTCCTCAGCCACCCCAAGGCCTGCACAGAGTGGCCATGATGTCAGGGATGGAGGCTACAGATATGAACCCAACAGCTTGAGCTTCCTCTCATCATGGCTGACCTAGCTACTGCCATTGCAGAACACCTAACATTCCAGCATCAGAGACCCACCCATGCTGAGCCCTTGAGTTGATACAATTCTTCAAAAAGACCAGCCAACCAACTGCTGAAAGATCTATTACATCAGATCTTTTCCTCTCTGGGAAAATTCCAGGAAGGGAATTTTCCTTCCCTGATTTCAGTGCAGCATCGCCATCTGGGGGCTTACAGAGCAAATGATTTATTGATGCAGGACACTGTATCACCTCAGATCAGGAGTCAACTTCATGGTAAAGGGGTGTGACATGGGCATGTGACCACAGGCTCCACTGATCCTAACATATACCACATTACCCAGAAGTATCCTATCTAACCAGGTGATGAGATGGCATACTAAAAGCTCAGCTAAGGTACCATCTTCAGGACCCCCTGCAAGGTGGGGACACTGCCCTTTAAGATGAAGTTTTGAATGAATGGCTTGTGTATAGTGTTGTGGCCTCAACAGCTAGAATATGTGTATCCAGCAACCAGAAGGATTGGCTACATGCACCATTATTCTCAGGAACCCATTGCAGCATTGGTGCTTCTCCTCTCTACAATCTTACACTCTGCTGGAACAGAGATTCTGGTCCCCAAAGGGGGAATACTTCTGCCAGCAGACACTATAGGGCTCTACGATTACCATGTGGTCATTTTGGGTTCCTCATGCCAGTGAATGAGGAGGCCAAGAAAGGAAGAGGTAACTGACCTGGATTCGTGGATGGAGCTGAGGTGGTTGCTACACAAGTGGAGTAGGAAGGAGTAGGTCTGGCACCCAAGGACTCACCAGGCAACCCTGGGTGCTTCAATCCCAGTGCACCTGCTGGTGGGGATCTGCAGCAGGCACAGCCCAGAAATGCAAGGCAACTAATGGCCCAGACACCTTGGGGAAGAAGGTCGGGATCACCCCCCAGGCAAGTGACTGAGAGCAGCCAAATGCTGGCTGAGAGTGAAGAAACCCAGAATGGTAAGCAGAAGAGAGAGATGAATATCAGTGACAACTTTGGGTAGTGGCTAAGTCCGCCAAACTCCCTTTCTGTTAGAGACTGAGCTGGCGGCTGCTCTAAAAAGTCTGTGACTCCTCAGGCTCAAGGAAAGCCACTGAGTGGAACAAGAAATGGGCCTCTCTGTGGCCTGCCTCATATTTTCTCAACCCACTGTTTATTCCAGCCATTGCTGCAGTCACCAGTTTCAAGCAAGTGCCACCTGTCAGCACCTGGCCTCGGCTACACAGCTGTGTCTTGTATTCTGCCCTAAGGCTGCAGTATGAAATGCCCATGGGAGGCCTCTGAAGCTAACACCCCACAGAGCAACCCCTGACCACCAGGTGATGGGAGCTAGTGGATTACTGCCACCCTCCTCCCTCCTCTGGGAGACAATGCTAAGGTGGCTCTTCGGGAGGTCCCAGTAAGATTGACCTCCAGTTGCTCAGAGTAGTGTGTGGCTTGAGGTTGTTCTCTTGGACCAACTTTCCCTGTTCCCTGTGGAACTCTCCCCAGTCTCCCACTCCTGTTCCTGTCCATGTATCATGTCCTGGAATAAATCTTCTGCACATAAACCCTTGTCTCAGGCTCTGCTTTCTGGGAGACACCAAAGCTAAGACAGTATATGGGCTGAACTATATCCTGCTTAAAGTCCTAGTCCCCAGGACCCCAGAATGTGACCTCATTAAGAAATAGGGTCATTGCAGTCAACATAGTCATATAATTAGTTAAGATGAAGTCATCCTGGAGGAGGGTGGGTCCTTAATCTCATATGAGTGATGTTCTCATAAAAGGGATGAATTTGGAGACAGACACATGGAGAACACCACCTGAAGGTGAAAGCAGAGATGGGGTGGTGATGTGGGTGTCCCCACCCAAATCTCATGTCCAGTTGTAGTCCCCAACGTTGGAGGTGAGTCCTGGTGGGAGGTGATTGGATCATGGGGATAGAGTTCTCAAGAATGGTTTAGTACTATCCTCTTGGCACTCTCCTCCTGATTGTGAGTGAGTTCTTGTGAGATCTGGTCGTTTAAATGTGTGTGATATCTCCTCCTTCACTCTCTCTTGCTGCTCCAGCCATGTAACAAGGTGGTTCCCCCTTTGCCTCCCACCATGACTGTAAATTTTCTAAGGCCTCCCCACAAGCTGAGCAGATGCCAGCATCATGCTTCCTGTACAGCCTGCAGAACAGTATGCCCATTCAACCTCTTTTCTCTATAAATTACCCAGTCTCTGGCATTTCTTTGTAACAATTCAAGAGTGGACTAATATGGGTGGTGCATCTACAGTCAAGGAATATCAAAGAGTGCCAGCTAACCACCAGGAGCTTGGGGAGAAGCCTGGAACAGATTCTACCTCACAGCTCTCAGAAGGAGCCAACCCTGCTGACACTTTGATCTTGGACTTCCAGGCTCCAGAACAGTGAGACAATAAATTTCATCTGTTTAAGCTCCCTACCCACCCCAGTCTGTGATACTTTGTTATGGCAGGCCTAGGAAACTAACACAGACACCACCCTAATTTACTCCACAAAAATCCCCAAGGCACTCAGAAACTCACAGCATCAGGTACCTCTGCAACTGGGGATAGAGTGCTGTCGGGGACTGGGGGGAAGAGGGTGCAGGCTATTAGCAAAGGAGAGTGATGAAGTCTCTTCCAGAAGCTTTTAGATCTCTAGATCCCTTCCCCAACTCCACAAGGCAGGTCTCTATCCTTTCCTACTCCAGCAGAATTCTGATGGTCTACTCTCTAAAGAGGGTAAAATAATGGATCTTTAGATTGACAGATGTCAGACTCAGTTGAAGGCATAGCTACCAAACTAAAACAAGAGTATCCAATGACAGGCTGTATTAGTCCACTTTCAAGCTGCTGATAAAGACATACCCAAGACTGGACAATTTACAAAAGAAAGAGGTTTAATGGACTTACAGTTCCACATGGCTGGGGAGGCCTCACAATCATGGCAGAAGGCAAGGAGAAGCAAGTCATGTCTTAAATGGATAGCAGCAAGCGGAGAGAGCTTGTGCAGGGAAACTCCCATTTTTAAAACCTTCAGATCTTGTGAGACTTATCCACTATCAGGAGAACAGCACAGGAAAGACCCACCCTCATGATTCAATTATCTCACACCGGATCCCTCTCACAACATGTGGGGATTATGGGAGCTACAAGATGAGATTTGGGTGGGGACAGAGAGCCAAGCCATATCACAGGCTTTAGCCTGAATGCTGTATATAGAGAACCTCCACCACAGACTAGCTGTATGCTGTATATAGAGAACCTCCACCACAGACTAGCTGTGTGGCCTCAGACAGGTCACACAACCTCTTGGTGCCTTCAGTTTCCTAACCTATAAAATGGAGAAAATGGTAGCATTTATCCCCTAGGGTTGATATGAGAATTGAGGTCCTTAGCACCAGGCCTGGCACACACATGTTCAGTGAGTGTTTAGTTTGCAGAGGTCTCTGAACCCCTCTTCCTGGGGAGCTGGAAAGCCCTGAACATGCATAGTTCCCAATCAATGGGGGAAGGACAGGACCCCAGACTGTATACCCACGAATAGAGATCCTACCAGCTATTGATAAAGCAGAGGTCCCTAATCCCCAGGACACAGACCAGTACCAGTCTGTGGCCTGTTAGGAACCTGGCCACACAGCAGGAGGTGAGCAGCAGGTGAGCGAGAGCAGAGCTTCATCTGTATTTACAACTGCTCCCCATCACTTGATTACCACCTGAGCTCCACCTCCTGTCAGATCAACATCCGCATTAGATTCTCATAGGAGCACAAACCCTATTGTGAACTGTGCATACAAGGGATCTAGGTTGCACACTCCTTATGAGAATCTAATGCCTGATGATCTGTCACTGTCTCCCATCACCCCCAGATGGGATAATCTACTTGCAGGAAAACAAGCTCAGGGCTTCCATTAATATTACATTACGGTGAGTTGTACAATTATTTCATTATATATTACAATTATATGTTACAATAATAATAGAGATAAAGCACACAGTGTAATGCACTTGAATCATCCAGAAACTATCCTCCTCCCAGTCTGTGGAAAAATTGTCTTCCACTAAACCAGTCCCTGGTGCCAAAAAGGTTGGGGACCACTGCTCCAGGGTTGATGTGAGAATTGAAATCCTTAGCACCAAGCCAGGCACACACATGTTCAGTGAACATTTACCTTGTAGAGGCCCCTGAGCCCCTCTTCCTGGGAAACTAGAAAGCCCTGAACAGGCATAGTTCCCAATCAATGGGGGAAGGAAAGGACCCCAGACGATACATCCACAAATAGACATCCCCCCAGAGATTGATAAAGCATCTCCAGGCTCTGTCCCTAATGAAAAGGGCCCTAGCCACTCCAGCAAGAGCCCCAGGCCCCGCCCCAGGCCTGCCCACCCACCAGGCCCCCTGGCTGACCGTGTTGTTGATGGTGTGCCAGGAGATGTCTTGGATGTTCTTCAGCTGTCGCTGCAGGGGGTAGTAGGAGGCGACGCTCTGGAAGGGATTCTGGCTCCGGTCCCATTGCCACTGGACAATCTCCAAGTGCAGAGCCACGTCCCCTTGCGGGTCAAAGAAGATTTGGTGGTCCAGGAGAGTGAAGTTGACCTTCCAGATCTCCTCAAGCAGCTGGCGGGGTCAGAGGGAAGGGAAGTGGAGCTAGCATCAGAATCTGAGCCAGAATTTTTCCTGGACCTGGGAAAGATTCTACCATTCCATTAGCCCTGATTTCCAACTCTGTAATATGGAGGCAATAAATCTCCGAAAGGGTGGCAATTTAGGAGTCAGTGGCTGAGAGCTCTGCTTTGGAGCCAGGCACATCTGGGTTCAGGCCTCAGCTCTGCCCCTTGCTGTGAGGCCTTGGGCCTGTTTCTTAACCTCTCTGAACCCGTTTCCTCTTCTGCAAAGTGGGAGCAATAAAAACTCTATCTTCTGGGCTTGGAAGCAAAAAATAAGTTCATCTATGTTAGAGACTTAGAGCAGAGCCTGAGACAGGAAGCACTCCTACCAAGGTGCTGATAGATTTCCTTTTCCCTGGAAGTCACCTCAGTCATCCCTCTTGAACCCAATACATGAGATGAGGTATAGAGTCCACTGTCTCTGTCACCTGCAAAGGTCAATTGGGGTCTCCCCTGATCCCTGGGTCCTTCCTACCTCCCCAGACCTTAGGGTCAGCTCTCATTCCAGTCTCTCCCCACCTCCCAACCCCCCATCACTCTCAGTAGGCAGCAGCTGGGACAGACTAGAGCACACTTTGAACTGGGCATCCTCCGACCTAAAGTCCAGTCCCAGTTCTGTTCCCAATTTGCTGTGTGACTCTCAGCAAGTTTCTGAACCTTGCTGGGCTAACGCTGAAAGGACTTCCAGCTCAAGTATCCCATGGACCTGGCTCCTAGATTTTCCCTCCATAAATGGTAGTGTCCATTTGGCTATATCTTTAGGGCTCACCTGGCCTCAGGGACTGATACACACAGACAGGTAGCCAAGGGAGTCGGGCCCTGGCCTTCTCCCTTCCCTGCCTAGCAGGTGAGGTCCTGACTCAGAAAGACTCTTTGGAATGTGCACAGGTTGCTAAGCCCAAGGGCAATGGTCCTTTGAGCCAAGAAGGAGGCTCCAACCAGGTGGTCGGCCTGAGGATGAGGATCAGGATGGCAGAGGCCCCTGGGAGTCAGGTCCTGGGTGCCCATGTTGCACCTCTGCAATGACCTGCCCAAGCAGGGTTGAGCACTTGGGACTAGAGGGATCCAAGATATCACCCCCAAGGGGTCAGAAAGCACTGGCCTTGTAATTGTCCTGAGTGGGTGGGAGCCTAGACTATTATTGGCAGGGGCTTGGGCACCTTGGGGTTCCCTCATCAGGTTGAACCCCGTTTCCCCTTCCCCATCTAGCCCTACCCCTATCCCAGCATAAGCTGTACATTTAAGGCAGACTCAAGTCCACCTCTCCAACCCCACACTCTCTCCTGAGGCCAGCACTCGGTGTCAGAGAAGAGGAAGAGGAGGAGTACATTCAGCCTCTTCGCTGCCCCAGGTAATTTGCATCATGATTGCACATCCCCTCAATAACTCAGCAGGGCACATATGATTCCTTCCATTTAACAGATGAGAAAATCAAGGCTCAGAGATATTAAATTTGCCCAGGTTTGCACAGCTAGTAGTGGCAGCACTGGGATTCCATTCCAGGTCTGATTGCTAAGCTCTGCCCAGCTCACCGCCACCTGCCTTACAATGTACAAACAGGTGGGCCATATCCGAGATGCCCGAGGGGTGGAGAAAGGTGGAGAGAGCTGTGCGGGGAAGAGCCAGACCAGTGCCAAGGGCCCCATTTGTGAAATAAAAGGATTGGACCAGAACCTGAGAAGACCTCACAACCCTGACCCTCCTGATTCAATGACTGGCTGAACATTTTTTTTTTTTTTTAAGACGGAGTCTCACTTTGTCGCCCAGGCTGGAGTGCAGAGATGCGATCTCAGATCTCAGCTCACTACAACATCCGTCTCCTGGGTTCAAGCAATTCTCCTGCCTCAGCCTCCCGAGCAGCTGGGATTACAGGCGCCCTCCACTATGCCCGGCTAATTTTTTGTATTTTTTAGTAGAGACGGGGTTTCACCATGTTGGCCAGGCTGGTCTCGAACTCCTGACCTCGTGATTCATCTGCCTTGGCCTCCCAAAGTGCTGGGATTACAGGTGTGAGCCACCACACCTGGCCAACCTGCTGAACATTTTTGCTGGGATGGCCACAAATTTGCCAGCCTGGATTTACCCAACCTCCCACTGATCTGACCCCACCACCACCAGCACGGGCAACACATCTACCCAGTGTCATCTCCAACTCTTCTCATTGCCCCTGAGTCCTGTCTCTCTACCTCGCCTCTCATGGGGTGCCCATCCCCACTACCCCAGCACTATTTCATCACCATCCCTTACCACCACCCCTGGCCACTCCCTAGCTGGGTGCTGTCACCTCTTTGAACCTCAGTTTGACCTGTGTATGGGAGAGCAACCGTGTAGTAACAGTATCTGCTCAACAGTGTCTGTCTGGGGGTAACTGAGAATTCATGTAAAGAGGTGAACACCGTGTCCGGCACATAAGTGCCCATTCATTCATTCATCCAATATTCACTGAGAATCAACGCCAAGCCAGACCAGTGCTAGCAACTTGGGATACAGCATTGGAAAGGATTGACAGGGTCCCTGCTCTCACTGGCCTCAGTTTGGGAGGTGTGGGGAATAGCCAATAAACAAACAAAGGATATCAACACAATCACAACTTGGGATACCTGTTATGACAAAAATAAACAGAGTGCCGTGGTGTGACCCAGCAAGGAGGATGGGAGATAGTAAGGACACCACATACCATTTTGCAGGTTGTGCCCTTCATGAGGGGGTCCATTTAGGACAACTGGGAGGAACAGCTGGAGTCCAGCCCATTCAGGCCACAAAGCCATGTGCCTGCCACAGGTCTGCGTGCATCCAAAGCCAAAGAGCATCTTGGTCTAACTTGTCTGCACAAAAGGGCATCATTTTCTAATTCTCACAAGGACGCTGTTTATGCCAGCAGAGACCCTGGGTGAAGCCTACATAGGGTGGGCTGGGTTCCCTGCCGCTTGACTGCATCATCCCCAGCCCTAAATTGGCTTGTTGGGCTGTCTCAAGAACGTCATCTCAGAGCTTGGAATGCTCTATGAACTCCTGCTGCCTCTAGACAAAGCCGCCTCTCCTTCAGGGCACTAGATGCCCTCCAGTATCACCTGCAGTTCCCGTCGCCTCTCAGTCTTCGCCACTCAAGCCCAATCACGTGGCCAGGCCACCACTCTCCCACTCTCCTCCTGGAAGGTCCAGTGCCTGTTTACTCCCTTCCTCAGTCCTGCCTTCCCTGACCCTCTCCCACCATGATGATGCCCCTGCTCTGTGCACAGCTGCAATTCTGACTTCTTGCTGCACTTGGCAGACAGATCTTATTAACTGTCCTCATCTCCTCCTAGGTTGGAGGTCCCCCAGGCCTGGCACATAGTAGGTGCTCAACAAAAGGGATGGGACATCCTGGTTGCTATGATTGGTGCCCTTTGGTCTCCGCTGCTGGGAGAAGGAAGAAGTCAACTGTCTTTCATCATAGCTCCTGCCAGTTGCAGCTGGGAGGATGCCCAGAAGGTGAAGTGGGAAAATCACAGCAGAATGGGCCAGACCTGGGTTCAAAAGCATGGTCCACCACTTACCACTGAGCGATCACGGGCTAGTCACATTGACTTCCTGCCCCTCAGCTTTTCTACCTGTAGATTATCCTCACAGGAGGGTCATGAGTTAGATGTGATGTATACTCGGTATTCAGTGCCTAGTAGGCACTCAAAGAGGAGTAAAGCACCCATGATAATTATGTATATTATTAATATAACAGGACATACAGCAATACGCAGTATTTTTACCAACTGGCACCAGAATTCCTTTTAAAGAATAACTGCAATCTTTTAAAAGAAAAGTGTTTAAGGTTGCAAGGTTAGGATCTGAGATTATGGGATAGAGAGGTACAATTAAATAGAATGAGAGAGAGAATTTCTTCAGAGCAAACTAATTTGTTCTGTTAAGGAAGTGAACAGTTATTTGAGGATGGGAGAGGGATCTAGCAAGTGGGCGAAAGGGGAGAACAAAGAGGGGAGCTGGACAGGGTTTAGGGAAGTGGCTAAATAGCAGGGTGGGAGGCTGGCCCCAAACTGTGAAAAAGCCAAGGAACCATTTAAGAACAGAGATCTCCAACAGCAAAGTATAAAGTGTGCGTCTCTAATGTAAATCCCCCCTGCTCCTCTGATCCTCAGTAAAACCTTCTATATCCCAGAAAGCTTCGTGGTGGGAGGTCTCTGTGTGTGCCTGTGGATGTGGATGTGTGTGTTAAGCCAGAAGAACAGATTTAAAGTCTATGTCTGAACCAGGGTGATAGAGAACTAGGGTAATGAAGACCCATAAAAGCAATGCAAGGCCTTTAGAGGGTCCACGCGAAAACACAAGCCCGTCCCAGGCTCTCAACCCTGGAGAGACTGGGGGAGGGGGGCGCTGCGGTTCCCACTGCCTGTGGGATTTCCTTCTGGTGAATTCCACCTGAATCTCCCAAGAACAGACTACTATCTTGAATGGTGAGTGTTCAATTAATTTAAAAAGCAATTTTGTTTTGGCACCAGGAATGACTAGTGCTATGTGTCTGGAAGAATGGGATACTCATGCCCTTTCACACCCATTTGCCCAGAACCCCAAGGGAGGAGGATGGAGGTGCCCTGCAAACTCTATGGCAGCCACCCCCTCACCTGCCAGGGGTAGACCACCCTCTTGGTGCAGGTGCTGTTGTCACAGCCGAGGAGGCTGTGCAGGGCATGGGCCACAGCATAGACCGCAGAGTACACGCTGTAGACGACACGCTCCCCAGAGAGCCTGAGAATGGTGTTGAAGGACAAGGTGGCGTTCAGGCAGTTGTCGCACTCCTGGTTGCAGGTATAGCTCTGGCTGGTCCTGCTGAGGGGTGGCGGCCCAGCCTGTGGGCCCCACTCGCGGAACTCACTGAAGCCCGGGATGGGCACGCTCTGGATGGTGATGCCCAGGAAGGTGCCCAAGTGGCGCAGCTCCGTGAGGTTGTGCAGGACCGGGTCGATGGCCCAGGACTCGGAGGCGATCCACACGGCGCCCGTGAAGTTCTGGCGCAGCACCTCATTGAAGAAGTCGTACAGGCTCAAGTCGGGCGAGAACACGACCACGACGCGCGCTGTGCTCTGCTGCAGCTTGTCCACAATGGTCACCAGGCGCTGGCGCTCCTCTGACGTCATGTTCTGGTTGGGCTGCAGTGCGGGCAGCGTCTCCTGGAAGGCGATGCAGATGTCGCGCCGGGCCAGGCGCTCGCCAAGCAGCTGGCCATTGTCGCGGCCATAGGTGTCGCTGCTCACCAGCACAATGATCCAGTTCCAGCGGAAGTGCAGCATCAGCTGCACCATGGCCTCGACATGGTGGTCGGCGCTGGGTGTGGTGCGCAGCAAAGCCGGGAAGCGCACCTTGTCTCGCAGCTCATCGCTGATGGCGCTGTAGGTGATCTGCAAGGGGAAGGGCTGTGGCATGAGCGAGTGCCCCGCTGGGTGCTCTGCCCCCACCCCAGGGCTCTATCCACCATCATCATCTGGGAAGCACCTAGTGCAAGCCACCCCAGGGGTAGGTGGTTTACACCATCGTCAATCATCATGGTCCCCAGGTAGCCCCATGCAATAAGAACCTACTGTGTGCCAGGCCCTAGGCCAGGTGCCTTATCTCAGTCTCATCATGATTATTGAGCACCTACTGTGTACCACACCCTGGGCCAAGCCACATACACCATCATCCTCATGGTCATCAGCACACTGGCTTTTATTGAGAACCACATCCTGGGCTAGGTGAATGACATAGCCATCATCCCCATCATCTAGAAACTCTTACTAAGCACAGCGCTTTCCTCCTCCCCCTCATCACCATCAGGCTCATCAACTAGCCACATTTCTTCCCTCCACCTCCAGGGCTCCATGGTTTTCTTCCCAACTCACTGGGAGTTCCATCTCCTTTCCTGGTTCCTTCTCTTCTCTATGACCTCTTAACCTTGGAGGACCCTGGGCTCAGGCCTCAGTCCCTGCCTTTTCTCCAGCTGCTCTCCTCCTCCCTTGGTGGTCCCATCCAGCCTCATGGCTTAATATCCCATTTCCACGTCAACTCCCAGTGGATAGCCCTGGCCGGGACTTCTCTCCTGAACTTCAGATGCATACCACGACTGCCTGCCTGACATCTCAAACTTCACAGATCGAAACTGAACCCTGTTCTCCTCTGAGCCTGCTCCATCCACACCCTCCCCCATCTTGGCTGGTGATGAATCCATCATTCCAGTGACTCAGGGCAAAAACTCTGGAGTCGTCCTTGACTCTTCTTTCACACACAGGTCACACTGGATCCATCAGCAAATCCTCTTGGCTCTACCTTTAAAATGTATCCATCCAGTGCCTGCCAGCTCCCCACTCCCTCCTGTCCAGCCACCATCATCCCCGGCCTGCACTGCAACATTACCCATCCACCTTTCCCCTATAGTCTATGCTTAACATGGCAGCCCAGTGACCCTGCTCACACACATGTCAGGTCACTTTACTCCTCTTCTCAGAACTCCTCAACAGCTCCTAACTTCACCCAGGAAAAGCCAGTCCTTGAATGGCCCCTAAGGGCTCTGTCATTTATCTGCACAACTCTCACCTGTCTGATTTCATCTCCTTCTCCTCTCCCTCTAGTTCCAGTTCTGCTCATCTAGTTCCGCAAACATACCAGGCACCTCCTGGCCTTGGCACTTGCTAACCTCTCTTCTTGGAATGTTCTTCTGCTAGGTCCCTCATGGCTCCCTCACTCCTTCACCTCCCTCAAGTCTTCGCCCAATTGTCAGTGACACCCACCTGACCACCCTGTTGAAAATTGCAATCTCCTTCTACCAACTCCTCCTTTCCACTGACATGCCAGACCCCCCCACCCTGCCCACATTTTTATTTTATTCATTGCACTTCTCACCTCTAACATCCTGCATCACCTATTATTGTTTACACTTATTTTCTGTCTCTCTCCACTAGAAGAGAAACTCCATGAGGGCGATGATTTCTAAGTTGTTGCCAGCTGTATCCCAGCACCTACAACAGTACCTGGCACATAGTAGGTGCTCAATAAATATCTGTTACATGAATGAAAGAATGAATTCAGTCCTCAGCTAGATGCTTCATGTAAAAGTACTAACATTAAACAGTAACAATCACAATATTTGTGACTACCTACTGTGTGCCAAGTCTTTTGCTAGCTGATCTTTAATGAATATATAGCCTGTACCAGTACTGCACTTGGCACTTTCAATCATGATTATGATAATAGTTATAATAATAGTAGTAATACAAATCACCCTTTTGTGAGGACCTACTACGAGGCAGACCTTGTGCTAGGCAGCTGTAGAGAATAATACTAAGCACTTCAAGTTTTTATTCCTGTGCAAGATGCTTTATAAAACAACATTATTTACTACCTACTGTGTGCCAGAAATTTACACAGGTTGAACACTAACCTTCAGACAGTCCTGGGATGGAATGCTTATCATCCCACTTTACAGGTGAGGAAACTGAGGCTAGAAGAGTTAAGAGATTTGCCAAAGTCTTCACTGTGGCCAAGGCTCGGTGCCAAGTTGCACAACCAGATCTGCCCACTTCCAAAGCCTGAGCCCTTACTCCATAAGCTGGGCTACCTTCTCAAGATTTGGGCTGATGTCCTGACCCTGCTTCTGGTCCTATCATCACCTCCCATGATTGATGGAGGAAGTGGCTTCTGAGGCCTCTAGACAGCCATTCCTCTGCCCCCCTCCCCAGGTCCTTCTCCAGGGCCCAGGGGCCTCACCTGTGGAAGGAGAAATAGGGAGAGGAAGTTGGCCACAGTCATGACAGACTCGGAGTTGTCAGGGCCAATGACAGCCACCACACGGGAAATGTAGTTACTGTAGTCCTCTTGGATGGGAAGGAGGTTGTCCTCGTGTGCCAGGAAGTAGAGCACCGGCTGGACATTGTTGGAGATGTAGCACACATCCACGATCTCATAGCCCAGCAGCACACCAGGCAGCAGGCTGCTGTCATTGTTGATCTCCTCCACCGCGAAGCGCATGGCCTGCATAAGGTTGTAGCCTATCACCTTCACTTCATACCTGGAGGGGCCACAGCATCATGAGGTGGAAGCAGATCCAGAATGAGGAAGGAAGAGATAAGAGAACCAGCCCACTCCTCCTTCCTGCCACAGGAAAGCCAAGGCATTGACTGAGAAGAGCCACTCCAGAAGACTCGGGCATTTTCACCATGTCATTGTCACCATACCACATCTCTAGGGTCACCATTGCCCATATGGCCACCACTGATACTGTTATCCATGTGGCCATCATCGCTACTATCCCTATAACCTCCATCACCACTCTACCAATGCCCACCAATGTGACCATCATTATCCACTAAAACTTCCATCACCACCATCACCACTATCACCATCATCACCCACTACCCATATTACCAATATCACCACCAGGGCCATCACTGTCACCACAACCTTGTGACCATCATCACCACCATCATCACCGTCACCACCATCACTATCAGCACCACCATTATCACAGCCATCATCACCACCATCACCACCACCATTTCCACCATCACCACCACCAACATCATCATCACTACCATCACCAACGCCATCAGTAACACCCTCACCACCATCACCATCATCAGCACCATCATTATCAGCATCACCATCATCACCACCCCCATCACCATCATCACTACCATCACCAACGTCATCACTAACACCATCAGCACCATCATCAGCATCACTACGATCACCACCATCACCAACACCATCACTAACACCATCACCAGCATCACTACCATCGCCATCATCACCAACACCATCAGCACCATCTTCAGCATCACTATCATCACCACCAACACCATCATCACTACCATCACCACCATCTTCAGCATCACTATCATCACCACCAACACCATCATCACTACCATCACCATCATCACCAACACTATCATTAAAACCATCACCATCAATGCAACCATCACCATTATCACTACCAGCACCATCATTACCAACACTATTACCACCACCGCTGCCATCATCATCACTAGCATCACCATCATCACCACCATTACCACTATCATCATCATCATCACCATCATACTTTTTATCATTGTCATCATCACCAGTATTACTGTTATCAACATTATCAGCATCACCACCATTACTTTCATCACAACTATCACCATCATTATACACCCCACCATGATCACAAGCATTAGAAAACCCAGCATCATGCCTGGTGCCATCACCTTCACCATTCTCAAGCCAGCATATAATCTTCCCCAGTGTCATAAATGATGCATTTCTTATAGTCAACCCTTAATCATCTTTTGCACTGTCCTACCTTTCTCCTTGTCTCCCACAATACCTTCACCCTCTCTGCAAGAGGTCACTCTTTCTTTTTTAGTCCCAGGCTGGCTCCATGTCCTTCGTGCTTGCATGCAGATGCACACAGCCCCCACAATCTCCAAGTGATGCTGCCACCTTAAGGGGCTCAGGGAGGAGGTGGGGGAAGAGGAACTTCCCTCTAGGCCCAAAAGCACCCCTACCCACCACGGAACCTGCTACAGAAAAATCACATTCTGCCTCCCAAAGGTTTTCAGAATGGGTTTTGACATGGACCCATTGGGAGTCCCCCAGTTGCCAAAGTGGGTGGGAGCAGTCTTGATGGCCTCTAAGAGCCCTCTAGGCTCAAACATTCTGTAACTCTATTTTAAAAAATGGCACTGAGATGACCCAAGTCTCAGTGTTTCAGACCACAGTCACCAAAGATTTTGGTAACCCATATTATACGGGGCCTCCCTGAGGACTAGGGGCATGGATCCAGAATAAGGGGATTGGCAATGAATGGGGAGGAGTGCTTTAAGCCCTTGGTCCTGGTCTGGCTCCCAGGGACCCACAGGACCAGGCCTGGCCTCCCACCCCATCCCCACTGCCACTTCCAGCCCCACACTGGAGACTCACTCCTTGCACATGGGCACCTGCAGGAAGTTAAGGTGAACAATGCCCTTCATGTTGGCATGGAGGGAGAAGAGGCCACCCAGGAGGTAATCCCCAGGCAGGTAGAAGTCCGAGTTCTCAGCCGGCTCAGCCAGGACCCATAGGAGGAAGAACAGGGAGCAGATGGTCTTTGCCCTGGGCCCCATGGCTGGGAAGTGATGGTCTCAGGAGGTAGTCCTGCCTCACTGGAGAATTGGCGGCTTGACACCAGGGTATTTGCACAGACATTTACATAGCGATGGTCCTGCCACCGACTGTGGGGCACCTGGAGCAGGTGGAGAGGTTTGGGGGCCCAGAGGGAGGAAAGGAGGCTGGAATTATGATGATTCTTTCTTAGAGCATAGAGGGGCTAGGTGGTCTAGGGGAACCCTATTTGGAAAGAGAGAGCATCCTGATAACTTGGCCATGCCCTGGCCTTCTGCCACTTGTCCAAGGACAAGTCTCATCTTCCTGACATTTCAAATATTTCAGGAGTAAAGGACATAAGTGCTATCAGGAAACAGAGTACTGTGGCCAAAAGAGCCCAAGCTCTGGAGTCCAGCCAAGTTAGGCCAGGCATGTAGTGATGTATAGGTGTGGAGAAAGTGGTAGCCATTGTCAATAAGAACCAGGCATCATGCAGGTGTTGCGGTTCATCATCTCATATAATGGTTGCAGTAACCGGGACTATTACTAACCCCATTTCAAAGATGAAGAAATGGAGGCACTGAGAAATTAAGAAATCCAGCCCAGGCTGCCTGACTAGCAGAGCTGAGATTCAAACCACATGGTCTGACTCCGGGGCTGGGTCCTTCATCGCTACATCACATTACATCACAAAATTAGTGCTTTTGATAAAAAAAAAAAAAAAAAAACACCCAGCGGTGTCAAAGAGGGTGGGGGAAGGAGGGAAGGGAGGGGTGCTCTCACTCCCTCTGAAGGCTGCCATCAGTCAGCCTAGCAACACCCACTCTGGGTCCCCGACCCCTTGGACCCCACACCAAAGGGCAGGGTTGTTGGCAAAACAGAAAGTTGAAAATTCCTAAATTCAAAGGTGAATACGCCCAAGGAGTCAGAAGCGGGGAGGTGGCTCCAGTGAATTAGGGACCCATTTGAATCAGAGACCCCTGTCCATTTAGTGCTGTTTTGCTCCTTTCCAGGCCTACCAACATGTGGCCGAGCCCTAGGGAACCTGCCACACACCACATGGCTGGAATGGGTCTGTCACAGGCACATACCCGGCTGCTGCGCTCCACGGTTCTGATGGGCAGAGGCTTCAAGGTAGAAAAAGGTGATCAAAAACCCCATGATCGGCTGGGCACGGTGGCTTACGCCTGTAATCCCAGCACTTTGGGAGGCCGAGACAGGAAGATCATCTGAGCTCAAGAGTTTGAGACCACCCTGGGCAACGTGGTGAAACCCGGTCTCTACTAAAAATACAAAAAATTAGCTGGGTATGGTGGCACACACCTGTAATCCCAGCTACTCAAGAGGCTGAGGCACAAGAATCGAGAATCGCTTGAGCCTAGGAGGCAGAGGTTGCAGTGAGCTGAGATCGTGCCACTGCACTCCAGCTTGGGCTACAGAGTGAGACTCCATCTCAAAAAAACAAACAAACAAACAAATAAAAACATGCTCTCTCCTGCCCCACCCCAGCCAAGCCCTGCTCCTCCTTCAGGGCCCAGTCTGAGCTTCTCCTCCTCCTAGGAACCACTCGTGAACCCAGTTCAAGGGAGTCTCCCCCGCTCTGAGCAGCAACAAGCCTCCTGTCTGCATCGTCGCTGGGCACTGGCTACCAGCCTTACACCGTTAACCGGATCCTGCTGCGTGTGTCCACTCTACTTGAGGACCCTTGAAACCACGTGACTTGGACCCACCTGGATTTGACATCAGCTGTTTGCTGGATGAGCATGGGCAAGTTCCTTAATCTCTCTGAGGCTCTGTTTCTTCCCCATTGAAACAAGGATAACAATTTCAGCCTCATGGACTTGGTGTGGGAATTAAGTGAAATAAAACTGGGGGGTGTGGAGCAGGCTTGGAGAAAGGTGAGTTTGCCAAAGTGCGAGGTTGTTTCTTTTTACAACGAAATCAACTGCCTCAGGGGGCACCGTGGGCTCCATGACCAGCTGAAATTGCCCCTTTGTGTCCCAAAGCCTCTTGAAGTTACCCTGAAGGATGTTGGATATCTTTAGCCACTGCAGAGCCGAAGTGGCGCCTCCTCCCCTGCCCCGACCTCTCCTGGGACGGGGTCATCCCGTGGGCCTGTAAGCCAACAAGGGGAGGCCTCCTGGTGCTGCAGGAAGACGCAGAATTGGCTGTGTGATCTGGGCTTGTCCCTGCCCCTCTCTGGGCCTGTGTAAACCAGTGGATTGGAGGTGGGGACTCATAAAATAAAAGGAAGCGCCCTGCAAGGGGTGTTTGGAGGTGCGGGTTCTGGGCCTGACTCTCCTCTCTCTGGGTCTCAGTCTCCTCATCTGTACAGTGGGGAGCCCCTCTTTGCACTGCCCGTGTCTGCCTCCATGTCAGCTGGCCCAAAACCCCAGCACTGACCCGTCACCACTGCCCCATGGGTTCTCTCCATGCCCTCCCACTTTCCACGCCACAACCCCCGCAGACCCTCATCACCCCCTTTCTGCACCTCTCCATCTGCCCCACACTGACTGTTTAAAACCCCAAACCACAGCTGTCAGCTAATCACTCTTCTGCTCTAATACCCGCCGGGGCTCCCCGTCACCAGCTGGATCAAGTCTGAGCTCCTTGTCCTGGCATTTGAGGCCTCCCCAGCCCAGCCCCAGCTCACTCATCCTTCCTTTCCTGGCCTTTCCAGCCTGGTCTCTCCTGCACCACGTGCCACAAACCACAGCCACACTGGCCTCCTTGGGTCTGGGTCCCTGGAGGATCTTCCTGGGGTGGCATTCTAGGGGCCTCCGAGACCATAGACGCCCGCCCTGCCAAATACCTAGGGGTTTATGAGTGGGTTGTAACAACAAATAGCGCCTTTCCCAGAGTGTGATGTATTGTTTCTGTTTTTTAGAGACAGGGTCTCACTCTGTCACCCAGGCTGGAGTGCAGTGGCATGATGAAAACTCACTGCAGTCTCGACCTTCTGGGCTCAAGTGATCCTCCCACCTCAGCCTCCTGAGTAGCTAGGGCTACAGTCACGTGCCACCACACCCAGCTAAGTTTTTTTAATATTTTGTAGAGATGGGGTCTCTTTATGTTGCCCAGAATGGTCGTGAACTCCTGGCCTCAAGAGGTCCTCCCTCCTCTGCCTGCTAAAGTGCTGGGATGACAGGTGTAAATCACCACGCCTGGTGTGTATTAAATCCACCCGGAGTCTATTAAACACCAGGCATTGTGCCAAGCATTTTATATACATTATCATTTAATTCTTACAACTCCCCTTCAAAGTAGCCATTTTTACTACCATTTTGAAGATGAGGAAACTGAGGCTCAAAGAGGCTAAGCAACTTTCCAGAAGTCACGAAGCTACTAGGTGGTGAAGCCAGAATGTAAATCCAGGCTGCCCAAGCTCTTAGCCCCTGTGCTAAGTATGTTCTGCCTACAGAAGCTATCACTGCACCTCCTGCCATGGGGGTTCTGGGATGGCCCTGCCCTCCCTCAACTCAGGTCCCACCCCAGGTGTTGGGGAAGGATTCGTTCCTGGTACAGCCACAAGAAGGCACATATGACTGCACATGTCAGTTCTGAATTGGGGAATAAAGAGGCCAGGAGGCACTGGGATGTTCTGGAGACTTCTAGAAAAGCCACATTATTTGGCAAAGCTTAGGGGTGGGGGTATGCCAGAGAGAGAGAGAGAGAGCATCTAAGTTAACTGGGAAGGCCAGGATGTAGCCCTGATCTCAGGGCACCCCCTCCCCTGCCCCTGACCACCCGTGGGGCAGGGCCATCCTGTGGGCCTTTAAGTCAAGAGGGGGAGGCCTCCTGGTGCTGCAGGAAGAGGCAGAATCGGCTGTGTGATCAGGGCCTGTCCCTGCCCCTCTTTGGGTAAACCACTGGATGGGAGGTGGGGACTCATAAAACAAAAGGAAGCACCCTGCGTGGGGTGTTGGGACGTGTGGGCTCTGGGCCTGACTCTCCCTTCTCTGGGTCTCAGTTTCCTCATCTATAGAGTGGGGAGGCCCTCTTTGCCCTCTTTGCACTGCCTGCATCTGCCTCCATGTCAGTCGGCCCAAAGCCCCAGTCTCAGGGTTTGGGACGGGGAGGGTGGTAGAGAACAAGAATGGTTAAGCAAGCTGTTTATCCAGTGGGCACCGGCTGAGCCCACTGTGTGACAGGGTTTACCATCCGGAGACAGAAACCAGGGCCCAGGTGAGGGCAGTGCACACTGGAAGACACCGGGGAACCAGGCCCATCCGCAGTGGGATGTATTGTGTCAGAGCTGAGAGAGCCTACGGAGACCCACAAACCCACCCAGTATACAGATAGGGAAACTGAGGCCTGGAGAGGGGCAGTCACCCAAGTCCAGAAAGGCATATTGACTTTCAGGACCAAGTTCTTTCTGGACCAAGTCCAGAAAGGCAGATTTCTTTCAGGAACAAGGGGCTAAGGCTGGGATTTGAGACCTCTGCTCTAATAAAGTCAATCAAAAGTACATCAGGACAGTGTGTGATGCCACCGGGATAGAGTAAAGAGGAAGGAAGGCACCGACCAGCCAAGAGCTCCTTGGGGAAGGCAGGGTCTGTGCCGTGAAACATGGGACAATGATGGTGATGGTGAGCACGAGCGATTTATGTTGTTAATGTGATTTGAGTGCTCACTCTCCGCCAGGTGCTGCGCTGAGCCCTTGTTATGCTCCGCCATTCTGTTTTATTCTACCTCTTTTTTTTTTTTTTTTTTTTTTGAGATGGAGTCTTGCTCTGACACCCAGGCTGGAGTGCAGTGACGGGATCTCGGCTCACTGCAACCTCCACCTCCCGGTTCAAGCGATTTTCATGCCTCAACCTCCCGAGTAGCTGAGATTACAGGCATGTGCCACCATGTCTGGCTGATTTTTGTATTTTTAGGAGAGATGGGGTTTCGCCATATTGGTCAGGCTGGTCTCAAACTCCTGACCTCAGGTGATCCACACGCCTTGGCCTCTCAAAGTGCTGGGAATACAGGAGTGAGCCACTGCGCCTGGCCTATTCTACCTTTTAAGGTGCTACTGTCTCCTCATTTTGCAGAAGAGGAGACTGAGGTTCAGCGAGGACCAGTAACTTATTCAAAAGCACATAGCAAGTATGTGGATTGGAACAACCCAGCACCCTAATGGGGGCTAATGGGAGTGGTAGACATGCAGGGGTTCCAACGAGGAAGAAATAATGGGGGTCCCATTGACAGGGAGAGCTTTTTAGAGTGGGCTGCCAGTATGGATAGATGATGTCCCTGAAGACCGAAATCTGAAGGCACACTGGACAGAGAGTCAAAATCCTGGTCCAGCTCTGCCCCAACTTGCGATGCTGCCCTTGAACAAGTCACTTCCATTCTCTGGGCCTCATCCTCCCATCTGTAAAATGGACTCAGTGCTTCTTAATGGTTTTGAGATGAGCATCCTTTTGAGATTCTGACGAAAGCCCCGCATGCCAACACGCCCCCAACAAATGCAGCCATGCACCCACATCCAGGGCACTGCCAGCCCTTGAGGCTCATCTGAGAACTCTGGACTGAGATGATCTGCAAGGTCCCCTCAGGCCCTGACGTTATCTAGGAGGGGCAAGCGGACACCCCCCAGAGCACTGGCTTCCCTGAGGACAGATGCCTGGGAATGCTATGGGAATGCCTGGGAATGTCACTGGGATTCTCCTTCAGTGCCACACACACAGCACATGCCCCCGTGTGGCTGGACACAGCGCAGGCCAGCCCCAGCCATCACCCTCACCGCCTGGTCCAGGGCCTGCCGTCCCCATGCTCATACCTGTGTGGCTGCCAAGGTGACCAACAGCCATGACAGACTTATGCAAAGTCCACGGGGGAAGGAGAGAGGGGTGAGCCATGGAAACAGCCAGCCAGGAGCTACCCATTTGCCTTGGCATCTGCTTTCCCTGAGGTGCATGGAAAGGAAATGGGCATGTCGGCTGGAAGGGACTGCCCTGAATGTCCTTCCTCCCCCTGCCCTGTGGTTGGATGGGGGCTGGGGCACAGGGGGAGCCCCCAAGAGGATCCTGACCCTAGGGACTGGGGAATACATCAGCTGCTGCCCCTGCCCCACCCTCTGATCTGTCTCTGTCTCTCTACTTGCATATCTCTCCATTCACTCCTGTCTCCTCCTTCCCCACCCACCATTCTCTCTCCCTCTTTCTCACCAGCACTCCATACTCCAGGACAAAACTGGGATGCTAGAAACCCACCTCCAGTCTGGCTTATGATGGGGAGGGGGTGGGCATGCAGGGCCACACCAAGAAAGTTCTGGGAGATGGGCAGTTCGTAAGCCAACCCACTTGGTTCAGAAGCACCTCGGAGGAGGGTTGCTGGGAAGGCCTCAAAGCCAGTTCTCAGAGGGCCCAGCCTCATCGGCACTCCTCACCCAACCCCTCTGAGACAAGAAGTCCAAGGAGTGGAGTGGTGTGTGCTCCTAAAGTTGGGAAGCCAGGGATCGGCTAAGACCTCAGGAAGGGACTCTGCTGTGGTTGGGATACTCTTTTGCGCCCAGGGATCCACTCAAGCCTCCTCACCAAACTTTGCTGAGTGACGGTGAGCAGTTTGCCTCTCAACCAGAAAAAGAGCTGGAGGTCTCAAATGACCACAAGCTCAGTAAGAGCCGAAAGGGTAATAGTGACTAAAGCCTAAAGGAAAGGAAGCAGCTTTTATGGAGCCTCTGCAATGCTTTCAAACATCACCGCATCTGCTCTCCAGAACTCCGTGAAGGATTTTGTATCACCATTGTACAGATGAAGAAACCAGAGCTCAGGAGGTTAAGTGGCTTGTCCAAAGTCCCTGGGAATTGACTTTTTTTTTTTTTTTAAGAGAAAGGATCTTGCTCTCTTGCTCTTGTTGCCCAAGCTGGAGTGCAGTGGCGTGATCATGGCTCACTGTAGCTTCAACCTTCCGGGCTCAAGAGATCTCTTGCCTCAGCCTCTCAAGTAGCTGGGAGCACAGTCACATGCCAGCATTCCTGGCTAATTTTTAAACTTCTCTTCTTTTTTTTTTTTTTTTTTTTTTTGGTAGAAGTCGGGTCTCACTACGTTGCCCAGGCTGGTCTGAAATTCCTGCCCTCAAGTGATCTCCCTCCTCGGCCTCCCAAAGCACTGGGATTACAGGCAAGAAACACCGCGCCCGGCCTGAATCCACTTTCATTGCACTCCAGAGCTCTTAATCTTTCCACTGTATTCGTGTAAGCCAAGTGAAATTTAAGGTTATAGCCAAAGGAGCAGATTGTCCAGAACAAGAGAGGTGATCGTCCTGCCGTGTGATGTTGTGATCAGACCTCACACAGGTGCATGACCTTAACAGTACTGGCTCATGTTGACTGACCTGTTCCTGGCCACCAGGCCCAGCACTAAATCTGTTTTCACATTTCAGACCATTCAGTCCTCCTAACAATTGTAAGGGATGAGTACTATCAACATTATGTCCCCATTTGACAGCAGAGTAGACTGAGGCCCAGAGAGGGGGTGTGATTCAGCCAACATCACACAGCCTGGATCCCAGTTCAGGATGATTCCAGACTCTGCTCCCTGGGATCACCAGAGCAGCTCACTAGGTAGACAAAGATCCAGAAACTACATCCCACAGAGAGTAGCTGAAGGAATAAAAGATGTTCACCCTGGGAAGGAAGAGGCTCAGGGAGCTCTTGATGGAAAATAAAGGGCTGGGATGAGGACAAGGGAGTGGTCCTGTTCTGTGGGGCTCCTGAGGCCCCAGCCTGGCCCAAGGGACAGGGGACAACAAGCAGGCTTTGACTCCTCGAAGCTTCCCCACCTGTAAAACGGCCACAGGCACCCTCAAATGGTGATTAAATGAGGTTAATATATCAAGCACCTGCTTAGTAAATGATCACCAATAAATGATGCCCTCCAGTGCCGATGGCTTTGTGCCTGGCATGGTACTGGCAAGGGACCCTCAATTTTTTTTAATTTTTATTTTTGAGACGGAGTCTTACTCTGTCACCCAGGCTGGAGTGCAATGGCACAATCTCAGATCACTGCAACCTCTGTCTCCCGGGTTCAAGAGATTCTCCTGCCTCAGCCTCCTGTGTAGCTGGGATTACAGGTGCTCACCACCACATCCAGTTAATTTTTGTATTTTCAGTAGAC
Organism: Pan troglodytes; assembly: GCF_028858775.2. Classification (NCBI taxonomy): domain Eukaryota; kingdom Metazoa; phylum Chordata; class Mammalia; order Primates; family Hominidae; genus Pan; species Pan troglodytes. Next base: position 212,332,970 of record NC_072398.2, on the reverse strand, counting down.
ACGGGGTTTTACCGTGTTGGCCAGGCTGGTCTCGAACTCTCGACCTCGAGTGATCCTCCCGCCTCAGCTTCCCAAAGTGCTGGGGTTACAGGCATGAGCCAGCACGCCCGGCCGGGACCCTCAGTTTTAGCCCTAGTAAAAGGCTGGGGTCTGTGACTCTATGGCTGTCGACTAACACTCTAATCTGACTCACTGGGGTTCCAGTTCTGGCTCTGCCACTTGCTGTGTGGCCTCTTCCGGGCATTTCCCTCGCTGAGCCTCACTCTCCCTCCAGCGATGCCTGCCCCGATGCACATCCTGGAGCAGGTGCCCAACAGAACATCACCTCCCTCCAACCTCTATGGACCAGATGCTTGGGGGATGAGGGCAACTGCCTGGGCACATAGGGCTGAAGGAAAGCATGGCAGAGGCCTGGAACAGCCTTCTGCTTTACCTTGGGTGCCTGAGGGGCATGTGGTACCTGCTCCATCATCCAGGGGGGCTGGCAGCTCCCCGGACACAGAAGGACAAGGCTGGCTGGTTGTGTTCAGAGCCATGACAGCAGCAGTGCCTCCTCCCACCCATGCACAGAACACCCGGAAGGATGGATTCCTGTGAGGGACAATGACAAGGGGTTGCTGGTATGTTCATCAGAAACAAGTTCTTCTCTTGCCCCTGTCCCTTACTAAGCAGGTCTCTCTTCACCTCTTTAAGCCTCCGTCCTCATCTGTGAAATGGTGCTAAAATACTATCTCACAGGCCGGTGTGGTCCAAGAGAATTCGTAGGAACGATTGGCCTATTGATAGGTGCTCATTTAAATCTGGCTTCTCCTCTTTCCTGGAGAACACACATATCTAGGATGAAGAAGTGTTGAGGTTGAAAATTAAAAGTTCACATTGATTGGGCACCTCACCCTGGCAGGCCATGGGATGCAGCGTTTTGTTTTTAAATATTTCATTTGGTCCTCAGCTCCTGGAGGAGTCTGAAGCTGGGAGGTCAAGGCATAGGAACAAGGGGCTAACGCTGGGATCTGAGCCCAGCGCCTGTCCAGCTCCAGGGCACTGTGCAGTGGTGGTTATGGCCAGGGGCTTGGGAGTCAGAGGTGTGGAACTAAAACCCAGTTTGTTCATTTCCTACTGGCATGTTAGTTACTTAACCCATTGGTGTCAGTTTCCTCCTTTGTAAAATGGGAGTAACAGCACCTACTTTATGAGACTTCCATGAGGATCCGAGGCCATGATGCCCGAAGCATTTAGCCCAATGCCTGGCACACAGCCTGCATTCAAACAATGGTGGCTCTTGTTATTTACTAATCTGGCCCCTAAACAGAACACCCAGGAAGTAAGACGATGAATGGGGCGGGGACGAACTAGTGAAAATGAAGACTCTCTGGAAAGGGTGGGTCTGCCTCCTGCCACTTCCCCTGACTCCCCCCGCCAGGAGCTCTGGGTCAGCCTGGTGGCCTGCAGCCAGCACAGGTGGCCCCTCATTTCCTTAGAGGGCATGCTCCACTGGCGGCCCATGGGACAGTGGTGGCAGGGACATCCGGCCTCAGTCAAATGGTTCACGCTCCAAGCCCTGGCCCTGGCCACAGCAGGGAAATGAAGGGGCTCCTTGGGCCACCGCAGACACAGGGACTTATTGTGGTGACCATGCAAAGAGGCCTCAGGTCCCCGAGCAGGCACTGGGCCCTCAAGAGCCACCAGCCCCAAGTCTAGGGGACGAGGGAGAGGAGAGAGAACAGGGTAAGCAACAGCTTTGAGTCACCCCTAGTCCAAAAGGAGGCAAAGGTGGCAGGTTGAGGAAGGTTGGATAAAATAATAGTAGGAGAGGAGGAGCTTGGAAGTCAGGAGCCCAATGGAGCAGGTGGCAAAGAGCGTGGGCCGTGGGCAGCTGCAGACCCGGGTGCAAGCCCCAGCCTTCCTCCTAACCAGCTGCGTGAGCTTGAGCTAGTTATCCCACCTCTGACCTCTGTGGGTCCTGCCACAGTTACCTGGTAAGGTCACTGCCAAGGCTCTAAGCGACCAGGTAGGTAAAGCATTTAGTAATTAGCCAACTCTGTCTCAGTGTGATCTTAAGCAAGTCACACCAATGGTTCAAACACATTCACAGCCTGCCGGTCCCACGACTATAAATGCAGTTGCCACCCTTCCCTTCTGTGCTCCAGCCTGGGGCACTCTGGGTATTGCCTATTGTCCCTGGAGGTGTCAGTGTGGTTTACAAAACAGCCCCTTTTACATCATGGGCAGGTGGGAACAGGCCAGGTCACACGTTTCCACCCCTCCACAAGTCACCTGGCCTGCATGGGCTAGGGCCCACAGACCTGGGCTCAAGCTAACTGGCTGCAGTGGCTCCTCTCAGTCATTGTTTGGCCAGCTGAGCGTGTCTTTCCAAGACAGCAGTCATATGTGCCTTCTTGTGGCTGTACCAGGAACGAATCCTTCCCCAACAGACCAGGGTTTACGTCTCAGCAATACCATACCCCCAGGAAGGCCCCTGACCTCTGTACCTAAATTTCCTTCTCTCCAAAATGCGAGGGTGGCAGAATTTCCTTCCAAAGGCTGTTGTAAGGAAACATACTGGGCCTTCAGCACACATATTCATCAGGGTCCTCCAGAGACACAGAACAGGAGCAAGAGAGAGGTTTTAAGAATTTGCTCATGTGATTATGGAGGCTTACTAAGTCCAAAATCTGCATGGCAGCCGAGCAGGCTGGAGGCCCAAGGAAGAGCTGCAGCGATTCAGTGCAAGGGTAATCTGCTGGCAGAATTCCTTCCCACGTGGAGAGCTCATTCTTCACTTTATGAAGACCTTCAGCTGATTAGACCACGCCCACCCACAGGACGAACGGTCACCTGCCTTGCTTTTTACTTTTAAAACTCCACTAATTTAAATGTTAATCTCATCCAAATACACCTTCACAGAAACACCCAGAATGTTTGACCAAATACCCGGGCACCATGCCCAGCCAAAGTGACACATAAAATTAACCATCACCACACAGGATAGTGGTTCTTACAATGAAAATGGGTAACGGGTATTTTTTTTTTTTTTTTTTTTTTTGAGGCAGAGTCTCACTTTGTCACCCAGGCTGGAGTACAGTGGCGTGATCTCAGCTCACTGCAACCTCTGCTTTCCAGGTTCAAGAGATTCTCCTGCCTCAGCCTCCCCAAGTAGCTGGGATTACAGGTGCATGCTGCCATGCCTGGTTAATTTATTTATTTTTAGTAGAGATGGGGTTTCACCGTGTTGGCCAGCCTGGTCTCAAACTCCAGGCTTCAAGTGATCAGCCTATCTCAGCCTCCCAAAGTGCTGGGGTTACAGGCGTGAGCCACCGCACCCGGCCTTATGGGTAATATTTTTGAATCATCATGTGTCTGGCACTATTCTAAGCATGTGGAAGTCTTAACTCATTCAATTCTCATGATGACCCATGGCGGAGGGAGGGGGCGGTTACCCCATCTTATGGATGAAGAGATGGAAGGTCAGAGAGGTTGCATAACTTTGTGGCAATCATCTGGCTGGGGGGGCAGTGAGCCAGGATGTGAACCCAGCCCCACCGCCTCCAACAGACAATTTCAAACATCAGCACCTACTGTTCCTTCTGTCACACTGAGAGCACTGTGCCCATGACCAGGTGACACATTGGCAATGCCACCAGACTTAAAAGATGTTGGCTGCCCCCACCATCCCCTCCAGAAAGACCATCCACCACTTTGATTAAGTAACAGGCATTTTATTGGGTGGCATCTGAGCAAATCCCATTGCAACCTCACAGTGTAGAACCAGTAGAACTGAGAATACTCCAGCCCATGCCCTCCCCAGCCACCTGCCCTGGCCCCTCATGGGAAATGACACAGATCCTGGAAGGACACAGAACCCACACCCAGCCCAGCTGGCACCAGCACCCACCCCCATCCATGGGCCAGTGGCACTTGGGGAATGGCCACACCAGCTCCGGGTGGGGTCCCATGCAGGCATCCTGGAGGAAGACCCAACACTTTCACAGTCCCCTAAGAACCATCCTTGAAAGTCATGCTTTACGGATCCCTGACCACTCAGAATCCAAGCAGGAGGCATCTGGGAGGAATCGTGGTCACAGATTGGCTGCGTCAAAAAAAGAATGGGCCAGTGAGGGACTGGTCCACGCAGAGCCACTCCCACACAGAGGAGGATTCTACAGGCAACGTCCTCGGCCCACGCTTACGAACCCAAGGCCAGGCCTCTGGGGGCTGGGAGAAGGGAGGGGCAATGTCTGCCTTGGCCTGTGTCACCATGGCACAGTGGTGGCTGAGCTCCTGCAGGGAAATCCCAGACCCTGAGACTGGCTCTAGGAGTGGAGGTCTCTACAGGTAGGGCCTGAGGATCAGAGGGAAGGCTGACATAGGACGAAGGCCCATCCAAGGTTTTCCAGAATCACGGCCTAAACCGGCAGGACCATCCCATCCCACGCCTTGGCAGGTGGCCTCCAGCGGCCCCCCAACCCCGCCATGTGGTGCAGACCGGGAATCACAGGCCTCGGCCAAACACAGGCACCTGGAGTAAGGCATGCCAGCATCTAAGGTGTGTGGCTGGGGACAGGTGGGTCTGGGCAAAGATACAGTGAGGAAGGTAGACAGCCCAGACCAGAGAGGGCAAGGCCAGCTGGTGCCCCCTGTGCCCCACAGGTCAGTCTGAGTTACACTTTACCCTGGACACCTGGAGGGGCAGGGATCAAGGCCAGGAGCCTCTGTGAGTGGTGAGGTTTGCCAAGGGGCCCAGAATGGCCTCCTTTTCCCCAAAGGATCCCAAGAGCTGCTCCATCTCCTTTCCCCAGGTCCCTGAGCCACTGGGCCCAGTGGAGGGGAGAGGGAGAACCTGCCGGGCACCAGGGTCATACCTCCCACATGGCCGATGGGATAAGGGGTAGTGGCCATGTTCCTCCCCAGCACGATCTCAAACCAGAACCTGAGGCGTGGGAGAGGCCAGAATACAGTGGTAAGAAGGGAGTCAAGCCCGGATTATAGAAAGGCAGCTATGCATGAAGAAGGGGTGGAGGGGCTGGAGTGGGGTCTGTGCAGTGAGGTCAGCCACCTGGACGGACAGACAGCTGGACGGTGGAGCCCGAGAGGGGCTCACTGCATGTACGCGTAGCTCCAGTCCCCCAGGGGCTTATGTGTCTCCTTGATGACCTGCGGCGACGTCCAGCGCAGGATGTAGTGTGGGCCCCCTGGCTTGTCATTCGTTCCTGCGGAAAAGACACTTCTGTTTTTCTCTGAAAAGACGCAACAGCCTGGGCAGAAGGGGAAGGGAGGAGATGATGGAATCAACGGACCAGCAGCGTGGCGGCCAGCAGCGAGCCTGCTGCCAAGCTTGGGGCATGCAGAAGAGCCAGAGGGATGGACAGGAGACCCTGCCTCCAGTCTCCAGTCTGTGGGGAGCCTCCATTGTTCTCTCCAGTCGCACCCAGCCTTGCATCCTTGCTGGGATGCGAGGATTCTAAGAGGCAGGGTGTGGTGTGGAGAGAGCACTAGACTGAGAGGCAGGGACTTGGCATGGTCCTGGGGTGCCATAAGAGGTACATATCTAGCCTTCACCCCTGGTTCCTAGCCAGAATTCCTAAAGCTCTTGGAATTTCCAGAGTGATGGGGGTGAAAGGAGTGTCTTCCGTTATTCATAACGAGCCCCTTCTAATCACACATGAGTTTATGCTAATGAGGGCTCTTGCAGGATGGCACTGATTGGCAAAGGAACCAACCCTGTGATTAGAGGCTTGGAACCTTCAGCCCCAGGGAGGGCAGAGGGGCTGGAGGTTGAGTCGACCCCAATGGCCAATGATTGAATCAATCGTGCCTGTGTAATGCAGCCTCCATAAAAACCTAAAAGGACAGGGTCGGGAGAGCTTCCAGATTGGTGAACACGTCCACATGCCAAGGGGGTGGCACAGCCCGAACTCCAGGGGGACGGCGGTGCCCAGGCTGGGGACCCCTCCAGTCTTTGCCCTATGTGTCTGTGCATCTGGCTGTTCATCTGTATCCTTTAAAATACCCTCTGCAATACATGGGTAATAGTAAGCACGCTTCCCCTCGGTTCCGTGAGCCGTTCTAACAACATATCAAAACTCAAGAGGGCATCATGGGAGCTTCTAATGCGTCGCAAAGTCAGACAAGGTGTGGGTAACCTGGGGTCCCAGTACTTGTGATTGGCATCTGAAGTTGGGGGGTCCGTCTTACGGGACTGAGTTCTTAACCTGTGGGGTCTGCACTAACCCCAGGCAGTGAGCATCAAGTTAAACTGTAGGACACCCAGCCAGCATCCATCAAGAGCTGGAGAACTGGTCGGTGTGGGAAACCCCAGCACGCCTGGGTTCAGCCCTGGCTCTGCCACTCAGGAGCAGTCACCTTTGGCAAGCCGTTGCTCCTTCTGAGCCTCAGTTTCCCATTGTGAAGTAGAGGTTGTTGGACTTAAGGGACACTGGCTATGGTGCAGAAAGTGCGGCTGCTGGAGCCAAAATTACAATCCCACCAGGGTCATGTGGCCTTGAGCCTCAGTTTCCTCCTCTGTAAAATGGGAAGAATAGTCCCTTTGCTCACGAGTTTGCTGAAAGGACCCTGAGCTAGTGCACTTGCTTGGCCCACAATAAGTGCTCAGTAAATGGTATCCTTCCTATTACTCTGAAGCCCCTCGAGATGTAACATCTAGGGTCTCCCACCAGGAACTCAGCTCCCCTGTGGGAAGGGGGACCCACTCACCAGAGGCTCGGGCCCCCCCAAAGGGCTGCTGGCCCACTATCGAGCCAGTGGACTTGTCGTTGATGTAGAAGTTGCCGGCAGCATTCCTCAGCACCTTTGTGGCCTCCTGCACGACGTCCCTACAAAGCAGAGCAGTGGTGACAGAGCAACCAGCTCATCTCCCCTCCAGCCCCAGCTCCAGCCTCAACACCCCTGCTCCAGCCCACACTGGCTTTCCAGGTTCAACACGAGGCCGAGTCAGGGATGAGGGATGCTGGCCAGCTGTTGGCTGTGGGCCTTCGGTCAGGTTACCCAGTCTCTGAGCCCAGCTTCCTCCTCTGGGGAGGGGCTTGGCACGCCTCATTACAGGGCTACTGCGAAGTTGAAGGGAGTGGCCTGTCCTGGTCCAGTGTTCCTGTCCCTCAGGAGCAGGGGAAACTCCAGCTCCCAGGCCCATACCCTTCCTCCCTCTCTAAGCTCACCTCCACTTTCTCATAGAGGCAGACATGGGGGCAACCAGTGCCATGGAGGAAAGAAGAGGCGAAGCCTCAAGTTTAGCCTCATGTGACCCAGGTTCGAATCCTGCCTCTGCAGCCCCTGGCCTGCCCTGCTTTGTAGCATGGGACAATCACCTCACTCAGTGGGGCAACACCAGATCCCGCAGAGCCAGTCGAAGACACCAATTCCTGGCCCTGCCCCTAGAGGTTCAGATCCACTGGTCCCCAGTGGCGCCCTGGCACCGGCACCACCAGTACTGGCAACAAAGAGCCTGCTGCTGTGGGCCCATGTGGCGAGCCCTGGCTGCCTGTCTGGGCTGAGGGGAGGGGACAGAGAGAAGGTAGGGGCAGCATTATTACTGGGAACCACGTCCAGGAGGTGGGGATGGGGACACGGACAGGACACCCGGAGCACAGTACCAGGGCTGCGGCCTGGCCACTCACTTATCCTGGGAGAACACTGCCCCCGTGAGGCCATAGCTGGTGGTGCTGTCAACCAGCTGCAGCGTCTCCTTGTACTTGTCGTCCGGGTAGACGTACACAGACAGTACAGGCCCGAAGATCTCCTAGGAGAGAGGCCCCAGCGTCAGACCCTCCACAGGACCAGGGACCAGGGCCCTGAGCCCTCCCAGTGCCCCTGCTCTGGCTCACCCTCTCCCCAGTCCCTGGGCCTCAGTTTACACTTCAGTGTCTGCAAGAAGGGTCAGGTGCCGCCTCCTCCTGGGTTCCCTCCAGGACAGCAACGTGCCCAGCTCCCTGTCCTGTCCATCCCACCACAAGCCGGCAAAAGATGCAAACATTTTCTGGCTCTCCCTGCCAAACCCACACCCGGAGAACTAAGGGTCCAGGTCCCAGAGGCTTCCAGCAGCAGCTGGCATGAGAGTTGCCCAGAGATACCATTCCCTCCAGAAGGGTTCATGGTTCCCTCTGCCACCAAGGGGCTGGGAGGAAGATCTTCTCAGGCACACTCCAGCCCTGCACTACCAACTTGGGCAAGTGCCTTGACCTCAGTTTCTCATCTGTAAAATGGGAACAGTAACACCCACGTCATCTCAGCCAAGTGCTCAGCCACAGCTGGCCCCACAGTAAAAGTCTATCAGTGTCAGCCATTATGATGGCTGCAGTGAACGTGGTTGCTGAGGGCACTGGAAATGCTCAGAACCCAGCCAGGGTCAAGGACACAGCCCCGGATTTGGAGGTAGGCAGCCTGAGCTCAAAACCTGGCTCTACTCTCTCCCGGTCGGAGGCATTCCCTTTTAGGGTCTCCCTTTAGGGCCTCATCTGTGAAATGGGAGAATGTCTCCAGGAGAACTGTGTGTGTGCTGTGCTCCGGTGGGACTGTCCTCCTCTGGACCCCAGGCTGCCCACCCCAGTCACCTCCTTCATGATGGGCTCCTGAGGGTCCTTGCTCTCCACGATGCAGGGCTCCACAAAGTAGCCCACGGAGTCATCACACTTGCCCCCGGCCAGGATGGTGAGGCTGGGTGAGGAGCGCGCGTGCTCCAGCCACTTCTTGATACGGGCAAAGGACTGGGGTGGGCAGGGAGGAGGGAGGTCTAAGAGGCTGGGAAGGCATCCCTGCGGCAGCCCCCACAACACACTCACCCCGAAACACCTGCACCTGAAGGGCCCAACTCCTGAAACAGGGGCAGGAGTAGGGGACGCCAAGGGCAAAAGCCAGGGTCTGGCTGAGCCACAGCAGAGACAAGGACAGACATGCACACTGTGTGTGTATGTGTGTGTGTGTACACACACAAGTGTACATGTGTTAGTACTACAGGTGCACTCACATATAAACATAGACACACATCAATCAATGCATATATAGGCATATGCATGGTCACATGTCTAAGCATGTAGGGATCTGCATGCCTTCTCCATGTACATGCGTGTGGGTGGACTTATTGACATATGCATGTGTGTGCTTATGTGCAAATGGATATGTACGTGTTTATATGGAAAGACCTACATGTGGAGCCACACGGAGCCCTATATGAACACATTCACAAACACACGTGTACATGCACTCATGCAAATGCTATTAGGAGCTCGCTGAGCCTGGTTCCAGGGTGGCCGCAAGATGAGCTCTTGTCTGGCTACGGCTGATTCTGCCCTTTCTGAAGCTGGAGGTGCGTGTGTGGCTGCTGAGCTGCCTTGATCAAAGCAGTGGGGCTGGGTCATGCCCTGGGTCAGGGTACCCTGTATCTCTTCCTCCCTCTTCCACCCACTCCAGGGCTTGCCCCCACCCAGGAACGCCCACTTCCCACCCCGTACCTTGGCATCAATCACTGCAGAGAAGAAGGTCCCAAAATCCTCTGCAGGCTGGAGGCAAGGGAGGCGCCAGAAGAGATGAGTCACTGCAGGCCGAGACAAAGGGAGACCCCTCCCCGCACACCCCAGCCCCGGCTGCAGAGGAGCCTCCCAGGGACCCAATCCCATCAGCCCCACGCTGGGCCGCGGCGGGGGTGACGGTGCCACTCACGTCGCCCACTTTGATCCGACTGTGCTCCTCCAGCAGCCGCCCTTTGATCTGCGGCCACAGCGAGTGCGGCACGTAGAGACGCGAGCAGGCGGAACACTTCTGGCCACCGTACTCGAAGGCTGAGCGGAGGGTCCCGCTCACCACGCTCTCCACGTCGGCCGAGCGGTGCACGAAGTGGAAGTTCTTTCCGCCGCACTCTACAGGGGTCGGGGGTGGGGAAATGACCAGAGGAGCTGGCTCCCCCAGTTGCCCAGGGGCCCAAAGCACCACCTACGCCATCCATGGCCCGGGACCAACACGAGCACGGAGCAGCCCAGAGCGGGCGGAGGCTCAGAGTGAGCGCTGGCCAACATCCCAGAGACCCACGGGCCAGGCCCATTCTCCCACTCCACAGATGAGGAAACTGAGGCCCAGGGAGGGGTGAAGGGCATCAGAGGTGATCAGGTCCAACAGCCCCATTACACTGATGGGAAAACTGAAACTACCCAACACAACAGCAGAGGACAGATGAGAACCCAAGGCCCCCGAGAGCCAGCCATTCCCAGAAGTGGGCACAGCTTTTTGTAAGGTTCTCCTGAGCCCTCGTCCACGAGGGACATTGGAGCCTACCCTATGTCGGCTGCCAGGGTTGGGCCCCTCCTCCCCACCCGTGCTGGAAACCACTCCCCCATTTCCCCAGTGGGACGGAGCTTCAGACAGGTCACTTCACTCTCCCGGCCTCAGTTTCCTCCCTCCGTGGGAAGCAGCAGCTAACAGCAGCTGAAAGCACTTAATAGCTGCCCAACTCTGGATGAAGTACCCTGTGCTTTGTCTGACCAAAGCCTCACAACAACCTCCCATTACTATCCCCAATTTCAAGCCAAGAAAACTGAGGCACAGAGAGATGAAGTCACCTGCTCCAGGTTGGAAAGTGGTAACCAGCGGCCTCTCTCCCTCAGGGAGGCAGGGAAGGAGGCTCTGAGAGCAGAAAGCCACACAGCTGACCCTGAGGAGCGCTCACCTTCCCTGACACCCCCATCCGAACTCCCACCAGTCCAGGAACAGGGTCCAGACTCCCCAGTGGGCCCCAATTCACGCCACAGAGAAACATGCTGGACCACCGGTCCCAGCTCTGCTGGTCACGTGCTGGCTGCAACTCTCCCTCCCTCTAGGCCTCAGCACATTCCCAAAATGTGCTCCACAAAACACTTGGTCCATGGGGGTCTTTGCAGAAACGGGGTTCCATGGCCCAATGAGTGTGGGAAACACTACATGGCAGACCTTGTCCTTGAAGATGTGCCATGCGTATTAGAGCATTCAAGGCTCTGAGAAGTTCTGCACGGGAGGAGTCCATTTTGCTTTAACACCACACATGCCAAATTTCCTTGACCATGAAACTGTTTCTTTGTGGGAAAACTTTAATATGCCAACAAGGTCCAGCCCTGCCTACGTCTCAGCCCGTCTTCTCCTACCAGCCCTCCTCCCTCCCTACTCATGGGCCTTGCTTTGTTTCTTCAAATACAAGTTCATTCCCACTTCTGGTCTCTGCATTTGCACTTGCCTCCGCTTACAGCTGCATTGCCCGACACGGCAGCCACCAGCCACGACTGGCTACTAAGATTTAACTTAATTAAAATGAAAGAAAACTAGATAATGCAGTTCCTCAGTCACACAGGCCACCCTTCAAGGGCTCCATGGCCATGTGTGGCTGGTGGCTGCATATTGGAGAGTGAAGGTACTGGACGCATCCCTCATCACAAAAAGTTCTACTGGGCAGTGCTGGTGCCTGAAATGGTTCATCCACCTGACTTGTGGCTGGATCCCCTCTACCTCCCTCCTCTTTCATAATGGCCAGGGGAGGGGTCCCTGGGGCCACAGGGGAGGAGGAGGTGAGGCAGGCCTTACCTCCAGCCAGGCGTGGGAAGGTGTGGAACCGGTCCAGGTTCTGGGCCACCTGCTTCCACAGGTGTTTGAAGGTGCTGGAACCACAGGAGAAAGGGTGGGGTTCAGGGAGCCAGGCCAGAGGAAGGGGGCGGAAAAGCCCAGGGAGGAGCATTGCCGGGGGCAGCCCAGCAGGAGGTGGGAGCCAAGTCGGGGATGGCGGCTGGGAACAGGCTGCATTCCAAGACTACGGGGAGCGGGCAACGGGGGGCTAGGCAGCAAGATGCTGCAGAGGAGGTCCTTGTTCTGCAGCCAGGAGGACACTAAGGGCTGTGTGATCCTGGGTTCATTACTTAACCTCTCTGAGCCTCGAATTCTGCACCTCATCTGGGAAACAGGGAGAACAATCCTGACCTGGCAGGGTTGTTTTGTGATAAGTTCAAGTGTGAGGCATGTGCTTAAGACATGCTGGGCACACTGCAGGTACCTGGCAGGGAACAGACCCCGCTGTGGTCTGCGAAGGATCCCCCCCAAGCCCAGCGCCCAGGCCTGAGAGGCCAAACCGAGGAGAGTCCTGGGAGAGGGAGCTCAGGCCCCGCCCGAAGCTGCCACCCTGGAGGGCCTCGCCTCCTCCCCAGGCTCCAAGTGTGACCAACCTCAGCACCACAAAACAATAAAAATGCTAATCACCCGGGAGCCAGCGACACAGTAGCTAATACTAATTTATGGCCTTCCCACCTTTAAGGCCGCTGCTCATCAGAGCGTGGAGAATGGGGGCCAGGCCCGCTCCGCCTAGCTCCGCCCGCTGATAGGCGGGGAGCCCAGGGGCCCGTGGCTGGCAGAGCAGGCCTTTTGGAAAACGGCCCTTCTCAGCAGTTCTAACGCTGCCACCACCCACTCCCACCCCCAGCAAAGCTGCGGGGAAGGGGGTGGCAGAGCCTGGGGCCTGGAAGAGGAGGTAAGAAGGACCCTGAGCTGCAGACCCGGGCGTCTGGCTGCCTCCAGGCATCTCCACCCAGATAACACCCGAAGTGACCAACAGGAGATTCATCTTCCCCCGAGCCCGCTCGCCCTCCCAGGTGCCCATCTTGAACATTCTCGCTGACAACCCCCCTCATCCCCACACGCACCCCAACCCCAACTCCACGACAGGCAATGGCCACTGTGCCTCCCTGCATCCTTCTCACCTGAACCTGCCCCCTTCTCCACATCCCCCATCTCTCCCCTGGTTCAAGCCCCTACCACCCCTCCCTGGAGGTCAACAGTTCCTGGCCAGTCTCCTGCATCAGGTCACAGAGAGATCACTGAGAATGAGGGTGCAAACACAGGGGCCCAGAGGAGCCAGCAGGGAAAGGAAACAGCGTGGATCAGGTATGCAGGGAGCCAGAGGGCACCCACCCACTTCCAGCCAGTGGTACCACCAGGAAATGCAAGATCAGAGCATCCAGGTCCAGGGGACCAAGACAGGCCAATATTTGGATTTATCTATGAAATTGTCCCAATTATACAAAGTTGGGCCATCACTGTTAGGAGTCAAAGAAAGTAGAGCCTCTTGCCAGATCCAATTTGGGGGCCATTATTTGCAATCTCTGCCTGACACAGAACTCTGACTCAGCCACTCTCCCTGCTTGAAGCCTTCCATGGCTCCCATCACCTTCAGGATAAAGGCCAGACACCTTTGCAGACTCCTAAGTATCTTATGGTCACTGAACCACTCCCCGCCGCCACCTCCAGCCTGAGAGCCGGGACCTTGTCCCTGGTGTGTGCTCACCACTGAGCCTTAGTGTGAGCTCCAAATTTCCTGCTCAGCCAGTGAGTGCATGGATGGTCGAGATCAGGTATTGGCCTGCCTCCCCTACCTCAACTCAAACCATGCCCTGCCCTCACTCTCTTGCCCTGTCGCCCCCAAACTCCACACTCCAGCCACACAGGATCCTGCCATGCCCCAGAGCACAAGTTTTTGGCTTGACAACATTGTATGTGCTATTCCCTCTCCCAACATATATATTCTTCTCCTGCCTCTTCCCCTCTGCCTGGCCAACTCCTCTGCTTAGATGTCACCTCCTCCAGGAAGGCTTCCTGACTCCTCCAATTCATTCTGTGCTCCCCTGTGCCCTTTCCAGTAGCAGAGGTAGCACTGAAATCAATATTACCCACAGCTGTAGGGTGCACTTCCAGTCTGCGAAGCTCTTTCCTGTTCATTAACATGTTTAATCCTTGCAATGACTCTGCAAATTAAGGATAATCACTCCCTGTACAGGTGAAGAAATGGAAGCTCAGAGAGGTGAAGTGGCTCACTCATAGCCACACAGCAAGTAAGGGAGTAGGGTCCGTGCATGACCCCTAGGTTCACAGCCCCATCCCTAGGCAGACAGCAGGTGAGCAGGGTTGCCTGTGAACGTCCCCTAGCCACCACAGCCTACACCATCCCCAGGGACTTACGGCACACTGCCTGTGAAGTTGATGCCACAGAGGTGCTCTGAGCTGGTGACAGTGTCCCCAAATAGGGGCCCATCAGCTGGCACAAACTGGATGATGTTGGGGGGCAGGCCAGCCTCCCGAAGGATGCGGTAGACAGCATAGCTGGCCAGCATGGCAGTGTCACTGGGCTTCCATAGGACCACGTTGCCCTGCCCGGGAGGTGTTTCAGTGATGCATGAGGATGGCGCCACCAGCCCCCAACCCCCACCCCACCCTACCCTACAGCATGGTCGTCCCTCACCTGGAACCACCAGACTCTGTGCCAACCAGGACATCCCCTACCCGACCCCACTCCTCCAAGGCGTCTGGCCCTATCTCCAAAAGTCCCTGCCAAGGAGGCCACGGCACAGCCCAATCTGCCCCACGCTCTGGCCAAGGCTCCCTTTCCCCAGAAGCCTGCACCAACCGGTCCTGCCATCACCTGGGCAGGTCTGTTCTTACTTCTAGAGTCACTGAGTGCTCACCCGGCGCGGCGGGGCAAGTACACATGGGCTCTCTCAGCACATGTCCTGGGTCAGGCATGTGCAGCAGCCAGGCACGTGGGCGCCTGGCCATGCACCGTGTTTGTCTGTGCACAGATGCATGAGGACGTCCCCATCCATGTCCCTAGTACACACTCCGGCATCAGCATCCAGTGCCCCTGTCTGGGGCTCGGGGTTCCCGACAACTATGTGGACCTGTCCCACCCAGGCTGTCTGGGAGCTGGGCTGCGCCTCCCCCACAGGCCTGGGACTTCATCCGGTAATAGCCAACCTCACTCCGATAATGGCAGAGGAGTGACTTGAATACCATCAACCCCGAGAGAGACTACATCCAAATCTTTCTCTGCTCCATCATTTATTTACTAGTCACTCAGTCTTGCCAAGTAAGTCACGGCTGTGTGTCTCAGTTTTGTCATCTGGCAAAGAGGCAGAGTCACAACTCCCTCTCGAAGCTGCTGAGAGGGTGAAATGAGATCATCTCCATGCCGTGCTTGACAGCAGCAGGCACGTGGTGAGCATTGAAGGTCAGCGGTAATGATCATCAACAAAGCCACCAACACTCAGCCAGCTCCGGGCCAGCCCTGCCTGCTGCTGGATGTGTCTCATTTGAGCCTCACAACCCAGTCATGGAGCCTTTCCTATTATTTCCACTTTGCAGATGAGGAAACTGTGCCTCAGAGAAGTTCAGGGATTGCCAGGGTCTCCCAGGCAGAGAGGCACGACGCTGGGATTCAAACTGGGTCTCTGGTCCCAAAGCCTACCCACAGCCCCAAGCTGCCTCCACCTTCTGTGCCTCTCCCCATGACTAGGCTGAGACCCAAGGGGCTCAGGGTGGCCTCTGTCTGTCTGTTGGGACCAGGAGGACAACCAGCTGCCGCTGTCCCACCTGTGCCCACATCTCACCATCAGGGCCGGTGCCCCCGCCAGGTTGCCGCCGATTGCAGTGAAGTTAAAGGGCGAGATGGCCGCCACGAAGCCCTGGGGAAGGAGGCAGCGGTGAGATCAGGCCCATGGCATTGGGCTGCCCCGCCTGCTCGCCCGATGCCTCCTGCAGGTACCTCCAGACCCCGGTACACCATGCTGTTGGTGCTCGGGGGCACGCTGATGGGCTGCTGCCCCTCCAGCTCCACCGCATACTTGGCATTGAACCGGAAGAAGTCGATGAGTTCCGCTGCAGCGTCGATCTCCGCTTGGATCACGGTCTTACCCTGCAAGGCAGAGGGCCGGGGGTCAGGAGCAGCCAACAGCCTCCTGTCCATCCTCTTCTCACATCTGACGCTGTGCCCAAAGCGAGCACTGAGCCGGGCCCCAGGAGGGACCAGGAAACATTTGGAGGGCTCACCAGGTCCCATCCCAGGGGCTGAGGGGGAAAGGATTCTCAAGCCCCTGAGCTAGCACCTCCTGTAGCCGGCCCTCTGGGCTGGACGGGGATCAGAAGAATTTTAGTGATCCTCTGTAGCAGGCCAGGTACTTCCCATGCACTGTCTTCATTTCATAGCAACTCTGAATGGTGGTGCATGGCAAAGGATCTACGGTCAAGCCTCAGACTAAATTCAGGATCAGAGCCTTCCAGACAGAAGGGCAGATTAGCATGAGCTGGAGATTGGTCACTGGAAAACCAGGAGAGAGACTCGGTGTGTGGGAGGTGGATGGCTCCTTCCCCAGGAATGATGTTCGGCCTTGCTGGTTAGTTTGGGCCAAAAACCAAGAGGCGAGTGACTGTGATTCCCTTAAACCGTCAATTCTTAATAACAGCAAATGTGAGCTGTGGGGAAAAGAACTGTGGACAGCCAAGAACGGGGCTTTTCCAGATTGACATGGCCTCCTCTTGGCACCCAAGGTCACTGGCAGGTGCACGACCTATTAGAGACACACAGCCCATGAAGCTGAGCTAAGATGTGTACCTTGCTTCCTAGAAGTTCCTGAGTCTTAGGCCAAATACAGAGAAAGCCTAAACTGATCCTAGACTGTCTTCCCAGCAACGTGCGGCTCACCAGGAACACGCAGAGCTGACGCCCACCCCAGAGGGCTGCTGAGCCAATCTAAGAAGGCATTTAGCAGGATGAGGGGCTGTCATACCAGCTCTGTGCAGCAGAGGGGGCGCTCACCATGGGGACCGAGGAGCAGGCAGTGGCAAATGCCTGATCCAGAAAGCAGCCTGGGTTCTGGCTCCTGCAGTTTACCCTTCAGGAACCCAGGTTAGTTGGCAGCGTAGGGCTCAGGTCCTGGAGGTGGTGAAATAACCCTTTCTCCCTCGACTCCTGTCCCCCGCACACTCTGCCTGCTAGAGCCACTCCTCACTCAACTTGCATTTAGCAGGGTGAGGAGCTGTCACGCCAGCTCTGTGCAGAGAAAACCATTGATCAGGGGCTTGCTATGCCTCCTGAAAGGTATCATGCAAAGCCCAGAAAAAGACCGAGAATGTCAAGACATGTTTACTATGTCCAAAAAGCTTGTAAAGGGGCAGTACCTAGGAACTCAATACACTCCAGTGCAATCTGACCTATAACTGATGCAGTAACAACATGCTCTGGGGAAACAGAGGCAGGAATAGTCCTTTCGGCTGGAGAAGGCTCAGGAAGTCTCACGGAGGGGGTGACATCTGGGCTGGACCAGGAGGTAAGAGTTCACTGAGCACAGAAGAGACAGCAGGCATTCCAGGCAGGAGGACACGTGGGCAGAGGCAGAGAGGATGCCTGCCATGGCCGGGGAGTCCTGCTAAGTGCCAAATGGCTACACTATGGGCAGGACAGCTTGGCAGGGAAATGCAGAGCAGTGGGCGAGCTGGACTGAGGTGGGCAGAAGGGCCCTGGGTATGGGGCTCAGGTCTTGGGACTTGCCTCTCAGTGGTGGAGAGGTCTGGGTGGGTCATAAGCCAGGAGTAACATCCTGGAGGTGTTGGAAAGACCACTGTGAGGGCGGCGAGGGGCTGACCAAGCTAGGAGGCAGGGAGACAGTGCAGGCCACCACCAGTCCAGGCAAAGCATGACAAAGGCCTAGGAGCGAGGACAGAGGGATGGAGGAGAGGGGACATTTCCGAGGCAGGACACACGGGCTCTGCACAATCTGTCTCGCCTAATAATCTGTGATCATCCATCCCAGCTCCTAGGCCTTGTCCCTTGAGGACATCTCTGGGTCCCCAAAAGGGCTTGGGACCCAGAAGCGCTTCAGCTGATGTCTGCTGCCATGGGTAGGGCACACCTGACTCCCACCCCACCCCGCCCCACCCACCGGGGCCCACCAGCACCTCACCTGTCCCACCATGGTCTTGGCGAGGATCTCAGCCCTGCGCGGCCCACTCAGCATGTCTGCCGCCTTCAGGAAGATCTGGGCCCGGTCTGCAATAGGCTTCAGGTCCCACTCTTTCCGGGCAGCCAGAGCAGCCTCAATGGCTTTGTTGAGCAGGCTCTAAAGGGAGAGGGAGAGGTTGGGGACTGCCACCTGCAGCGGGAAAGGCCCTGGGGAGTGAGCGAGGGAGGAGAGACCTGGAAGGCCCACTCTCTTCCATCCGGGGACAATGCCTGTCTCCCTGGGCCCTCAGCCCCCTGCCACCATAGCTGCCAACAACAGCGTCCCATCAGAGCCTGTAGTGGCTGCCAGTCTGAAGCCTGAAGGGCCCGGCCAGGTTGGTCAGCTCTCCGAGGCCTTGGCACTGAGTCCCGCAGCTGTTAACACTGGCTCCACTTTCTCTCATGGTCTAATCAAAACCTTACCTTATTCTTGGGACCTGGTGCCCCTTAACCCACCATCCAGAAACTTGAGGTCAACTGGAGCCTGAGACACGGCTCTGCTGCTGGCCTCCCAGACCCCAACTGCCCTCATCACCACACAATGCCAGTTCCTGGACCCCCAGCCACCCCAGCCCCTCCTGCTGGCCCTTTCCAGTGCCAATTCTTGGCCTAGCTTTCCATCGATGGTGTCTCCAATTGCCCTGACTCAGCCTTCCAGAATCCACCTCCTCCCCAGTCCAAGGTCTGCCCCACCACAATGGGCATGTCTGGGAATGTCTCAGCCCTGGCTGAGGCAGCTTGTGTTTGGCTCAAGTTAACCTTTGCATGCCTGGCCCAGTCAAAGACATCACCCAGGGACTCCCTCAGTGTCAGCCACCCCCTGCCCACCTACCCACCATGGCCAAAGAAGGACACAGCAACTGATGCCCCCTGCCCCCACCATATCAGCAGCTGGCAGGGCAGAGCAGGGGCAGCAACCCTAACCCCAGGTCACCAGGCACACAGGCTCACTCACCTTGTCTGCATAACAGAACTTGGCCACCTTATGTCCATGGTTAAAAGGCTGAAAGGAGAGAAGAGTGAGGTCCTTGCCCGGGAGGGAGGTGCCAGGATAAGGATGAAGAGGACTGGACTCAGAGCCGGTTTTCCAGGAAAGTCCTGGACACGCCTGCTGTCCCCCCTCCCCCGCTCCCATGAAACCCTCCCCAGTGCCCGGCCCACAGGTTGCTCCCTGTTAAGGGTGCTGGTTTACCCGCTATACCATGAGTAAGACATGGCTCCTTCTCCAGAAGGCTCAGGGTCCAGGAGAAAGGCATAGACCCCAGGGTCTTTCCAGGAAAGCACGGACCTTTGTGGTCAGAGAGACATGGGTTCGAATCCTGGCTCTGCCACCTACTAGCTGTGGGGCCCCAGGTAAGCTCACTTCCTTCCCTAAGTCTCTTCATCTAGGAAATGGGGACTGCCCTCCCTGTCTCTTAGCATGGACAGGAGAACCAAAGGGGATCATGGATGAAAATTCTTTGGTCCAGTATGAGGCTGCGACTATGGGCAACAAAACCAGGTGAGGCCCAAAAGAATGCACTGGTGTTGTGACATGCTTGGGACTTCCGCCCTGCCCCAAAGCCATCATGGGCAGAGCAATTGTTTCCCAAGCCCCAGATTTACTAATCTAAATAGGAAGATCCTCAACAAACATTTATAAACACAACCTGGTGTTGGTCCAAACCGCACCATTTTGTCAGCTCCCCGCTATTTTGCAGACCTTGGTCCAAGTGAAACATTTCACAGGAGCTCAGGCCATGAGAACCATCCGGCTCAGCCGCCTGACCGCAAGGCGGACGAAGGCCCACCTAAAGAAACTTCCCTATCGGCCGGGCGCGGTGGCTCACACCTGTGATCCCAGCACTTTGGGAGGCCAAGGTGGGCGGATCACGAGGTCAGGAGATCGAGACCATCCTGGCTAACATGGTGAAACCCTGTCTCTACTAAAAATACAAAAAATTAGCTGGCCGTGGTGGCGGATGCCTGTAATCCCAGCTACTGGGGAGGCTGAGGCAGGAGAATGGCATGAACCTGGGAGGCGGAGCTTGCAGTGAGCCGAGATCGCGCCACTGCACTCCAGCCTGGGCGACAGAGCGAGACTCCGTCTCAGAAAAAAAACCCATCCCTATCATATCTTGCTGGGTAAAGGTACAAGGAACACCACGATGACATCCCACCGGAGAGGGCCAAACCACCTGATCACAACAACATCTTATCAATATCCTGCCAGGCAGCAAGCCATACTGCCCAGACCCGTCTCAGCCATACCGATGAGTACCTCAGCCTGTAAGCAGCGGTGGGCCCTGGCATTAAGCTGGTCCCCCACTTCCTCAGGTTTCTGCAATATACTGGTGTTGCTGTTTCAGCTGCCCTCTCTGTGTGTGTGTGTCTTTCTTTAACCCCTGTCTTCCCTTCAAAACCTAATGCCCGGCAGTGGTGAACGCTAGCATGACCAATGAAGCAGGGAGAAATTTCACTTCTTTCCTTCCTAGGGCTGGCAAGATAGTTTATATCGTAATAGCTGACACTTTTGCTACCTATCCGTCTTCTGGTGGGTTATTGGAGCTTTCCTGTCTAAAAGAGTAGCCACGAGCCACATTTCACGTGCTCGACAACCACACGTGGCGGCTCATGGCCGCTGGAACGGACAATGCAGATCTGGAACATTTCTGTCCTCACTGCAGGAAATTCTACTGGCCGGCGCTGGTCTAGGCTTGAGTAGAAAGTGACCATTCTCCTTCATGTTAAAGCTTGGCACAGTCACTCTGTATTCGGGCCACACCTGAGATTGGCCTGTGATGCTTAAGGGCAGAGAAGGTGGCTGCAACCTGGGCCCCAGTGGACTGCAGAGCCCCGTCAGCACTATGTCCTGGCAAACATAGATCCTGCCCTCACATGCCCCAGAACCCCAAATGTCTGGTGCCACAGTGATCAGCACATGGCCAGAACCTCCAGCCAGGTCAGCGAGGCAATGTGGGAAATGAAAATCAGCAGTATCCACCCAGGGGCTTATCAGAATGCCGGAGCCTCGCTGCCTGGAAAAATCCCAGCTGCCATGCAGCCTCAGACGCCTGCGGAGCTACAGGTGAGGGCAAGCTCTAGGCAGCTACAGAGACAACCAGGGAGCTGGGTGGCAGGTGCTGCTGTCAGCTGGCACCTGCACACACACCCAGTGACAGACAGAGTGACCTGGCCAATGCCTGCAGACCCCAGGCCACGCTTGGACAGCTCCAGGTAGTCCTGACCCAGCAACTAGAGCTCCAGGACACCGCTGTGGTCAACTCCTGCCCCAGGCTGTCCTGGGAACCTTCACAGTGGGGGACCTGGGTCCTCCCCCTCAGTCACCCCTCCCCCTGCACACGTCTGCCCAGGGTTTCAGCCAGACAGAGCCAGAATGTGCTTGCCCTGTTTGCAAAAGGGCTGACCTTTTACTCTCCCTCAAATCACAGACCTATGAGTTTCCTGGCCCACGTAAAGTGCATGCCAGTTTCTGGATGGATAAACTCCAAGCATGGGGGCTTCTTAGGCCAATGCCATCTGAGGTGCTCGGGGCCCGGGGCCCAGCTTTTTGTCATTAGCTCCCAAACCCCCTTGGCAAGAAATCTATGAGGAATAACAGAAGATGCTGTGTGGCCCCCTCATGGCCTTTCTTGCCTAGACACAGGATGCCGCTATGGGCTGGATGCAGTGTGGGTGCCGTCCTTTGCTTTGGGAGTTTTACTGGTCCACAGAATTCAAAATCTGGGGTGGGGAGGGGCACTATAAAGGTCTTGAAGTCAGAGCCCACACATTATAAGCTTACGAGCTGTCAGAGAAAGAGGTCACATATTCAGGGGAGGGGCTGAGCCCTGCCCACCCGCTGGACATACCGACACTTGGTACTGCACGTCCGAAGTCCACACCTCCTCATCCCCCACCACGCATGGGATGGCTTCCGTCCGGCCCTTCAGGTCCTTCAAGGCCTGGGGAAAGGGACAAGAGTGGGTATGGTCACCGCCTTCCTCGCTTCCTCCCATCTAAAACCCTAACGCAGAGTCCACAGACGGAGGTGCCCAGGCAATACAGAAATGAGAAGGGGGCCAGGCCAGGTCGGTGGCCATCAGAGAACATGTGCTGCCCTCGGGGACAGCCGGACTCTGCTCCAGCCATTGTCACCCTGCAGGAAGGTGAGGTCTACCCATGACACAGAGATAAAAAAACTGCACCTGAAACTTTTATGAAATCTCATGATCTTTAAAATGCCGGCAATTAATTGGAAAACATGTTTAAGTATAAAACAACTGGGCTTATAACATCTGACCTGGCCTGAGAAGCCCCAGAGTAGCTCCAGGCTGCCACCCTGGTCCTCCCAGCTGTTCCCACACTCCAGACCCACAGCCCTCCCAGGCTTCCTCCCAAGGCTGGGAGCAAGGGTAGAAGCGGGTGATGGCTGCAGGCACAGAGCGCTATCTCAGGGCTGCTGGGGATGGCCTCTGCTCCATGCCCTGCACCTCTCGGGTGCCTCCCACCCTCCCATTACCTTTTGCAGGGCATCTCGCTCAGGGCTGCCCTGCGTGAAGGCTAAGACGGGCTCGTTGGCCACCTTCAGGGAGGAGGTGTGCTTCCACCGCAGCCTGGAACACAAGGGCAGGGGACAGAGGCAGAGAGGTCAGCAGTGGCCCCACCACCAGACCCCAGCCCCTCTACCTCCGACAGGGGGTCCTAGGTGGGCACCCAGAGCCTGAAATCCAATGCAACTAGAAAGTGGGGGGTCAAAACCCCACCTTGGGCTGGGCATGGTGGCTCACACCTGTAATCCCAGCACTTTGGGAGACCAAGGCGGGCAAATCACTTGAGGTCAGGAGTTCGAGACCAGCCTGGCCAACACGGTGAAATCCCGTCTCTACTAAAAATATTTTAAACGTTAGCCAGGTGTGGTGGCATGTGTGCCTGTAGTCTGAGCTACTCAGGAGGCTGAGGCCAGAGAATTGCTTGAACGCAGGAGGCAGAGGTTGCAGTGAGCCGAGATCGTGCCACTGCACTCCAGCCTGGGTGAGAGAGCGAAAAACTCCATCTCAAAACAACAACAAAAACCCACCTTGGGGGTCCACAACCCAAGGTTCAAGTCCCAGTCCCACGGTTGTGTGTCCTTGAGCCTGTGAGTTGCCTCCTGTGAGCGTGGTTCTACGTCTATCAAGTAAGAATAATCGCACCGAACTCACGCAGTTGTTTGAAGTTTAAACACACAGATGCAAAACCACGTTTAAGTATTTTGCACATGCAAAGCGTTACTCTCCCTTTCTTCTCCCACAAGGCAGGCTTTATCCCAAAAAGACCCAAGCTCCTTCTCTCTCTAAGCTGAAAGGGCAGCACATTCCAGAACACAGTCTCAGAATGTGAACTAGCTGAGATCCCCTTGGCACAAAGGGCTGAGATCTCCGGGTGGGCAGGAATGTCCAAGATGTGGACCATGAACTTGGAGGGCTGCCCTGAGCTCAGCTCACAGCCCCAGGAGGGCTGGCCCTGGGGGTGAGGTGCCTGATTCCAGGACACCGAGTCTCAAGAACTCCTTGCTCAAATCCTCTGACCTCTTTCCACCACCCCACCACATCTGAGGGTCACAAGGTGGGAGCTCAGGTGGCTCAAAGCTAGGACGCTGGGGTCAGTCATTCCAGAGCTGGAGCCTCAGCCCTGCCACCTCCCAGCTGTGGGCCTTCCCCTTCAGGCCTGCTTCCCCCTCTGTAAATGAGAAGAATGATGATGACAAAGTCAACTAATGCCCAAAGGGCACTTGAAATTGACAAACTTCCCATCTACCGTGGCATAGGACGGGCCTCACCAGCCACCTCTCTACAGAAATAAGGTCATTTCGGTCCTAAAAGGAAAATGACTAGTTCAAGATCAAGAGTAGGGGAAACCTGCACTTGAGTCCAGAAGGCCCAGATACCATCTCTCTCTGGTGTCAATGGCCCCGACAACCCGAACAGCTGGAAGTGCACAGGTGGGGTTCACTGATCGGCGCAATGAGGGAAAACACACAGCGTAGGGAACCACAGGGCATCTCAGTAAGATGCTGTTAGGAAACCCATGGGGTTTGGCAGGGTGACTTGGTGAGGGTTTAAGGAAGCCACGGTTAGCTCTGGATTGGCTGCCATCAGAAAGTGGGGGTGAGGCTGACTGGGAAAAAAGGAACATTTACCAAGATGTGCAGAGCTTTGTGGGTGGCACAGAGACCTTGTTTTTGTCCGTGCTTAGACAAAAATCATGAAGAGAAGGCCGGGCATGGTGGCTCACACCTGTAATCACAGGAGTTTGGGAGGCCAAGGTGGGCGGATCACTTGAGGTCAGGAGTGTGAGACCAGCCTGGCCAATATGGTAAAACCCCGTCTCTACTAAAAATACAAAAATTAGCTGGGCGTAGTGGCCCACTCCTGTACTCCCAGCTACTTGGGAGGCTGAGGCAGAAGAATCACATGAACCCGGGAGGCAGAGGTTGCAGTGAGCTGAGATCACGCCACTGCACTCCAGCCTGGATGACAGAGCAAGATTCCATCTCAAGGAAAAAAAAAAAAAATCAGGAAGAGGGCTTATTGTGTCTCATCTGATCATGGTCTCAGAGGGACGTGGCCTGAGGCTAGTGTTCTGTGAGATTGTTTTTGCCCTATGGGAGACAGACTGGCCCGGCTATGAGTGTCGGGGGCCAGAAGGAGTCTGAGGCTCAAAGACCCAGCCTGGGAGGCCTGAAGGAAGGACACAAAACCAAAGGAGTGTGGCCAGGCCCTGTGTTCATTCCACTTGACTTGAGGTTGACTGAGGACCTGCTGGGTCTCTGGTGCCATCTCAGACCCTGGAGATAAAGCAGTGACAGAGACAGCGAGGCCCCTGGCTGCACACAGGTGACCTTCAGTGTGAGGCCTGGTCAGGAAATAAGGTAACCGCAGATGGTGAGCATGGCAAACAAGGGGGAGAATAGGGCTGCTTCAGCCAGGGTGGTCAGTGAAGGCCTCTCTGAGGAGGTGACCCTGAGAGGGACTTAAAGAAGGCTTGAGAGGAGCTGGGAAGAGCATCCCAGGTAGAAGGAGGCAGAGGGAGGGGCTGAGAGGGGCCTGCGTGGTAGAAGGAGAGGGAGAGGCAGGGGCAGGGCACCCAAGATCCTGACAGGTAAAGTGAGCACATAGGACCTTCTCTCCCCTCCCCTCCCCTCCCCACCAACCTCCACCCTGAGCCGGTAGCTCTGCACTCCCCACCCCCACTCTGCCTCCCACTAGCTGTGTGACCTTGGGCAAGTCACATGTCTTGAAGCCAGTTTCCCTCCGTAAAACACTGACACCCCCTCATGGGGTTACTATGGAGATTAGATAACGATAAATACGTTAAAATCTGCACGGCCCTCTCCCATCTACCATCATGAGAAGAATGGAGAGGCAGCCACGAGTCTCCACAGTCCCTCAGGAAGGGGCAAGGCAGTGTCAATCCCCTGGGACCATCTGGAAGCTTCTGACAGGGACCTCAGCTAAGCTCCTGACCCTGCATTCAAGCTGCGCTCCAGGCCTCAACAGCACCACACCCACCAAAGATGGTGAGCCAGATATACCATCGACTCTTTCAGCCCAGAAGCGGGACTCCAAATAACTGAGTCTGTCCCAGCCCCTCTTTGGAGCCCAGGTCCCAGTGGATGGGAAAAGCACAGGCCCCTTAAGTGGACAAATCTGGAGGCAAAGCTCACACCTGCTCCATGACCTCAGTGCATTCTTAGAAAGTCTGCGAGCCTGTTTCCTCACCTGGAAAATGGGGACAATACTACCGAAAAGAGAAAAATAGCTCAGAGCAGTGTGAGCTATGTGAAGTATGCAAAATGTATCAGGCCCAGGGAGACACGAATACGGGACCTGAGTCATGCCCTTTGCATCCACACCCGATGGCAATTATTTCAAGGCATTTTGTTTCTGACTAGCTGCCTCATCCATTAACTTCATGATCCTGGAAAGCATCACACAAAGAACAATGCACAGCCAATCAGTAGCTTTTTTTTTTTTCTTTTTTGAGTCGGAGTCTTACTCTGTCACCCAGGCTCGAGTGCAGTGGTGCGATCTCAGCTCACTGCAACCTCCGCCTCCCGAGTTCAAGCAATTCTCCTGCCTCAGCCTCCCAAGTAGCTGGGATTACAGGTGCCCGCCACCACACCCAGCTCATTTTTTGTATTTTTAGTAGAGATGGGGTTTCACCATGTTGGCCAGGCTGGTCTCGAACTCCTGACCTCAAGCGATCCACCCGCCTTGGCCTCCCAAAGTGCTGGGATTACAGGCGTGAGCCACCGTGCCCGGCCAGTAGCTTATATTATTTTAATATAAATTTTTGGTAAATGACTTAGAAACTGCCTCTTTCCTCCGCACCTTAAAATCCCACTTGTTACTGCAGCTAATCGGAGTGTATATTCGAGGTAACTTGAATCTATGCTCCCCGGTGGCCATCCTCAAGTTCTGAGCTCGAATAAACTACTTAATCCTTCTTTCTGAATCTCACTATTTAAGGTTGACATGATGCACCTTGCAGGGCCATCAGGAGGATTACAAGTGTTGGCCTTCCCTCACCCCTCCTGCTCTTGCTTTCCAAAGAAAATTGTAAAGGTCTCAGAATACTATTTCAGTAGATCAGGCTTTCAGAGACAAATGGGCTCCCAGATGCCCCCAAAAATCACAGCCTCGGGGACTGGCCCAGGTACTCAGCAACTGCTGGAGGAATACACAGCACCATATTCCATCCCCAGGTTAAAACGTAGTAGGCTGGTTGCAGTGGCTCACGCCTGTAATCCCAGCACTTTGGGAGGCTGAGGTGGGCGGATTGCTTGAGGTCAGGAGTTCGAGACCAGCCTGGCCAACATGGCGAAACACCATCTCTACTAAAAATACAAAAAAATTAGCCAGACGTGGTGGCACGCGCCTATACACCCAGCTACTCAGGAGGCTGAGGCAGGAGAATCACTTGAACCTGGGAGGTAGAGGTAGCAGTGAGCCCAGATCGTGCCACTGCACTCCAGCCTGGGCAAGAGAGCAAGACTCCATCTCAAAATATATAAATAAATGTAGTAGCGGCCAGTTCTCCTTTCTCCGTTCCCTCCCGGGAAATGTCAGAGTCAGAGATCCTGCAGGCCTCCCTCCTCCTTCCACAGGGCAGAGGCCCAGATGCCCACTGTGACCTCAGGATCACATGCCCCCACGGCTTTCCCTGTGCCTGGAAGTCTCCAAGCACTGGCCCAGCTGTCCGTCCATCAGTCTGAGTGTGGCCTGGAGAACAGACACTAGTTCAAAGTTCAGCCTGAGTCGACTGCAGCTAAAAATAACCTAAGGACTCCCACCCATCAGTGCTTTCTTTTTTCTTTCTTTCTTTCTTTTTTTTTTTTTTTTTTTTGGTTCATGACCAATTTTGGGCTAACAGGAGTATCCATCCTTCACCCTGGCTGCTCGGGTGAAGGCAGAGATGAATCAGTCACAGGACTTGGGGCCTCTCTGAGGATCCATGAGGACCTTCTTGGCAGGACAGCATTCCTCATCCATTCACGCATTTATGCAGTCAGTACACATTTATTCCACATGGCAACGATGCAGAGATAAATCGGATCGGGTCAATAACAGCTCACTCAATTATTCAGCGCACGTTTTCCAAGCACCCAGGAAGTGCCTGGCTCTGGGAGGCAGATATGGATCCAACCCAACCTTTCTCAGAGCAGCCCTCAGTCCTCCCACTTAGGGAAGGCGGCACAAGACAGAGTCTGAATCTGACTCAGGTTTCCCTGAAAATCTGCAGTGCCCTTTCTGCTCATGCCCTGAGCCTGAGACCTCGAGTTGGTCCCCCTTACCCTCTACAAGTGGGATCTGATCTACGAAGGCCATGCACCGTTTCACCTCCTGCACCGGAAGTTGTCAGGGCTACAAATGCTGGGATCTGATCCACGAAGGCCATGCACCGTTTCACCTCCTGCAGCGGGACATGTCAGGGCTGCAAGTACTGGGATCCGATCCATGAAGGCCATGCACCGTTTCACCTCCTGTGGCGGGAGATGTCAGGGCTACAAGTACTGAGATATGATCTACAAAGGACATGCACCATTTCACCTCCTGCACCAGATGTCAGGGTTGCAAGTACTGGGATCTGATCTACAAAGGCCAGGCACCGTTTCACCTTCTGCACCAGGAGATGTCAGGGTTGCAAGGAGCTGTGGGCCAGCCAATGCAGCTTCAGAAATCTATAGAGGGCAAAACTGAAAAGACACAGAGGGCCCAGACTCCACCTTGCCCAAGACACCTGGTCCGAGGTACTAGTCACTTTCACCTGGACTCACGCCATGCCAGTCCTGCTCCAGTCTCCAAGTCATTCAGGTCCACACCGCAACCAAAGTTAACATGAAAATCTGATCATCAGAGAGACGGCACAGTGGGGAGCTCAGTGAGAAACTACTCAGTGGCTTCTCATTTCTTCTAAAATAAAGACATCAGAATCCTTACCAAGGCCTCCAAATGTATTCCCCATCACCCTGCCCCATTTGCTGCAATCCGGTCACCCCGGTCTCTTCTGGGGTCCTCTCTGCTTGAGATGCCCTCCACTGGTCCAACCTCACACAGCCAGAATGGGGCTCCTATCGGATTCCTCTCATAGCTCTAGACTTTTCTGGAAGCACTAGTGAAAACCCTATTATAGAGCTCTGACTGACCATCTGTGTGCCCGCCAGGCCACAGGCTCCACACAGCCAGCCCGTACCCATTCCATTCACCACCAGGCACCCCAAGCCTAACACACTGACCGGCCACAGTAAGCACCTGAGAAATACAATCAATGCATGAGTGTCAGAGCTGACACCAGGCCCCCAGGACTGGACTCCAAGGCCAGTGCTCTTCTGCTATCACCTGGGGCTGGACACTGGCCCCTTGGGTTCCCCAGTGGCTAAGGTGAGGGGTGGCCAAGGACAAGGAGAGGAGAAATAGAAAGGAAATTATCTTTGCTTCATGCAGCCTCCTGGCTTTTCCAGCCATTATCTGGAGCCTGATAAGGCTAATCCTCCCTATCACTGAGATAAAGGCAACACTAAGTGAGCAGAGAAAGTGCAGGGCCCAGGGCAGGGCCTGGAGGGAAAGAAAGGCCCAGCCAGGCAAAGTGGCTCACACCTGTAATCCCAACACTTTGGGAGGCTGAGGAGGGTGGATCACTTGAGGTCAGGAGTTTGAGACCAGCCTGGCCAACATGGTGAAACCCCATCTCTACTAAAAATACAAAAATTAGCTGGACATGGTGGCACATGCCTGTAATCCCATCTACTTGGGAGGCTAAGGAAGAATTGCTTGAACCCAGGAAGCAGAGGTTGGAGTGAGCCAAAATCGTGCCACTGCACTCCAGCCTGGGCAACAGAGTGAGACGATGTCTCAAAAAAAAAAAAAAGAAAGAAAGACCCAATGCCAGGGATGAGCTGCTTCAGCCACTGCCCAGCAAACATCAAGCAACATTTGTCAAGCACTTGCCACCACATGCCAAGCATTAACCTAAGTGAGACAGGATCATCTCACTGAATCCACCACATAAGCGTATGAGGAATGCATGACAGGTTGAGCATCCCTGATCCAAAAATCCAAAATCCGAAATGTTCCAAAATCTGAAACTTTTTGAGTGTCAACACGACGCTCAAAGGAAATGCTCATTGGAGCATTTTGGACTTTGGAACTTGGGAGTAGGGATGCTCAACTTGTTCAGCAAATTCTCCAAAATCCAAGCAAGTCCAATATACAAAACACTTCCGGCCAGGCGCAGTGGCTCATGCCTAAAATCCCAGCGCTTTGGGAGGCGGAAGAGGGCGGATCACTTGAGGTCAGGAGTTCTAGACCAGCCTGGCCAACATGGCAAAACCCCATCTCTACTAAAAGTACAAAAATTAGCTAGACGTGGTGGCGTGTGCCTGTAGTCTCAGCTACTTAGGAGGCTGAGGTAGGAGGATGGCTTGAGCCCAGGAGGTGAAGGTTGCAGTGAGCCAAGATCTGGCCACTATACTCCAGCCTGGGAGGTAGAGCGAGACTCCGTCTCAAAAAAACAAAAACCCAAAAAACGAAACACTCTGTTCTCAAGCATTTCAGATGAGGGACACTCGACCGTAGAATGATCTGTTTACGGATGAGGTTCAGAGTTACTCACTCCTGGCTCAGGGTCACAGCTCATGAGTGACAGAGCAGGATTTGACCCCAGCTGTTCCTTACTCAGGAGACTTACAGTATGGCTGAAGCACCTGGAACATCTCAGAGGCCCATGGTCAGGTGGGGCTGATGGGACACGTTCATCCTCCTCACCATACAGCTAGAACCTCATTTCCACCTGAGGAAAGGCGCCGCCCCAAGGTGGGCAGTGACTTGCCCAAAGTCACTCAGCTGTCCACTGGCACAGCAGCTCAGCCCAGGGACTCTTCACTCCATGCCATGACCTCTGCCAGGAAAGGGAAGGTTTGGGGATTAAGGAGGCTTCAAGAAGGGGAGAAGTCTCTTCCATCCCCTGAGGTGAGCAGGGTCAAAACCCTAACAGAAGGTCAGAAGCAGTGGCTCACGCCTATAACCCCAGCACTTTGGGAGGCTGAGGCAGGAGGATCACTTCAGCCCAGGAGGTTGAGATCATCCTGGCCAACATGGTGAAACCCCGTCTCTACAAAAATTAGCTGGGTATGGTGATGTGCGCCTGTAGTTCCAGCTACTTGGGAGGCTGAGCTGGGAGGATGACTGAGCCCAGGAGGTTGAGGCTGTAGTGAGCTGAGATCGTGACACTCTACTCCAGCCTGGACAACAGAGTGAGACTCTGTCTCCAAAACAAACAAACAAACAAACAAACCAACAATAATAACAGAAGAGGTTTGGCATCTGGGGTACTTAATTGGAATAAACGGAAGAGACCGAGGACATCTGAGTTCCATACCTCCCCTCCTGCCACCATCCTTCACTGCTGGGCCCTGCTGTCTTGATATTCCTGATCGAAGATGATCACTCCAGGAAGCCCATTGGTGGGAGAGGGGGATCATCATAACCACAGCAGCACTTACTGAGCATTTCAGGTGCTGGGCACTCCAAAGTGCTTTTCATGTATGAGACCATTTAACCCGCAGGACAATCCTATGAGGTGACTACTACTGTCATCTTTATTTTCCATATGAGAACATAAGGGAGCCCAGAGAGGGTGAGTAACCTGCCCGGGGCCACAGAGCTGCCAAGAGTTGGAGCCAGGATCCAAGCCATGCTGTGTTCTGGACCATCTCAACAGCAACCGTTCAACGCCTACTGTGTGCCGGGCCAGATGCAGGGCACAGGAGGCAGGCTGCTCCCAGGGGTGCCACTGCCAAGCACTGCCTCAATGGCGCTTTCACTACTTTAGAAGTGTGACGATAATCACAGGTTTTAATTATTCTCCAACTCAAATACTCACAGAGCACACATTCAGTACCAGCATCCAGGAAACCACTGATCACATCACCGCTAATCCTTGCAGCCACCTGCTACGTGGCTGTTAATACAATCATCCCCATTTTGCAGACGAGGATACTGAAGGGACAGAAGCTGCCTTGCCAAAGCCACAAAGCACTGGATGGGCTCACCGAGGTGGCCAGCAGGACATTCCAGGCCAAAG
The DNA here is from genome assembly GCF_028858775.2 of Pan troglodytes. Taxonomy (NCBI): domain Eukaryota; kingdom Metazoa; phylum Chordata; class Mammalia; order Primates; family Hominidae; genus Pan; species Pan troglodytes. The sequence goes on along the minus strand of NC_072398.2, from coordinate 212,301,583 downwards.
GCACTGCCCCAGCCACTAGTTGGAGGAGTTCAAGAGCAGAGAATGTCTAAGGAATGGTGGGAAATGCCAGCCCTCGACCCAGGGCAAGCTGTGCCCATCCAAGGGCCGGGCAGACTGGGAAAGCATTGTGTGCTTTTGATATTTTGAAAATTAAACCATCAGGTAGCCTGAGAAGAGTCCAAAATCACCCAGGATCACCGCAGGGGACACGGTAGTAACCAATTCCGGCCCACAAGACCCCTGATGTCAGATGGGCTGAGCTGGAGTCATGTCTGGGCTTGGCACAAGAAGTAAGGAACAGAAGTGAACTCTTACAAGCCTACTACATGCCTGGGCTGGCTATTAATCTGTATCCTGCCTGTTTCCAAAGAGAACTGAGGATACTGATGGTAAAGTTGATTGAGAAAAAAACAGGAAGTCAGGGTTAAAGGAGAAAAGAGACAGTCAGTTGGGAGGCCTGGTGTTCACCAGCTCAAGGCCTCGGACAAGTTTTCCTTAATTTCCATGGGCCTCAGTTGTTTAATCTGTGAAATGGGGGTGGTAACCCCTACATCATAGGTTGCTGAGAGGCTGAGTAAAATAATCCACATGAAAAGTAAATGGCAGTCATTGTCACCAGTTGCCATCCCTGGGCCCACCTATAAAGGCCACACTTTATGGTGACTGTCCTGAGGCTGGCCGTGATAAATATCGATTGACAAGGAAGGGCTCACATGATAAGTTCATTCATTCCCTAAATGTTTGCCAAGGGCTTACCAGGTGCCAGACACAGTTCCAGGGCCTGGGAACATACTGTAAGGCAGAGAAGTGTATAAAGGGAAAAAACAAGCTACAATAAAGTATAGGCAGATGAGCTTGTTTCTATGAGGTTTTTTTTTAAAGCATATATATTCATGGAAAGTTAAAGGACATGAATCAAAATGTTAACAGTGGGTACCTCTGTGTGGTACAATTCCAGGTGATTTTTCTATTTTTTTGCCTTATCTGTACTTTTCACAGTTGACATGTATTAAACTAAAAGAAAACATGTATCAAGGGCATTTTTTAAAACTAGCAGAGATTCCTGGCACTCAAGGCAAAAAAGAAAACACTAAGAAGCATCTCCTATACCCGTTCCTCAAAAGCAGCGGTTTTTCTCAGGACTAGAGTTTTACATGTAGGACACTGAGGGATGTCACTGAAAATGCCCTGCGACTGTTTCTCCATAAATGCAGACATGGCATGTCACAGGTGTGCTCTAAATATTCGCTGAGTAAATGAACAAGTGATCAAACATCAAAGCTGTTCCTCTAGAGCACTGGCTCTCAACCGGAGGTGATTTTTGTCCCCCAGGTAACATCTGACAATGTCTGGGAACTTGTGTTTCCTGTCAGGGCCAGGGTTTTTTTCGTAATTGTCAGGGCCGGGGGTGCCCCTGACATGCAGTGGGTAAAGGCCAGGGACGCTGCTAAACATTCTACAGTGCACAGGACAGACTCCACAGCAACCAAAATGTAGCCCCAAATGCAAATAGTGGTGAGGTTGAGAAATCCTGTCTAGGGCAGGCGGCCAGCTGCTGTATCAAAGGGGTAACCTGAGCCCAGGGAACCAGCTGCAAAATGCTCTTTCTCTTTCCCCTCTCAATTCAGGAGGCCTCATAATTCAGAGCATAAATCTGGATTTAGACCAACTGTAATTTCAGTCATATATCTCTGATGGCAGATCGTTTCCCATGATAATACAGGAATGAGACAGTACTTACCGGCTCGGTGTTAAGCCCGGCTCGGTGTTAAGCCCGTGGTGCTTGATTGCTTGATAATTATTATTGTTATCATGGGCTTATCTTTTAGAATATGGATTGCTTTCTACTAGATATTGGAGGGTTTTCCTATGCATTTCTCCCCTATTAAGCCGAAAACCCCTCAAAGGCCCCACCCCATGTAAATTCCCTGGGTACTCCTCATCTCTAGGGTGTTTGGCAGAGCACCAGCTCACAGTAGGCACTCAGTAAACACAGGACTCTATAAGCTCCATCTTCCTGAGTCTCAGAGTGCAGGGAAGGCCTGCAAATGGGATCACACAGGGAGTATGGCAAGTGTGGCCCCAGTCTCAGCCTAGAAGAGGAACCCCTCTGTCCCATGTCCTCTTCCTGCGCCCTTTCCTATCCCCTCTCCACCCACAGAGGACACACAGCAGTGTTGAAACTCACTTGTGCTCAGAGCACCACCATGCCATCCCTTGGGGGAAGGGAGAGGGCCACTGATTAACTCAGAAAGGGCACAGCTCATCAGGAAAGACACTGCCACTAACAGCCCCAGGGGTCAAGCAAACAAACCTCAAATGGGAGCGGGGGCTGATCCACAGGTGGGCAGCCCCACCAGACTAGGAACCCCTCTGGGGCAGGGTCTGTGTCCCACCTACCTCTCCAAACCTAGCTCCGAGCTGGAGGGGCTCTGAGAATATTTGTCATTGAGTGGGCAAGGGTCCAGGCACCTGGCTCCACAATGTCGGGTTTGCAAATCGGGATTTGAAGGGCAGGTCCACCCCTGAACTGCTCCTGGGTTTCTTCATTATTTGGAATAATGACCTGCCTCACAGGAGTGAGAAGTTTAAATAGAGGTGATAATGATGATGATCGTGGCAATAATAATAACCGGGCGCTGCCTTTGTGCTGGGCACTGTTCAGTGCACTCCCCATGTATTAACTCATTTAATCCTCATGATAAGACACCTGCCAAGTGCCCGGCCAGCATTTGGTTCATTATAAGCACTCTATAAATATGATTATTCCACCTACAAGAAGAAAGGAATCCTTTTTTCGGTCCAACATTTAACTTGAAAAAAAAAAAAAACGGGCGGCGGGGTGTGTGGGGAGCTGAAAAGAGAGCGGTAGAAATCCTGGTAGAAGGAGAGGACTGGGGGAATCCGGGGCGGGATGGGGGCACTGAACGTGAGACGAGGGTGGGGAAGTGAGATGTGTGGAGTGCTAAAAATAGAAGGGCCCCTCAGGGGAAGCCAGCAAATTGCGAAGATCCAGTATTAGGAGTGAGGTGAGTGACTACAGAGGCTACTTTCCAAGCGTGGGAACCGGCAGGGCCACCGAGGCACCCTAGTCGGTCGCAGGATTCGGGAAGAGGGGTCCCCTCGCTAAAGGAAGGTGACTACCTGAGGGAGGAGGCTAAGGGATCTCAGTGGGAGAAAGGCCTGGGTGGGGGTCGGAGGGGAGCCCCTGAGGAACCCGGCGTTGACCGAGGCAGCTTGGGGGTCCGGCAGGGAGGGAGTGCGGCGCGGAGGACGCCCAGTGACTCTCAGGCTCCCGGGCCCCAGGCGCGCGCTCGGGCCGCCCCGGGCCCCGTGCTCACTCACCCGGCCCCGGTCCAGGGGCGGGACAGCAGGGCGCGGCGGAGCGCGGGCGCCGGCAGCAGCATCTCGGGCTAGAAGCGGGGCTGATCGCTGGGTCGTCCGCCCGGGCGCGGCTAGAATGCACAACCCCGTCCAGAGCGCACCACCTCGATCCTCGGGGGGAAACGGATCACCCCGGCTGTCCTCCGAGCTCGGGATCAGCCAAATTCCCACTATATTTAGCTTCGGCTAATAAAAAATATTTCTAGTGCCATAACGGGGGCATTACACAACACAGGACAAGGGAACCCGAAAGCGAAGTCCTGAAATGCATGCGTTTTTCCCCTCCTCTCTTTATGGTATGACCCGGGAGAGAGGGCGTGAACTCTGTCGACCAATCAGAGTGACACACCAAAGCTTCTGAACCAATCAGCGGGGCGGTCCTGCTGCAGCCTTCCAAAGCGGAGCAGAGAGGGGCTGAATAGAGCCAATGAGATAACCGGAATGGGACACGTGCTGAAGCGGGGCAGGACTCGCTGAGCCCGGCCCTCTGGCGTGCGCCCCGGGTGCGGTGGGAGTCCGACTGACTTCTCTCGGGCTGCCGGTGGCTTGTACTAGGCTGGAAACTTGTCCGCTACCAGACTCCTCGACCCCGCAGGGCCACAGCGCGGCCAGCCCCCTGCTTCTTCCCGGGGGCTGCGGCCCCTGGAATGAGCCTGCCTTCCAGCTTCTTGGCCAGGACCCAGCCGCTCTCCACCTACCCTCCAGGCGCGGGGCCGGCCAGCTTCTTAGCTTCCTTGCAGATTACGATCAATGCAAGATAAAACCTGAGCTGGCCAACGCTTAGCTTTTCATTTAAAGCCTTTGGCCGCAAAACCAGTTGTTCCTGAGCCTTTTACCCCCAAGTAAAAATTTCAGCTTTCTTTGCAAAATGTTGTGTGCTTGGTAAACACTAGAATGCTATTTAAAACTTGGATTCTGAAGTCTTCTCTGATGACGAGGTCTCAGGGACCCAATCTATTCCTAAAGTAATGTCACGTTTCCTTACTCTCTGTTCTAATCTGCTTATATTTCTTCCAGCAGCATGAACCGGGCACCTGCTTAGGAGTCAGTTCCGATGCTGATTCTGGTTCCTCAACAGGGCACTAGGCAGACTACATATCCTTTCCGGGCCTCAGTTTCCTCATCTGTAAAACGGAGGTAATAGTACCCAACTCACAAAGCCCCCGTGATCTTAAGCCACTTATTTTTCTCCAGATTACACCATTTGAGGTACTTTGGGAGAATGTAAACATTTAAATGAAGAGTAGGAGAGGGAGATTACCTAAGTGCCAAGTATTAGGAATGGCAAAAAGCAAATTGGAATTGGTGGCGGCTATTTGTCTTCGCCTTTGGAGAAAACCCTAGACAGGTGGGCTCAGTTCACATTTGGGCAATGTTGCCCTGAACATGCCCATTGACAAGAAAAACTAGAACATTGGTTAGTGTCAAATCCAGAGCCTGGGAAGGTGACCTCCTGTGGGCACGTTGGAGAGCCTGGAGAAATGGGGGCTTTGTGGTTAAAAGGACATCAGTTCCAAACCAGGCCAAGCCAGTTACTGAGCCTGTGATGTCTCGTGTCCTCTCTTCCCCTTCAGTAAAATGTGTGTAATGATTCCTGCTTTGTCATCTTCCAAAGCTTTTATTGTGAGCTACAAATGTAACAGGTGATATGAAATCCCCTATTTTATGGCTAATTAGCTAATGAGTTTGAGTGTTTCTGTGGCCTTCCGTCCTCCTACCCCTCCCCCAACACCAGATTCATCTTCTGTTTAAAAACAAAAACAAAAAAAAGCACCATCAGTTCTAAGACATTTCACTTTATTTAAAAGAAGCCAATATACAGGATATAAAGGGCATGATATTTACAACAGTACAGTAAACAGGTTGGTTTCCGGTAGGATCAGTAGTCTTTCCGTGAGTATAAATCCCCCCCTTCCCTGTGATGCTAGACCCAGCTGGCAGACAACAGCAACGGTGGGGCAGGATCATGGGGTATAAAGTCTCCCTGGGTGGGGCTAAAAATCAGGTAGATGCAAAAACGTCCACAAGGGGTCTTGCAGGGAAGGGCTTTGCCTCATTTCTTTGAGGGCTTGGGAGGGAGGGGTCTTGGTGAGGGATTTGCTCAGAACTAACACACAGCCCACCCTGAGCCTGGAAATCATCCATTCATAGAAAATTCCCTTCCAGAGAGAATCTGGCTTTACCTGCACCCACCCAGTCCCCTCCAGACTCCCCACTCCAGGAGAGAGCTCTTCTAGAGCCAGAGCTTGGTGTCTCAAGGGGGAAGATCCCTGTCCTAGGAAACCCCCAGCACCCTGATCCCTCCCCACCAGGGCCCTGGGGGGAACATAGCAAGGACTGCAGCCCAGGCTTGGCCTGGAGTAGACACAGCCAGGGCTGGGCTATGAGCATCTTAAGCCATTTCCACTCCTGCTCCAGCTGCCTGACCACCTGGGACCCGCGAAGGCCCAGGCTCCAAGGAAGTCGTGTGCTCCCACTGTCACCCATGCTCTGCTGCCTCCCAACCCTCTCCCAAGGCAACTGGGTTGGAAATGGATCTCGGCAGACCAGAGTCAGAGTAACTAATTAATCAGAGCCTATCCCCAGAGCCCAGCTTGTTCCCTCCCTAATGCGCCTTGTCCCTTCCCCCACCCACCACATTTCTGAATTTCCTGCAGCCCACCCACCCCCTCAGATCCCCACCCCAAGACTTCCAAGGAGCTGAGGGGTCAGAGGAGAGGAGAATGGGGTGAAGTGGGACCTACACTCTGCTGAAGCTGCTCATGGGTGTGGATGACCAAAAGTGAGGACAGAAGACGAGGCCGGGGGACAGGAATGGGTTCCATTCACTCCAGCAACAGCATGCACCATGTCTCATCCACAGGAAAATGCTGGGCTACCACAACTGCCTACCCTAGATTAAAAAAACCTTCCTTTCATAAAAATAGATGAGAGTCTCTTGCTTTATAAATAGATTACATTTAGCTTAAGTTACATCTTATATTCTCCCCCACCCCACCCCCTCTCCTCCCACTCCAAGCGTAAGTGGTTTAATTCTCCCTAGGTCATCTGAGCTCTACCCACAGAGTTAGTCCACGATGGATTTTGCCCCTCAGGGACCTCAAGACATTTTCTCAAGACGAGAAAGAAAAATGTGTTGATTTGCCAATAATTTTTTTCTCTGTTCGGAGTCTCAGAGGAGTGCGAGTGTGTGTGTGTGTGTATTTCACAACCAACCAGGGAGCCAAAAGGATGCTAGTCTTCCTATCCCTCCCCAATCCTCTGTTTGTATAAAACCCCCAAAAACAGGAGACAGAGGGCAGCGCCGGAGAGCCCATCTGAGAACAATTCTAAAATACCAGTGTCAATATGACACTGGGCTTAGAAATAGAAAGTCAAAATTAAGTATTTACAGCTTTACAAAGGGTGGACCAATTCGTCCCAGCTAGGACTGGTGCTGCCCCAGCGAGCGTTGGGGTCTTTCTTGGCAAGCTGTGGGCTCATGGTGAGGGGACAAGCAGGGCCCACTGACATTAACTGAAAAAAGCATGTGGTGGAGAGGCAGGCAGGCAGGCAGGCAGGCCGGACCCAGGAACCAGCCCAGGAGGCAGGCCCATCACACTCTGGCTTTCCCTCTCCTACCCACCTGCCCCAAGTCCTCACTCCCAAGAGGAGAGCAGATATTAAAAGCCAGCCGGAAGGGACTCTCAGGCCAGGATCTCTTTCTGGCTCCTGCAGTTTTCAAACTCCCTAGAGTACCCTAGTCCTCAAAGACAAATGACCTATGTATACAAGGAGGAAAGTAAAAATAACACCGCCGGACACCGATAACCACAGTAACCTTAGTTACTCCCATGCTAACACTGCTGCCTTACAGTCTTAAGTCTAAAGATATATCTGTCACCCTCCCACCACCTTGGGGAACAACCCAGGGCCGGCTTCCACGTTGCCCACGAAACTCCCATACCACATTGTCCAATGCCTCCCTCAGCCCTGGACGGAGGAGACCCACGAGGGTGGATGTTTTCCTGCCCTCGAGGAAACGGAAAATCTTTTTAGCAGCTGAGGTCCAAGCTCTGATAACCTTTGGTTAAAATAAAAATTCAACAACAATAACAACAAGAATCAGGTATGTTTGAACCCTGTAACCTTTAGAACAAGGGTCAGTGAAGAGAGAGAAGGGTCGTCTCTCTTCCAAAACCATTGTCCCTCCAAGTACCTGTCAAAGGGAACTGTTTGGCTAACAAGAGATGCTGACTATGGAAGTGTCACAGCCAGACTGCCACAGGGGACCCGTGGGAGGTGCCCCCAGCAAAAGAAAACAAAGGAAAAAACTCATGACGAAGGCCACCAAATCGTGATAAATTACATCACACAGTCACTAACACATTCTCACGCTCTCTCTCTCTCTCTACATATATCTATTATGTACAGTATTTTTAAGACTGTAACACAGGTGGGGGAAACAGAAAAGAGAGAAGAGCCTTAAAGGCCACGGACCCCTGGGGACCACAATCCCAGTCAAACCCAGAGCCCCCTCCTTCTGCCTCCAGGCAAGGCAGAGGGACCCAAGTTCTAGTCCTTGGGCACATTTTGCTACCTTGACCACTAGAGGGAGCTCCTGGGACAACAAAAAATTAAAATTGGCAAGAGACCCACTGCAGTAGGTATGAAAAGAGGCTTAAAAAATAATAATAAAGCAAAGCCTGCTCAGCTGGCTCCAAGCTGAGATTTGGAAGGGGGCCACACAGTGCCCTTCAACGCAGTCCCACTCAAGCCATTCAAGTCTTGGGGGATGCTGGCTCAGATCAATACCCCGACTGGCCAGTCGAGGGAACTGCTGAGAGCGGCTTGCGTGTGTCGAGGAGCAGAAAGAGGATGGCCCTCACTCCAGCTCCTGCACTGCCAGCAGCCCACCCTGCTTCTCTCCTGCCAGCAGCCAAAAGCAGGCAATTGCCGGACAGTCCTAACCCAAGGCGGGTAGAAGGGAGCAGAGACCAGGCCTGGCCCCTTCAGACTTTCTCACAGAGAAATTACAGATCCCTAAGCCTCTATTGTTGGCTGGCGAGGGAGGGAAGAACATCAAGTTATCGGGGAAATCAAGGATCCCTCCACCCCCGCCCTGAACCCAGAGGTCCGGAAGGGAACAAGCAGTCAGGCAGGCCAGTGCCTTGCGGGAACCCCGGCCTCATGACCAACCTCGGCCAAACCCACACTACCCAGTCAGTGCTGCCACACAGATCACCCTAACCCCGGCCTCTCTCCCAGCTCCAGGGGGAAGCCAGGAGCCCAGGAGAGGTCCTGCCTTCCACAATGATATAAGGCAAGCTGCTTTTGTTGTTTGTTTTGTTTTTTGCATAGTAGTTTAAACACAGTGAGGCTCCGCCTTCCCCTCACAGTGCCTTGTCCCTTCAACTTTGCCACTCGATCCCCCCAAAAAATTAAAATGTGTCCTCCTTCCCTTCCTTCCACCTTTCTCTCCTTCAGGGAGTGAGAAAATTGGGGTGGTCCCTACCCAGGCCTAGAAAGCTCACAGAGGCAAGCGGCTCCTTCCTGGGGGTTGGCAGAGCACCCCAAGCCCCAGGCCGGTCTGGGCTGGCTCAGGAGGAAGGGAGGGCATAGCCCATGGCCAATCAGAGGAGCAGGTGGGACGGACGGCAGAAACCACATTACACCACGGCCGGTTGGCCCGGCCCTCAGCTTAGAGTTCTGTATAAAAACACCTGCTAGGAATAATTCTTTGGAGCTCAAAGTGGCTCAGCTTAAGGGAGAAGGCACAGTTAACACTGCAAAGTCCGCACAGAAGTCTGCATTTGTAATGTGGAGAACAATAGAAATTGACAGCACCATTCCTTGGGTGGGTGGGGGATGGAGACGGGGCACCCGTTGGTGGTGTGGAAGGAAGGAAGGAAGCAGCAGTCCCTCGGGGCCTCCAGAGAAGGGAGGGCAGAGAAAGTCTGTGTGGTGCGGCTTCGAACCCCACTCCGAGGGGCCTTCCTGGCCCCGTGAGGAGAGGTGGCAGGGCCCCATCACCAAGACCACCAGGCTCGCAGGGCCTCAGTCATCAGCTGACCATGGGCTCCACATCCGCCTCGCGCTCGAACTCATCCTGGATCTCATCTGTACTTCCTGAGTCGCTGCTGGCCACGGAGCTGGGGGACGGTGAATTCCTGAGAAGCACAAGAGAGTGGGGAAATTCAGAGAGCAGCCCTGGGCCTCTGAAGGGTCAAGGAGTGGGAAGGCTGAGCTGCCACTTCTATAAGATCTACTCTCAGAGGGGCCTGGTCCTGAGCTCCTGCCTCACTCAGCTATCCTTAAGATCCTTTAAGCTCACGAGGTAACCCCCTGCACCAGCCCCTACTTGGTCTGGCTGTGTTGGCTTCTCTAGGAAGAAAGGCCCTTGGGAGCTGGACCATGGATCAAGTTTGGCTGTTACTCTCCAAGCACCTAACCCATGTCTGGGCATATAGTAGGTGCTAAGTAAAACCTGAATGACTCAGAGCTCAAAAGGAGGCCATGCGGGATACGGTTAACATCACTGGGCTGCAGTTCTGATTCTATCTCGGATGAGCTGGAGGTGGGGGAGCTTGGGCAAACCGTTTAACCTGCCTGAGCATCTGCTCTTCTGCCTGGATAATGGAGATAACCACACTGGGTTCTGGGGGTTCGAGGAGTTAAAGGTCTGAAAGGCAAGGCTACGGCCCTGCACACAGATCTGGCCCCCACAGAGCTGTCCCTCCCTCTCGTACAGTAATGCAGCAAAACGAGGAAAACAATGACAACGTATTTGTGCTGTGTGGCAGGCATTCTCCGCATATTAGCTCATTCTCAGCGTGGCTGTCCCCCGATAAGGCTGTGTGTCCTTGAAGGCAGGGGCTCTGCTTTATGTGCCATGCCTGACACTTGTCAGTCTCCTGGGGACAGGCCCTGGGTTGGAAGAGGATGCTATGGTTTGGCTATGTTCCCACCCAAATTGCATCTGGAATTGTAGCTCCCATAATCCCCACGTGTCATGAGAGGGACCAGTTAGAGATAATTGAATCGTGGGGGCGGTTTCCCCCATCCTGTTCTTGTGATAGTGAGTTAGTTCTCACGAGATCTGATGGTTTTATAAGGGGGGGTTTCCCCTTTGCTAGGCACTCATTCTCTCCCCTGCTGCCCTGTGAAGAGGTGCCTTCTGCCATGACTATAAGTTTCCTGAGGCCTCCCTAGCCATGTGGAACGGTGAGTCAACGAAACCTCTTTCCTTTATAAATTACCCAGTCTCAGGCATTTCTCTTTTTTTGAGATGGGGTCTTGCTACGTTGCCCAAGCTAGCTGTGAACTCCTGGGCTCAAGCGATCCTCCCACCTCAGCCTCCCAAAGTGCTGGGATTACAGGTGTGAGCCACCACGCCCAGCCTCAGGCCGTTCTTTATAGCACCATGAGAACAGACTAACAGATGGGAAAGGAAGGGAAATCACTTCCTGTGAGCAAATGGGAGCATACCCTGTCCACCTCTGCTCCCCATTTCAGCAGAAAATGGGGCTTAAGCTCCTTGAGGGCAGGGGCTATACTTACTGGCCCCACCGTCTTGCACAGAGCAGGCCTTTGACAAGTATCTATTGAATCAACAAAGGGCAGGGTGGTGGTGGGACTTGCATGAGGTTAGATATGTAAGGCATCTGGCACATAGGTGTGCTAATAGTCACTGGATGGATGGATGGATGGATGGACAGACAGATGGACGGACAGAGAGACAGGTTGGGAGCATGACACATGGCCGAGTTGCAGCTTTGGGAATTCCCCTCCAAGGATGCCATAGCTGAATCCCCTGGGAGGATGGGCGGGTACCTGTCTGCAGAGCCTTTGATGAGCCGGCGGCAGGTCTCCATCTGCACGTCCAGGCCTCGCTTCATGCTGCACATCTCCATGTACTCGTGCAGGTGTCGGTTCATGTCACTTTTGGCTGTGGCCAGCTCGAGCTGGGAGGAACCAATGAGGAATAAGGGTGAGGGCAAGTCATCCTCGTGACAGAAGCCTCAGCAACCTCTCCTCCTGGATTCCTCAGGGATGGTGCCATTAAGGCCACCATTGGACACCATGCCATCAGGACCCTGCCTCCGGACATCAACCTCCCTCACCCTCTGCTCTCTGCACATGGGTCCAGTTCCCCTAGAACTCCTTCTGGCCAAAGGGGAATGGTTGCTTAGCAACCCCAGCAGCAGCCTGGCTCTGATGCACCCCACCCGGTTCTGAGAACTCAACATCTTTGGGTTCCTTTATCCAGACCTGATTACAAAAATCCTGAAGGCTTTTTCATGTTTCTGACTCTTGTCCTCTATCAAGTGATACTTCCTCTAGGGAAGGAGCTGGGCTTCCCTTTCTCCTGCATAATAGCAATGACTGTCGTTTATAGAAGTGATCACGTGCACAGCCTCTGGAGCCAGAGAGAATTATACTTCAATGCTGCTTCCTGGCCGCAAGGCCTTGGGCAAGTCACTTGGTCCTTTCCAACCTCATCTCCTCCTCTGTAAAAGGGGTGCACGGTGCCTACTGCATAGGGCACAGGTAAGGATACCGGGCATACTCAGCACCTTGTGTCACTCACTATCACTCGAATGTCAGCTCTGTGGTTATTATGGGATCATCATCTCAGCTACATATATTCTTTCTAATTCTCTGAGGCAGGCAAGGATCACCACCCCCATTTGACAGATTAGGAAACTGAGGCCCTAAGAAAGACGTTACTCGCCCCGAGGCCTCCTGACTCCCGATCCTGCACCTGCCCCACTCTACCAGCCCCTGCCCATGACACATGGGTGTTTGATCGCCAGGATCTCAACCATGTGGACCTCAGGAGAGCCTCACGAGTGGGCTCCACGTCCCGAGCCCTCACCTCGATCTGACCTATCGTTTCCTGGTACTCCTTGTCTCTCGTCTTGAAGAAGGATTCGGTCTCATGGATCAAGTTGCCCAAGTTTTCCTCTTGCTGGGGAAATAGAACAAAGGGGACAGTTTATTTTATTTATTTATTTATTTATTTATTTATTTATTTTTGAGACGGAGTCTCACTCTGTCACCCAGGCTGGAGTGCAGAGGTATGATCTCGGCTCACTACAACCTCTGCCTCCTGAATTCAAGCGATTCTCCTGCCTCAGCCTCCCGAGTAGCTGGGATTACAGGTGCCCACCACCAGGCCTGGCTAATTTTTATATTTTTAGTAGAGATGAGATTTCGCCATATTGGCCAGGCTGGTCTCGAACTCCCGACCTCAGGTGATCCGCCCACCTCGGCCTCCCAAAGTGCTGGGATTACAGGCATGAGCCACTGCGCCTGGCCCAAAGGGGACAGTTTAGCTGTGTGGTGGGGTCTGTAGAAAAATAACAGGGATGAGGGACCATTGAAAGGCGGTGTCCCCCAGACCCCTAGTCCTGGCCTTTGGGAAGCCAGGCGCTGGGCTTACCTCGCCCTGCAGGTCGATGGTCGGATTGCAGTTGGTGAAATCCTCCCAGAGCAGCAGCGTGTCTTCATTCTCTTCCCACGTCAGGCTGTCACAGTCGTCGTCAAAGTCAAAGGTCTCCCGCCTGTGGGGGTGACACCAGAGGGCATGACTGAACAGAAGGCAGGCTCCAGGGACCCATACAGGGGACAGAAAGGGGCAGCTGCCCAGCAGGTACACAGCTTCAAGGCTGTCCTCAGGAAAGACAGGGGTAGTAAGCCAAAGGGGACATTCGCCTTATCCAAAAGGAGTTTAACTCTTTTAAAATGCAGAATGTATTTATGTATTGTTTGTACAATTAAAAATGTGTATTTTTTTGAATGTCAGGCTTTAATTAATTGGGACTAAAGATATTTTCCTCCAAGTCCAATCTTGCAATTTTCCTCATTCATTTAACAGCTATTTCTTGAGCCCCTAGTTTGAGTGAGATGTTCAATATAACATCATCTTCTCTGTAATTTGGAAAGGTTGGTATTATACCTATTTTACAGATGAAGAAATGGTGGCTCAGAAAGGATAACTCAGCTGTCTAAAGCCACACAGCTAGCATGTAGCAGAAACAGGCTAGAATGCCAAATGTTTCTGTTTCCTACAGCTTTTTCCTCCCCATCAAGACACTCCCCAAGCACCCGTTAGGTGCTGGCCACTGGACAAGCCACTAAGCTGCAGCAAGATGCAACGCCCTCAAAACAATTCCACCCTCAAAACAATCCTATGAGGTAAGCATAACTATCATTCCCATTTTGCAGGTGAGGAAACAGAGGCTCAGAGGGATTCAGTGGCCTTCTAGACCAATACATGCTGGAAATGAGATTTGAATTCAAAGCCTGGGAGATGTCAAGACCTCCCTATTGGCTAGAACTAGAATTAGGTTGACCAACCAGGCAGGTTTGCCTGGGACTAAGGGGTTCCCAAGATGCACTGGTTACCCCACCTGGAGGAGACCTAAAGATCAGCTCATCCAACATAACCCTCTTTCCAAGGGGAAGGCTGAGTCTGTAGGAGTGAAATCACTTGACCCAGTGCATCGGTAGCACAGGACAGTGTGGACCCTGTCTCCAGGCTGCCATCCCAGGGCTCTCCCCATTGCCTGCCCTCCCTCAACTCCTTCCTGGATCCTCCAGAGCAACAATGAGTGTTCCCAATGGACTGGGTTGGGGACTGGGCAGGTCCCAAGAAGGCTGTCTGGTAAAAAGCTGCCTCGAGCGCCCCCTGGAGTCAGGCCGGGCCGGCTCCCCTCCAAAAGCCATTCCCACAGGAGCCCATAGGTGGCTCCCCGAGTCCAGGGTCCTGAGCTGGTAGGGGGTGGGTGCTGGAGAGGGCCGTGTGGCCCGGAGCCGCCAGGGTCCAGTGGTCACTGCATCACACACTCGATTCCTGACTTCACTTCCTTCCCAGCGTCTGGGATCTGAAGGAAACCCCAGCCGAGGGACAGGAAGCTGGAAAGGACAGAAAGACGGGCAAGAGAAGGGACTCGGAAGAGGCCTCCACTTCACAAATCTGCAGAGTGGGGCTGAGGAGGAGCCTTGGCCCCAGCGGGGGAGACCCACACGTTCCCCCTCTTCTCCTTGGTCTGAAGCCCAAACAACCGACTTGGATCAAAACAAAACACAACTGTAACACGGCTGCATTATTCAAACACTTCATCAGATCTGGCCAGGGGCAGCCTGGCTAGGGTCCTGCCCACAGCTGGTGGAGATGTCCATGGGAAAGGCCCAGGGCCCCGCCTGGGGTGGGGTCAGGGCGGCCCACACAGAACTGCAGAATGGGGGTGGGGGGTGATCAAAGTGATCAGAGGTTTCGTTGTTTGTTGTTGTTTTTTGTTTGTTTGTTTGTTTGAGACGGAGTCTCGCTGTCGCCCAGGCTGGAGTGCAGTGGCGCGATCTCGGCTCACTGCAGGCTCCGCCCCCCAGGGTTCATGCCATTCTCCTGCCTCAGCCTCCTGCGTAGCTGGGACTACAGGCGCCCGCCACCACGCCTGGCTGATTTTTTGTATTTTTAGTAGAGACAGGGTTTCACTGTGTTAGCCAGGATGGTCTCGATCTCCTGACCTCGTGATCCGCCTGCCTCGGCCTCCCAAAGTGCTGGGATTACAGGCGTGAGCCACCCCGCCCGGCCTGTTTGTTTTAACTTAGGTAACTTTACAACCAGCTAAATCGAATTTCATACTGAACCCAATTTAGCTCTATAACACTGAGGCGCCCACTCCTGCAGCCAGTCTCGCCTGACTTGGATCTGAATGCTCTTTCTACACACTGGAGCCTTTGCCCATGGGGCCCCCTGGCTTCCACTCTGATCTGTCTCCTTTTTAGCTCACTCCATTGCTGGTCAGCTTAACAATGCCCTGGGGACTTTATAAAAGCAGGGACAACAATTTCTTCAGATAAGTCCTTTAATTTAACCACATGGACCCAGCCTGGGATCTCCGGGACATACAATCCTGTCTTAGGGCTCAGAAGTGCCCAGGGCAACGTTCAGAAAACCTAGACCCAACCACTGCTTCTTTCCAAAAGCCCCTATTGGCCAGGTGCAGTGGCTCATGCCTGTAATTCCAGGACTTCGGGAGGCCGAGGTGGGCGGATCACTTGAGGACAGGAGTTTGAGACTAGCCTGGGCAACACGGTAAAACCCAGTCTCTACTAAAAAAATACAAAAAAAATTTGGCTGGGTGTGGTGGTGCATGCCTGTAGTCTCAGCTACTTCAGAGACTGAGGCAGGAGAATTGCTTGAACCCAGGAGGTGGAAGCTGCGGTGAGCTGAGATCGCACCACCACACTCCAGCCTGGGCAACAGAACAAGGCTCCATCTCAAAAAAAAAAAAAAAAGCCCCTCTTGGCAGGCAGCAAAAGATGAGAATATGAGATGGGGGGTATCAAAAGAGGAATCAAGAATCTAGGGGTCTCCTTATCACCTTTAAATAGCAAACCCCCAAAATACAGCTCCGATCCCAGTTCTGTTTCAAGGGAATGGCAGGTCCAGGAAGTATCAGGCAAAAGAGTTCCTGTCCCCACCCAGTTCCAACCCTGCCCCTGCCTCCTGTCTACCTTAAAAGTGAGCCTAGAATAGGGACAGAAGAGAGAATTCTCTTCCAAGCATGGCGTGGGGGACAAAGCACTGGACCAAGAGTTGGGGGCCTGGCTCTGTGTGCCCCTCTGAGCCCATTCTCTCATCTGTACAATGAAGTGGCTGGGCAGAGTGAGCTCTGGACTATGGAATTCTGAGCCAGCCTCAGAGCTCTGCAGGGAGGTTAGGAGAGCCCGTGCCCCAGGCTTTTGAAACAAATGATGTCAAAGGCATCTGCTAGAAGGAGCATGCCCTCTCTGGGGGGGTTCCGGGAGGTGGCAGAGCCTCCCAGAGCTCTGATTGGTAGCATTTGCTGATTTCCTGCAATGGCAAATTTTAAGGTACTAATATGACATCACTGAGCCTGGAGTGGGTATAGCAGCTTCTAAGAGCTGGCACCAGCAGGCTCGCCCACCACTGATCATATCCAGCCCAGACCCTGCCACCACCCCAAGCAGTGTTTCCTACTGACAGCGCACTAGCGTGGGAGGCGGCCTGGCTCTGAATCCCAGCTCAGCCACATACTAGCTGAGTGGTGTTACCCAAGTCCCTTCTCCTCTCAGAGTCTCAGTTTCCCTGTCTACAAAAGGGGAGTGATACCCCATCTCCTAGGATGGGCATCTGGAGTGAGCAAAGTGACATTTGTGAAGCCCCCTCCAAGCGAACATCAGGAGCCATTTCTGCAAGTCGTGCGGTCAACACAGCCAGCCCACCAAGGGCAAACTAGTGCAGGTGGGTCTGGCTAAGGTCTGCTCAAGAATGGCCCACAGGCTAGGTACGGTAGCTCATGCCAGTAATCCCAGCACTTTGGGAGGCAGAGGTAGGCAGATCACTGGAGGTCAGGAGTTCGAGACCAGCCTGGCCAACATGGTAAAACCCTGCCTCTACTAAAAATTCAAAAATTAGCCAGGCATCATGGTGCATGCCTGTGATTCCAGCTACTTGGGAGGCTGAGGCAGGAGAAACACTGGAACCCAGGAGGCAGAGGCTGCAGTGAGCCGAGATCTGGCCGCTATACGCCAGTCTGGGTGACAGAGTGAGACTCTGTCTCAAAAAAAAAAAAAAAAAATAGCCTACAAATGAGACCACATCTGCCATTGCCCCTTCTGGGTTCATGACATCCTCAGACACAGACATGTCCAGAGAGAGGACAGCCCAGCCCCTGTATCTCATGGGCAAGAACACCCCTTCTCCCACCGCTTTTTTGGAGGAAGCTTTCAAAGGAAAGGCAGGAGAATGGCAGACAGGGAACATAAAGGATGCTGGCGAATGGAAGAGTATGCGCCTGTCCAGATTCAGCAGCTGCCATCCAGCCCTGTCAACTGTGCCCCAGGCTCAGCAATGCCTGACCTCCTCAAGCTTCCAAGAGAGGCTGAACATATGAAATTTCCCAAATTACAAATGTTGAAAATGAATCTTGGCTGGGTGCAGTGGTTCACGCCTGTAATCCCAGCACTTTGGGAGGCCAAGGCAGGAGCATCGCTTGAGCTCAGGAATTTGAGACCAGCCTGGGCAACACAGTGACACCCTGTCTCTACAAAAAAATTTAAAAATTAGCTGTGCATGGTGGCACATGCCTGTGCTCCCAACTACTTGGGAGGCTGAGATGAAAGGATCCCTAAACCCAAGAGGTCGAGGCTGCAGTGAGCTGTGACCGTGCCGCCGCACCCCAGCCTCCAGCCTGGGTGACAAAGTGAGACCCTGTCTCAAGAAAAAAAACAAAAAGGAAATGAATTCAAATTCTTCCAGTGCTGCAGGCTACTCTCAGCCCAAGCCTCCCATTCACCGCCCCTGTGCAAGCAATCCGGGGAAACGGAGAGTGTGCGGGCCACAGGGATACTCACAGCTGGTTAAACATGCGCTTCATCTCATCGGTGATGTTCATGGAGCCGACCTCATCGTCCGAGAACCGGTTCACCTCCCCGTCCTGCTCAGAGATGTCATCATCGGAAGCCACCTTACGCTCTTTCTTTTTGGGGACCACCTGAACCGGAAAGGAAGCAATCAAGGTAACTGGGGGGCTCGGCTAGGATGGAGGGTAGGGGTGAACTGGGAAGGGAGCCGGCATCTCACAGGATGATGAGCGTGACTGGGGCCGGCCAGTGCCAGGAAAGGTGCAGGTCCTCTAAGAAGCAGGCGGCGTTAGCAGGAAGCGCGAGGTGGGAGACATGCAGGGGGACACAGACGGCCTGGACTCTTCCCTGTCCTGGGCGGCCTGGTGGGTGCGCCGGCTCGCCTCGCCCTTTTACCACAGAAGCAGCCCCACAGTTTGGGGAGAGGAGCAGGCCAGATCAGGACACAGAGTTGCCTGGGATATCTCAGAGCCAGCCAGAGAGATGGAGAACCCCTGACAAAGGCCATACGGCCCCATGCTGACCAGAGCCCTCCTGCTCACATGCAAAGGCAAAGGACAGACGGCCCAAGGTTCACCGAAAGCTTCCACTCCAAGCAGACAAGCCACGAGCAAACGAAGGCTGCATTGGCCTCCCCTGCTTCCCGGCAGAGGGACAGCAAGAAGGCATGGAGGTGGAGAGAGGGCCCCAGGGAGGCCCAGATCTGGCCCAGCAACGTCAAAGTCACACACACAGAGCGACAACACACCGTATTGCCCTGGGCTCAAGCAAAAGCCAAACCACAACCCGAAACTCAAGAAGCGGCCTTCGGAGAATGACATGTGCCTCATTCGGCTGGACTGGCCCCCCAAGCCCTCTCCGGAAGACAGCCTCACTGGCGCTAACCTGATCGCCGTCTCTCGGGGGCACCCACACTTGCACGTTAGGTCGGGGGGGTATCGAGAGCCTCTTTGGGGTGGAATGAAAAATAGTCAAAGGCCAACAGCTCCTCTTCTGAACTCTGAGGCCCCTCTACCAGAGCTCAGGCCAGCTCCCCCACTTCTCCCCATAACCTGGCCAGGGTTCCCCAACCGTGGGGATGATGCCCAGTTCTGGCACCCAGAGGAAGGGGCAGGAAGCGGGACAATGGGTACAGTGTGGGCTGGTGAACCAAGCCCTGGAGGGGCAGAAGACTGACTTCTGCCACTTCCTTCTGTGAGCACAACACATCACCCTCTGGGCTTCGGTCTCCCCAGCCATAGGATGAAGCAGTCAGACAAGCCTATGAGTCCACGGGTGCCTGATTCTATGTTTTCCTGGGGAGGCCACAGGGTCGGGTAGTGCTACCTCTCGGGGAAGGGGAGGGAGTGAGTGGGATGTGGAGGGAAACAGGGGTTGGCCGGGCAGGGGTGGAGGCCAGGGCTGCTCTGGGAGAGTGGGGGGTTGGCTGGTGAGCAGGGCAGCCCTAGTCACCTGGAAGATCTTGGACACGTCTTCCGAGTTCCGCTGCTGTGCGACATCACACAGCTTGGCCGTGATATCGATTCGGCGGCAGATGTCCATGTCCACCTTCATGGCCTTTTCTTGGATCTTTGTGTCCAGGTCTGTCATGGGCTGCAGGGAGGACAGCAGGGTTTACATGAGCGAGGGATGGAGCAAGCCTGGGGGGCTGGGCAGAGAGGTGGGGAGACCCCTAGGTGTCAGCAGGGGTGGTGCGGGGAGGCCTCCAGAGTCCGAGGGTGCCTTGGGCTTTTCCGTGGAGTAGAGGGCTGCGGCGGCACTGCTCAGGGTGGAATGGGGTTGGGGCCTTGGGAGTCAGGGGCCAGTGTGACGCCGTGTGTGCTGCTCTCCCTAAGGGCTGGAAGGCATCCTCCCAGCAGACACAGGGTCCGTGTTCACTTTGTTAGAGCGAAGAAAAAAGACAACTCCCGCTGGAGAAAGATAGCCCTTCTTTTCCCACCTGCACACCCCACCTGTCCCCCACACAGGCAGCTCTCTCTCCTGGATGCCTCCCAAGGCCGGCAGTGGGAGTCACTGAGGACCACAGGGTTGATCCCCTTGGACACAAGTGAGAGGAAGCCCAGTGGCCTCCAACTAGGGTCCTGGGAGGCTTCTACCAACCACACCCAGCTTCACGCCCCTCCACACCAGGAGCCATGCCAGGCTCAGTCACCCACGTTCTGGCCCCTTCTGCCTTCTGGTGGGGTCTCCCCCTGTACTGCCCACTGTTTGAAGGGGGAGGAGACCTGGGTCCCCAGCAGCAAGGAGCCCTTTGCTGCCAACAGCTCCCCCCAACCACAGATACTCAGAGGGGCCCCAGATTGTCAAAAAGACACGCACGCTGGCCTTTCCTGACCTCATGCAGCAACCCTGCCAAAGGCCGCTGGGCCTGCGAGTCTCTCAGGCCCGCACAGACCAGACGGCACCCGGCCCAACCTGCCAGACGCCCCACTGCGCCCAGACACCGAGGCCTGCCCTCATCAAGGCGAGCTGGGAAGGAGTGGGAGCAAACACACACAGACCATCAGGGGAGCCCGGGGGAGGGCGCGATGGGTTAAGCGGCAGATTAATGCATCTCTACTCAGACCAAGGGAAGCAGAAGTGGGGAGGGGGCGGGAGGAGGGTGCCTGGTCTCCGATGCATCCAATGCATCCGTCATCCTCATGGTCAAACACAGCCAGCCAGGATTCTAACTAGAAGCCGAGCTCCGGAGCCTCGGAGGGAATGAAGCATTTTGCATGATGGGTGTGGGGGAGGTCATGACACCCAGGGGCGGCGGGCGGCACTTACGTCACTCATAAGCCCCTTAAACACCACCAGCTCGGCCTTGAGCCGCTCGATCTTCTCATTCATCTCCTCCTGGATGGCATCAGCCTCCTGTGCTGCCTGCGGGGACGGAGATGGGGAGGCTTCAGAGGGGCCGGGTCCTCTGGGGATAGGAGGGTCTGGACACCTGAGTCCAGAGCCCTAGGCACCCGATGTCCACCCCAGCTGGGCACCTGAAGCCAGGGAAGGGGCACCAAGGACCTCATCCCAGCCTGACTTCCCACTGAACACTGTTGACTGCTTAAAACACTTTTCAAAGGGTTATCTATTACGTGGGAAAATCCATGGAAGGTATTAAAAGAGCAGGTTAATTAACAAGCAATCCTATTACGTTAAAAATATGAGATCAATCCGTGTGACACTGCCAGTATTGGGCCATCTCTGCTTTCAAAAATGACAATGTCATGTGTGTCGACCTAACATGCGTCTGAAGAGCGTGGGTGTGTGTCCACATAGACAAGATCGGAAGGTCACACGCCAGTTTTTCAACTGTGGAAGGGGGAACTGGAAATAATTTTTATTTTTGGGCTTTTCTATAGTTTCCACATATTTGACGATGAACCCATTAAATTTATAAAGAAAAAAGCACTTTCATTATAAAAGAAAGGGAGATATTCAACCTTTTCCTTCTACGCATTGACAATTATCTTAATCTGTCTCTAACTTTCTTAGACGATAAATGCTTTCAGTATCAGAACGCAATTTCTAGACATTTTTGGAAGAACTTTTCATGCCTTCTCATGGGATTGCTACTCTTGCTCCCACTTGTCAGAGAGGAAAATAGAAGCTGAGAAGATGAAGTTTGCTGCCCAGGTTACACCGCAGGTGGGGGAGTTGCAGAGCCCAGAATGCAGAGATTCCAGCTAGAGCAGCAAGGGGAATGTTCCCAAATGCCCACCACAGAGAGCCTGCTCAGGCTGGGAGCCCACCTGCGACGTGCCCACCTGCCCTCTCCAAGGCCTTCAGCCACAACCGAGGGTACCCTTCTTGCTTGGGGGCTTACAAACCACCTAGTCCAAGCCTCAGGTGGGGAGACAGTGACGGGTGAGAAGGGTCGCTGGTCCCAGGTCATACAGCAGCTGGGACTTGCACCCCGGGACCTGGACCCAGGCTTCTCAACCCCTGCATCAGAGCTCTTGTGCAACACTGTGCTGGTCCATTCCTAGCTTCCAAGCAGAGCAAGTGGAAGGGATCTCTTGGCTCCATAAAGGAGAGACTGAGGTGGTAGGAGGTAACAGAGTAGGGGCTGTGCAAGAATTTCCTGGCTTTGCCACATGAAGACTGTGCCCCTTGGCCACATGGCTCTCTGGCGTGCCTCTCCTGGTCGGGATATCGGAGGGCTCTTACCTCCTGCAGCGTGTCCACCATGGTCTGAAGGTTCATGCGCTTGGCGAGCTCCTCCTCCCATCTGCAAAAGCCAAGAGGAACAGGTGGTCAGAAGGTGAGTTCCCTGTGCCAGTCCAGCCCTCAGATACAACCCCAACACCCACCCAGGGACTATCTTGAGCTGGGCAAGGAAGGTGCATTGGGGCATCCATCCCTGCCTGCCCTCTGGGAGCTCCCAGCCTAGGGGAGGTGGTGTGAGAGGACAGCCAGGCTGACATATAACCAGAGTATCAGGTGGTGGTGACAAGTGCCACGTTAAGGTATGAGCCCAGCACTTCGTGAAGACAGAGGTGGGAGGGACCACCACCCTGCCTGCATGCAAACTGTAAAGTGCTGTGCAAGCACTGCTGCTCCTGTTGTTGCTGCAAGATGCAGTAGCAAAGCCAGTCCTTAGGAGCCAGGCTGCAGCCAGCTCCACTCTCAGGCTGTTCTTTGCACCCACAAGAAACAAACTTTTATTGTGCTAAGCATTGCGATGCCCGACAGCCTACCCAAACCAACACAGATCTCTCCTACGTAGGTGTTATCATTCCATTTTACAGAAGTGGAAACTGAGGCTCGGAGAGGTTAAATAAACATCTCACCCAAAGACACACAGCGAGTCAGCAGGTGGGGCTGTTTTATTACATTGAAACAAAACTCAATAAATACAGTTCCCACTGATTTAGCGTTTACTATGTGCCAAGCCCTGTTGTTCCAAGGGCTTCCACACCACTACTTTGACACGAGTACTGCCCGAAGCTGAATAGGAAACGCGGGCGGGAGGGGAGAAGGCAAAGGAGGGTTCAGTGGACCCCCGCCCTTAACTGCAGGAAGGGGTGGGAGCAGTTCCCTGGGACTGGATGATAATACCAATTCCAGAACCACCTTCACTGGGACTTACTTTGTACCAGGCACTGTTCTACATGAAGTTAATTCAATCCTCATAACAACCTATGACATAGGCACCGTCATTATCCCCAGGTGCAGAAAGCAAGGCCCAGAGGCACAAGCTGAACCCAAGGCCAGGGTGAGATAGTGTGGAGCTAGGACTGAAACCCAGGTGGGGACGCTCCAGACTGGTTGCTCAGAATCCCCTTGCGGAGCTCCTCATAGACCCAGGAACTGTCAAAGCCTAAAGGCCCTAACCCAGCTCCTCCAACAGAGTTCCTCCCTCCCTGGAGGAAGCTGGGGGCAGGTTCTTTCCCTCCTGGGATGTCTGTCCATCCTGGGACAGACAGAGGAGCTTCTCTTCTTCCTCACCCCACTGCTACCCTCCCTACATGGCCTCGGAGCAGGGCAGTCTGGAACCCTTTTAGGATGCTGTCGGGGCCAGCTAAAAATAGGCCAGAGGGGAGGGAGGGGTGGAGAGCCGGTTACGTCACCGGCTTTTGGAAACAAGAGAAAACGGATACTGTTTGCACACACAGAGGAAAATTCCTCCTCTCTCCCACAGGAGACAGCCCCAGCCAGGGCTCCTGGAGGACACACACTCTCTCCCTCTCCCCCTTTCCTCCAGCCTTTCCCAGCCCCAGCATTAGCTGCTAGGCTGAGATCTGCGTGGGCTCCCGGGTCCGGACCTGGAGGGCAAGGGGCTGGGATTCCTGCCAGGGCTGGAGGGCACAGAGGAAGCTAAGAGGGGGCAGGGAGGGAACCTAAGGGCCTAATCCAGCCAGGACCATCTCACTGAACCTCCCCTCATTGTACAGATGGGGCAACTGAGGCCGAGTGGTCAAGCCATTTGCCCAGATCACCCAGTATATCAGGAGCAAGGCTAGGAGTCCGGTCCCAGGCCACCTCTCACCGAGAAGAGCAGGCCCCATGTTGGGGACAGGAATCACAATGGGGGGAAAGTTCCCAGGCCACCCCATCCCTGCCCAGGAGCACAGGGCATCTGGGGCTTCTCTCGGGGGTAAAGGCTGGAGCACAGGTCCCGAGCTGAATCATCTCTCCTGGCCACACGGCTCAGAGCGGGGAAGGCGACTCAATTCCAAAGCCGCTGAGCAGGGCAGGTGCAAGGGCGAGCCCCGGCAAGCCTCTGGCTGCAGCCTGGCATCTAGAGCGAACCTGCTAACACATCTTGCAGCAAGAGCAGGAGTAGCAAAGAAGGGCACAAAAAATAAAGAATGGCATGGCTCCTCCCTTGGACGCAGGCACCCGGGGGCACCTCCCGGACACTCCCCATTCCCCAGAGGGGCCCTTGGGAATGAGGCCCAGCACCCCTCACTTCTCCTTTGAGCAACCATCTCATGAGGAAGGCGAGGCAGGGGCCAATAGACCCCTTGTACAGACGGAGAAAACGAGGACCAGAGAGGGAATGAAACTTGCCCCAAATCCACCCAAGGTGACAGCAGGAGCCCAGATCTTTGGCTTTCCAGACACAATAACAGCAACAGCACCAGCAACCATTAACTGGGGGGTACGGTCTGGGCCCCACACACCCGGCTCACTGCCTTGGACACACACATCACTGGCTTGAATGTGAATTATTAACCCTCTTGGGGAAAGAATTTCTAACTAAGCCCATCTTGCAGATGAGGGAGCTGAGGTTCAAAGAGGTAAAGTAACTTGTCTAAGGTCACAGAGCTAGCAAGCAGGGAGCTGGGACTCAAAGCTAGTCCAGTCTCTAAAGCAGCGTGTCTCAGCCTAGAATGTGCATACCAATCACCTGGGCATCTTATTAACATGCAGATGCTGGTTCTGCAGGCGAGGGCTGGGGCAGACAGCTCCCCAGTGATGCTGGGCTACAGATGGCACTGAGTGGCCAGGCTCTGAAGACCACACAACCCAGCCCCTCCACCTCACCTCTCCCTTCCTGCCCCGAGTTCTGCACCCTCCCAACCCCACATCTCAATCATGTTTCCTGACTGCACATACCACACCCCCAGGATGAGCTTGCACAAATGATTTCACGGGCTTTTTATTTCCAAAGCCAGACGGGGGAGGCAGCCGGCTGGCCTGCTCCCAGGAGGTTGAGGACAGACCCCGCATGTGGACAGCAGCTGGCTTGACTGAAGAGCCTGTCGCCCGCCCTGACATCCCTCCCGGCGGTGGTGGAGAAAACCTGGCTCAGCCAGCTCCAGTGTTGACAATGCAGAAAAGCTCTGTCCTTGGACCGTTCTGAGGACTGGCGTGAAGGGCCAGGTGGGCGATATGTTTCTTACGGCACTCCAGACACCTGTATTCCCTGCCCACCCACCCAGAGCCAGGGAGCACTCAGCTTAACTGAGAACTGGTGAACCAAGTTGCTGGCACAGAGATTTCAACACCAGCTTCCCAAGCACAACCCTCCCTCTTCCCTGGGTCTGCCCACAAGAGTAAGGTTTCAGTGGGGAGGGTGTTTCAGGCAGAGGGACCAACAGAAACAAAGAGGACAGCAGGAAGGGACAGGCCAGGCGCTGTCTGCCACCAAGAGGCGGGTGCACCTACTTTGGATCAGCGGTTTGCAGACATCATTTCCTTTCAGCCTGCACCATCCCCTCTCCCAGCCCCAGCCCATGGCTGAGCAAACGACTTGCCCAAAGACTGCCTAGGAAGTGGCAGCGCCTGGATTCGAACCCAGGTCTGACAGAATCCTACGCCCGGGCCCTTTAAGGCTGAAAGGGGAAGGAAGGCTGGAGTGAACATAAAGAGATCACTTTTGGGGCACAAAGGCCATTTTCCTCGAGTCTCCCTCAGCAGTCCAGGAGCTGTTCTGTTGGCTGGGGAGGGGTCCTTTCTGGTCTTTTGAAGACTCCAGGATATTGACAGGCCTGCCACTGGCAGAAAATGAGGTGACAAACACATCCCAGTGCTCTCTGCAGGGCCTTTCCATAGATCCCCTCCATCATACTGCACATGCACTGGGCTGGAAAGCTACCCTGTCCCCACTTTACAAGTGGGAAAATGAAGACCCGGGGCCTATGGACAACTCTAGCCACGGCTGACACGGCTTGAATCACTGAGAGCTGCCCCTGCCCACCCTGACCCAACAGCTCATAAAACTTCCAAATCCTTCTCTTTTCTAGCGCTGGATGAGAGAAGGGACATTTATTGATTACCTTCTTGGTGGTATCCACCACGTTAGGCACTCATACCTCCCTCTATAAAATCCCGCTGAGCCCTCCCCTGGGGATCGTCCCCATGTTGCAGATGAGGCTCAGAGGTCAGGTAACTCATTTCCCCTCTTCCTCTCTCCTCCTCAGCCTCCTGAAACCCCAGCCATTCTCCCAGGCTTGTCTCAAATGTCATCTCTTCCCCAAGCCTCGCATCCACTTCCATTGTTTGCCCCACAGCTTAAAGCAGTGGAGGCCCCAGGATCTCCTCTTCCCCAGTGGCATGGTTGTGGGATCCCACGGCACACAGCTCTCACCCAAAGGAGCCAGTCCCATGATGCCAGGGCCAGTGATGGCTCCACTGTGTGGTCACCGCCACTTCCACCTTCCCCACCGCCACCGGGGGCTGGCACTCATCTCGGGAGGTCTCAGGCACAGAGATGGGGCAAAGAGGAAGCAAGAGGCAAGTTCCCTGGTCTAGGTGGGAAAACAGGCACAGGAGCCGGGTCTCAGGTCGGGGGTCCAGTCCTTCTGCAGGCCCAGAGAGCTGGTTATGATGATCATTCCTGTGCTTGCTACTGTATTCCCTGCACCTAAAACTGGCTGGGCACTTGCTAAGGAGTCAGACATTTATCGAATGGATTGGATGGATGGATGGATGGATGGATGGATGGATGAATGAATGAATCCAAAGCTGCACTTACTCCTCAGTGCCCTGATGGCCCTCGCCTCCAGCCAGAGCTCCTTTCCCCAGAGCATCCTTAGACTGAACATCCCAGCCCAGGGGCTCACAGGAGGCAAATTCCCAGCATAGCCCCTGTACTCAGCTTCATCCATTCGGCTCCAGAGCCTCTCCTGGGAGAGGCCAGGCCAGGCCAGGGGGAGGGATGGCCAGGGCAGGAAGCAGGCAGGAGAAGGAGAAACCTTCCCTTTCCCACTTCCCACAGCCCTGGGCCAGGGAGGGGAGGCAGGGATGTCAGGACAAAGAGTGCAGGGAGAGGAAATGACTCCACAAAAGCACACAGCAGCTGAGATCGGGGGCCTCGGCCACCATCTTAGCAGAACAAGCACTCTCTGAGGCTGGTGGCCAGGAGGGAGAGGTGGCAGCACCACCCCAGCCAGATGTGGTCTCTCCGCATTCCTGAGGAGCCACCACTGGAACCACGTGAGGGATGAGAAGTCTCTGCTGGCCTCTGGGGAAAAGGGGTGGGCAGATTCTATGCCAGTCCCCACCCCCACCCCACTCAGGGCCAGTGCCTCCCCCTCTCCCGTCAGCTCAAGATGACACACAGACCCGCAGGAAAGGGACCGACAAGCCTGCCCTACAGAGAGGCGGAAACCCAAGCTGAAGTCACCAGCAGAGGGGCTGACTCACAGATTTTTCACTTCCTGTGCAGTCAGAAAAAGAGGCTCGAGGCTCCCGCTCAGGAGGAAAGTAGGTGCAGGCCCAGCAAAACAATGAAGCCCTCCAGGGACGAACCTGGGGCTCCTGGAGTGAGCATCCCAAGACACCAGGGCAGCAAGAGACGGGTTCAAATCCTGCCCCATCACTTCCCAGTTGCGTGATCTTGAGCAAGTCAGTTACCCTCTCTGGGCCTCAGTTGTCCCCTCTGTGAGTTGGGAAACCAGCCACCCCCTTTCGAAGGTGGCTGTGAGAACTACAGGAAGGGGACGGTGTGGGTAAAAGCACCCTGGCATCCAGCAGACCATGGGTGTTCAGCAGCTCCACGTGAATGGCACAGCGCATGGCTGCCTCCCACCTCCAGAGTTGGGAGGGAGGTGTGGAAATGGCCCACACCTTGCGGGAAGGCGAGCGGCCGGCACGCCTAGGCCGACTCACTCAGGTGAAGGGAAATGAGCTCAGGTGAGGCTGGGCTGGAGCCCTCAGTGGAAGACTTCATTCTGGGCCAAGCGTGGGCCTGGCCTCTGGCAGAGGGCAGGTGGGGGCAGAGAGCAGCTTCCTTCCCGGCGGGTGGAGGGCTGGCACCTTCTCAGCTCCACCCTGGCCTCGGGGAGCTCACCCCACTGCAGCAGGGCTGGGTGCAGGTGGCCAGGGAGCTGTGCTGGAGCCCGGCTGCTCAAACCACAGATTTGGCCCAGCCAATGCCCCTCAGCTCTGCGCTGCCCTAGCTCCTGTGTTTGCCCACCTGCAGATGCACAGAGGCATCCTCACAGCAGAGCCAGGGCCAAGCCTGGGGGCCCCAATCAGCTGTTCTTCTCTAAAATAATATCTGAGCTGGAGGAAGAGGCTGCAGGCACAGTGGTAGACCAGGGGAGCCCTTTCTGCAAATGCAGTTTTGCAGAAGCTGATGGATTGGGAAGACCAGAGCAGGCTCCCCGGTGGGGTCAGGGCTGCGTGCCCCCAACAGCCTCCACTTGCTTCTTCTGAGCCCTTCTAGAGAACCTGAAAACCACAACCGAGTCAACTTCCTCCTTGCACACCATCCCCCTCGAATACCACAGACAATTCATATTTAAGGCAGAAAGAAAATCCGATAAGGGAGTGGGAGTGGGGCAGGGCTGGGAATACAATGTGGAAATCCCGCCACCACTGCTAACACAGGGCTCACCTCCCGGGCAGCTCAGCACTGATGCACGTGTGGATGCCTTGCCTCCTGACTTCCTCTCCCACGTGGCACGCTGCAAGCCCGTCTTCTCCCCCGAAAATGGACAGCCAATAAGCTCTAGCCCCTGCGCATGAAAGAGGCCCCCTCCTGCCTGCCCCAAGCCCCACCCCCTGGGGACACCTGGCACCACCTCTTGTGGCCTCCCGGCTCCCATCTCCATGGAGCCCCTGATCCCCAGGAAAGGCTGCCTCGCAGACGTGCCCATCAGAGCCCGGCTGCCCAGCTGTACTCTCCAGCTCTCGGAAGGAAAGATAAATTAAATGCCAACTGATTGTCTCCACGGAGGAGGTATGAATTTAATGTGAACACTTAACCAGGGCAGCCGATTCCATTACAGGCGGGCAGTAATGGCCTGGGCAGGACGGAGCACAGGCTGCACACAAAGGATGGGGGCCAGGTTTGAGAAGCCACTAATCAAGTGTGCCCCTAGAACACTGCCACCCACACAGACACACAGAGCTGCTTTCAACCAGAAACAGCAGCCTCCTCCAGGGATCCCAGCACGCCAGGTCTGCGCAAGGCTGCTCAGGGGAGAGGCAGAGGGGTCTGACATCCATAGGGAAGTTCCCTGTGGAAGAGCGGGTACTGGGCTAGGAAGCAGGAGGTCCTGGTTCACGCCCTGGCTGTGTTGCTAATTCGCTGCATGACCCTGAGCAAGTACCTTCTCTGCCCTGGGCCTCAGTCTCCCCATCTGTAATAGGATCTCCCAAAATCCCTCGGGACATGATATTTGCAGTGTTATTCGCACACCCTGGATAGGGCCCTTCCTTGGAGTCCAGAAGTGGTGACAGCCTCAGGGATACCAACTCCATCCAGAGTTATCCTGGGTGCCATCAGGGCTCTGACAGCCTGCACTCAACAGCAGACACCCGCTGGGTGCCCTCTCCCAGAAGAAGAAGCAGCGTGGTGTGGGAGCATGCATTCATTCGTTTGCCCCTCACTCATTTATTCCATAAACAGTTCCTGAGGGCTTGCCACGAGCCCCGCAGGCCTTAGAGAGTCAAAGGTTGTAGGCAATTCTGCAGAAGGAAGGGCAGGTGAGCTGAGAAAGTCATCTGCCTCTGTGTGATCCCCTGAGGGCCTGCCTACCTCAAGCTAGGAGCCTCAGTCTCCACCTCTGTAAAACGGGGATAGCAATCCCACCTTGTAGGGCTCATGGACGGATCAGGAGAGCAGGCTCAAGTGAGGCACAGAGGTGCCCTTGACGGATGATGCCCATGCTCTTCACCGGTGTCACCCTGGCTCTACCCACCTGGGGGAGGGAGGGGCAAATGGGTGGGTGAAAGTCTGGGCCCCCTCAGCCAGGACACTTCTCCAACCTGTCCTGGCCCTCTGGGGACCCAGGAGCAACTGAGAGAGGCAGCACTGAAATCGAGTTGCTAAGGAGTTTTCCCAGCAAGGAGGTGAAAGTGAGTCCCATCGCCAGGCAGGGGGAATGAGCTGTGTGGGGTCATCACATTCCCCCACCTGACATTCCCCCTACCTGACATTCCCCCCACTTGTTTCCTGGTGACCAAGGGGCCCTTTGCAGGGCAGCTAGCTGGTCTCTGGGCTCTCTGTGGTGAGCCAACAGGACCTGAGAGGTGAGTGGGAAAGAACGGCAAGCCCCTAACTGGGCTCCGGCCCCCCAGCCACACACCCCTTCAGGCAACGAGGCAGCAGCCTTGTGCAGGAAGTCCTGAAGCTAGTCCTGCCTCTGCCCCAGCTGGCTCCGTGATCTTGGGCAAGTCCCTTCCCCTCCTCTGGCACCACTTTCCCGTCAGTAATGCAATGATGTCAAACTGGATGAATTCTAAGGGCCCACCCAGCCAAGCCAGAAAACAACTTCCATGATCCCTGGACAAGCATCCTACACTGACCACAAAGCCGCCTGACAAACCACAAATGCTCAAAAGCCAGCTGAGACATCTGTCCTTGCGTTCCAACCAGTGTGTGTAGTGGAGAGGGGAGCAGGGACTCTGGAGCCAGAGGGTCCTGGGATGAAATCCCAGCTATCCATCTTGCAGTTCTGTGACCTTGAGCAAGCTATGACCCTCTCTGGGCCTTGGTAATACCTCCCAGCTCCAAAGGAGCCCACATTCCATGGAATAGCATATGAAAAGTGCCCAGAATACTGCCTGGTCTACCATGAGCATGCCATTCGTGTCATTCTCATCCTCACGACCTCCCAATGACAGCTGCTCAGAGAGGTGGGGAGAGGCTGGGAGAATGCTCTTGGACCACATCGTAAGTGAGGGGGTCAGACTTGAACCCAGGGCCATCTGACCCCAGAGCCACTGTCTGCATAACAGTCATGTTGTTGATAGTCATGATAATGAGCTAGATGCCGCCTTCACCTGGCTGGGTGGCTGGCAGTACAAGGGGACAGGGTGGCAGAAGGAAAGAAGCCAGATGCTAATGCCACAGAACCCCCGTCAGCAAAACCCACTGAAAACCCTGCTTTCGCCATCCACACCCCATAGACATACCCCAGGAACTAATGGGCATGCCCAGCCCTTTGAGGTCTGTCCTAACAAGGGCCACTGTGGCAGCAGGTGGGTCCAGGGCAGGAGAGCCCAGCTGGTCTCATGGCACCTTCCAACACACACAAGGCATTTAAGGGTATTCACCCAGGCCAGCTGCTGGCTCTTTTGGGCAACATGGGGCCCAGGGAACCCCTGGGTCACCTGCCCCAATGCCAATCTGAGGTTTCAGTTGTTTTCTGAGCCACCTGTCCGATTCCCTCCTGTCTGTATTTGCCCACGTTTCCAGCATCACTCCCACTTGGTACTGCTTATTGAAAACAACTTTGGAGAGGCTGAACATGGTGGCTCATGGCTGTAATCCCAACACTTTGGGAGGCTGAGGCAGGAGGATCATTTGAAGCCAGGAGTTCAACACCAGCCTGAACAACATAGTGAGATTCCATCCCTACAAAAAATTTTTAAAATTAGCCAGGCATGGTGGCACGCACCTGTAGTCCTAGCTACTTGGGAGGCTGAGGTTGGAGGATCCCTCGAGCCTAGTAGTTCAAGGTTGCAGTGAGCTAGGATCGGGCCACTGCACTCCATCCTGGGTGACAGAGTGTGACCCTGTCTCAAAAACAAACAAAAAACACCTTTGGAGAAACTGCAGCTCTGTGGACACCCATAATCCCAAGCAGCATGCTTGGCAGTGCCCTCCTCCCACTGCTTCTGTCTAGAAACTACACCCACATGGGCACTCCCCCTACCCCTAAAAATCCAGGCCACTCCAAGGAGGAAATTGTCTCAACCAGCATCTCACAGTGAGGAAAAATCTGCATCGCAAATTACAGGCCACCATGAAGTTTCTGGAGTACCACTGCCAGCCTCTTCCAGGCTTGGGTACCCCTTCATCACCTCCTCCAGGGAGCTTTTCATGACTTCCCCAGAATAAGTCACTATGCCCATTCTGATGTTCCCAGTCCTGAACCCACTCCTTCAGCACTGGCATCCAGGGGCTGTGAATTTTCACTTCCCTGTCTCTCTCATCAGATTCCACTCTTCTACGAGAAGGGAAGAATTTGCATTTATCGTAAAATGCTGATTAGGTGCTAATCATTCGACACCCACCATCTCTAATTCTCACCACAGTTCTGTGAGCCGGATGTTATCATTCCCACTATACACACTCAGGTGAAATGACCTGTTTCAAGGTCAAATCCAGGTCCATATGGCTCCCAAGCCTGGGCAGCCTCTCTATGGTCTGATGGTGTCTCGTCGGCTCCATAAGCCCCACTCCCTGCCCACACCCCCAGCACATCACTTAGAAAATGCCCCTGGGTTACAGTGCCACGGTCAGATGCACAGATGTGTACACATGGGGTCACAGTCACTGACCTGGAAACAAAGCCACTTTGCCCATGCACTTATTTCTCAGCGCCAGAGAACCCAGGGTGCAGGAAGGCCTCGGCACACCACCACCTCCACTGCCAAGGCAACGAGCTGGGGCCGGCACGTGGTGAGCAAGAAAGGCACCGAGCTCTGGAGCTGGACGGAACAAGGCTCAAATCCCAGTGGTACCAACCACATGCTCCTGGGCAAGTGATTTCCAATCCCTAAGCCTCCCCATTTGGTCATCATAAAGATCCCCCCTGCCTCTGGAGGCTGCTACAGTTTGTGAAAAGGAGGGTATACACAGGCTCCGAATAAACAGAGGCTCTCGTCCCTTCTCCGCCTTCCCTGTCACTGGCTCCAGGGTCTGAGAGAGCAGCACCCTTGTTTCTCTGGTCTGTAAAATGGTCTGTTTCTTTCTGGCTCCACTGCGCTATGGAAATCGTGGGGTTGCGGGGAGGCTGCAGCTTGTCATCCAGCCCCCAGGCACTGACTGCAGAGATCCCACCCCTGACCCCCCCAGACTGGGATGCCAGGAGGGGCAGAGGATCTGCACTTCTGAGCTGTGTGCCTTGAGCCAAGCACTTGACCGCCTGTGCTCCAGGTCCCCTAGCTTTGAGCAGGGGCTAACGGAAGAACCTGCCTTGCCAGGTTGTTGTAGTAAATGAGTCAACACACGTTTCACACTTAGCACAGTGCCCAGCTCCCAGTAAATGCTCAATAGATGGAAGCTATGATTAGTCATGGAACACGGCCTTTCTGCTGTCCTCCCTGCCATGGAAAATGGATAACTCAGCTGGAGGGCAGTTCCTCTGTGTAGACTAGCCAAGGTCCCGGGGATGAGGCAGGGTACCTGGGTGCCAAAGCAGCCCCCTCTGCTACCAATGCTCGGCAACACACCGACAGTCAAGACACACAGGAGGACGTCCCATCTCCCTTGTATCCAATTCGGCACCATATCCCAGTGCCTGGCACAAGACCTGGCACCAAGAGAGCCTTCATGAGCGAGCGTTGGGTGTTTCTGGAGACACCCAGGCCCGGCAGCCCAGAATATCTCCCACAGCCCAACTCAGGCTGGCTGCCGGCTTACATTTCATCTTCTTCCCCTAGGACAGAATCAACAAACATTTCCCAAGTGCTCACCCAGGAGCCAAGTGCTGGGGACACAGAAGTGGATTAAGAGTATTCTCTTCCTGCTGAGAGAGGGAAGGCGAGTTCCGGAGCTCTCGCCAGGGCAGGACCTCTGGCTCCTCCAGCCTCAGATCCTCAATCCCTTCAACCCAAGAAGCGTGGGAAGTTCTGGGCACTGGCTGCCTTGTGCCAGGCAAGCAGGGATGGAAGGGAATGCTCGCCCTGGGACAGGGGGCATCTTCCTCCATCCATGAGTGAAGGGGCCCCATCCAAGTTGCCACTGCCCATTTGTACCCAGGGGCACGAGAAAGGAAACCAAGCATCCACCATCACACTGAAAACATTGGTTCCCTTCAGCGGCGACGTGGGTGGCTGGGGATTATGGGGTAGAACTGTCCCTCTGTCCCCTCTGTATCTTTTCTTAATACACATAACAGGCCAGGCACGTTGGCTCACGCCTGTAATCCCAGCACTTTGGGAGGCCGAGGCAGGTGGATCACTTGAGCCCAGACCAGCCTGGGCAACGTGGCGAAACCCCATCTCTACAAAAAATTTAGCCAGGTGTGGTGGCACCGCTTATAGTCCCAGATACTCAGGAGGCTGAGGTGGGAGGATCGCTTGAGCCCAGGACCTCAAGGCTGCAGTGAGCCAAGATCGCGCCACTGCACTCCAGCCTGGGTGACAGAGCAAGACCCTGTCTCAAAAATAAATAAATAAATAAACCATATAACATAGAATTTACCATCTTAACCATTTTTAAAGTGGCATTAAGTGCATTCACACTGCTGTGCAACCATCACCTCCATCCATCTCCAGAACTCTTTCATCTTGCAAAACTGCAACTGTACCTGTTAAGCAGTAGTACCCCGTACCCCTCTCCCCGCAGCCCCTGGCAACCACCCTGCTACTTTCTGTCTCTGTGGATTCGACTTCTGGGTACTTTGTATAAATAGAATCAGATAGCATCTGTCCTTCTGTGAATAGCTTATTTCTCTTATTTCTTTTTTTTTTTTTTTTTTTTTTTGAGACAGCGTCTCACTCTGTTGCCCAGGCTGGAGTGCAGTGGTACAATCACACAACTCACTGCACCTCCACCTCCTGGGCTCAAGCAATCCCCCTGCCTCAGCCTCTGGAGCAGCTGGGACTATAGGCATGAGCCACCATGCCCAGTTAATTTTTAAAAATTATTTTTTGTAGAGACGGGGTTTCACCATGCTGTCCAGCAGGTCTCGAACTCCTGGGCTCAAGCGATTCTCCCACCTTGGCCTCCCAAAGTATTGAGATGACAGGTGAGCCACCGCGCCCAGCCTGGCTGATTTCATTTAGCATAATATCCTCAAGGTTCATCCATGTTGTAGTGTGTGTCAGAATTTCCCCTCCTTCTGCATCTTTTTAATTTTGAATGATGTCATGTATACCTGCTCAAAACATCAAAACCACTTAAATTTTTAAAAGACAAAAATACCTGCTCGTTTTCCCCTTGCTTTAAATTGCATGAGTGTTTACAATGATTGCACAAGAAATAGAAAAAGAAAAAAACAGGTAAGCCAGATAAAACCAATGTAAAACCCACCCAAATGAATCCCCCTCCCTGAGAGAATTACGGTTAACATCGGCTCTATATCCTTCCCAACTTTTTCTTATGAGATTTTCTCTTCTTATGAGATTGGTTTTTAACGACAACGGGATGCGACCATATGTGGTTTTCAAATGCATTTTTTCCACCTAACAATACACGGCAGCATCCTCCCGAGCAGATGACACAGCAGGTGGCTGCAGGGCCACTGGTTTGATGGGTCCTCCACTGTCAGCGCAGAGTCCTTGCAATCTAAACAAGACTGTGAACACCTTTGTACCCTCACATTTGCATATGTGTCCAGGTATCCCTCTGGGATACCCAGATTGGGTTTCTGGATCAAGTGTGCAGATGTAGAAAAGGCTTTTGTGGCCCTCTAAAGAGCCATGTGTGACATGTTGGAGAGAACGCTCTCTGGCATTCTCTACCACAGGCTCCCAGTTGCCCAGGGAGCCAAGGAAAAGCAGGGTCCTGGGCCCTTACTCCAGCTCCTGCAGCAACAATGTTTTGTGCCTTAGTTTCCTCATTAGTCAAAAGATTGCCTCCGTTGGGTGCAGGAAGACTCCGCTATAAATACTGTTCTTCCTCATCAGTAGCCCTCTACCTTCCCCAAGGAGCAAGGGTTGGGAGATCAGGCTCATCTGAGAAATGGGCCAGACACTTCTTCTCCAAAAGGGTAGACAGAGGTCTCACCTGGTGGGTGATAAGCCCTGGAGAACAAGGCCACGTGCTAGGGTAGAGTAAGGCTGAATAGCATCCCCCCGACACCTCCAGCCCCCCTGTGCCAAGCTCCATCACACCTCCAAGGCATGGGCTGCATTCTCTGCCCAACAGGTTCTACATCCCTTCCCCTTTGTCCTTTTCCTCTCTCTCTCCCTTACCTAATGTGACTTCAGGACCCAGCTTATAACCCCCTCCAGGAGGCCGACCCAACTCCTTGGTCAGGGTCAAGTGCCACTATTCTGTACTGCAAAGGCTCTGGGCCACTTGGTATTGAGGTTACTGATCCCCTGCTGGTCTCCTCTGCTTAACTCATCTTTCTTTTCTCTCTCTCCTTCTGTCTTTTTTTTTTTTTTTTTTTTTTTGAGATAAGATCTCGCTGTGTGCCCAGGCTGGAGCACAGGGGTGCAACAACAGCTCTCTCAACCTCCTAGGCTCAAGGGATCCTCCTGCCTTAGCCTCCCAAGTAGCTGGGATTATAGGTGCATGCCACCACACCTGGCTAATTTTTCTATTTTGTTTGTTTGTTTGTTTGTTTGTAGAGACAAGGTCTCACTATGTTGCCCAGATTGGTCTCAAACTCCTGGGCTGAAGCGATCCTCTCGCCTCAGACTCCCAAAGTGCTGGCATTACAGGTGTGAGCGACTGCGCCCGGCCCTCATCTCTTTCAAGATCAGGCCCATCTATGGGTCACAGCTGCAACTCCAGTGCCCAGCACAGAGCCTGGCACATAGGAGGCCCCATAAATATTCACTGGATTAAAAAGGCCCAGTAAGTGTCATCTCCAGGGCCTTCTCTAGGAGATCCAATCTAGGCCAATGCAGCCCTGTCGCCTTAGATATGGCCACCCTGCCAGCCCCTCCCTGCCAGCCTCAGTTTCCCCAAACAACCTCCACAGTCCAGGCCAACTCTGCTACTCTCTTCTCTGCACCTTGAAGCCTGGGCCTACCTTGCATGGAGCAGATGATGGGAAAGTTGGTGTCCACGGCTCTCCATCCCTGGGACATTGTCTTTCTGCCTAGGCCTGGCCAAGCCCCCATGGACCCTCCACCCCATCCCCATCCCGTGTCTGCTGGCTCTTGCTTAAGTGGAAGCCAGCAGGGGGTCTGGGCAGCAGGTCTTTGGGCACTCAGGTCAAGAGGCAGGAGGCCCAGGGGGTCTGTGCCCAGGAGAGTGTGGGGGCCCCCAGGCCCAGGGTTATGTTTACAGCTTTGAGAAAAACAGCAACTCCCAAGGCTATTTTGGAAACCTAATATGTACTTTGGGTCTCCACTGTTTATTCCAAGTGACTGTGCTGCCCTGGAGGTAAATGTAGGGCACCTCAGGGTAATCTCCCGCATACTTACTCACCCGCAGCCGCCCTGGAGCCAGCTGCCTGGGAGCCCAGATTTTCCTTATCATGTGCAGCCTGAAAAAATGAGGGGCTGGCAGCCAGGCAGAGCCCACCAGGCAAGAGTCAGCACACCTGGGTTGAAAGCAAGGCTCTGCGGCCTTAAGCCAAGTCACTTCTCTAGGGCTCAGTCTCCTCACCTGTAAAATGGGTGAGAATGACCCCACCTGGATTCAATGAGGATGGGCAAACACAAACTGGCTGCAGGTGGGGCAAAAAAAAAAAAAAAGCACAGAACACAGGATCCTAGGACATCAGACGGGGAAGTCCAGGTCATTCATAAATGAGAAGTCTGAAGCTCAGAGGTGGGAGGTGATATGTCCAAGGTCCCACACAGGCAGCGGCTGGCTCAGTGCAACTCCAGAGACTAGGAGCTGCCTGCCATGCCGCTGGTAAGGGGAGGAGAACATTCCAGAGCAATCTCCAGGAGGGAGGAGGGAAGAGTGACAAGGACCCAGCTAACAAAAGACACGTGGGGCTTGTGCAACCAAGGATGGGTAACAGGGCAATGGTCACCTGTCTGTGCAGAGCCGTCATGGTCCTCACTGGCTGGGAAGGGGTAGGTTCCAGCGCAGCTGAGGCAGGTAATTAGACTGCAAACACGCGCACCAAAAGAATTAGTGACTAAATACAGCTCAAGGGGATGGACTCATTACTTAATCCCAGGCTCCTGTCATCATGGCGGGCCCTGGCATTCCACCTGATGTGAACCACTGGGGAGTGTGGAGGCTGAGCACCAGGCAACCCCACAACACACAAACAAGAGTGTTCCTCCCAACTACCCATGGGGCTGGAGAGAGAAGTCAGTCCCCTTAAGATGAGAGGGGGAATGAAATGGAGCAAAGCCTCCCAGGGACCCTTCCATGACTGCAAAGCCCCTCGGAGGGCATCTTTATTGGAGCTTGTCATCTCCTCACCCTCATTCTGCTGATGGGGAAACCGAGGCTCACCAAGGTGCAGTGACTCATCCAGGGTCACATAATCATAACAGCATTATGGAGGCTCCCAACGGCCTGGCCCAGCCGCCACTGGAGGGCAGAGCCTTGGGGCTCTCAGATGGATGGAGGGTCCTCCGAGGGGAATCCCTCAAGCGCTGCCCAGATGCTGCCGGGCACCCCACACATGGGAGGCAGAGGGTCACTAGCCCCGGCTATGCAAAAGAACCGGCACCAGCACAGCCTCTCTTCTCAACTCCAACCCAGCGGGGGCTCTCTTCCCCCTGAGATTTGGGCCTCCAGCCACAGGATTCCCAGCCCGGACTCAGCAAAAAGCCAAAAAGGAGATGGTCCAGGCCAGCGTGGCGAGAAGAAGCCGGCTTGGGGCAAAGTGGGAGGCCACTTGCAGCCACCCCCTGTCCCTTATCCCAAAACACTTTGACGGCAGGCAGAGCTGGGATGGGTGTCCAACTCAGCCGCTCCCCAGCTGGTGATCTGCTAAAGCAACTTTACCTCTCTGAGCCTCAGTTTCCTCATCTGTAAAATGGGAATAACAATAGTACCTACACCTCCCTGAATGGTGAAGACCCCATAAGATCATAAACACCAGTGCCTAACATTATTTTGCTCCTCCTAGTGAGCAAGCCCCACCTCCAGCTGCTGGGAAGGCTGGGAGGGAGGCTACTGGGAGGGCTGCTACAGCATCCAGGGCCCCGGGCTTGGCTGAGCTGCACCATGCTTCCCCTTAGAGGCTCTGTCTCTGGGTTCCCTCTCCCATGCTGGGACTGGGGAACTGTCTGGTATCCAGAGTGACCAAGTGCCCAGCACACCGTAGGCCCTCAACCGCTACTGACTGGATGAATGAGCTTGTGAGCTGGAGCCACTGGGCGTAACCACCAGCAGGCCTCGGGGGAAGCCCAGCTCTGCCTGTGCTGACTTACTGTGTGGCCTTGAGCCCATCCCTGCACCTCTCTAGACCTTCTGCACAAGGAAGCTCCGACCACACCAGGGACTGAGACTCTCCCACCTCACACCTAGGGAGACCCTGCAGGGAGGGTGGCCAGAGGACAGCCTGCCCAGTGGGGAGCCCCTCCCAACTGGCCTGGCCCCCCAGGGACAGACAGCAGGGGCCATGCCCACCCCTGCAGGCCCTCAAAGGCAGTAGGCAGTCTCCTCCTGGTGATTTTGCTTTGGGACAGATGGGACACAGTGTGGTATCTGTCAGGCCAGATGGCCTGGTTGGCCCCAGGGGCCGGGACACCAGCTGGGAGTCCAGCCCTGGCAGGCAACACTGCTTAACCCCTTCTTGCCCCAGCCACAGGAGCTAGTGTCCCCCTGGCAACTTAATTACTGGTATACACTCAGGCCTCCTGTCCTCTCCCCTTGGAGGTGAGGGGCCTCCCTGGCACCTCTAGGGCCAAAAGGGAGGCTGGGAGGCTGTGGGAGAGAGGAAGCCACAGGGTGGGTGGGAGCGGAGAAGATGCCACTGCTTGGCCCTGAGGGCAGCCCAGGACCGCCAGGAATCTGCCAACCCAGGGAACCAGCAGGCAGGAGCACTGATTCCAGGCCAGGGAGCCCTCTGGGGCCACATGGGGCTGGCTGTTCTGCTTCCAGGACATCTGTCTGCGGCAGGGACCACCAGGCCAGAGGCCACCAGCCACCTTTATCAAGCCCCCTGCCCAAACCATAGAAACAGCATCGCCACATGAAGGAGGACACCCAACTCGGACAGGCTGGCTGAATGGCTGTGGACATGTTGCTCAACCTCTCTAGGCCTCAGTTTCCCCATCAGGAAAGATGGGACCAGAGTGATCCCTGGGATTCAGGCCACTTCTAGCTCAGAGGGCTCCCTGACTCCTAGAAAAGGAATGTGCCTCCCTCCCAGAAACTTGTGGGATACTACAGGGACCAGCCAGATCTTTTCTGCATGAAGATTGTGTCTCAACTTGTATCTGAGTCAAGGCACAGTCTCTCAGGAAGTGGAGAAAAGGGAGATTGTAGGTGGGAAGAGGGTACGCAGCAAGGTAATGGTGCTGCCTTGAGAACCACCAGGCAATTGATATCCAACCACTTTCCTCCTCTGTGAAAGGCTAAACAAAGGGGGAAATGCAGCAGTAGGGATCATGGTTAGACACCAGGAAGCACTTCCCAGTGGAAAAGGCCACAAGGACACTGGACGGCCCGTCTCAGAAAGGGTTCTGGAATGTGCTTCCTAGGCAGTAAGACCTTCAGGCAGGATTTGCAGTGGTCCTAGCCCCAAGATGAGGAAGAAACAGATGACCTCTGGAGACCCCTGGAGGAAAAGAAGCCAGTGTCCAGTAGGGTAAAGTAAACAGGGCCTTGGAGTCTCTCCCCTCAGGGGCTCAGCCAACCTGCTGTTCCAGATGCGGGAGGGTGTCATCTCAGGGCAGAGCATGGCCAAGCTTGGCCCCAGTCTGGGGCCTGCATGCTGGTTCAGTAGACACCTCTAGAAGTCTCTCAGAACAGAGGCTGCCAGCAACTCCCGAGAAGCCAAGAACCCATGAAAACAGCAGAGGAGGAAGAGCTAGGTAAGGGAGCTGCCGGCCAGGAGTGAGAGCTGTCTGTTGACACAGCAGAGAAGCAGAAACTTGGGGCTGGGACCTACAGACCTGACTTTGAGCCCTAGCTCCGCCACTCGCCCCGTGCAACTTTGGGCAAGTCACTGCCCCTCTCTGACAAAAGGGAGAGAAAATATCTAACCAATCTCTAAGGACTCTTCCAGCCCTGATTTAACAGTCCCTTGGCAAGCTCCCCAGATTCTGCAAGCTCCCAGTTCATGCAGCATCATCCCCAAAGCCCAAGCATAGGGACTGAGCACCGTGGCCCAGAAAAGGATGGATGGATGGACAGACTGATGGACAAAGAGATGGATGGATGGATGGATGGATGGACGGACAGACGGACGGACAGACGGATGGAAGAATAAATGATCAAGTAGGGTAACCCTGGCAAAGAAGAGCAGAAGGTCCTAGGTGTCCCCTGGGATGACTCTTTACACCTGCCCACAAGGCCTCCCTGGAATCACTTGCCAGTGATACAGACCCTCCAGTATCCAAATCCCTTCTTTAACTTGTACGTACACGTGCAAATACCTAAACATGCAGATACAAATACGCAACACGTGCTCAAAGCAGTGACCCAACTCTGAATCCTGACAAGAGAAAGCTCCAAGTCCCCCCCAAAAGCCATGAGGTTTATCTGCTCCAGTCTGATTCCAGGGTATCTTGGCTTTTAGAATTCCCTTTCCAAAGCTGGGTGCAACACGAGACTCTAGTGTTCTAGTGGTGGAACCCAGTGGTGATCTTGGAAGCCAAAGAGACCTGAGGTCACATGCCCACTCTGCCACTCTCTAGCTTTGACAAGGAACAAGTCATTTTACCTGGCATGACTCAAAGTTTTCTCATCTGTACAATGGACATACCCACAGCCACCTTGCTGGAGTGGTGCGATGTTCCAGAGAACACATGTGTGCGGCTTCAAATACTGCAGTGGGCCTACAGAGTGCTCTCGGGAAGTGAGCACGATGGCGATAGAATTAGGAGATCTTGGCTCCCTTCTTGGAGGGGCTGAGCGCAAGCCAAGCCTCCCAAGGCTTCTCTGTTTGGGCCCTGCAATCCCTTCCACCTCGTTTCCCACCTTGAGGGGGTGATGTGCTTGGACTTAAACCGGGCAGAAGCTACAAAGCAGCCTTTGTCTCACAGATGAAACCCTAAACCAGCTGCCCTGACGTCAACTCTGGAAAAACAATGCCAAGCCAGCCTTCAACGTCACTCCTCTGCCAAGGTCTGGGATTGGGCCCTTCACCCACAAGGCCTCGCAAGGCAGTCTATGAAAACACAGAAACCATCTACCCATCGCCTACAGGGGCCCAGAAGGAGGAACGGCTGCCTTGCTGCTGCTGGGTGCAGGGCAGGGCTTGAACCCCTGTCTTCCAATTCCCCTATCTCAGCCTGCCAGAATGAGCTTGCACGTGTGGCAGAGAGTACTTTGGGTAACAGTCTGCAAGAGGCAGGTTCAAATCCTGATCCTGGCCCTACCTCATAGTGAGACCTCAGACCAGCAATGTGACCCCCTGAGGCTGCTTCCAAATCCACACAACGGGGAGGCTGAGACAGTCCATGCTCCCCAGGGAGGCAGGGACAGGGAAAGATTCCCCCATTCATGTCCACATTCCATCAGGCCCTCCTAGGAGCCACAGGCTCCAGGCGACACCCTGCACTGGACACAGCCTTGAATGCCAGGTCTTGCCTTCCCAGTCACCCTGTGCTGACAGTCTGCTCGAGAAGAGAGGGGACATGACCTCCTCCTGGCTGCCCAGGCGGCTCTACCGGGGAGAGGAAGTGCTCAGAACACAAAAGGCCAGTCTTCAGCCAAAGGGGGAGGGAGCAGGCAGTTCTCACTGTGCCGCGTTTTCCTTTTGTATGAGATGGGATGGGATGATGAGAACCACAGGGTGTTGGTGAGCCTGACCCAGGAAAGGCTGCCCTGTCTCCTTATCTCCGGGGTAAGCCCTGGAGCTGGAAGCCTTGAGAACTTTGCCTAGAATGTTGGAGTTGGGTGAACCATAGAGGCTGATCCTTCATTCCCCCACAAAGACTATGTTTCCAGAGCTCCTTGTCTGGGGATGTGGCCTGACGAATAGTACTTTGGCATTTGTTCACATTTTTATATGTACAAATTGGGGCCTGGGGGCTGGTGGGAGCCAGGCCAGGGCAGGAGGGAGGGAGCGGTAACAGCTGAGGGGCCAGCAGCACACGTAGCACTCTGCAGGCAACATCAAATCCTTGCAACCTCATCAGCTAAGATTGTCATCCCCATTTTACAGATGAGAGAACTGAGGCTCAGAGCAGTAACACAACTCCAAGCAATGTCACCTCAGAGCCAGAGCTCCCACCCAAGAGAAGGCCCAAATCACGGGCCAATAGGAAACATGAAGCAAGAGCAAATGAAGCAATTTCTTTTTAATTCCTCACAATTGAATTATGTCTTAGGGCTCAGAAAAGGAATAACCTACAAGTTGGAGGTCCCTCAACTTGGCATCAGGTTAATTCTGGCTCTGCCAGCAGTAGCTTGCTGAGTTCAGGCCATCAGTCTCCAAGTCAGATAAGTCCTGATGTTTTATTTTATATTATTTCTTTTTTTTTTTTTTTTTTTTTGAGATGGAGTCTCATTCTGTCGCCTAGGCTGGAGTGCAGTGGCAAGATCTTGGCTCACTGCAACCTCCACCTTGCGGGTTCAAGCCATTCTCCTGCCTCTGCCTCCCAAGTAGCTGGGATTACAGGCTCGTGCCACCACACCCGGCAAATTTAAGTTCTGATGTTTTAAATGCTAATATTTTATTTAAAGGTAAGTGTGAAACCAACAGCAATGTAATATTAAGACTCAGCCAGCCATGGTGGCTCACATCTGTAAGCCCAGTACTTTGGGAGGCCAAGGCAGGAGGATCACTTGAGGCCAGGAGTTCAAGACCAGCCCTGGCAACATAGCGAGACCCCTATCTCAACAAAAAAAATTTTTTTTTTTTTTAATTAGCTGGGTGTAGTGGTGTGTGTCTGAAGTCCTAGCTCCTCGGGAGGCTGAGGCAGGAGGATTGCTTGTGCCTAAGGAGTTGAAGGATGCAGCAAGCAGTGACTATTCAACAGCACTCCAGCCAGGGCAACAGAGCAAGACCCTGTCTTAAAAAAAAAATGTCTTTCCATATAAAAACATGTGCAAATCCCAAAGTACTATTTGTCAGGCCACATCCCCAGACAAGGAGCTCTGGAAACATGGTCTTTATGGGGAATGAAAGATCAGCCTCTACGGTTCACCCAACTCCAACATTCTAGGCAAAGTTCTCAAGACTTCCAGCTCCAGGGCTTAACCCAGAGATAAGGAGACAGGGCAGCCTTTCCTGAATCAGGCTCACCAACACCCTGTGGGTATCATCATCCCATCCCATCCCATACAAAAGGAAAACGAGGCACAGAGAAATGGTGCAGCCAAGCACAGGGCTGGCAGATCGGGAAGGCAGGTCAGTGTCAGCATCCCAAGACCTCAAAACCAGGCCAGAGGCTGGAGAAGTGCCTTTTGCGACATGGAGACAAACCCCACGGGCAACCTCAGATGTCTCTTTTGTAGGTGGAG
This sequence comes from Pan troglodytes, assembly GCF_028858775.2. Classification (NCBI taxonomy): domain Eukaryota; kingdom Metazoa; phylum Chordata; class Mammalia; order Primates; family Hominidae; genus Pan; species Pan troglodytes. The sequence goes on along the minus strand of NC_072398.2, from coordinate 212,257,260 downwards.
GGAGCTTCATCCACAGCACCAGGGACCCAGATGTCTGGTCAAGGAGCAAGGCCCTGTCTCTGCGGACCCCACGGTACAGGCTCCGAGTCATGCCTTTGGCGGTTGCTTCTCTGCTCCAAGTGCTCTGTCCTCTGGGAGTTTTCCAAACCCCTTCTGAAAGTGCCAGCAGCCCCCAGAGGGAGCCCTGAGCTCAAGGGTTTAAGGAGAGTCCTGTGGAGGGGACAGGGTGAAAATACCTGGGTTCCGGCCCCTGCTCTGTTGCGTGACCTCAAGGTAGCTGCTCTCCTTCGCTGGGCCTCAGTTTTCTCATCTATAAAATGGTCATGAATATGCAAATAGGGGTGAGAGAGAAATAGAAACCACTACAGAATGGCTGAAGGTCACTTTGAAAGACAGAAGGCATAGCTAACTTGGTTGGGATGTCAGGGAATGATTTTGCCTGGAAGCAGGAGGATGGATGAGATGAGCTTGAAGGGTACCTCAAGTCCTCTGGGGCATCCAGGGGATGAGAGGAAGTCATAGGTGTGAGGGAGAAGGGACAGCCAGGGCGATCGGGGGCCGGGGCGGGGAGAGGTAAGGGGAGCAGCCAAGCCTCCCCCCAGCCCCCAATTCCTGACCTGTGTCTAATCCTAGGCCCTGGACCGTAATGGGGGCTGGAGAGGCTGAGGGTCTCCAGTGGCCAGCATTGAGCTCCAAACCAGCAGCTTCTCTCTCACTAGGCAGCCTCCCTTGCCCCCCAACATGATGTCAAGACCCTACCCCCAGCCCCATAGTACAAGGGGTCTGCAGGGCCCGCCAGAGGCAGGGCAATGACCCTAAGGGCTCCAAATCCAGAGGCTCCAGACCTGTGCTCACATGCGTGTATACACACACACACGTACATACATGCACACTCATGGGCTCACAAGGCCCCAGCAGTAAGAGCCACTCACCAGGGCCCAGCATCTGGCTGAGGGATGGGGGACAGGATGTCCCTCAGAGCCCTGCCCCAAGCAGGACGGGAGTGAGACAGCCAGCCATAAAGAGTAGAGATCAAAACAAGAAAGAAAGGAAAGAGGGAGAGGAAAGGAGAGCAAGACAGAAAATGAGAGCCAAGAAGAGCATGAGGAGGGAGGAGGGGACAAGACAGGGAAGAAGCAAGCACAGGACAGGCCAAGTTCTGGCAGTGCCAGGCTCAAGCCCGGGCACCAGGAGCAGCTCCACACTGTTCTGCACAGCAGCTCAACTCCAGGCCCTTGTACACGCTGTCCTCTCTATCTGGAACACCCTCTCTCCTTCTCTTCCACTCTTACTGAACCTTCCAGATACAACCTAGGTGATGTCACCTCCAGGAAACCTTTCTTGACTGGCCCTGAACTGGCTTGGGTACCTTCCAGAATCCCTGGGTTTTGGGCACCCTAGGGTCTCACCAGTGTCCCACCCAGACCTCCGAGACTCTCTGGTCCTGACTTTGCAACAAGCTTTCCCTAAATCTTCCACTACCACCCCCCAAGATGGCCTTCTGCCTATTGCCACAGTGGGCCAGGAGCAAAACGGGGGTGCCAACGGGCCCTGGGAAGATGGGCCGACCCTATACAGAGAGGAGCCTGTCTGCTGGGGAACTTCACAAGGTCTACTTAGACCAGTAGCTCTTCCCCTCCCCCAAGACAGCAAACAGGCGGCAGTGAGCCAAGAACCGTCTTAAATAACTCAAGTAATAAAGATGGCCAATTAAGAGGGCGGAAGGCGCTGTCTCCGCTGCAGGGGCCTCTCTCCATCGAGCAGCAGATGAGCAGGGTCTGTGTGAACACACATCCCAGAGTCAGAGCACGCAGGCCAGAGGGCGCTGAGCAAGCATCTCAGAGACAGCTCAGAGACAGGCCCCACCCCCAGCACAGCCACGTGGAGGGGCTTCTGCCAGGGCCAAGGCCCAAACGCCATTCGATTCCTGCCCAGCTCCTCTCCCCAGAACCCCCAGCCTTATTTAGTGATTTTTGCCACAGCAGCCAGAATCGGAGCACCATCATCGCACTTGCCATCCACGCAACATGACCATTCCCATTTCCAGATAAGAAACGGAGGCTCAGAGAGGCAAAGTGACTCTCCCAAGGTCTCAGAGCTGACAGGCAGCAGAAATAAACCCTGCAGGTTCCTCTCTTCCCAGCTTTTGGGTTCCACACAAACGTTCTGCTCTAAGCTGTCTAACATAGCAGGTTTCTGTCCAACCTCCCGTCCCAGGATCTAGGGGAGGTGTGAATGTAAAGGCAAGAGAGGACAAGGCATTGCATGGAGCTTCAAGGAGCTTCAGCCTGCATGGGAAGTTGGAAAAGAAACCGCAGGGTGGGTAGAGCTCAGGGCTCCCAAGGATTTAGTCCCCACAGGCACTCTGCTTGCCAGTTTACAAAGTGCTCCACGGGTATCATTTTAGACAGCCCTCCAAACAGCCTCATGAGGTCAGATTTATTACTCCCATTTCATAGAAGTGAAAACTGAGGCTCAAGCAGGGAAGCTACTTGCAATGGGCACGGCCCTTTCTGGTACTACACAGGTTTAAGGTTGGAACTGCAACCTGACTTCCTGCGGTCAGATCTGGGCTTGCCACTTTCTTTTTTTTTTTTTTTTTTTTGAGACGGAGTCTCACTCTGTTGCCCAGGCTGGAGTGCAGTGGCGAGATCTCGGTTCACTGCAACCTCCGCCCTCCAAGTTCAAGCCATTCTCCTGCCTCAGCTTCCTGAGTAGCTGGGATTACAGGTGCCTGCCACCATGCCCGGCTAATTTTTTTGTATTTTTTTTGTATTTTTTTTTGTAGAGACAGGGTTTCACCATCTTGGCCAGGCTGGTCTTGAACTCCTGACCTCATGATCTACCCGCCTCGGCCTCCTAAAGTGCTGGGATTACAGGCATGAGCTACCGCACCGGGCCTGGGCTTGCCGCTTTCAAGGTGTCTTGGCCCAGTTCCCTCCCCTGTCTCTGTGGCTCAGTTTTAGCATCTCTAAAATGGGCTAATGATAGCACCCAACTCACAGGGTTATTACAGCTTCCATGAATTAAATGTTTGCAAACCGCTTTGAATGAAGCCTGGCAAAGAGTAAATGTTGTATAAATATTTAATGAAATTCATTAACTAACACATGTTTATTGTGTTCCTACTATCCGCAAGCACTGTTGGAGAAGGTACTGGGCACATGCTGTTGTCACATGATGCTGCCACATGGCATGACACATTTGTCTATGTCCCCAGATTCTGAGTTCTCGAGGGCAGGGGCCTGGCCCACGGTGGGTACTCAGCCACTGTTCTGAAACCACCACCACTTTGGCTTCTCAGACATCCACACCCAGCAGTCTCATCTTCCCCAACAAGAGGCACCAAACGATTGTAACAACTTCCCTGTTCCCTGGCAAAGTTCACAGCACTGACTGAAAGCAAAAGCTAGGGAGACTCCAGCCCAGGGCGGAGGCGAGCTCCCAAACAGCCACCAGAATGCCCGAGGCCCTCTGCTGCTGGTGATCCGTGGATGAGAACCTCGGGCTGGCTGCTGCCCTGAGGACACTCAGGGGCCGGGCAAGATAAATGGAGCATTAATTGAGAATCTGAGATCCACAGCCTGCCCCAGCTTTGCTAGGCAACATTTCACAGAAATGAAAACTGAGGCTCACAGCAGGAAAGCGGCTTGCAATGGGCATGGCCCTTTCTGGGTACAGCACAGGATAAAGGTTGGATCTGGAGCCTGACTTCCAAGTTACTTCTCCTCTCTGAGCCTCGGTTTCCATCCTGCAGTGCCACTACCGGGTTTAAATGAGACCGCGTGGAAATCACCAGACAGGTCATAATATGTGTTCCCTGTTCCCCAACTCCTCCCCTGCCAGCCCTGCCAGCCCCCATTGAGACCTTCTCCAAAGAGCAGGGGCCTGGACAGGCCTGCTACAGTGGCCCGGGAGCCTCATCTGCCTGCTACTGCCAGTGATTCATTTGCTTCTCAAGAAATAATTACTGTAAAGTGACAGCAGGGAGTCTTCCCAGCGCAGCAGCCGCCTCCTATTCTGCCACCCGCCATGGCAATATTGTGACAGGTGCTGGGGAGACCCCGTGCCTCCTGCCTGCCTCCTCACCCTGAGCCAGCCTTTGGCAACCTCCAGGGGCATGGGACAAGGCCACCTCCTGGGAGGAGCACTGACCTTGGGGTCCAGAGACCCAGACAGACTTGTGGCGAGATCTGGGACAGAAGTCTTCACCTCTCTGAACCTCTCATTTGTAAAATGAGCATAATCACTTCCCACTGCTTGGGACTGCTCCCATAATTATCACATATTTAAAGAAGTCATCACTGCACCTAGCACAAAGTAGGTGCTCAATAAACGGAAGCATTAAGCCATATTGATTTATTTTCAAACCCTTTTGCAAAATGTTTTCCTACTGCACTGTTTTAATTGACTTTTACCTCAACCCTGGGAAGCAGAACTCGTAAGAAACCACACCCCCATTTTACAGAGGGACAAACTGAGGTGCAAGAGATTAAATGGCATGCACAGAGTTGTGCTACATTACGGAGAGAACGTAGTCTTCACAGGGTTGCTGGGCAAGCCCACCTTCCCACTGTCCCCATTCCCAGGTGGGCATAGTGAAGCTCAGACCACATCGCAGGCAAACCCAGACCAGGACCTGGGCTCCACGGACCCTCCAGAGAACCAGGCGTTGCCATTTGCCAGGTTTACTGTTGGGTGAAAACTACCCTCTCTTGTACCAGGTCTAGAATGAGAAACCACATCCTGCCCAGGAAGCCAAGCACCCGGTGCCCAGTGTGGGCGGGAGGACACTCCCCTCGTGGGCAGGCGGCGGCAACATCACAAACCTTCAGCAGTCTCCCATCTGGCCTGGAATTTTCTAAACACCTCACAGCCTGGCAATGCTCAAAGGGCTGTGCAACCCACAGATGCTGCCAGCAAAGGGCACGGGACACCCTCTCCCAGTTTCCAGCTTGGTTCTCAACCTCTGCCCACCCCACAGGGCCAGCACAGATCCGCCTCTGTAGGGCACCCACTCTCTGCCCTGTGAAATCATTCCGAACTTGACTGTTTACACGCCCTGTGCTGTAGCTAGGCGAGCCTGTCTACTTCTTCCACAACCTCCGGACACAGAGCTTAGCATCCCTGTTTTACAGATGAAGAAACTGAGGCTCGAGAGGCAGTGACTAGCCCAAGCTCACTCGGCTTTTAACTCCTGCCCTGGGGCCCCAGCACCCCGCACTGCCAGGCTTGGGGGTTCATTCAAACTTTGAACTTTGGCCCAGGCCTTCTGATTCCAAGTGCAGGCCCTCCCCTCCACAAACAGCCGAATCCCTGGACGTGGTCTGTGTTGTCCGTCTTCTGTCCCATCCTCCTGGAGGCCTACTAGCTCACAGCAGCCAGACACAGAGGCCTCCCTGCTGCATGAGTATTTACTCAGCATGGACCTTGGCCAGGTCCTGGCTGGGATCTGCCAGTGGGAGACAAAGCCAGAGTTGGAGCCGGCCCCCACAGAGCTTCCAGTCGATGCAGGGGCAGGCACATGCCAGGTAGTTACAACTCTGGGTGTGGGGGGCTGTGATCGGGAGGTGGTGGGTGCTTAGGACCGCCTGACAGCAGAAAGTCCGGAAAAAGCAACACATCCCTAATCCTGAGCACAGGGACATGACAGGGCTGCCTCCTTCCCGTCCCGGGCCTTCAGCCATCCGCGACATAGGAAATAAATGGAATGCCAGCCGGCCTTCACCTCTCAATGCAATCAAAAGCCAGGACTGCAAATGCAAAGCCCACAGCCTCCGGTGTCACTGACACATGGCACAGTTTAAATCAATTCTCCTGGAAGGCAACGCATCTCGTTGCAGCAAAGGGCGTGTTCAAATTCCGGGTCTACCCTTCTGTGTCCTTCAAACACGGTCATGTGTGGGGACGTGGGCCCCAGGACTGAACGGAGAGCCTGGTGTGTGCATCTGCATGTGTATGTGAATGTGTGTGTGTGCACGTACATGTGTGTGAGTGTGAGTGTGCATACACGTGGGGGGAAGGGGGACCCAGGGACCCGCATCCGGTCTCGTTTGCCAAGGCAAAGCCCCGCCTCGCATTCCTCTGAGAAGGAATCTTCAGCGTCAGCTGTCTCCCTGCTTCCTTTTCTTTTCTGGGACCTCATTCCCCTCCCTCTAGCTTGAGGCTCTGAGAATCGTTCCCAAATTTGTCCCCAGTGAGAATGCCAACCCAGCCAAGGGATTCTGTAATATAGTTCTCAAGGGACCCGAGGCGCTAGATGGAGGGGTTTGTGTGTTTCTCTTAAAGGAAGTTGGGAGAAAGGGCTGGGGGATGGCGAGAGATTTCCGGAGGCACAAATCAACTGCTAAGAGTAGGTCAAACAGCCTTCTTAGATGCCGGACAAAGAAGCAGCCGTTTTCCCTCCACCCCCAACACCATCTCTGGCGCCTCCATGGGACAGAGAGAGCGGCGACATGCCCTGAAATGGACTTGTTAGGCAGTCAGGGCCATGCTGAGAAATCCTTGTAAATTAAAGGAACAGACTTTGCCAGGGGAAGGGGGCTGGGCTGGGGTGGAGGTAGGTATGCCCAAAATCTGCCAAGCCCCAGGTACCTTAACACCAGACCTCATTTGTTCCTTCTCAATCCCTGGGAGAGCAACAAGATGATCCCTCTTTTACAGAGGACGAAGCGGGGAGCTCCACGGGCAGCTCAGAGAGGCCAAGCCACTTGCCCATGTTCACACAGACAGTGGCAGAGCCAGGATGCGAAACCCTTTTCCACCATCGAAGGCTGCCTCACTGGAAAATCAGAAATAAAGAATCCGTATCGGTGCCAGCTTCAGAAATAACGAAAGTGTCAATGGGAGTGGCAGGGAACAAAGCCCTCAGCTTTCTATTCCAGGGCAGCCTTCGGGCTTCGGGACATTCAGGGGCCAGCACCCACCTGCTTGAGGGCCCCCCTGGGGTGTGACGGGAACGGGCAGGGGACACTCCAGCTGACCCACCCACCATCCCTTTTTGGAGTCCTCCATTCCGGCCGACAGCCCAGGCCCTTCCGGCTCACAGTCAGAAATAGCTGTGACAAAAGTCCCTCCCATCCCAGAAAGTGGCTTTTTAAAAAAATGTTTAAAACAGACACACAAAAAGGTGGAAAGAACATAACAAAGCCTCGACTGCGGGCGGATGATGCGGGCATCATGTCGAGGCGGGGAGGCCAGCTCTGCACGGCAGATGGAAGGTCTGCCCAGCTCAGCACTGAGGGCCAGCCCCCCTCTGGGCCTTGGTTTCCCCACCTTTAAAATGAAAGTACTCAGCTGAATCAGCGGTTTCTTTCTTTTTAAAACAGCAGAACCCTTTTTAAAATGGAATACTTTTTGGACAATCTGGGAGTCAGAGAGGCATGGAGCTATGGTGGGCAACATGGGTCAAATCTCAGGTACTCAGCCTCCCACTGTCCCCCGAGTCTCCCAAGGCGCCCTGCTATGGACTCCAGGGCTCTAAAAAGCCCACCTGAAAGCCACCAGGCTGAATGATCACAGTGGTCTCTCCAGGCTCCCAAACCACCCTCCAATCACCCCAGGCACCAGGAAAAAAAGAAACCTAGCCTCCAGGCTGACTTCAACTGGGGGGCGCATACACTCAGCCACTCGCACGGGAGGGAACCAGGCCAGCCAGCTGCAAATCACACTAGGCCTGAGGGGGCCAGGATGGCTGGACAGGCTTCTGGACAGGGACACCAGGCCCCCAAAAGAGTCGCCCTGTCTGACAGGCAGCTAGGCCAGCACTACTAGCGCCGGGCAACTTCCTCTACCAGCCCAGGGCAACTTCCCCTACCAGCCCATGGCAACTTCGTGACAGGTGCCAGGCTGGAGGGACCTTTTCCTTGACAACCTTAAAGATTTCCTGCATCCTTCCTTGGAGCCAATGAAGACAGGGGAAACGGTTGAACCGGTTAAGCCTGGGGATGGGATGGCCAGCGCTGCCTATGCCTGGAGCCTGGACCCTAGTTATCGGGCAGAGATAGGAGAGGGAAGGGGAAGCCCAGAACAGAGAAAGGCTTCAGCGAACACAGTGTGGTCTCCAGAGGCAGAAAGATCAGCCACGACACGGGCCTCGTGGAGTCACTGACCTAAAGTAGAGAGCAAGCTGAGAGAGATCACCCACAGGAACTCCTGCATGTAAAGGTGGAGGAGCTGAGGCCCAGAGAGGGCAGCAGTTGGCCAGAGGTCACACAGCACCTAGTGGCAGAGCTGGACCTAAAGTCCAGGTCTCCTGGATGCCAACTCAGGGAACTCTCCACTGTTGAGTTCAGATAAACTCAGTGGGAATCTCCAGGGAAAAGCCCCCAGCTTGCAAAGTCAGAACAAGATATTTTAGTGGCCCTGGGTGGTGACAGAGTAGAGATGTTTGTTTTGGTTTCCAAATCAACGCTTGACAACCTCGTCCTCATTGCGGCTTCAGCGACCACATTTCCCACGTGGTAAAGACCTGGTTGGGCCAAGGGAAAACCAAAGCAGTGGTGACTGGGGCCAGGACCCAGGCACCCCAGGCCAGGGGCTCTGGTTTGGGTTGGTGTTTCCAAAGCATAGTTTGTGGACCACTGATGGCACATGAGATGATGCTCGGTGGTACACAGTTGACGTTTTAAATTTAAAATACATTGAATACCTGGGTGGATTCATAAACACAATATGGTCTATACTACAGAGGAATATTTTTAGCTATAAAAAGGAACAGCCTGCGAATACATGCTACAACATGGATGAACTTCAAAAAAAATTCTCTAAGTGAAAAAAGCCAAACACAAAAGACTGCAGAGTGTATGATTCTATTTCTATGAAATGTCCGGAAAAGGCTAGTTTCTAGAAACAGAGCAGGTCAGTGATTACCTGGGCTGGGCTTGGAATTGGAATTTTCTGTAAATGGACATGAAGGATCTTTTTGGGGGCTGATGCAATGCTCTAAAACGGGATTGTGGTAATGACTGCACAACTCTGTGAATTTACTCATCTTTGACTTGTACACTTAAAATGGGCAGTTTTTGTGACATGCAAGTTGTACCTCAATGAAGTTGTTAAAATATTTTATGTAAGTAATAGCACAGGCGGTAGTACATGGACGTGGCCAGAAATCATGGAGGTGGAACTCAACAAGCCTCCGGCTTGAAGATCGCTGAGCCTCGCAGCCTAAGTTGTCCTTTGGGGAAGCAAGTGGGGGTCTCTGGAGCTGCAGCTTCCTCCAGGTGGACCAGGGGAAACCCTGGAACCTTTCCCTTCTGGGTTAGGCTCCTTCTGGGCATCATTGCTTGGAGTTCTGTGATAGATATCCTGGGATGATTTAAAGCCCTTCACGGCCACAACAGTCCAGGCAGACACCTGGGTCTCATCCCTTAGACGGTGACTTCTCTTATGGCCAGGGGATCAGAAGCGGGCTGGGAGCTCAAACTCAGATTTATATATTGCCAAGGCTGGGAAGACCCTTTGAGATCATCTAGCCCAGTGGTTTTTCAACTTTTTAAAAAATGTTTATCAAATGTCTGCCCTCCTCCCCAAAGAAAATTCTTAGGAGATACCCAAAACATACTACTAACAAGTTAGCATGTTAGTAGAACCCAGTGAGTTAATATTAAGAACTTAAAGGTGGGTGAGCACATTTTTATCACTGTATTAACATCCTAATGTTCTTTTAAATGATCATTTTTATTAGATATTCAAGGAATCCCTAAAGCATCTCTAAGAAAGCCTGGGGTTTCAAGGACCGCAATTCTAGCCCCCCCTCAACCTCACTTCACAGACGGGGAAACTGAGGCCCCGGGAAAGGAGTATACCTGCTTTGGAAAAATCCAACATGAGTCTTGAGTTAACTTCAGAAAATAAATGGAAGACAAGGTGTGCACGCATCCCAGAAGGGCGGGAAGAGAGACGCCCGCACTCCACCTGTCTCAGCAGCGCCATCTCATTCCAGGCCAGCACCAGAAGCTGACATCACACCCCACGCCCTGGGTGCAACTTGAATAGATCGTTGCTCAATGCCAACCCATCTCCTTCCAAGACTGGGCACGGTTTTTCCATCACCTTAGTAGCCAGGTCCAAAAAGCACACACACAATAAAACAAACACAACACAAGCCTGAGGCATGACAACACAATCAACAGTGGCAGACAGGAGGGCCCGGCCCATCCCTCCCCAGTTTCACCATTGAGAGCAAGTGCCTGCTTCCCTAGCCTGCCCCAATGACATTGACCATGAGGGGCGGCGAGGTGGCCTCCCTGTGGCAAGGCACCAGGCGGGCCATTCTCAAGTCCTCCAGAGAAACAGGTAACCCAGGACAGAAGCCCGTCTCCCAGTGGAGTGTAAGACCTACCCCCAGGAAGCTAGGCACCACATGAGAGAGCTCGAGGACTCTCAGCATTTCTACTCCCTGCTAGCTTGACAAAGTGCCTATCATCTTTAATAACATCAGCCTGATTACTTTATACCTCCCAAAGAGCATCACCATCCTGCTCTCTCCTCGAGCAACTGTGGGCAGATTTTATTATTCCCATTTCTCTGATGAGCAAACAGGCTTTCAAGTGATTTGATAATCTCACCAGCAGGTATAAGGCTGGCATTTGAATCCTACCCAGTTGCTAGGCTGTCCAATGGGAGAATACGGAAGGAGACCTATGCCCAGCTCCCTGGACAGACCTTTAGAGATGGAAGGAAGGGTCCTTCTCAGTACATCCTCCAAGCCCTGGAGTTCACAGCCAATAGCTCCGAATGGAAGGCTGCCTGTGCCTGGAACAGCGATTGCCAGGGCCAGAGGGCCCCTTCCCCAGCCAGGCCTGAGATGCCAAAGACAGATCCTTCTCCTCTTATGGGAAGAGGAGGAGGATAGGAGACCCCTCTCCTCTTATCGGAAAGCCAAGCAGACAGTATTGTCGGCCAGACTGCAGACAGGAAGCAATGACAGTTTCCCAGCTGGGGAATCTGGGCTAGGCAGGAATGCACTGGCCAGTCTTGCAGAGTCTGGACCCCAGTTCTAGCCAGAGATTGTGGTCTCAGTCCATTCAATGTCCAGTCTCCAGCCCAACATTATCTTCTCCTGGGGGCTTTTAAAGCTGAGTTTGTTAGGGCTCAATAAACCATGAGACTCAGGGAGTGGGGAGAAGAGGGATGAAAGGAGGCATTTTATAAAAGCTTGTGAGCAGTCTGCTGTAGTTGTGGTTATCCAACCCAGCAAGCTGGACCTTACAGAGCTGGAGCAAGACGGCAGACACTGGCCCCAGGCGGTAGGGGCAGATTCATCCATTTTCAAAAACGTGATCTCATTTAATTCAAGAAATAAAAAGACAGTGGGTTGGTTAGAGTTTTTCTTTTCATATGTTGAGGGAGGGGAGCCTATTTCCTACTTCCTTGGTAAAAATACTTATGCTAGGAGACAGACTAGCCAGGAGTGGTTAAAATCTCTGGTTGAAATCCTGGTTTCGCCACTTACTCGCCAAGCCACCTTAGGCAAATCACTTAGCATTTCTGCACCTCGGTTTCCTCATCTGCAAGATAAGGATAAGACTGCCTTACACAATACGCTGTATTGTGCTGAGAATTAAATGAGATCGCATAAAACACAGATAGTTATTATGTCACCTAGAAAACAATGTGCCTCACCAGTGACAGCATCGAGGTGGCCCCCACGGTAGCCAGCGCCCGCCCCCATCCTGGGATCTAGATAACTGGGCCTTCCTGGCGTGCGTAAGACGCTCTGCAAACACAGCTTCCAGCCCACCTGCCAGTACCAGCTGCCCGCCCGGCCCCCGTCCCGCATACGCATTCCGCGGCAGCCTGGACCTGGGCGCCCCCTCCCAGGGCGGCGGGGGAGGGGCGGCCACTCACCTCCGCTTGTACTCGTCGCGCTCGCGCTTCACCTTGGCCAGCACGTTGTAGAGCGCGCGGATCTCCGGCGTGATGGTGTCGATCTGCACGCCCACGCCGTCGGGGTGCACCCACGACACGCCGGGGCCCTGCACGGTCTCCACGCCGCCGCCGCCCGTGCGCCGCACCTGCGTGTAGCTCCAGATGGTCCCGGGCAGGCGGCCGTAGTGCTGCGGGTGCGAGCCGCCGCCGGGGGGCAGGCCGCCCAGGGCCACGGCATTGGCGTTGGCGCCGGCCGCCGCGCCGCTGCTGAGGCCGTGCCCGCCGCCGGGCGCCGGGGGTCGCAGCAGCTCGGGCCCGGTCTGCACGGCCTGCTCGCGGGAGAAGGTCTTGTAGCGCAGCCGCCGCTCGCGCTCGCTCTGCTGCTGCTCCAGCTGCTTCTCCAGCAGCCGGTTGCGCCGCTCCAGCTCGTGCACCTTAGCCAGGAAGCAGCGGAAGCGCACGTTGAGCCCCTTCAAGAGGTGGATGTTGGAGCCCAGGTCGTCCCGCAGCGCCGCCGTCACCGGCGACGGACCCGGCCCTGCCCCGCCGCCGCCGCCGCCCCCGCCAGGGCAGCCCCCGCCGCCGCCGCCCGGCGGGCAGCCGAAGGCCAAGGCCATCTCCCCGAACAGCAGCGAGTTCACCATGCGCCGGCTGCGCGGCTCAGGGCCCCGGGCCCGCGGCTCCAGGTGCGGCTCCAGCTCCGGGCAGGGCTCCCGGCGCGGCCGGGCCAGGGTGGGCGCGGGCTCCAGCGCGGCCGGCCGGGCGGTTCCAGATGCGCGCCAGATGCGGCCTCCGCAGCGACGGCGGGACGGATGGCCCCGGATGCGGGCGCCGAGGCGAGAGAGGGCACTCGGCCGCTCCTCGGGACGCGGTGGAGGCCGCGGTATCTGCGCGGGGCCAGAAGGGTCGCGGGTCTCACCGCCCGGGCTGTCAGAGACGCTGTGGAGGGGCCGCGGCAGCCGCACGCAGAGGACTCTCGGCCGGCACTGCCCCTTCTGCGGCGGGCCCCGCCCACTGCAGACACTGGCCCCGCCCCCGCCGCGGCCCCGCCCACCCCTTCTCCCTCTGCGGCGTTCCCCGAGCCCGAGGCTCCGCCCCACGAGGCCCGCAGCGCCGGGCCCCACCCACAGACCCTCGGCTCCGCCCACCTCCGGGTTCTCCTGCTTTCTCCGCAGCATAGACTCCGCCCAGCTCCCCGGCGGGGCCACGCCCTCTCCTGCGTCTGGTCCTGCCTCCCCGCCGGGTGCCGATTCTCTGCTGGGGGGACCCGGACCGCAGAGCTGCACCAGGGACCGGGTTAGCTGGAACCGCCGCAGAGCCAGCCGGGCCTCCTAAAGGGGCCAGCAGCCTCGGCAACGCTCGCTTTCCACTTTTTAGGGCGCTCCTCTCCCACGTCGCCTGCCGAGAGGGCTCCGTTTCTCTGTCCTCTCCGCCCGCAATGCCCCTGGCCCCAAATTCCTTCGGATGTGGGCGACCGCGGCTGGAAGGGCTGGGGGACCACAGTATCCGAAGGTGCATCGGCACCCCACCCCCACTCTAGCCTGGGGAGGCCCAGATCGACCTTTCGGGGATAAGGCGGCGCCTAGGCCGGCACGTGCCCCACGCTGCGGACCCGGGGGTGGGCTCCTTGGATGCTAGCTGCGGGCCTTGTCCTCTCGAGATCGGCCCGGGCACAGCTAAGCCCGCTGGTTCCCCCGCCCACTGAGGAGCCGAGCAGCATGGGGGTTGGGGAGGCCGAGCAAGACCCTCCCGGGATGACACCCACAAACTCGGCCTGGGCCTCGCCTCTGCTGAGCTGCTCAGCACCTCCCCACCACCCACACCCACACGCTGAGATGAAGCTGACCCCGAGAGCTGGGGATTCATTTCACAGACATGGGGCTTAGCGGGCCGCCTGGGGCAGACCGAGGCAACCCGAGGACCCATTCATTCATTCATTCATTCATTCAAATGTTTTCACACCTACCACGTTAAAGGCCAAGTTCTCCAGTCTCTGGTGTCTCCTGAACCGTGTTGCAAACATTAGTATATGTCAGGCGCCATACTTATTTATTATCCCCATTTTACAGAGAAGGTCACTGAGACGTTAAGTAGCCACAATGATCCAAAGTGCATGCTCTAACCGGCCTTCCACAATGCTGGCCTCGGGCCTCGTGTCCATTTCCGCATTTGGTCCTCACCGCAAACCTCAGAGGGGAGGTGACCCCCACCTTGAACCCCCACCTTTGAACGCCTGTGGCTTGCATTGTATGCACTTAACCAGATATGTGGCATGTTTCAGATACTTCCGACTGCATTTTTTACTAGCAGTTTAATTTTTGTCTTGTTATTAACTTTTGTGTTTGTTTTGTCTCTTTGTATGTAAGCTTGAGGACAGGCACACTGTCTTACATGGACAATGCCTTGGTGTTCTTGGTGACAAAGGAGACACGGGCTTGCCCTGGAGTGATGTGGCTGTGATGTTAGTCTGCTGTGTTTTTGATTTAGCCACAAAAGCAAACCTTCCCCATAGTTCCTTCCCTCAACCACAGTTCCTTGCTTCCTGCCAACACGGACTCACCTTAAACACCCAGCTCTGAAACTCACTCATCTAGAAACCTTTCTCTGCTTAACCCAACCCAATCTGGACACTGCCCTTTACTCTTCGTTCTCTTGTCTCTTGATGATGTTCTTGTTTATCTAACCTAAGGAATCAAAACCCCTTTGCCTTGAAGCAGAGGCTCATGGACCCCCAAGAGGACTGAGGATAGAATTCTGGGGGGTCCATGACACAGGGGTGGGCAAAAGTTATATCTTTAGCCTCACTAATCTCTAAATGCTTTGTTGTCTGTTTATTTGTTTGTTTGAAACAGAGTTTCACTCTTGTTGCCCAGGCTAGAGTGCAATGGTGCGATCTTGGCTCATCACAACCTCCACCTCCAGGGTTCAAGCGATTATCCTGCCTCAGCCTCCCAAGTAGCTGGGATTACAGGCATGCGCCACCACACCCGGCTAATTTTTTGTATTCTTAGTAGAGATGGGGGTTTCTCTATGTTGGTCAGGCTGGTCTTGAACGCCCAACCTCAGGTGATCCACCCACCTGGACCTCCCGAAGTTCTGGGATTACAGACATAAGCCACCGTGCCCAGCCAATGGTTTTTAACATATCCTTTGATTATGAATGTAGGCAGCAAGTAGATGTCCCTGTGATTTTGTCACTAGTAGAAATCACAGGTATTTACATAACACACTACAGTTATTGTAAACATCTCAAGATATCATCTAAGCTACCAGAACTGTGAAATTAAAGTCATATTAGACCCACCACTAAATCTTATTTAATGTATTAGTAAAGGAGAATGTATGTTACTATATGAGAAATTGTTAATAGTTTGATATCTATTTTTAGTAAAATGACTTTTCATAGTAATCCTAATGCCTTTTTAAAAAAATTATTCTCAGAAGGGGTCCACAGGCTCCACCCAATGCCTGAGTGGTCCCATGGAAGAGAAAGGGTTAAGAAGTCACACCTGGGGAGTGGCTCCCTGCAACCTCTTCCAGGAAGGATCTGTCCTTCCAACAAAGTTGCCCTGGAATTGGGGTGTGAAGCCCTCCTTGAGGGTGGGGGCAGCCCTGCCCTGGGCCCTGGAGATATTCAGACTTTCCATGATGACTTGTGGAGCACCTGCTTCGGCACAAATCCTGCATTAAATGCAGAGGAAGGAGCTAAAGGGGCTCCAGGGGAGCTGATGGAGACAACCAAAAAAGACCATCCTGAGGCATGGGAGGGGGTGCAGAGGGGGGAAAAGGAGATGGCCAAGCAGAGCCCAGAAGATCTGAAGGAATTGAGGGAAGTGGTAGCTGGACCTGAGAGGGTTTTCAGCTGAACCCTAGAAACACGATATGTACAAACAAAATGGCTTGAAAATAGCTTTGTGGCCACACAGGAATAAAGGTGGGTGCTGCGTGTCTTGCTCTTTGTGGGTAAAATGTGAGGTGAGGTTAACCTAACAGTCCTCCAGCTAGGGTGACCAACCATCCCAATTTATCAGGAACTGAGAAGGTTTCTCTTGATGCTAAAACCTGGAAAGTAAATCAGAACGAGCAAATCAGAACAAATGTGTCACCCTACTTCCAGCCCATATCAATCTGGAGGCATCTGAGGCCAGAAGTCCTATAGCTCAGGATACAGCCAGCCCAGATTTCTTGTTTGAGGGACCAGAAAACTGAGGACCACAGAGAGGTAAGGACTGACCCAGGTCTCCTGAATAATTGGTATCAAAGCCTGGTCTGGAATTCTGGTCCCATTCCCTTTCCAATGGTAGGTCCTCCCTGGCCCAGACAATGAATTCAGTGGTCTCCTCCCCTTAACCCCAGACGCTGGCAGGCTGGCTCCCCCATTCAAGATCCAAAGGGGGCAAAATGTGGGTCCTCAAGGCAGCGGAAGAGTTCCAACAGACGAATGAACATCCCTGAGGGGGACGCCAGCCTCCTCTCACTAAACAAGGATAATTAGGTTTTTGTTTTTTGGCAGGGTACCTCCCCTTGACCCTCAAAGTCACAGCGGTGTGTCTAACCTGTCCAGACTGTTTTTGGAGGCAAGAGTGGGGAGTGGAAAAAGGTGGGCTTTTAAGACAAGAGATTGGCTAAGGTTTGTATCTAAGTCACTTTACCTCTCTGAGGCTCTATTTCCTCATCAGGGAAATGGGCATAACTGTTCTCAATGAACAGTTGCTGAATGAATGAATAAAAGAATTAAGAAATGAATGAGAAAATGACTTTTATTCTTCCTGCCCCACTCCCCAGCCATTTCACCTGCTAACAACTCCTCATCCTTCAGGTCCCAGCCTCAAGCACACAACCTTCTCTTCTCGGAAACTTCTCTTCTTGGAACCTTCTCAAGTACCTGCCAGGTCTGGGTGGAGGGTGCTTCCTCCAGGCTCTGCCAGCACTGCCCACCCTGTGGCAGCCCCAAGTATACGCTCTTGTCATTGCTGGATTTCTCATCTGCATCTCCACCCCTTCTAGCCCAGCCTTCTAACACTTGCTAACCCATATTCTCTATTAGAGCAGAAGCACTTGATCAGATTCACCCTGGAACCCATATCCTGGCATGGTACCTGGCACATAATAGGTGCTCAACGAAGATGAGTTCAGGTGAACAAATGAATGAGCTGTTAGTTACTGGAGAAATTCCTGTAAAGTGGATCATGGCTGCTTAGGAAATGTTATATTTGCAGAACGTAATTGCATTTCTTTATTTTACTTTATTGAGGAATATTTTACATATTATGTAATTCACCCATGTCAATGGTTTTTAATAAATTTACCAAGTTGTGCAAACAACGCTATAAACCAGTTTTAGAATATTTCATCATCCCCACTCCTACCCCCTGCCCCAGACAACCGCTAATCTGGGATCTGTCTCTATGGAGTTGCCTTTTCTACATATATCAGATAAATGACATTTTACAATATGTGATCTCTTGTGTCTGGCCACTTTCATTGAGCACAATGTCTTTGAGGCTCATCCATGTAGTAGCATGTATCAGTAGTTTGTTCCTCTTTATTAATGATCTCTTTTTAAATTTCAATAATTTTAATTTTTCCTTTTCCATACTCAGTTCTTCATCTGGAAATAAGACTATAGGACTATCTGACCTGGGGCCAGGTGCAGTGGCTCACACCTGTAATCCCAACACTTTGGGAGACCGAAGCGAGTGGATCACTTGAGACCAGGAGTTTGAGACCAGCCTGGCCAAAGGCTTAACACCATCTCTAGTAAAAATGCAAAAAAATTAGCTGGGCATGGTGGCATGTGCCTGTAGTCCCAGCTACTCAGGAGGCTGAGGCACAAGAATCACTTGAACCCCCAGAGGCCAAGATTGCACCACTACACTCCAGGCCAGCCTGGGTGAGAGTGAGACCTGGTCTAAAAAAAAGAATATCTGACCTGGTGCAGTGGCTCACACCTATAATCCCAGGACTTTGGGAGGCCGGAGTGGGAGGATCGCTTGAGCCCAGGAGTTCGAGTCCAGCCTGGGCAACGTAGTGAGACCCCATCTCTACAAAAAAAATTTTTTTTTAATTAGCTGAGCATGGTGGCACATGCCTATGGGGTCCTAGCTACTTGGGAGGCTGAGGTGGGAGGATCATGTAAGCCTGGGAGGTAGAGTCTGCAATGAGCTATAATCTCGCCACTGCACTCCAGCCTGGGTGACAGAGTGAGACTGCCTCCAAAAAAAAAAAAAAAAAAAGGTGGTTGTAAGGGTTAAGTGAGTTCATACATGGAAAGTCAGTATGTTCGATAAATGCTCAATCGATGCCAGCAATGCTCAATAAATGTTAACTATTATCATTGTCATTTTTTAACTTTTTTGCTTAAGCAAATATGGAAAGCCCATAAAATGTATAAAGAGGCAGAAAAAAACAAACATCTCCCACAGTCTCACACCCAGTGGCCCTCTGGCACCAAAGTTCAGTCCTGCTGCCAGGGAGAATAAACTGCTCCCCACTCCTCGTATCCCCCGTCCCCACCCCTAGGCTGCAGTTTCCAGAACATTCCTATCAAGTCTCTTCATGGTGGAATTAAAGAGAACAGTAAAACATGATGGTACAGAGGATAGGGAGTGGCTGTGAGTCCACATGAGGCTGCACGTGAGAATTCAGCAGCACAGGCGAATTCCTGAGATGTCCCATCTCTCCTCCCAAAAAACAATGACAACAGCTAAGAAAAAAAAAAAAAAAAAAAAAAGCTTGGCAAAAACAGTGACTCTTACTGGTTTTGGCAGTGGCAGCTCATTGCTGGGCCTCAGCCTTCACAGGCACCTCAGGGCTTATGAGCGGCTTAAGCTGCTTGTTGGCTCAACAATTATTCTGGGTGGGTTTGCCTTCCTCGAAAAGGGCGTGGATTTTGCCAAAGTCAGGGCATTGGAGTGTCCCCCTGGCTGCCCTGACAGCACTGATCTTGGTCAGCAGCCCTGGGGGAGCCCTGGTTGCCTTTGGCACCTTCTCCAGGCCTCCCGGTAGAGGCAGCTTAGGCGGCCTCATCTGTTCTGGCCGTGTGGTAGTGTGGTTAGGTACAGGGGACGAGGGCCAGGCTCCATCAAATATTAACAGAGTGATTTTGAGCGAGTCACTCAAACGCTCTGTGCCTCAGCTTCCCCTCTGTAAAACGGGAAGGTAGACATCCATAGGTCTGCTGGGAGGATCAAAAAAGAAGTCCACAGGTATGACACATTTGGAGCAATGCCTGGCACATATTAGGCACCAGCTATTATAACCCAATGCTTCTTGAATCCCTGGTATGTGCCAGGCACTGTTTGAGGTGGTGGTTTAAGTTCTATGTGACAGATGATCAATGCCGGGGTTTGCAGAGGCCTTATCAGGGCCACACTCAATCACTTTAGGGGGAGCCCTGGGCCTGGCATGGGGCCCTTGCCTTCAGACCTTATTCCCTCATTCCCATATGATAGGCACCTGTTGAACACCTCCTGCAGCCAACTCTCTCACTAAAACTCTGTATGTTAAGAAGACCTTCTTACTGATGGGGAAACTGAGGCTCATAGGGGAGAAAGGGCTTCTCCAAGAACACACAGTTCATAGCATAGCTGAGCTTTGAATCCAGCTTTGAATTCCAAGGCCAGCCCCTCTCCTGCTCTGACTGTAGCTCCTCCCGCAACAACTCAAAAGTAGAACATTAAACATGGACTGGAGGAGCGTGTTTTGAAATGACTTCTGTCAACCTAGTTCACTGTGTCAGTGGAAACCTCCAAATGAGTGGAAGGGGGCATAGAGAAGAGAAGGACAGGAGCAGCATCGGCAACCCTGGAACCAGGCAGAGAAGCAACACCACACACTCGGGCCCCTGGGTCTTTGCACCTTCTGGCTTCTCCTCCAAGACACCATCCCCCTCCTCACTGGCTGGCCCTTGCTTATTGGCCAGATCTTAGCTTTGGGAGCCCTTCTCCTTCTCTTTTGTTGTCTTGTTTTGACTTTGCATAGAGGTGTGTATATAGGTAGAGTGCACAAATACTAATCGTAGAGCTCTATGAATTCCTACATATGCACCCCCGATGAGCTCACCAGGTCATTTCCCACACACCAGAAGGTCCCTTCATGCTCCCTCTCAGTTGATACCTCCCAAAGGTAACCAGGTGCTGACTTTTCTTTCCCCAGATTCCTTTCTAGGCTTCATTAAATGGAATCATACGGTCTAGTTTTGGCTTCTTTTGTTCAACCCTACATGTATGAGATTCATCCATTTAGTTGTGTGTTGTGTTTTGCTTCATCCATTTAGTTGTGTGTTGTGTTTTGCTCTTTTTCTTTGCTACATAAAGTTAGATGGTGTGAGCATCACCATTTATTTATCCATTCTACTGCCGATTTGGGCTGTTTCTTAGTTTGGGGCTACTAGGAGTCAAGCTGGAACCTTCTCATATACGTCTTTTGGTGAACACAGTACTTGTTTGTCTTGGGACTCGCCCCAGGGGCAGGATTGCTGTGTCACAGGGGACGCACATTTTTAACATGGGCAAATACTGCCAAACAGATTTTCAAGTAGCCATGCAATTTTACCTCCCCACCGGCAATGCATGAGGGTTCTGATTGCTCCACCTCCCAGCTAACATTTAATAAGTCAGTCCCTTTTATGTTAGACTTTCTGGTGAAGGTGAGGGCAGCACTTTTTCCTAGAAGCCACCCCACACCCCGTAACCCAGGGTAGGGGCCTCCTGTTCTTCTCCATTGTAAGCATTCATTTCTCTGCAGCATTTCCACCAGTTCACTGTCTTCCCCATCTCAGGAAGGGAGGGCTCCTTGAGGGAGGGAAGGACACTATCTGCCCGACTCACAGCTCCTTCCGGAGGGAGAAGCCAGACCCTGTGGCCCCAGCCCCAAGCACTCACCTTCTGACTCTTCTCTCTACAGCCAGAAGTCCTGCCCTGAGGACATAGTACCCCTGTCTTTGATGTGCCCTAATTTATTTTTTATTATTTTTTTTGAGTCAGTCTTACTCGCTCTGTCGCCCAGGCTGGAGGGCAGTGGCACAATCTCGGCTCACTGCAACCTCCGCCTCCCTGGTTTAAACAATTCTCACGCCTTCCAAGCAGCTGGGACTACAGGTGTGCACCACCCTGCCCAGCTAAATTTTGTATTTTTAGTAGAGACGGGGTTTTGCCATGTTGGCCAGGCTGGTCTCGTACTTCTAACCTCAAGTGATCTGCCCACCTCGGCCTCCCAAAGTGCTGGGATTACAGGCATGAGCCACAGTGCTCAGCCCCTAATTAATTTAAAGCCCAATGCTTAACAAGACAGCTTCTTCCAGAGGCCTCTCCCAGCCTCAGTTTCCCCATCTATAAAAATGGAAAGGCACCTCTGCCCCTTAGGGTTTTGGTGAGGGCTAAATGAAATGCTGTCCAAGTCCTTGGAAGGATGCCTGGCAGAGGGCAAGTGCTGCATGAGGGTGACTCTCTGAGGCCACTCCAGAGCCTGCAGCCCTCTCTCAGCAGAGACGGCCTCTCCTGCCTCATTCTTATCATCATGGGAAAGCACTGTAAAGTGCCCAACAGTGTGAATCGATGCATCTATCTCTGTCCAAAGAGATGGCTCCCTGACCTCAGGAACCAACACCCCTGAGCTCCTTCTCATTGCTCCACACACCATCTCTCGTTCATCCTCACCTCACCCTGCTCAGATCAGTTCTAACGGCAGTGGTTTATGGAGCACCTAGACATCAAATCGAGTGCCAGGCATCAGATGGAGGCTTCACATGCATCATTTCATTCCATCCTAACCTCATCAGCTTCAGGAAGGCCCATCATTCCCATCTTACACATGGAGACGCTGAGGCTTGGAGAGGAGAAGCTCGCTGGCCGAGGGAAGATTCCAGGGCCTGGACATCATAGGTCCAAAATAGTAAGCCAGGTCCTGCCTAGAGACTGCAATGTCCACACCAGCCTCAGGGCAATGGATGAATCCACAGCTGAATGCAGGACCAGGATAAGTGGGTTGTTGCCAGGGAGACCCTGGGAGTTCCAGGAACCCCAGGGCAAAGGAGGACAAGGGCATCCTTGCCCTGGGGGTCCCTCCTGTCTTCTCCACCGGCTTGCTGAAGGCGAGCCCGGTAAATCCCCACTTACCTCACCTCTGACTGCTCGTTTACAAATGACTCTCTCACGTGTCAGGGAAAACCCTCCGAGGGAAGCAGGGCAGGTCCCCTGAAGCTTCATCATCTTATTTCTGCTGAAACAGAAGTCGCAGCAATGGAGACACCTCCTGGGAGGTAACTGAAAGGAAAGGGTGAGTCAAAAGCCCTTCTTCCCGGAGGACTGCCCCGTCCAACGCTATGAAAAGGAGGAATGCGGCTGAGCTCATCCCAGCCCCACGACAGGAATGTCTCCCTAATTATCCTTAACACAACTTCAAAATTACTTGCCAGCCAGAAGTCACTGTGTCAGCCTGGTGACATCCCTGATGGCTGATTTGTAACTGCAGAGGCCTCCGCCGGTGGGAGGCTTCCTTGGTCTACACCTGCCCAGCACTTTCCAGCCCTACCCAGAACAGATTATGGGAATCACCGAGTGCCATCAACAGGAGATTGACTAAATAAGTCATGGCACATCCATACCGTACAATACTCAGGGCCATCCAGCAGGATAAAACACATCTGTAGTTATTGGTGGAGAAAGAGTTCCTCCACTTATCAATAAAGTAAGAAGGCACACTGTAAAACACAGAACGACCATTTTAAAAAGTGTGTGTGTTTTATATCTGTGAGTTGTCTAAATTTATATACATGGAAAAACATCAGTGAGGACATCCCAGAAGATCAGCAGATGTTTCTTTACTTTTTGAAATGCCCTATGTGTTTTTTGAACTAATGAAAATGACAATACTTGGAAGGCTCTGTGACAGACACAATGGCAGGCACCTTACCAGCTTTATCACAGGTAATCCTCGCATCAAGATGATGGAGGGAGGTAAAATTCTTTCCCTATTTTACAATGAGCGCTGATAACTTTTATTAGGAGAAAAAAATGGGAAAGCTATTTGCACTTTTTTAAAAAAACACATTGGTTGGATATGACTGCATCAAATGTACTAGGCCAAGTGGGAAATCTAAAGATGTTTGGGAGTGGCCCTTGACTTCAAGAAGTTTCCAGCCCCAGGTGTCTAAATAACAAGAATACCTGTTCACACTTGGTAAGTGGACCAAGGGAGAAACCGGAGATGTGTTATGAGAACACAGAACAAGACATGGCTTTAAGGGCAATGAAACAAATATTTATTGGGCAGCTACTATGTGCCTACTGCTCTGAGCACTTTATCTCATTTTGGGCTCACAACAGCCTTCGAGGTTAATGTAACTTCCACCTTTGTACCCTTGAGGAAATGCAAGCCCCTGGCTTTTTCCAGGGCTATGAAATTAGTAGTAGTGGAGATGGGATTCAAACTTCTGTCTCCAAATCTGATGCCATCTCTCCTGCCCTCACCATTCCCAAAATCCCTGGGGATATATTAAGGACAAAGCAGCTTTCGAGGCCAACCTTGCTTCATAGGTCATGTTTCAACAGCAGGAGAGGAAAAAGAAGGCAATTCTCTCTCCAAACCTCAGTTTCCCCACCTTTAAATTGGGGGTACTCGTACCTACTTCATAGGGTTGGTGTGAGGATTAAAGGAGAAATCTAAGGTATTGCAGGGCAGATGCAGTAGAGATAATCCTGAGCTTAAAGCACCTGGATAATATGCCTGGCCAGGGGGAGTGTTTGGTGACATAGAAGCTGTATGGGTTCTGGAATCAGGCCGCATGGGTTCTGAGAACCTGGGGAGGCTTCCTGGAGGAGGTAGCCTTGAACTGGGTCTTGCAGGTGGTGGAGCTAGGGCACCCCTTGGGGACCCTACACTGTGTAGCAATCCCTCTGCTTCGGCCAGATGCAGCAAAGAATCATTTATGGAACTTCTACCCAGTGCTTAAGACATCCAATCCTAACTGTGACCCTGTGAGGTGGCTGTCACTGTGCTCATGTTTTAGATAGGGAACTTGAAGCTCAAAAGACTAAGTAACGTGTCTAGGGTGGTGGCATGAAGGTTGATGCCAGGCGCATCTGACCACCAAACCTGTGCCACTCATACAGTAAAAACCCAGTCCCCGAAGGTTAGAGCTGGTCCCACTCCCCACATGACCCCATCCGACTTCACAGCCTGGGCTCAATCCAGCTTTCTGCCTTACTTGCTGTGTTACCTTAGAAAATGTACCCCAATTCTCTGATCCTTGGTTTCCTTATCTGAAAAATAGACAAATGGACCAAGGGAGTCCTTAAGTAAGAATGCTTACTTAGAAGAATTTCTTTTTGGTTTTTTTTTTTTTTTTGAGACAGAGTCTCGCTCTGTGTCCCAGGCTGGAGTGCAGTGGCGCAATCTCAGCTCACTGCAAGCTCTGCCTCCCGGGTTCACGCCATTCTCCTGCCTCAGCCTTCCGAGTAGCTGGGCCTACAGGCGCCCACCACCACGCCTGGCTAATTTTTCTTTTTTTTTTTTTTTTTTTTTTTTTTAAGTAGAGACGGGGTTTCACCGTGTTAGCCAGGATGGTCTCAATCTCCTGACCTTGAGATCCACCCGCCTCGGCCTCCCAAAGTGCTGGGATTACAGGCATGAGCCACCGTGCCCAGCCAACTTAGAAGAATTTCTGTGAAGATTAAACAAGATGCTACATCTGACATGCTCAGCACAGCCCCTGGAATAGTATAAATACCCAACAGTTGATAGCTACTTTGTTATTTGACACGGTTTGGCTCTGTGTCCCCACCTAAATCTCATGTCAAATTGTAATCCCCACGTGTTGCAGGAGGGACCTGGTGGGAGGTGATTGGATCATGGGGGCAGACTTCCCCCTTGCTGTTCTCGCTGTTCTTGTGAGCTCTCATGAGATCTGGTTGTTTAAAAATGTGCAGCACTCCCCGCTTTGCTCTCTCTCTCCTGCCGCCATGCGAAGGTGTGCTTGCTTCCCCTTCAACCTTCCGCCTTGATGTAAGTTTCCTGAGGCCTCCCCAACCATGCCTCCTGTACAGCCTGTGGAGCTGTGAGTCAATTATACCTCTTTTCTTTATAAATTACCTGGTGTCAGGTAGTTCTTTATAACAGTGTGAGAATGGACTAATACATTATCATTGCTATTATTATGACAACGACTGTTTCAATTATTATTAAGGCAAATAATATCTATTAAGCAGGCATCACAATTTCAAATGCCTACAGAGGCTGAACAGGCAACACAAATCTATGAATAGGGCAGTGAGCAATAATGGGGCATGGTGGAGTCTGTGGCAAATTGGAGTGTGCATGCCTTTGCTTAAAGGCACTCTGTGATATAATTTAAAAATAAATATTTAATCTTTTTGTCTGGTTTCTAGTTCTCAGCAGGGTTTCTGAGTGTCTCGGAATTTACTGTACTTTGCTTGCTAGTGAGGGGACTCCCAAAGAGCTTCAGGATGAAAGCTAGTCACCAAAAAGACCAAGCCATGATTAGAGGGTTGAAACTTTCAGCACCACCACTCATCTCTGGGAAGCGGAGAGGGGCTGGAGATGGAATTTAATCACCCATGGCCAAAGATTTTAATCAATCATGCTTAAATAATGGAACCTCCATAAAAACCCCTTCACAATGGGGTTCAGAGGGTTTCTGAGTTGGTAAACACATGGAGGTGCTGGGTGGGAGGGTGGGGGGCCGGGAGAGGACACAGAAGCTCTGCGCCCCTCCGCCAATACCTTCCATCTGGCTGTTCCGGAGTTGTACCCTTTGTAACAAGCCAGCAAACATAAATGAAGTGTTTTCCTAAATTCTGTGAGTCATGCAAGTGAAATATTGAGCCTGAGGCGGGGTCAGGAGAACTCTCGATTTGTAGCCAATTGGTCAGAAGTCTGGGTGACCTCCTGGGACCAGTGTCTGAAGTCAGGCAGTTTTGTGGGACTGAGCCCTTCACTTGTGCAGTCCGCACTCATTTCAAGTAGTTACTGTCGGAATTGAATTGAATTATTGGACACTCAGTTGGTGTCGGAGAATTGCAGAATAGGTGTGAAAAAACAACAACATAATTTAGTGTCAGCTTAAGAAGACACCAAGGCAGCACATGGCCAAACTAAAAATAATAATAATATTTTAAAGTACAGGCTGGGTGCAGTGGCTCATACTTGTAATCCCAGTGCTTCAGGAGGCCAAGGTGGGATGATTGCTTGAGTCCAGGAGTTGACAAGCCTGGGCAACATGGCAAGACCCTGTCCCTACAAAAAATTTAAAAATCAGCCGGGCATGGTGGTGCACACCCATAGTTCTAGCTACTCAGGAGGCTGAGGCGGGAGGATCTCTTGAATCCGAGAGGTGAAGGCTGCAGTGAGCTATGATCACACCACAGCACTCCAGCCTGGGCGATAGAGCAAGACTCTGTCTCAAAAAAAAAAAAAAAGTACAGCACAGTGTCAAGTGACTGAAGGAGGCCCAGGGTGAATCCTGAGGGGCCAGCCATGCTTGGTTGGTGGTTACCCCAGTGTCTGCTAGGTGACAGTTCACTGAGCTAGTTAGTAAAGTATTGTACTTGTTTCTGTCTGTGTTATTACTTTACCATATGTAATAAATCTCAAAAGCTGTTTATAAGTATTTAACTATACAAGTCAAATAAAAAACATCTAAGGACCAGATCTGGCCCCCAGGCAGTGCGTTTACCACCCCCGAGTTAGGTACTTCCTCCCAGAATGAGAGCACCTGGCATGCTGCAATCACCTGGGTACCAGGAGTTAAGAATCTCATCGAGTAAGAGCTGGCAGAATTGGAACAGGACCAGAAGAGCTCATCTGGTCCATGCACATACGCTATTATCATTCCCATTTCTCAGATGAGGCCACTGAGGCCCGGAACATCAGAAGGCATCATGTCACTTGGGACCTTAAAATTCCCAACAGCCTGACTCTGTTGTCCTGTCTTCTTCACAAGCCTCATGAAGCCCCCCAGCAAGCTGGTGTCTAGAAAAGGCAGGCGGGGTTGCGAGGTTATCTCAGTCGGCTTTTATGTTCTTGATTCCCCCTTGTTGCGATTTCAATTATTATTTTAGTGATGCTTTTCAAAAATACTCCAAAGCCTTCAGGCATTAATGTCTCATCAACCTGGATTCATCATAGTTGTGATTACTATCTTCTTAAGAATAATAATTCTCTGCATTGGCCATCAACTTGTCAGTAGGCAAGCTCAAAACACTTAGCAGAGGTTGACTCATGCCCCAGAGGCTGATCAGAGACAGAAATTTTCTCCCCAGATATTCAGCAATCTTGGTTATAACTCAGGGCACCATGCAGCCACCAGCGGTCTCCAGTAATAGAGCCAGGCTCATCTCTAGGCACTGGATGACATCACATCAGTGCTGCCTCCCACCGTGGATCCCAAGATGATTTGAGGCTGTACAAGGCAAAGCACTGAATAAACATTGACTTACATTAAGAGATAACCTCTCATTCATTCCTTTCCCATTTTTTCTCGCAGATTTCAACAAGGAGAAAGTCTCAGTCTTGTTCTCATCTGTCCTTGACACCTCTGTATTCCTCTTCAACAAAGAAAGAACAAGCCCCAGGCTCAGATGACAGGCCTGTCGAGAATTTAATAATGTAAAGTTGCATTAATCATTTTTTTTTGAGTCGGAGTCTCACTCTGTTGCCCAGGCTGGAGTGCAATGGTGCGATCTTGGTTCATTGAAACCTCTGCCTCCTGGGTTCAAGCGATTCTCCTGCCTCAGCCTCCTGAGTAGCTAGGATTACAGGCGCATGACACCATGCCCGGCTAATTTTTGTATTTTTAGTAGAGATGGGGTTTCACTGTGTTGGCCAGGCTGGTCTCAAACTCCCAACCTCAGGTGATCCACCTGCATCAGCCTCCCAGAGTGCTGGGATTACAGACATGAGCCACCGCACCCTGCCTATCATAGTTACATGGCCATCTTGTATCTATGTTAAGTGATGTTGGTATGATGAAAATTTCCTTTTCAAAGGAATTATTTAAGTAAGTAAAAGGTGAATCTAAAAAATATATCATAGTTTAGGTCACAGGTCTGCAAACTATGAGTCGAGTCAAATCTGGCCAACTGCCTGTTTATGCACCGTTCACAAACTAAGAATGGATTTTATGGCCAGACACGGTGGCTCACGTCTGTAATCCTAGCACTTTGGGAGGCCAAGGCAGGCAGATCACGAGGTCAAGAGATCGAGACCATCCTGGTCAACATGGTGGAACCCCATCTCTACTAAAAATACAAAAATTAGCTGGGCGTGGTGGCGGTCACCTGTAGTCCCAGCTACTTGGGAGGCTGAGGCAGGAGAATTGCTTGAACCCAGGAGGCAGAGGTTGCAGTGAGCCGAGATCGCACCACTGCACTCCAGTCTGGTGATGGAGCGAGACTCGGCCTCAAAAAAAAAATGGATTTTACATTTTTTTAATGGCTGGAACAAAGATCAAAGGAAGAATACTATTTTGTGGGAGTCAGCCATGGTGACTCACACCTGTAATCCCAGCACTTTGGAAGGCTGAGGCAAGAGGATAGCTTGAGGCCTGGAGTTCAAGACCAGCCTAGGCAACATAGCAAGACGCCATTGCTACAAACAATTTAAAAATTAGTTGAGCATGGTGGAGTACATCTGTGGTCCCAGCTACCTGGGAGGCTGAGATGGGAGGATCACTTGAGCCCAGGAGGTTGAGGTTACAGTGAGTTATGAGCACACCACACACTTCAGCTTGGGTGACACAGCAAGACCCTGTCTCTAAAAATAATAATATTTTGTGGTAGTGACAAATATATGAAGTTCAAATTTCAGGGTCCATAAATAAAGTTTAATTGGCATACATCCAGGTTCATTAGTTTACTTCTTGTGTAAGGCTTCTTTCCTGCTACAATGGCACAGTTGAGTAGTTGCAACAGGCAATGGGCTGCAAAGTCTAAAATATTTATTATTTAATCCTTTATGGAAAGAGTTTGCCACCTCCTGGTGGAGGTGGTTAGCTAATATGGCAAAGATCTTGGTGATATGGCAAAGATCCAGTGAACTCCTCACTGAAACTCTGGGAGATTGTCATCATTTATTTCCACCCAGTTTATAGGTGAGGAGGAAACTAAGGCTCAGCGAGGTTCAGTGGCTTCCCCAAGGTCACACAGCTAGTCAGCAGCAAGCAGGGATTTTAATGCATGTTAGATTTGAAAGGGGCAGGAGGATACACAGGGCTAAAAATAACATATGCTTTACTGAGCTTTCTTTCCACAACTCACACCCGCTCCGTTCTGCATGTCCCCCACACACTTCCCACTATCTCTCTTTTTTATTTTTATTTTTTATTTTTATTCTTTAAGAGATGATATCTCTCTATGTTGTCCAGGCTGGATTTGAAGTCCTAGGCTCAAGAGATGCTGCCGCCTCATCCTCTCAAGTAGCTGGGACTGCAGCCCTTCCTCTTCTGCCCTCACTCTATGGGAGGAAGCCGTGGATTCATCATCATTTCCTAATAATGTGGCTCGTCTCCTCAAGCTCAGGACAGGCTCCTGGGGAGGGAACTGTGTCTTATACAAAGTTCACACACTTTAGCAGGACAGGAGAGGTCCTCTGTGGCTTGAGCCTAGTCTCCAGCCTCACCTCACCTCTCCCTTGCTTATGTTTGATGCTCCAGCGATCCTGAATTGTAACTCCCAAACCCGTCCCCAAGTAATATCACTACCAGTTACAACTTCCCAAGCCTAATGTGCTAGCTCAGGATTCTACCTTTACACAGGCTGTTCCTTCTGCTGAAAACCCTCCCTGCCTCTTTTATACCTAACTCCTATTCATCTTTCAAAGCCTCAATCAGGCATCAGTATGGAAACCACTGTGTTCTCCAATCTCACTCCCAACAGAGAAGATCTGTCCCCCGTGCTGCCTCCGTGGCTCCTGTTATTGATAAGAGCGTAGAACGGGCAGCTTAGACTGCAAGTTCTGGAGCCAAACAGCCTGGGTTCCAGTCTGGCTCCTCCTAGTTCTAACTGTGTGTTCTTAGACAAGTGACTGAGCCTCTCTTTGCCTCAGCTGCTTCATCTGTAAAATGGGTGCAGTGACAGTAGATTGTGCCTGGGATCAGTGTTAGGATTGAATAACACCCGTGAAACCCCTGCACATAGTAAGTGCTCGATAAATTTTTGCTGTTATACTGCACTGTATTTGCAGTTGTCAGTTTCTTTCCCCTCCCACACACCCTGCAGTTGATCGATCGGGGGTTCTGTGGGACTGGAGACTGGCTCTTGCCTAAGGGGACAACTGCCCAGTGCCTAACGCAGTGTCAGATCTGGGATAGATACTCAGTAAAGGTGAGTTCCCTCCCATCTTTTTCCTCCTCACCTCCACCCTACCCCTGCTCCCAGCTGAATCAAGCAAACTGAGCGCAAGCAAACTTGTACTAGCCTGCCCAAGTACAAGTCTGCTTTCTCACGGGGGTCCCAGGGCCATGCCAGGAGCTGCCCCTGCGGTGTCCCTTCCAGCCCCTTGAAAATCAGAGGACAGGCCAGACGCCATGGCTCACGTCTGTAATCCTAGCACTTTGGGAGGTCGAGGCAGGTGGATCACTTGAGGTCAGAAGTTTGAGACCAGCCTGGCCAATATGGTAAAACCCCGTCGTACTAAAAATACAACAACAACAAAAAAAAAATAGCCAGGCGTGGTAGTGGGTCCCTGTAATCCCAGCTGCTCGGAAGGCTCAGGCAGGAGAATCGCTTCAACCCGGAAGGCAGAGGTGGTGGTGAGCCAAGATCATGCCACTGCACTCCAGCCGGAGCGTCAGAGAGAGACTCCATCTCAAAAAATAAAATAAATAAAATAAAAAGAAAGGAAAGAAAGAGAGAGAGAGAGAGAGGAAGGAAGGGAAGGAAATCAGAGAAGAGTACCCTATAAACGCTGGTTTATGAGCCAGGAAACAGACTAAGAGGCTTGCCTTGTTCCTGAGTCAGTGGGACCTCAAACGAGGCCACAGCAGCGTCCTTGTTCCTGGTCCAGCCCCAGCCTCTCTCCTGTGAGTGGGCTTCCCTGCTAAACATAAATCTGTTAAAAAAAAAAAAAAAAACCCAGCCAAAGACATGCCTGAATGATGTCCTCGCAGCTGGGCTGGGGGCCAAGGTAGCAGGAGGCAGAGCAAGGCCGAGCGTCCCCAGTCAAACCAGAGTCCCCATCCGTCTAAATGGAAAGGAGGTGGGTCAGCTGTAAAACAGGGCTGAAAGGCCGGGTATGACACCATAGTGAAGAGCTCCGGCCCTGGGTTCAAAGGTGAACCTCACAACTTAATAGCTGTATAACCTTGGGCAAGACACTTCACCTCTCTGAGCTTCAGTAAAATGGGAATAGTAGCATCCTGTCTCACACAGTGGTCATGAGGATGAACAAGCACTGGAAAGTGCTTTGCACACAGAGCCAGGCACAAAGTACTGTCATCCGCCCTTCCCTGTAGCTTCACCTTCCGCAGTTTTGGTTACCCCTGGTCAACAGTGGCCTGAACACAGGTGAATATGTACAACACAATAAGAGTTGTTGAGGGAAAGAGAAAGATCACATTTACGTAACTTTTATCACAGGATATGGTTATAATTGTTCTCTTTTATTTTTACTGTTGTTAATATCTTACAGTGCCTAATTTATAAATTAAACTTTATCATAGGTATATATGTATAGAAAAAAACATAGTATATATAGGGTTTAGTACTACCTGCAGTTTCAGGCATCCACTGGGGGTCTTGGAATGTAGCCCTCTCAGATAAGGGGGACAATTGTACATCTTTACTTCACCCAGCTCTTTTATTTATTTATTTACTTACTTATTTATTTATTGGGAAAAGATCTCTCTCTGTCTCTCAGGCTGGAGTGCAGTGGTGTGATCACAGCTCACTACAGCCTCGACCTCCCGGACTCAAGCTATCCTCCAACCTCAGCCTCCCCAGTAGCTGGGACTACAGGCTCACGCTACCACGCCAGGCTAATTTTTGTATTTTTTGTAGAGATAGAGTTTTGCCATGTTGCCCAGGCTGGTCTCAAACTCCCAGGCTCAAGCAATCTGCCTGCCTCAGCCTCCCAAAGTGCTAGGATTACAGGCATGAGCCAATGCACCTGGCCAACCCAGCCCTTATCCTCAGTGTAGGCACTTCCACTGACTCATGGGAATCCTTGGGACCCCGTCTTTCCTTCTCTAGGCCTCAGCTCCTTCAGCGTAAGTCATTCCTTATATTCACCTCCTCAGGGTGGAGAAGAGAAAGACCAGGCAGGCTTGTGGGGCACAGTAGGAGCAAGATGTGGATGGGCCAGCAGGGGTCATGAGACTCATCTGGCCCCCATAGGACCATAATCACAACTAGTGCTTGGGAGTACTGCCTAAGCCAGGGTGCCCCCAAAAGCTGATCTGATACAAGGCTTCGTGTACCCAAATATGTCGTTTACTGGGGTCAGAAGTTTGAGGTCAGAAGTTTGAGACCAGCCTGGCCAATATGGTGAAACCCCCCAATATGGTGAAACTGGGGAGGTGATCCCAGAAAACCTCTGTAGGGGATGAGGAAGTGAGACAGAAAAAGGAAGGCAGCCAGCCACCTCCGCGGACAGCTAGTGTTCATTCCTTCCCAATGGGGGGATCCTGGGAGCCACTGCAGAACATGAGCCGAGGGATCTGGGGTCTTCGTACACCAACTCCCGTTTGCCACTTTACAGAGGGCTGCTATCTACATATGTGATGGAGGAGTGTTCATTCCCCATCACTTTATACCTGCGGAGGCAGCATGAAAAAATCCCAGGCAAAAAGTGGAAGGGGCCGGCAGCTGGAAATGGGGCGTGTGCTGTGGCCAATGAGGGTGAGGGACAGTGGAGGCACCCACTGCACCTGCTACAATCTCCTACTGTGTTCCAGGCACTCAGGCACCATCCACATGATTTCTCACTTAATCCCCCCAACAACCTTGAAAGATGGGCATCACTATCTCATTTCTTTTTATTTTATTTATTTATTTATTATTCTTATTTTTTTTCTCTCCTCTCTTTTTAAAGCAGCTTTATTGGCCGGGCACGGTGGCTCACACCTGTAATCCCAGCACTGCGAGGCTGAGGCAGGTGTATCACCTGAGGTCAGGAGTTGGAGACCAGCCTGGCCAACATGGTGAAACCTCGTCTCTACTAAAAATATAAAAATTAACCAGGGGTGGTGGCGCATGCCTGTAATCCCAGTTACTCAGGAGGCTGAGGCAGGAGAATCACTTGAATCTGGGAGGTGGAGGTTGCAGTGAGCCAAGATCATGCCATTGCACTCCAGCCTGGGAGACAGAGCAAGACTCTGTCTTAAAAATAAAAAATAGGGAGCCACGGTGGCTCAAGCCAGTTATCCTGGTGCATAAAGAGGTGAGGCTACGTGTTTGAGGCCAACATAGGCAACATTAAAAAAAAAAAAACTCTTACTCATTAAAAAAAAAAAACCGCTTTATATACCACAAAATTCACCCATTTTAAGTGGACAATTCAACTTTTTTTAGTGTATTTGCAGAGTTTGGCCACCATCGCCACAATCTAATGTTAGAACATTGCCCATTTGCAGTCACTCCCCATTTTCCCACCATGGACACCTCCCACCAGTCCTAGGCATTCATTAATTTCCAATTTCACTTATTTCACTATTTCCTGTCTCCATACATCTATCTATTCTGGACATTTTATATACATGGAGTCATACTGTGTTAGTCTGTTTTTGCTATGCCATAGAGGAATATCTGCAACTGTGTAATTTATCAAGAAAGGAGGTTTAATTGGCTCATGGTTCTTCAGGCTGTACAGGAAGCATGGTACCGGCATCTGCTTCTGGTGAGGGTCTCAAGAAGCTTCCATCATGGCAGAGGCAAAGGGGGAGGATGTGAGTCACATGGTAAGAGCAGGAGTGAGAGAGGGTGTAACGGGGCCGGGGGGGTGGTTAATGCCACTCTTAAACTACCAGATCTCGTGTGAACTCACTGAGCGAGAACTTACTCATCACCAAGGGGATGGCACTAAGCCATTCATGAGGGATCCACCCCGCACAATCCAAACACCCCCCACCAGGCCCCACCTCCAACACTGGGGATTACAATTCAACATGAGATTTGGAGGGGACAAACATCCAAACCATATCACATACAATATAGGGTCTTTTGTGTCTGGCTTCTTTCACCTAGCATAATGCTTTTGAGGTTTGTCCATGTTGTAAATGTTTCAA
Source organism: Pan troglodytes (assembly GCF_028858775.2). Classification (NCBI taxonomy): domain Eukaryota; kingdom Metazoa; phylum Chordata; class Mammalia; order Primates; family Hominidae; genus Pan; species Pan troglodytes. The sequence continues at coordinate 212,223,146 of NC_072398.2, read as the reverse complement.
CACTTCATTCTTTTTTATTGCTAAGTGGTATTCCATCATATGGATGCACCACATTCTGTCTATCCCTTCATCTATTGATGGAAATTTGAATTGTTCCCACTCTCTGGCTATTGAGAATAGCCAACATGCTATGGACATTCACATACAAGTATTTGTGTGGACATCTGTTTTCACTTTCCTTGAGCAGACTTAGGAGTGGAATTGCCTGATCATATGGTAACTCTGTTTACTATTTTGTGAAAACGCTTTTTCAAAGACACTGCACCATTTGACATTCCCACCACAATGGATGAAGCCTCCAATTCTTGACCACCTTGTCAACACTTGTTATTATCTGTCTTTCCAGTGTAGCCGTCCTGGTGGGTATGAAGTGGTATCTCACTGTGGTTTTGATTTGCATTTCCCTAAGGATGCAAAGTACTAAGCAAGTGGAGCAGCTTTCCATGTGAAAATCTTCTTTGGAAATGACTATTCAAATCCTTTGTCCATTTTGTAATTGGGTGATATGTCATTTTTTACCATCTCCCTTTTATGCAGAGCAGCTTGTGGGGACCAAGCAGCCTGACCCCTGGGCACTGCCCTACTCCAAGCTGTCTTCAGATCCCCATTTGACCTGATTGCCTGAGGGCAGAGTTAAACGCTGGATGAGAGTCGAACTTTTGATTCTTTGGAAATGGGCTGGGAGATTCCACATCACTCCTGCTTTCAGAGGCCTGTGATTACCAGAGAAGTCCCAGAGGAAAGTGCTTTGCTTCAGCCTGCTCCCCTCACCCAGATAAGCCTGCACCTCTTCCAGAACGAGGGACCAGGTCACAGCCCAGGCCCATCCTGCCAGGTGCTCTGAGTTTGCAGACGTGTGTTGTGAACCATGTGGCTCCTTCAGCCTCCTACCCCCATCCCTCCCTGCCCTCCACTTGAGAGCATGGCCTGCTTTCTTCTGACCTCAGGCCTTGGCTCTACTTCTAGCTACTATTCTCGGCTCTTCTCCACAGTGCAATGAGTGCACTAATGGCCCTGTGGGTAACACCCCTGCTGGGCTGACCCAGCTCTCCTCTAGAAGTCATCAGTCAGTCCTCTCAATGGACACTGTCTTAGCACCTGCTTGGTGCAGGATGCTGGGGACGTGGAGAGAACAGGACAGTCTGTGCCCCTGACAAACCCCCAGCCTGGTGGAGGAGGCAGAACCATCAATGATTGATGGCAATGAAGTTTTATGGGAGGAATATTAGGCATGAAAAGTCTGTTGGAAAATTGTGGGGTGAGGGGTAGGAGGCAGAAGTGAAGCCAGTTTCATGGACAGCCTCACTGTTGGAGGGTCGGGTTGGGAAAGGGCGTTCCAGGCAGAGGGAACAGCAAGACCATGGCAGAGAGGTGCAAAATATGTTTAGGGAAATACAGGTTGCTCTGAGTTGTTGGATCGTAAAAGGAAGGAGTGGGGACCTAGTAGGGCTGGGGTCATAGAGGGTCTTGAATGCCATGCAAAGGAGTTTGGAACAGGGGGAGTGAATGAGGGATTTAAGCAGGGAAGGGGCTGTTCAAATCTGTAGTCTGGAAAAATACAACTATGTGGATCAGTTTCTATTTATTTATTTATTTTATTTGTTTATTTTGAGATGGAGTCTCATTCTGTCACCCAAGCTGGAGTGCAATGGCATGATCTCAGCTCACAGCTGAGATTACAGGTGCCTGCCACCATGCCCGGCTGATTTTTGTATTTTTAGTATGGACAGGGTTTCACCATGTTGGCCAGGCTGATCTCAAACTCCTGACCTCCAGTGATCCACCCGCCTTGGCCTCCCAAAGTGCTGGGATTACAGGTGTGAGCCACCAAGCCCAGCACAGTATCTCTTTAAATGCAGCCCTCTGCTGCTCCCTGGGGTCTCTCGTGCTGCCAGATAATTCCACTATATTTCCCAATCCATTCACACTCCCACTCTCTTAAATGACCGTTTCACACCTTCCCTCTCCCATAGCTCTGACACCTCCTCCCCATCCCCCATCTCAGCTAATGACCTTCCTTGCTACTTATGAAGAAGAGAAGCAACCAGAAGAGACAGCCCACACACATCCATCACCTCATTCCCAACCTATGTGCCTCTGCGCTCTGTGGTTCCTTCTGTTGCTATGAGTGAACTCTCCCACTCTTGCCTTAGACCAATTCCTCCCCTTGTGTATTGGACCTCTTCAGCTAGGAAGGACATCCATCAGCTGGCCCCTGTCTGCTGGGTCATTCTCCTCACCATACAAATCTCTACCTTACTGATATGGTTTTGCCTTGTCCCCATCCAAATCTCATCTTGAATTGTAGTTCCCATAATCCCCATGTGTCTTGGGAGGGACCCAGTGGGAGATAATTAAATCACAGAGGCAGTTACCTCCATGCTGTTCTCATGATAGTGAGTGAGTTATCGAGAGATCTGATGGTTTTATAAGGAGCTTTCCCCACTTCGCTCTACACTTCTCTTTCCTGCCACCATGTGAAGAAGGACATGTTTGCTTCCCCTTCCACCATGATTGTAAGTTTCCTGAGGCCTCCCCAGCCCTGCAGAACTGTGAGCCAATTAAACCTCTTTTCTTTATAAATTACCTAGTCTCAGGTATTTCTTCATAGCAGCATGAGAACAGACTAATACTCTTACCTTAAGATAATTTCTCAATCCTCACTTTTTTTTTTTTTTTTTTGACCCTACATGTCCCTCCAGGTACTGGCTCATTTCTCTGATCATTTTCACAGTAAAGTTTTACAAAAGATTTGTGAATTTTTCTCCAGTCACATTCAAATTAAAGAATTGAATCAGTTAAAAGAGAATGAAACTGAACATGAAACAAGAGACCGTAAAATATTCATGAAGATTTGAAAAAGAACCCAAAAACATTTTTAGAAATAAAAATATATTAATTGAAATTTAAAAATCAGTGGCTAGATTAAAAAGCAGATGATATAGGGTTGAAAAGATAATGGAGAAAATGGAAGATAGATTGGAAGAAACTGTCCAGAATGCAGCACAGAGACAGAATTATAAACTATGAAAAAGAGATTACAGACATAGAGGACAGAGTGGGAATATCTAACATGTATCTCATTGAAGTTTCAGAAGGAAATGAGTGTGGTAGGATTAAAAATCCTCTCCCTCCAGATATCCATGTCCTAATGACTGCAACCTGTGAATGTTACCTTATGCAGCAAAACAGGGAAGGGGATCTTTGCAGAGGTGATTAAGTTAAGGGTCATAAGATGGGGAAATTAGCTTGGGTTATCTGGGTAGACCTTAAAGGCAATCATATGAGTCCTTGTAAGAGAGAGATGGAGACTCAACAACACACAGAAGAGAGGTCTGTATGAAGACAGAACAGGGAGAGATTTGAAAATGCTGCCCCCGAAGATTGAAATGGAGCTGCCATCAACTAAGAAATGTTGACAGTCATCAGAAGCAGGAAGAGCCAAGGAATAAATTTGCCCCTAGAGCCTCCAAAGAAAGCATGGCCCTGTCAACATCTTGATTTCAACCCAATAATTTTGATCTAGTACTTCTGACCTTCAGAACAATGAAAGAATACATTTCGGTTTTAAGCCACCAAGTCTGTGGAAATTTGTTACAGCAACTACAGGAAACTAATACAATGGGAGAGAAGCAATATTCAAAAGGATGATAGCTAAAAAATGTTCAGAACTGATGAAAGACATGAATTGTCAGATTCAAGAAGTGCAGGAAATAAAGAGCAAGATGACAGTTTAAAGCCACATCTAAATATAATGAACCTGCAGGAGCGTGTGGTCAAAAATGAAACATAGGCCAGGCATGATGGCTCATGCCTGTAATACCAGCACTTTTGTAGGCTGAGGCAGGAGGATTGCTTGAACCCAGGAGTTAAAGACCAGCCTGGGCAATATAGGGAGACCCCATCTCTACAGAAAATTTAAAAAATTAGCCAGGCATGGTGATGCATGCCTGAGGTTCCAGCTACTTGGGAGGCTGAGGCAGGAGGATTGCTTGAACATGGGAGGTTGAGGCTGCAGTGAGCCATGATCACACGACTGCACTCCAGCCTTGGTGACAGAGTGAGACAGGAAAGAGAGAAAGAAAGAAAGAAAGAAAGAAAGAAAGAAAGAAAGAAAGAAAGAAAGAAAGAAAGAGGAAGGAAGGAAGGAAGGAAGGAAGGAAGGAAAGAAAGAAAGAAAGAAAGAAAGAAAGAAAGAAAGAAAGAAAAGAAAGAGGAAGGAAGGAAGGAAAGAAAGAAGGGAAAGAAAGAAAGAAGGAAAGAGAGAGAGAAAAAAAGAAAGAAAGAAAGAAGGGGGGAGGGAGGGAGGAAGGAAGGAGAGAGAGAGAGGAAGGAAGGAAAGAAGGAAAGAAAAGAAAGAGAGAGAGAAAGAAAGAAAGAAAGAGAAAGAAGAAAGAAAAAGAAAGAGAAAGAAGGAAGGAAGGAAAGAAGGAAGGAAAAGAAAGAGAGAGAGAAAGAAAGAAAGAAAGAAGAAAGAAAAAGAAAGAAATAGAAAGAAGGAAGGAAGGAAGAGAGGGAGGGAAGGAGGGAGGGAGGGAGGAAGGAAGGAAGGAAGGAAGGAAGGAAGGAAGGAAGGAAGGAAGGAAAGAAGGAAGGAAGGGAGAAAGAAAGTCAGAGAGACAAACAACAGATTACCAACAAAGTAACAGGGACTAGTGGGCAGCTGACTTTTCAACAGTAACAACTGTAGCCAGAAGACAGTGTAACAATACTTGAAAGGGCTAATAGAAAATAAGAGTCTAGAATGATGTACCCAGCAAAACTATCTCTCAAGAACAAGGACAAAATATTCAAACAAAGCAATGTTGAGTGTGTTGGCCACCAACAAACCTTCATCAAAGGAGTTTATTAGATACACCTCAGGAGGAAGGAAAATGATCCCAATGTAAGGTCTAAAATGCAAGATAAAACAATAAGAGGAAAAAAGAGGCAAAGAGATAGGTAACTATTAGTAAATATTAACTATAAAAATAGTATCTGTACAAATTAATTTATTATTCAATGCAGCTCCAAATTAAACCCCAACAAAGTGTTCATGGCATATGACAATCTCTTTCTATAATTTAGAAGCAAAGGGTCAAAAGGAGCCAAGACATTCCTGAAGAAGAATAGCAAGGAGTAGGACTTGGTCTACCAGGTCTCAACAGAACATAAAGTGATAATTAAGACTTGCTTTAAAGCACTTGTGATCAAGATAGTGTGGAATTGGCCCAGGGATAGACACATAGACAGTGAATGAGACTAGAGAGTCCAGAAGCAGACTCAAGAATAAATGAAAATGTGATCTGTATATGACATGGTTTTGCAAAATAATGTAAAATATGAACTATTCAATAAACATAGCTTATGTAGTTACTTATCCATATGGAAAAAAACTGAAATTGTATCCTTCTCTATACAAAATCAATTCCAGATGGATTAAAGTCTTAAATGCGTAAGGCACAACTTTTAGAAGAAAATAAAGGAAAACTACTTCTGTGACCTCAGGGGAAGGAGGAATTTCTTTTAAAGGACACAAAAAGCACAAATAATAAAGGAAAGTATCAACAAACTCTACTACATTAAAAATAAGAACTTCGGCTAGGTGTGGTGGCTCATGCCTGTAATCTCAGCACTTTGGGAGGCCAAGGCGGGTGGATCACAAGGTCAGGAGATTAAAACCAGCCTGGCTAACACGGTGAAACCCTCTCTCTACTAAAAACACAAAAAATTAGGCGGGCATGGTAGCATGCACCTGTAGTCCCAGCTACTCGGGAAGCTGAAGCAAGAGAATTGCTTGAACCTGAGAGGCAGAGGTTGCAGTGAGCCGAGATGGTGCCACTGCACTCCAGCCTGGCAACAGAGTGAGACTCCATCTCCCCACCCCTCCCCCCCAAAAAATAACTTCTGTTCACACACACAAAAACACCATCTAGAAAATGAAAAGACAAGTCACAGGTTGGGAAATGATACTTAGAATGCATATAATTTACCTAAGATTAGGATAAGAATATGTAAAATGCTCCTGAAGAATCAATACAAAAAAAGCAACACAACAGAAAAAGGACTAAAAACATAGCCAGACCTTGTGGAGACAAGGAAACAAGTATTGCCAATAAACATGAAAAGATGCCCAAGCTCATTAGAAATTAGGGAAATGCAAGTTTAAAGCCTCCATTTTATGCCAACTTACACCCACCAAGTTGGCAAAAATGTTAAAGTCTGGCAACCTCAAGTGTTGTAAGGGCTGTGGAACAATGCAAGCTCTTATGTATTGCTTAGGGGAGTGTAAATTCATATAAACATTTTGGAAAGCAACATGGTATTGTCCGGTCAAGTTCAAATGCACATAGCTTCCTATCCAGAATTTCTATTTCTGTGTACTTCACCTACAGACCCTTACACATTTGTATCAAGAGATATAACAGATATTGATGAGAGCAATCCTATGTCCATCAAGAGGAGAATGGATCCATAATCTGTGGTTTATTAATACAGTACAGGGCCAGGCACAGTGGCTCATGCCTGTAATCCCAGCACTTTGGAAGGTGGAGGTAGGAGGATTATTTAAGGCCAGGAGTTTGAGACCAGCCTGAGCAACATAGCAAGACCTCATCTTCACAAAATATTTCAAAAATTACCCAGGCATGGTGGCACGTTCCTGTAGTCCTAGCTACTCAGGAGGCTGAGGCAGAAAGAGTCCTTGAAGGCAGGAGTTCCAGGCTGCAGTGAGCTATGATCACACCACTGCACTCCAGCCTGGCTGACAGAGCAAGACCCTGTCTCTACACGAACACACAAACAAAAATACAATAAACTACTTCATGGCAGCGAAAATGAATGAATCACAGCTATACTCAACAACGTGAATGAAAAATGTGTAGCAAAAACACACACGCTATAAGAAAACACATATGGTAGAAATTCTCCAGATGAAAAAAATGCGTATGTTACATATGAGACTATTTCTCCAAAGTTCAAAGGCATGCAAAACTAGACAATATATTGTTCAGGAACGCAACTATCTGTGAGGAATCAGTAAAGAAAAGGGCAAAGAAATAATAAACATAAAAATCAAAGCAATCATTACCTCTGGATAAGAGGGAGAGGAGAGCTTGAGGAAGTCATGGGGAAAGAGTTCACAAACTTGTAATGTCAGCTCTCCAAAGCTGAATCGCAGGTACATGGATTTATTATTATTATTATTATTATTATATGTCACACATATGATATGTTTTATATGGATGGATGTTCTTAATTTTATCAAGGAAGTGATTGTGGGATGAGAGAGCCAATAATGATATCATTATTTCATTGTGTGTGTTAATATACTTAGTATTTGCAGAAAAAGCAGGGACTAGTAGGGAGAAGCAATTGAAGGTCTCAGGGGTGATGGCTGCTTCTGATGCATGTTTGGGTCACACGGAAGGTTGTTGTTATTAATATGCTGTGTGCACTGGACTGAAGAAGCAGAGTGAAGAAAGTTAGATGAAGACTTTGTATAAAGGAGGAGAATTGAGGACTCACTGGAGGAGCTGCCCCTAGACCCACCCTTGGAGCCATGTGCAGACTCCATAGCTTGAGGGCAAGGCTGCTTCAGCCCCAAGGCAACGCCAAAGAGTTTGCTGTCACCTTTTTGGTTCATAGAACCTTTCTATCATGAGGCTTTTTCATTGTCTCTTAAAAATGCCCAGGCGATGACTCACGCCTGTAATCCCAGCACTTTGGGAGGCCAAGGAGGCAATCAGGTGGGTGGTGGCCTTGAGCTCAGGAGTTCAAAACCAGCCTGGGTAACATGGTAAAACCTCACCTCTACAAAAAAAAAATACAAAAAATTAGCTGGGCATGGTGGTGCATGCCTATGTTCCCAGCTACTCAGGAGGCTGAGGTGGGAGGATCACCTGAGCCCCGGAAGTCAAGGCTGCAGTGAGCGTGATTGAGCCACTACACTCCAGCCTGGGTGACAAAGTGAGACGCTGTCAAAAAACAAACAAACAAACAAACAAAAATGCCTGGCATCTTGTGGATTTCTGTGGAAACTCCTGCCTGAGCTCTTGGAGGCAAAGTCTTTGGAGACCCACCCAGGGTCCCTGGCACTCACAGCAGAGGTCAAGGTTAATCTTGATCCTTGATGCTGCTTCCACAGTTTGTCTTGTTGTCATTGAAACCTAAAATCCAGTTCTGGAAGGGACCTCAAAAGACCGCCTGAGCAGCTCTGCCTCTGGAGACCAACTCAGACAGATCTTGATCTCTTCCCTCTCTGAATGTTTCCTGTCGAGGAGAGGCCATCGATTCCCTTAGGAACATTTTCTCCATCTACATCAGAAGTTCCTCTTGAAAAGCTTGAGGCAAAGGGGTTTATTGGGAACATACTGCCTTGTTCAGACTTCAGTGAGCTCCCCATTTGCGGAAGGCATATGGACAATGTCTATCAAAAGCTTTAAAGCGGCTTTAGCCTGGCACACTTTCCTAATAAAACTATCCTAAATGAGCAACTGGACAGCTGTATCAAGATGCATTTCCAAGGCTGTATATAATAGAGGAAATTTTTAAATGAGCTGTGTGTCAACATGAAGGGATTTAAATATATAATATAAATCCAAGCAGCATGATGCAATGCGTTCATTAAGAAAAAAAAGAAAACCTGTCTTGGGAGAATATTTAATGGCATGGAAAGATATCTTCAATATAGCATAAAGCGTTAAAAAAAAGCAGATTGTAAGATAGTATATTCAACGGAGTCATATGTTTACTTTTTAAGCATAGAAAAATATAGAAAAGATTTGGAAAGATGTAATAAGATTTTTTTTTTTAGACAGGGTCTCTCTGTCATCCAGGCTGGAGTGCAGTAGTGCCATTACTGCTCACTGCAGCCTTGACCTCCCAGGCTTCAGTGATGCTCCTTACTCAGTCTCTACAGTAGCTGGGACTATAGACGCATGCCACCACACCTGGCTAATTTTTTTGTTTTGTTTTGTTTTGTTTTTTGAGACAGAGTCTTGTACGTCGCCCAGGCTGGACTGCAGTGGCGCAATCTTGGCTCACTGCAACCTCCGCCTCCCAGGCCCAAGCAATTCTCATGCCTCAGCCTCCCAAGTAGCTGGGATTATAGGCGTGCACCACCACGCCTGGTTAATTTGTCATATTTTTAGTAGAGACAGGGGTTTCACCATGTTGCCCAGGCTGGTCTCGAACTCCTGATCTCCAGTGATCTGCCTGCCTCAGCCTCCCAAAGTGCTGGGATTACAGGCGTGAGTCACCAAGCCAGCCTAATTTTTGTATTTTTAACAGAAACAGGGGTTCGCCATATTACACAGGCTGGTCTCAAATTCCTGAGCTCAAGCGATCCACCTGCCTCGGCCTCCCAAAGTGCTGGGATTACAGGCATGAGCCACCGCACCCAGTCAGTAAGATCTTAACATGATTATCTTCGGGTGTAGTGTTGTGTTTTTTTCCCCTTCGTTTGGCAAGCCTGCATTTTCAAAGGATCAGCAATGAATATATATTAGGTCTAATTTTAACTTTTTCATTGCACAAGTAATGCATGAAGGCAGACTCATGGTGAAATATTCAAACAAAACACAGAAGGTCAGCTTCACCTTTAACCACCCGCGGCCCACCCCAGTACCTGTCCCTCCTCATGTGTGACCACTGTCCCAAGTTTAATGTCATTCCTCTCAGTCCTTCTTCTGTGCATCTCGCTCACTGCCCCCTGCTCACTCCAGGCCAAGCACCCTGGCCCCCCTTCCTATTCCGCATAGATCCCCCAGCCCCTTCTTGCCTCGGGTTCTTGCCCAGGTTATTCCCAGGTTAAAGACCCTCCTCTTCCCAGGTTGGCTCCTGCTCCTCTTTCAAGTCTTGGCTTAAATGCCACACTATCTAAAATGAGTCTTCCCTTTCTTGTCCTAATTTTCCATCCTCTGCCTTCATAGCACTTATCAGACCAGAAACACAGAAGTTAATCTGTGTGGTTGTTTCAGGCGTTTCAGGTCCATCTTCCCATCAGGCTGGGAGCCCATGAGGGCAGGGCCTTGTCCATCATGTTCTTCTCTGTGTCTTCAGTACCAAACACAGTGCCTGGCACATACTAGATGCTCTGTAAGGACTGATGAATGAATGAAAGAAGGAAGGAAGGAAGGAAGGAAGGAAGGAAGGAAGGAAGGAAGGAAGGAAGGAAGGAGGTATCTCCTCCAGAAAGAGGGAGAAGAGGCAGCCTGGAAACCAGAGAAAAGATACAGAAGTAAGACAGTATGGAGAGGGTTAAGGAAGTCCTTTACCATGGAAGGAGAGCTCAGGGGAAACCCCACCAGGAAGGAGTCCTGGGAGGTGGTGGTGGCCCAGAAATTGCTAAGACGATGAACATCTATTTTCATCCCCAAACCTTGACCCCAAATCTCAATAAGAAGCCTGTGCTGCTCAAGTGAGTGATGCCTTGAGAAGCAGATAAAGGAAAAATCGAGCTGCTTATGAGTACACGTCGGGTGGAGAGAAGAGAACAATTGCAGGGCCCGGAGAAACATAAGCCCCTGGGAATCCCTGGGAATCTGGGCCGTGTGGGGACACCACGGGTCTTCATGATAGGGACTCATGGAAGGGAAGGGCGACCCCACAAGTCTAGAGGAATTTGGTGACACCATTTTTCTACCAGATTCATCACCTAAAACTTCAGAGGAAAAGAATATTAGAAAAAAATCAGAAATAAGCCAGGTACAGTGGCTCATGCCTATAATCCCAACACTTTGGGAGGCCAAGGCGGTGGATCACTCGAGGTCAGAAGTTCGAGACCAGCCTGACCAACATAGTGAAACCCCATCTCTACTAAAAATACAAAAGATTAGCCAGGCATGATGGTGCATGCCTGTAATCCCAGTTACTTGGGAGGCTGAGGCAGGAGAATCACTTGAACTCAGGAGGTGGAGGTTGAAGTGAGCCGAGATTGCTCCACTGCCCTCCAGCCTGGGTGAAAGAGTGAGGCTCTGTCTCAAAAGGAGAGAAAGAAAGAAAGAAAGAAAGAAAGAAAGAAAGAAAGAAAGAAAGAAAGAAAGAGAAAGAAAGAAGGAAAGAGAAAAGAAGGAAGGAAGGAAGAAACAGAAAGAAAAACATCAGAAATAACACAAAAAAGGAGGTGGCTCATTCCTCTTTGCGTGGTGTTGGGGCAGGGTGTGCATGGAACAAGCCTGGGCTTTGGACTCAGGTAACTTTTGGGTTCGAATCCCAGATCTTCCTTCTCATCTTCACTTCCTCATATGGAGAGTGGGCATGATAGCCATTATTGACATCGGATGTTGACAGATGACATGAGATAATAAACCTCTAAAGCACTAGCTGGCATGCCTTTGGCCTCCCTCACAGTGGGTGGAGAGAAGGGAAGACACAGGCCAGTGCAAACAGTGGGGGACCTTGTGTGTCTGTGTGTGTGCAGGGCCAGCTTCTCCGACGTGTGTCCTGTGCAGCCGCCCGGGGCCCATTAGAAGGCCCCTGTGCTTGTCTAAACGATCTACTGTCGCGGCCTTAAAATTCTTAACTTTTGATCAAGGGACTTTGCATTTTCATTTTGTCCTGGGCTCTGCAAATTAAATTTTATAACTGGCGATGCACACGTGTGTGTGGGCGCGTGCAAGTGTGTGCATGTGTGAAGGAGGGGGAGAGGGATGCTGCAATGGGTGCTCCATGAAGGGATGTTACTGACAGCAACCGCACCCCAGCAAGTACCCACCCCACAGTCCTAAGCCAACACCACACACCAATAAGCTGAGGCTTTGCCCGACAATAGCCCCTCTCAGTTCCAATCAACAACAAAAACAAACCCTCCTAGCCTTTGGGCTGTTATCCAAACACCCCACACCCACAGGCCGAGGCCCAGCAGCTCCACATGTGGGCTCCCCACGGATTTTCCCAAGATCCCTTCCAGCTGGTTCCACCAGCCCAGGAGGCTGCTTGCTGGGGTTTTCATACACTAGACATGCAATCTGCTCACTCCCACAGCACTTCTGCACGGCTCTGTATCAGAACCCACGCCACCCTCTGCACACCCTAAGTGAGGGGCTGACCACTCTGCCCTCCCTGGACCAGAGGTGAGCTGCCCGAGGACCAGAACTGGGCTGTCTTCATCTCCATATCTTTAAGGCCAGGTGCAGTGCTGGAAACACAGTAGGTGCTCAATAGATGCTTGCTAAAGTCGTTTATGCACTCTTTCCACACATATGTATATCATCCAGTGGTGGAGACTGGTCACAGGCAAGATTCACATAAAATAAAGAAATGCTAAGAAGTTTACTGTCTGAGCAGGAATATGTTGTTAGGCTGTGCCTTCTGACTCCACTGCTGAAACTGCTGCTTCTTGGGTCGCTGCTTGCTGTTCTGATGAAAATAGGGCAGGCAGTGAAGTGGAGCGGAACAGCTCTGATGGAGTCAGGGGACCTGGGTCCTGGTCCCACTCATCTCAGTGACCTTGGGCAGACCATACCCTCCTTGTGAACGTGTTGGAGGCAGGGCTGCACTATCCAATCCGGTAGCTGCTCACTTCAAATGTGGCTGGTGACCCTCAGGAACTGAATTGGAAACTTCATTTATTTTTAATTAATTTAAATTTAAAACCAGATACAAGCTTCAGACAGGAGAATTTTTTTTTTTTTTTTCATGGCAGAATCTTGGTCTGTTACCCAGGCTGGAGTGCGGTGGTGCAATCTCAGCTCACTGCAACCTCCGCCTCCCAAGTTCAAACAATTCTTCTGCCTCAGCCTCTCAAGTAGCTGGGACTACAGGCACGTGCCACCAAGCCCAGCTAATTTTTGTATTTTTAGTAAAGGCAGGGTTTCACCATGTTGGCCAGGCTGGTCTCAATCTCCTGACCTCAAGTGATCCGCACCCCCTTGGTCTCCCAAAGTGCTGGGATTACAAGCGTGAGCCACCGCACCCGGCCAAATTTTTAAGTGCATTTGGAATAACTTACATACATGAACCTATCATTCTCAACTGTAAATGTAATAAAATCTGAACACAGATCAAGTATGTCGCAGCCTGGCAACATAGGGAGACACTGTCTCTACAAAAAATAAAAAATAAATTAGCCAGGGGTGGTGGGGTGCACCTGTAGTCCCAGCTACTAGGGAGGTTAAAGTGAAAGGATGGTTTGAGTCCAGGAGGTCAAGGCTGCGGTGAGTTGTGATCATGCCACTGCACTCCAGCCTGGGCAAAAGAGCAAGGCCCTGTCTCAAAATAAAAGAAGTATTTTCTGAGAAAAATGTAGCATTGGGACTAAGATATGCTGTAAGCATAACAGATTTTGAAGACTTATTTGAAAAAAAAGGTAATACTTTACATTGATTACATATTGAAATTATAATATTTTAGATAGAATGGGTTACATAAAATTTATTATTAAGATTAATTTCACTTGTTTCTCTTCTTCATTTCTAGTATGGGTACTAGAAAATTGAAAATTACCTGTGTGCGGCCGGGCGCGGTGGCTCACGCCTGTAATCCCAGCACTTTGGGGGGCCGAGGCAGGTGGATCACGAGGTCAGGAATTCAAGACCAGCCTGGCCTGGCCAAGATGGTGAAGCCCTGTCTCTACCAAAAATAAAAAAATTAGCCAGGCACGGTGGCAGGCGCCTGTAATCCCAGCTACTAGGGAGGCTGAGGCAGGAGAATCGTTTGAAGCTGGGAGGCAGAGGTTGCAGTGAGCCGAGATCGTGCCACTGCACTCCAGCCTGGTGACAGAGTGAGACTCTTATCTAAAAAAAAAAAAAAAAAGGAAAGAAAAGAAAAGAAAGTTACCTATGTGCTTCGTATTCTACTGCCATTGAACTTCACTAGATTAAGGAATCTCTTAAGATACTTCCTTTTTATTTTTGTTATTCTGATACTCTACAAATCTACCAGGAATCATTAACTTCTGTGGGTTTGCCTATCTGCCATCATACCCTTCCTCATCCCTTTCTTATATTGGCACCTTGATTTTCCAAAGGAAAATTGCCTCTGTAAAATCTTCACCCCAGCTATAGGGAAGGACATATGGCCCAGGCCTGGCCAATCAGAGCAGAGCACTCTCCTTTGACCACCGTGATTGGTTCAGGAATGACACGTGACCAGCAGGCAGAGCCAATGAGACTTCATTTGATTGAAAGTTTGGAAATGAGTTTGGCTTTTCCGCTGGAGTTGTTAAGGAAGGGATGGAGCCCCAGACCTAGAGGGGGCCATCTTGCCGCCATGAGTGAGCAGCCTGCCTGAGAAGAAACCACTGCAGAGAAGAGGAAAACCAAGAGTGAAGAGAGTCATGACCGGCCCCACTTTCTCTTCTGGCATTTTCACATGGCCCTCCCACACAACCTTGCCCCCTACCTCCCAGAACCTGGCAAACTCTTCATCCTTCCAGCTTCAGCTGCCCTTGTCAAGGTCACCAGTGACCTCTATGTTGCCAGATCCAGGGGTCACTTCTCTGTCTAGCTCCTGCATAACTTCTTGACAACATTCAACATAATTGGCCATTCCCACCCTCTTGAAAGCTTTGTCCTTCTCTTGGCTTCCATGGTGCCTTATGCTCCTCCTCCTACCTCATTGGCCACTTCTCAGTATCTTCTTTCATTTATGTGTTCTTTCATGTGTTCTTTCTGCAAGTATTTACTAAGAGGCTTCTATGTGCCAAGGCTTATGCTATGCAGTAGGCAGTCAACAGAGCAAAACTCCTGCCCTCAGAGAGTAACATTCTGGGGCAAGTCTTCTTTATTGATTCTCCACTTCTGCTCAGCCTCGAAATATTGTCATGTACTGAGGCTCCACTGAGAACCCCAGGCCTTTTCCATCTTATCCTATCTCGTGGCTTTAAATTCCATCCACATATCAATGACTCCCAAATGTCTATCTGTAGCCCTGGCTGGGGCCCTGAACTCCAGACTCATAGATCCAACTGGCTACTTGACTTAATCACTGGATTATCAACAGGCTGTCTCAGCTTAATGTGTTCAAAACATAACTATTGATTCCTCTATTGCCAGCCTCAACCTGTTTCTCCACTTGTCATCCTCCATCCCAGTCAATGGTACCACATCCACCCAGTTGCTCAGGCCAAAAACCAAGAGTCATCCTGATTCTTATCTGTTCTCCTCACCCACTTCCCATCCGTCAGCAAGTGCTGACAGCTCTGCCTCCAAAACGGACCCTGGAACTGTCACTTTTCCCTATTTCCGCTCCCATCACCCTAGTCCAAGCCACCATCATTGCTCCCTGGGCCACTATCATGACCTCCAAACTGCTTTCCCCTCTTCCATTCATGCCCACCCCTCCCTTCAATTCTTCATATCATAGCCAGAGTGATCTTTTAATCATGTAAATCAGGTGTCACTCGTCTCCTTAAAACCTTCCAGTAAAGAGCGTGGACTATTTACAACATGTATAAAAGACAATGGATTCATAATTCGAATATATAAACAACTCTCACAAATCGATTAGAAAAAGACAACCTTTTAGAAAACTGGGCAAGGGATATACACTGACAATTCACAAGAGAAGAAATTCCAAGAGCCAATAAATATAAAATTACATGTTTAACCACGCTAGTAATCAGGGAAATACAAATGAAAACGAGTTACCATTTTATATCCAAAACATTGTCAAACATTTTAAAGGCTGACTCTACCAACTGTTGGCAAGGATATAAAGAAATGGGATCTTTTGGATGCTGCCAGTGGGAATATAAATTAGTATGACAACTTTGAAGAGCTGAGTGACAACTTCTTATAATGTTGAACATCTGCACACTCTGCAACCTATTAATTTTCCATTTCAGAATCAGTTGTAATGGTAAAAAACAAAGTATGACCTCAGCATCTATCAATATGAGAATGGATGAATAAAATATGATGTGTGTGTGCCATATAATTCTATATAGTAGGTAAAAAGAAATTAACTAATTTAAAGTTATACCTATAAAACACTGTCAGATGAAAAGAGGTGGGCCATCGAAAGAGGTGCTGCTTCCATTTGTGCAAATTTAAAATTCTAAACTTAAAAAAGAAAAATAGCCAAGTGCGGTGGCTCACGCCTGTAATCCCAACACTTTGGGAGGCTGAGGCGGGTGGATCACTTGAAATCAGGAGTTCAAGACCAGCCTGGCTAATAGGGTGAAACCCTGTCTCTACTAAAAATACAAAAATTAGCTGGGTGTGGTTGTGCATGCCTGTCCCAGCTACTTGGGAGGCTGAAACAGGAGAATCACTTGAACCCAGAAGGTGGAGGTTGCAGTGAGCTGAGATCCCACAACTGCACTCCAGCCTGGGTGACAGAACGAGACTCTGTCTCAAAAGAAAAAAAGAAAAAAGAGGGAAAATGGCTTCTTTTTATGCTTGGGGTAAAATCCTAACTTCCTGCCCTGGGGCACAAGGTCTTTGCCTATCTCTCTAACTCCATCTTATCCCATCCCCTAAGCTCTGGCCACACTGGCCTTTCAAACATCCTTTAGTACAGCATTTTCATGCCCATCATCGGGCCTTTCCTTGAACCTCACTGCCTCTGCCTGGCATTTAACCTTGATCTTCTCCTAAGCCTCTCCATCACCTCCAGACATTCTCGTGTTTGTCCATCTATTTCCTTGTTCATTTCCTTGTCTACCCCCAGTAGATAGTAAGCGCCAGAAAAATGGGAATGCTGCCTTTCCTTTTCAGTGGTGTATCCTCAAGGGATGGCATTTAGTAGGCCCTCAATAATCGCTTGTTGAATGAATAGATGTGACTTCCTTCAAGAAGTCTTTCCCGAATTCATAGGCTAAGAAACATTTCCCCAAATCTGCACTCCTACAGCCTCCTGGCTTGGCTCTCTCAGCAATTTTCCCACTACGATTCAGGAACTCTTTTTCTGAGAAGGAGTCTTGCTCTGTCATCCAGGCTGGAGTGCAGTGGCACGATCTCAGCTCACTGCAACCTCCGCTTCCCTGATTCAAGCAATTCTACCACCTCAGCCTCCTGATTTGGTGGGATTACAGGCATACACCACCATACCTGGCTAATTGTTGTATTTTTAGTGGAGATGGGGTTTCACCATGTTGGTCAGGCTGGTCTTGAGCTCCTGACCTCAGGTGATCCACCTTCCTCAGCCTCCCAAAGTGCTGGGATTACAGGCGTGAGCCACCGCACCTGGCCTAATTCAGGAACCCTTAATCTGGGGTTCTCAAATAGATGTCTGGGGAGCCCATAAACATTCTAAACTCATAGGCAGAATTTCATGTGCATGTGCTTATTACCTCTTCTGGGGCCAGGGTTCTCAGTTTGCATCATTTTCTTAAAGGCATCTATGACACAAACACATGAAATCATTTTTGTAACACTATCCTCTTTCCATTTGGGTTATAACTGGACCAGGTTCTCCAGACCGTAGGCTGCTCCAGAGCTGGAAGCTGCTGAGTCCACCACTGTTTCCCAAAATGCTAGTGGAGGGCTTGCCATGTGATAGGTGAATCTCAGTGAAATCTTGAATGAATGACAAATGAATGAGTGAGTGAATGAATGCATGCATGCTTTTGGAGCCTGGAAACCAGGCCCATATTCACTCTCAGATCCCTTGGGTGCCTGAGATATCAGACATTGGAACAGACAGGGAACAGAAAGCTGGCCTCAGAGCAAGGAAGTCTAAGCGCTCGGCTCCCCGAGAGACCAACGGGGCCCTGGAGGGGGCTCCCCTCTTGCTCATCCTGAGCCCAAGGCTACAGGTCGGGATCCGTTACTGCTACACCGCTCAGGGAGTGCCTACCTCCTCCTCCTCCTCCTCCCTCCACCTCGCCCGGGAAGGAAGGCTGCAGCCTCCTCAAAGATGGCTTTGGTAGCAGGGGTGTTGCCCCCGAGATCAGTGCAATCACCAAGCTCAGACAGCCCCATGGAAACCCCACAACAAGGCACCCAAACAGAGACCAAACCCATCCCAGGAAACTCAAGGGGCGAGGAGAGGTATCTACTCCACCAGTGACTTAGGAATCCAGAAATTCCGGTGGGGCCAACTGAGCAAGGGGTGCGGGACACCCAGCCTCATTCCACAGAAAGAAATCCCAGGCTCCAAGATGAGTCCCCATTTTCCATGTGGCCAGAGTCTTTGTCCAAGGCCGCAGAATCCCACCCACATTCTTTATGGGGCAGGGGCAGGGGGTGAGGGACTCTTCCACCCAGAGAGTAGTTGTTCCCCAAACGTTTTGTTCACTCTCAAAATGTATAGATTTATGTATCTATAAGTTATAGAAAAATTCCATTTTTAAATATGTATGCACATAAAAACCAAAGCTCATCTTGCATACCATCAGCAGCACACACCTCCCTGAGAAGTTTATGAAGGAAGTCTAAGCTCCTTCGTGGCTGGGCCCGCAGGTATCATGAGGAATATTTAATACCACTGACCACCATTGATTGAGGTCTACCATGTGCCAGGGTTTGTGCTACATGATCTACATTTTTAACAATTGAATCCTCACAATACGTATGAGCCCCATCTGACAGAAGAGGAAACTGAGGCAGGGCAGGCCAAGTGACTTACCAAAGTCCCCTTGGCCAACAAGTGGCAGAGCTGAGATTCAAACACAGCTCATCTGATTCCTGTGACCTTAACCTCCACTTTACAGGCATCATTTATAGAGTCCAAACTCAGACACTTGGGGCTGCCCCGATTTAGATTCAGTCCTCACAGAAACCCTGGCAGGAGATCACCATTGCTTTTCACATCTTACAGAGGAGCAGAACTCAGAAAGGCTAAGTAATCTGCCCTAGGTCACACAGAGAGGTAAGTCATGGCAGAGACCCACGCCTATCCGATTCCAACATTCTCCTATGAGGACTGTTTTCCCAGGCAGGACTGAAGTCTGGGTCAGTTTGGCCACTTCCACCCACTACCCCCATCTCTGAGTCCAGAGTACAGTAAGTTCTTCTCTAGGTTGAATTTCTCAGACACAAACAAGCATCTAAAACAGTGACTGGCAAATAGTCAGAGCTTGATGAATGATGATGAATGAATGAATTAATAAATGAATGAATGAATGAGTGAACTACAGAACATAGAGATGAATGGATGAATGAATTTCCCCTGATCACATTCTCTCCTCTCAGAAAGAAAGAGTCTGTGATTCCTACCATGAGAGGCAGATCCGGGTGCCCACCAAACACTTCCACAATATCTGGACACTACTTAAGAGGTGTGGTCTAGGATGTGGGCTCACCACGTGTGTTTCTGGAGAACAAGCCCTGTTGTTTCCGCAACAATAACCCACCCTTGGTCCACAGAGCCTGTTTTTACTCACGTTTTCACGGGCTTCTCCCCACGGCTATGGTGAAGTAGGCACTACCCTCCCATTTTACAGGTTGAAGAGCCTGCAACATAGAGAGGGGAAGTGAATTGCCCAAGGTCACACAGGAAATGGGTGGCAGAGTCAGGGGCTCACCTGTTCTTCTCACTTTCTCCTTCAGCCTACTTCTGTGTATTGGGATCTAACCTTAAGTCACCATGGTTCAGGGATGGAATCGTTAGGGGTTTGTCTCAAATCCACAGGTCAGGAAACAGCATCCTACTCCTCATTTAGACAGAAATAAAATGGAAATAAACACATGGCAAGGGATCCCAGCTAGGCAGCACAGCCAGGTCCAGAGACCTCCAGAGGGCCACAGGGTGTGTCCCAGGCAGAGTCAGGCTAGGAACCAGGAAGAATCAGGGGCATCACCCAGGGATAGCAAAACAGGCACAACCCAGTAAGAAGTAGCCCCAAGAACCTTGGCAAGCAGAATCAGCAATGGGCTCTTCCTCTGCCCTCCTGCTCACCCCTCCTGGTGGGGCACAGTATCACTAAAGAAGCCACATGCCGGATGATGGGCTGGGAGGGCAGAACCTTTCCCTAGAATGGGCATGGTGCTGCGGTGCCTGGCCCTGCTGCCAGCCCAACCCAGCCCGGCCTGCACCAGACAACCAAGCACAATGGCTCTCTCAGGCAGGCAGACAATTCAACCCTTTCAGGCCAAGGGCAGCCAGGCTGGCATTCCCTGCACCTCTGTTTCTCTCTGGCTCCTGTAAGTGAATCACTCAGAATTAATGACCCTGGGAACAATGAATGGGGAGC
This sequence comes from Pan troglodytes, assembly GCF_028858775.2. Classification (NCBI taxonomy): domain Eukaryota; kingdom Metazoa; phylum Chordata; class Mammalia; order Primates; family Hominidae; genus Pan; species Pan troglodytes. The sequence goes on along the minus strand of NC_072398.2, from coordinate 212,203,087 downwards.
AGGTTTGGGTTCTTCTTGAGCAGACAGAAGACTGGATCCTAGGAATACCCATTCCATGGCCACTGATGAAGACCAGAGCAGTGGATGCTCCAGGGTCACGGAGGCATGCTGCAGGGTGCACAGAATCATTACTGACTGTGGTCATCCGAACCATAGAGTGTGAGGGCCGCAGCCTCATGGATTGTTTGAGCCACAGATTGTTCTAGTCACAGAGCCACAGAAATCCAGTGTCTCAGAACCATCAATTACTAGCATCCTAGAATCAGTAGCTCAAGGAACCACAGGCTTCCAGGACCATCAATCATCAGTTGCCAGAACTCAGCTCTTTAGGGTGGGAAAAGAGCCTTAGAGACCATCCTGTCTGAGGCCTCATTCTGCATTTAGGGGAACCAAGTCAGCTGATCAAGGTCACAAAGCTAGGACTAGTGGCCAGGCCTTGCTACTCCCTGTCCTCACTCCATTCTAAAGAAGGGCGCAGGAGTGGCAGCAGCCTCAGCTCGTGGACACTCGGCTCCTCGGAGGTTGGTCTGGTCCCCCTGTAGAGGATTATCTGACACTGTTAGGGCACTTGTGGTCAAGCCCTTCCACTGCATCAAAACCAGAGGCTTCGTGGATTCTAATGTGAGGATGATGTGTTTTGCAAGTCTGGACAGGCCTGGATTCTTTTAACCAATCCTCCACTTCCTCGCCTAATAAGGGAGAATCATGCACCCTTGTGATTTTACCTGGGGCTCTGCCTACTGGTGATTACACAGGAGAGCGAGCCAGTCCTCCTGGATTTCAGCTTGAGATACCCATTGCCTCATCAGGGTCACTTCAGTTCACTGCTAAGCCACGGAAGGAAATCCAACCTCACTTTCTAAAGGCCTATCACATGCTAGGTTCAAGAAAGTTACTAATACTAAGAAGAGAGAGACCCCATCCCCACCTTTGAGCCCCTTATAGTCCACTGAGACAGTCAGATATGTATGTGATTATATTAATATGTCAAAGCAGAATGTGATGGTAATACACACAGAAGAGACAGAAATTAAGAAAAGCTTCATGAGAGAGGGGCATCATTTAAATGGAGTCATTCAATGGCTTTTCTACATATCAGTTCCTGACTTCTGCTTCTGGCTGTGATGGAGTAACAAGGACTGGACTTACCTTCCCACCCTAAGCAACTAAAAAACTGAACAAAACCAGACAGGCGCAGTGGCTCACGCCTGTAATCCCAACACTCTGAGAGGCTGAGGTGGGCAGATCACCTGAGGTCAGGAGTTGGAGACCAGCCTGGCTAACATGGTGAAACCCCGTTTCTACTAAAAATACAAAAAAACCTGGGGGGGCATGGTGGCACACGCCTGTAATCTCAGCTACTTGGAGGCTGAGGTATGAGAATCATTTGAACCAGAGAGGTGGAGGTTGCAGTGAGCTGAGGTTGTGCCACTGCACTCCAGCCTGGGTGACAAGAGTAAAACTCTGTCTCAAAAAGAAAACAAAACAAAACAAACAAAAAAAAAACAGTCCATGAAATAACTTTTTTCAATCATTGAAAAACAGGAATGACTTAATGTGACTCCTAAGAGAAGATAAACAAATGAAAGGAGCCCTGTGTTTGCCTTGGTTTTCTTCCTGGAGTTATATTCCAGATCATGGCTTGGGGCGAGGCATACCAAGCAGAATATAGTACTCTTGCAGAACTGGGGATTTGGAGACTGGAATTCAGGGATTCAGCCAGAAGTTGCATGGCACAGTTCCAGAAAGGAAAACACTATGCAGAAAATAAACTCCAGAAATCTGCATGGGATGTTTTTGAGTTGTTTCTGAGTCCTAGGTCACACATACATGGGATCAAACCCTATGAGACTGGGCAAAGAACAGCTGGAAAGTTGCAAGCTGAACAATTTCCAGAGTTGGCACAGACCAGGAGACACTGCAGTCATTTAGAGTGGTAAGAACTCATTGAAAACCCAGTCAAGGCTGGGCATGGTAGCTCACACCTATAATCCTAGCACTTTGGGAGGCCAAGGATCAAGGATCACTTGAGCCCAGGAGCTTGAGACCAGCCTGGGCAACATAGTAAGACCCTGTCTCTATTAAAAAAAGAAGAAGAAGGGGAAGAAGGAGGAGAAGAAGGAGAAGAAGAAGGAGAAGAAGAAGGAGAAGACGAAGAAGAAGAAGAAGAAGAAGAAGAAGAAGAAGAAGAAGAGGAGGAGGAGGAAGAGGAAGAGGAAGAAGGAGAAGGAGAAGGAGGAGGAGGAGGAGGAGGAAAGGGGAGGGGGAGGGGAGCGGGAGGAGAAGGAGGAGATGGAAGAGATGGAGGAGAAGGAGAAGAAAAAACCTATTCAGTGGAGACTCCATAGAGGTCAGGCCTTAGCCACAAGCTGAGCTATCCCTAGCATGAAGGCCAGTTCAGACCAGCCATACCAAAGCTTAAAAACAGGCTTCAAAGGGCTCACACTGACTTGCAAGTAACTTAGGTGCCTGTTAGAACAAAGCCCAGCATTCTTTTAAAGGAAGACAACAGAATTGAGACTCTTAACAATGTAACATTCACAAAATCTAGCATCCGGTCAAAACTTACTATATATACCAAGAAGCAGAAAAAATGTGACCCATGGTCAGAAGAAAAATGAGTCAATAGAAGTGTACCCAGAAATAACAGAAATGATGGAACTAGTACACAAATATGTCAAAATAGTTATCACAAGTATGTTGAAGTATTTATGGGAAAAGATCATCATAATGAGAAGGAAAATTGAAAATATAAAAAAGAATTAAGTGAAATTTCTAGAGGGGAAAAAAAATAAGTCTAAAATGAAAAATTCATTAAATGGAATTCCCAGGAAATCAGACACTGCAGAAGAAAAGCTCATTGGCCCTGTAGCTATAGCAAAAGAATTTATCTAAAGTGAGGCACAGAGAGAATAAAAAAGCCTGGAGGGAAAAATAAGCAGAGCTTAGTGACCTGAAATAAGACATTAAATGGTTTAACATATATGTAATTGAAGTTCAAGAAGGAGAGGGGAAGAGAAAGTAACAGGAAATATATTTGAAGAAATCATGGCTGGAAATTTTCTAAATTTGATAAAAACAATAAACCCACAGATCCCAGAAGCTCAACAAACCCCAATCAGAATAAACATAAAACTCCACACCAAAGTATATCAAGCTCTGCCTCCTGGGTTCATGCCATTCTCCTGCCTCAGCCACCCAAGTAGCTGGGACTACAGGCGCCCACCACCAGGCCCAGCTAATTTTTTGTATTTTTAGTAGAGACAGGGTTTCACCGTGTTAGCCAGGATGGTCTCCATCTCCTGACCTCGTGATCCACCCGCCTCAGCCTCCCAAAGTGCTGGGATTACAGGCGTGAGCCACCACACCCAGCTAGAAAATCTTAAGAGTACACAGGAAAAAAAGACATGTTACATATGGAGAAATTATGACAAAAATTCACAGATTTCTCATCAAAAACTATGCAAGCCAGAAGACAATGGAACCTCTGTAAAGTGTTGAAAAAAAAACTGTTAACCTAACATTCTATATTCAGCAAAAATACCCTTTAAAAAAAAAAAAGAGAGAGACAGAGAAATAAAAACTCTTTCAGGAAAACAAAAGCTGAGAGAATTTGTCACCAGCAGACCTGCACTACAGGAAATGGTAAAGGAAATTTTTCAAGTGAAAGATAAATGATACTGGGTGGAAACATGAATCAACACAAAGGGCTAAAGAGTGCCAGAGATGGGAAACATGTCAGTAGATGTAAAAGGTTTTCCCCTCATTTTTCAACTTCTTAAAAATATACCTATTTAAAGCAAAAATAATGTCAGTGTATGGGGGTTTATAAGGTACATAAAAGCAAAATATATTACAACAATATCACACAAAATAGAATGGGGAATGGAAGTATTTCTAAGTTTCTTACAACATCTGTTGTAGTTTATTTTTGTTGTGTCAATTAAGCTTAGCTACATTTCTTAGAATTCCTTTCTCTGTATAGTTTTGAATGAGCGTGGATCACTAGAGACATTCACACAACATTTGCAAGGTAGAGCAAAGCAGTAGCAGCTTACATTTTGTTTTTGTTTTTGTTTTTGTTTTAATCTCAGAAAGCTGGGGCAGGGACACCAGGTGCTGTTGCAGCTCACATATACTGTCGCTTAACTGCTGGGTCACCTCATTGTCATGAGGCAGCAGCTGGGCCCACAGCTCTCCCAGTTCCTGCTGGGTCATCCTTCAGTATCCCTGACTCCAGACCAAGTGTGTGTTTAGCTTCATGATGAAAAGCCTCACCCTCTCTTATAGGCTATGTTATCATTGAAGTTGGCCTCATGGAAGAGGTGAGAGACCACACGCAAGTTCTAGTTTGTTGCGGCTCTTTTCCTATTCTTTCCCAATTTAAACACATCTCCCCTTCCTAGTTGCCTCCTCTGCACTGTCAGTATAGCAGCACCAGACACATAAAAAATAGCCTTTTATAGACTGTTTAGCCAACTCCATATCATTGTATAAGGACAAATTCCTATAATAAATCTCTCTCAGCAATTCTGTTTCTCTGATTGAGCCTGACTAACAAATGTGTAAAATGGCATAATATTTTGTGAACATTATAAGTTAAAGTGCATGTTATTATTATTATCATTATTATTATTATTATTTTAGAGTCAGGATCTCCCTCCTTCACCCAGGCAGGAGTGCAGTGGCATGATCATGGCTCACTGCAGCCTCAACCTCCTCTGCTCAAGTGATCCTCCTGTCTCAGCCTCCTGAGTTGCTGGGACTACAGGCATGAGCCAAGCACCTGGATCCTAAAGATGTGTATCATTAACCCTAAAGCAACCACCAAAAAAACAAAAACAAAAAACAAAAAACAGTGAAACAGTGAAAATAAAATGGAATCTTTTTTTAAAATAATTAATAAAAAGGAGCCAGGCAAATGGAAATTAAGGAACAAAGAAGATATGGGATAAACAGAAGGCAAATAGAAAGATGGAGTATTTAAACCCAATCATATCAATAATTACATTAAAAGCAAATTATCTAAATAGTTACATTTAAAGGTGGAGATTGTCACATCGGAGTTTAAAAAAAAACAAGACCTAGTTATATGCTGTCTACAAGAAACCCACTTTAAATATAAAGACACAGATGAGTTAAATGTAAAAAGATGAGAAAGTATATACTAGGAAAACACTAATTTTAAGAAAGCTGGAGTGGCTATAATAACACCAAATATAGTAGACTTAAGCACAAGGGTTATTATCAGAGATTAAGAAAGACATTTATTAATGAAAAAGGGATCAATTAATCAAGAGGATATAACCCTTCTAAATATGTATGCACCTAATAACAGAGCTTCAAAACACTTGAAGCAAAAACTGACACACCTGAAAAGAGAAACAGACAAATCCATACTTAGAGTCTGAAATGTCAACATTTCTGTCATTGATAGAACAGGTAGACAGAAAGTCACCAAGGATCCAGAAGACTTGAACACTGTCAACCAACTTGAATTAAGTGACATTTATAGAACACCCCACCCAACAACAGAGTACACATTATTTTCAAGGGCACACAAAGCATCCACCAAGATATGCCAAAAGCTGGGCTGTAAACAACTCTCAATATATTTCAAAGGATTGAAGTCACCACACTGATTCTGGAGAAGAAAAAAAAAAAAGATAAGAGAATGCACAAGTTCTTTCAACTCAAAGATAGAAAAGAGAAATTTTCTATGTGATGCAAATGAGTCATCTTTGCTGCGGAAGAGTGATAGCGATGGATTACTCTAGTGTGCCTTAAGACCTAACTTCTTTCAAACCAGGCCATGAATCAGACAGGACTTCCAGGCCAGAGGAGCATGTCAATGGAGGACTTTCAAAGAGAAAGCACTGATAATAGTGGCGTTAAAGAAACCAGCCAGTATATAGCCAGTTCCCTGAGTCCTGTGATAAATCCCACTCCTATACCTCATCTTGGGTGTCCCCTGGGCACCTCAGTGTGTCCAAAACCAAACCAACAGCATGTCCCCAGCCTCCCAGAGCCTCCGCCTTTATATAACCTCCTTCTCAAAGCAGTTGTTTATCCTGAATGATCCATCTTAGTTAATGACACCACCCAGAAACTTACAGGTATCCTCAACTCTGCCTCTCCTTCAGTCTCCCCTTGGTTAGTCAGTCACTGAGCCCTGTGAAGTCTCTCTCTCATTGATCTCTCCAACCTGTCTTCTCTTCCCTCCTCACTGCCACTGCCAAGTCCAAGCCCCTTCTCATTTCTCGTCATCTTCTCCAGCCTCCTCATCCCTCCCCGGCAGCTGGTCCTGCCTCCCCACCATGCTCAGCCCCGCTGGCCAATGGACTCTCAACTTTGTTTTTCAGGTCTTAAAAGTCACACAACAGTACATATGTCATGTCAAAAAATGTGTAATACAAGCAAGCGAAACTCAAAATACATTAATAAATAGAAGTAAAAACAAATTTTAACTTAAAAGCCCATCACCATCCAGCAATAACCAATGTTAACATTTTGGATCATCAGCCTTCTGACCCTTTCCTAAATGTTCACATATGTTTTTCTTTTTTCTTTTTTTTTCCAAGACAGAGTTTTGCTCTTGTCTCCTAGGCTGGAGTGCCGTGGAGCGATCTCGGCTCACTGCAACCTCCACCTCCCAGGTTTAAGCGATTCTCCTGCCTCAGCCTCCAGAGTAGCCACCACACCCAACTAATTTTTGTATTTTTAATAGAGACGGGGTTTCACCATGTTGGCCAGGCTGGTCTCGAACTCCTAACCTTGTGATCCGCCCACCTCAGCCTCCCAAAGTGCTGGGATTACAGGCATGAGCCACCGCATTGGCCACATTTATGTTTTTCACCAAATGGGATTATTCCAGACATACAACTAGGGTGACCCAGTTTACCTGGGACTGTCCTGGCTTTTGCACTGAAGCTCCTGTGTTCCCGGAAACCGCTCAGTCCTGGGCAAACCGGGATGGTTGGTCTCCCTACAACTTGTCTGTTTAATAGATTAGCACCTTTTGATGTTAATAATAGACAGCTATGTCTTCATTTTAATGACTATAGCAATACCAGTGAATATAAATATCTAAGTGGTCTTTTAAAGGTAAAAAACCTGCTCTCTTCCATTTCCATCCCTTCAGGCACCCCATGGTATTAAGTAGTAAGCTCCAAAGTGGGGTGGAGGGGAATCCAGGGGACGCGTAGGAAAAGCCATTGGCTTAGGGAGAAAGAGTAGCAGAGGTTCTATTTATATGTATTCCTTTTTTTCTCATCATAGCTCACTGTAGCCTTAAACTCCTGGGCTCAAGCAATCCTTCTGCCTCAACCTCCCGAGTTGCTAGGACTACAGGTGCGTGCAACTATGCCTGGCTAATTTTATTTATTTATATTTTTTGTAGAGATGGGGTCTCCCTATGTTGCCCAGGCTGGTCTTGAACTCCTGGCCTCAAGTGATCCTCCCACCTTTGCCTCCCAAAGCACTGGGATTACAGCTGTTAGCCACCATGCCCAACCTACATGTATTTTTTTTATCTCATGTTTTTCATTTTTCTATTTTTGTGTGTCTTATAGTGTACATGATACAAGTGTACAGTAGTGCACGTATATAACTTAGTTATAAATAAATCTCCATATAATGGAGGGTTTATTTCCAGCATGCTTCTAAAGGTTGGAAGCACTAGTCCAGCTGATAAAATATTTCCTCTTTAGCAGTCCTGGAATGTCAAGCATAGTCAAGGCTTTGCTTCTCCCTCCAGTTTCATCTGCCACCTCCCTCACTGATACGGTTTGGCTGTGTCCCCACCCAAATCTCATGTTGAATTGTGGCTCCCATAATTCCCATGTGTTGTGGGAGGGACCTGGTGGGAGATAATTGAATCACGGAGGTGGCTTCTCTCATAGTGTTCTCGTGATAGTGAATAAGTCTCACGAGATCTGATGATTTTATAAGGAGAAACCCCTTTGGCTTGGTTTTCATTTTGTCTTGTCTGCTACCATGTAAGACATGCCTTTTGCCTTCTGCCGTGATTGTGAGGCCTCCCCAGCCGCGTAGAACTGTGAGTCCATTAAACCTCTTTTTCTTTATAAATTACCCAGTCTCGGGTAGTCTTTATCAGCAGCATGAAAACGGAGTAACGCACCCATCCCCCAGCAAGCCGCACCAAACCATATCTGTTCCCTGAATATCCGTATTCTCCCCTCCAAGCCATTCCCCTCCAAGAGGTTCCCATCACCCCACCCCCTTCACCTCCTGGCTAACCTCCTCAGTTCCTCCATTGCAGCTCACAGGGTAACCCAGGTCAGATATCACCTCTGCCAGGAAGTCTTTCTGGAACACTCCTCCTCTCTAGCCCAACCCATCCAGGTTAGGTGCCCTTCCTCTGCGTTTCCATAGCACCCTGTGCTTACCTGCACCACAACGCTGACCACATGACTTAGTAATTACCTATTTAACCCTTTGTGACTTCCCCTGATTCCCTGGTGGCCACCCAGCCCAGTGCCTGTCACATAGCCATCTCCTAGTAAATGGTGAAAGAATAAACAAACAATAATTGCAAACATGTATATAGCACTTTCCAAATGCCAGACACTGATTACAGATCAGGAAACAGAGGCACAGAGAAGTCAAGGTACTTGTCAGGGTCACAGAACTAAATGGCAGAGCTGGGCTTCAAACCCAGGCAAACTGGCTTCAGAGTCCATGCTATCCATCGTTATGCTACGATGTCACTCAGCAGAAGAATGAATGAATAAATGAACGAACAAATAAAGAGAGGAATGAAGGAAGGAACAAATGAATGAGCAAAGGAATAATTTAAGTAAAGGAATGCCCAGGGGCCTGGTCCCGGGCTGCTTTGCAGACATCAACCAATTGCACTGTCTTTAAGTTGCCCTTGTCATTGTCCATCTGATGCCATTTTTCATATTTTAGTTGCTGCCTGTGGAGGCACCAGAAGTTTGTCCCTCCTCCCCCTTCACCCCTGTACCGGCATCAACCAGATCTCCCTCCCTTCCTAACTCCCCCATTGCAGCTCACAGGGTAATGAGCATCAGTACTGCAGAATCACTGCATGTTACAGCTGGAAGGTACACTTAGCACTATCCAGTCCAATCTTCCATTTTGTAGATGGAAAAATGGAGGCCCAGAGAGGCAAAGCAATTTCCCCAAGGTCACACAGCAAGTTAGTGGCAGAGTCAAGAGTGGGCCCAGTCTCCTGATTTTCCATCTGTCTCCCTTTACTAAGCTGTCTCTATTGCTTGAACTCTGTCAATCGAAAGCCATTCGGGGCAAAGTACAACAGATGGGTTTAGTGAGTTCTCAAATGCACTGTTGAGAAAAGTTCCTGGGAATAGGGAGGTGAGAAATGCAAGGTCAAGGCCCTGCAATTTCCTCCAGGCAGAGAAATAAATAACCAAAACCATCACTGAGGACTCAGCATGTGCTATATGCTTCCCTGCATTATCCCATTTCGTCCTCCGACAGATAGTAACTATCCTGGTTTTAGATATGAGCAAATTGAGGTTCAGAGAGGTAAACAGAGCAACCAACACATCCCCAGTTTCTTGGCACTGACCCAGTTCTAAAACAGGAAGTCCCATGTCTCAGGAACCCCTTTAGTCCCAGGCAAACCAGGACAGTGGGTCACCCCCGAGGTAAGCAGCCCACCCAGAGGACTGGATCCCAGAGATCCAAGCTCAGACCTCCTGTGGATTTCCATGCCCTTTCTCCTACACCACGCTGCACCCTCTGGGAAAATACATAAACTCTGAAGGGAAAAATAAACAGATAAGCAGGTGGGGTCAGGAGCGGGGAGTGGGAAGTGGGCCAGACGAGGGTGGGCACCAAGAGGCAGCTCTGAAGTCAGGTCAGCCCCGGGTCACAGCAGCCCAGCCACCTGGGAGGTAGAATGCTACTGGGGGTCGGGCCAGGAGAGGACAAACAAGGTTCTTATTCTTCTCTCTTTATCTGGAGGAGTCTGTTTGCGGCAATAACCCTGTTATCTCAGCCAGGTCTCTGGTCTCTTGCCAGGCTGTGACGAGGGGTTTAGGGGCTGAGGCTCTGACCAAACCAGTCTCCCTGGGACCCTGGCATGCTCTCCCTCCTCGTCTGACAACCTGATCGGGGTCGAGGAGGCATGGTGAGCACCACAGGGCAGGGGACCCCTGCCCACCCGTGGAGGCCACAGGGAGATGAGGACCCCACACTTGGACAGTGGATTTCCCTGTCGTCACGAGGGGATTTGAGAGTAGCTGACCTCCTGCTGGGAGCCAGACTCCTGACTGCTGTGGTCTCTTTCAACCTTCTCCTCCCTAAAGCACTCAGACAGGCATCCTCACCTCTACCTTACAGAAGCGGAGGGGATGTCCCTTAGAGAAGTCACATAGCATGTCGGTGACACAGGGCGGCCAGGGCACAGCAGTGACTCCAACTCTCCCTGCCTCCCAAGCCTCCGCACGAGACTGTAAAACAATGGTGGAGACATAGACTCTGTCCTGGCTGCGTGTCTCTGTGACTTGCTTACCACACCACACCTGCCCAGACACCTCCCCCGCCCGGACACCTCTCCCGCCCTCCTCCACAGGGTGATTTGTCCTCGTCCTAGGACCTCAAGCTTGGCCTCCCCTGACCTTCAGGCTGGGGTGAGTGCCCTGTCTTAGAACTCATGGTGGCCTCTGCTGGGGCAACCACAGTTCGTGGGGATTGGGGTGTAAAAAGCACCTCCTGACCCCTTCTGCACTAAGACCCCAAGAGGACAGGAACTGACTCCCTACCCCAGCACTGATATATTAGGTTGGTGCAAAAGTAATTGCATTAATTGCATTAAAAGTCATGGCAAAAACGAAAATATTAAGTAGTTTTTGCCATTACTTTTTTTTTTTTTTTTGAGACGAAGTCTCACTCTATTGCCCAGGCTGGAGTGCAATGGCACGATCTTGGCTCACTGCAACCTCTGCCTCCCGGGTTCAAGCGATTCTCCTGCCTCAGCCTCCTGAGTAGCTGGGATTACAGATGCGCACCACCACGCCTGGCTAATTTTTGTATTTTAGTAGAGATAGGGTTTCACCATATTGGCCAGGCTGGTCTCGAACTCCTGACCTCATGATCAATCCACCTCAGCCTCCCAAAGTGCTGGGATTACAGGCGTGAGCCCCTGCACCCAGCCAGCCATTACTTTTCATTGTAATTCATGCAATTAGTTTTGCATTAAAAGTAATGGCAAAAGATGCTTAATATCTGTTTGTTGCACAAATAAATAAGTAGATTCATTAATTCATTGCCAAATACTCTTGAGCTCCAATTCAGTCAGGTGGCATCCTGAAGGCAATGGCCCACCTAAAAGTCTCCCAGCTGCTGCCTCTGTTCCACCCCTCCCCCACCCTCCCACTGGCCTTCCTCCGTCACCACTTGACTCAAAGTGTGGTCCCCAGATCCACAGCACCAGCATCACCAAGAGCTTGTTGGAAATGGAACAACTCAGTTCCCCCCAGACCCCGGGGCCCTTGGCTGAGAGCCTGAAAACTGTTAGAAATCGTGACATACTGTCTTAGGTGAGCCTTGCTACAAGACCTAAAGTGTGCTGGCGTTATTCACATCGCTACAGATGAAGCTGGGGTTCAGGGAGGGGAAACAGCTTCTCAAGATTAAACAGCCAGGAAATGGTAGAGGCGGGATTCAAACTTGGGTTTGTCTCTCTTCAAAGCAGATGGAAATTGACGCTGCTATCCACGTGGTGAAAGGAGGAGAGAAACCTGCATTTACTGAACACCCACAGTGTGCCAAGTCCCGTACGACTCTGTCTCATTTCATCTTCCCCACTCCCTTATGAAGTAGGGGATCTCGCATTCTCGTTTTACAGATGAGACTCCGAGGCGCAGGAAGGGGAGGTGACTTGCCCAAGGTCCACAGCTGGGAAACAGCTGAAATGGGGCGCAAAGCTGGAAGTCTGCTCCCCACCCTGGGGAATGGACACCAGGTGACGACATATAGTGCCCTCGCTCGGCAGCAGGCACTGGCTCTCAGGGGACTGCGGGGTCACTGCTTAGCTCACACCTGTCCTTTCTCTCCCCTGAGAGAGCTTGTGGCCTTGGGCCACATCCATGCTTTCTTTTTCTTCCTAACCCTCAGCCCTCAGCTTAGTCATTATCCAGCCCTGATGGAGCACAAATGCATGCTGCTTTTGACGACTGGCTACCAAGGTGGGATGTCACCCTCCCAGCTATTCCCATCACTTGTCCTGGCAGGCGCCAAGAATCCCTGAGGTCACCTCAAGGCCCCTTCCTGCATTCCTAGCGTTCTTGTCACAGGGCTCTCCTTTCTGACCCCACATGTGAACCTCCGCTGCAGGCTAGGCTCACTGGCAAATGCATCACACCGTGGTGACCGGGGCAGGAGAGTGGGATCAGTGATCCCTGCCTGTTCTGGATGTGAGAACTTGGCAGATTCCTTTGCCTGTCTGAGCCTCAGCTTCTCCATCTCTGAGAGGGGCGGGTAATAATCGGACCTCCCAGGGTGTTTGTGAGGAGCACTCAGGGTGCATGGAAGTGGCTGGGCCTTCTGTATCTCTCACTGCCAGCAATCAAAACATGGCCCAGGACTGTCTGATGGGTCAGCCAGCGGGAGTGGGCAGCACACGAGCATCCATTTGTATGAGCAGCTCGCAGGGACAGGGGTCACTTGGAAGGAGAGGAGGGAAATGGGATTGGGCCCGGTGTGTGCTACATGAAGAGGTGGCTCTTGGGAGACCCAGGCAGGGGCTGGGCAGTGCTGCCCAGGGAGGAATATTTGCCCCAAATCTGCAGAGAACACACCTCCATGGCCCCAGGGAGGGAGAGGAGCTTCAGTAAACAGTCTCTTGGCATGAATCTCCACATTTCCACAGAGGACACCGGCCACAGTGGCCAGACCTGTTTAGTGACCTGAAGGGCAAACAGCATAGAAGAGGAGAGGGGTGGCCAAAAGAAAGGAGGAGTGGGCAGGGGTCGGCGGTGGTTGTGGCTGGGGTTTGTGAGCACTCAGGACACACTCGACTCTCAGACCTAACCAGGTAAGGTTTTGCAGAAGCCAGACATGTAGGAGAGCATGTGGCAACCAGATCCACTGAAATTGGGTGGGTGCTATTAATGCAACCCGTTTATAAGTACAGGCTGGGGATGGCTGGAGAGACAGGCACCGCATAGAGGAGGCACACACCAGGAGGAGATGGCAAGGGCTCCAGACACGCAGCCGCCAGAGCTCGCGTCCAGCCGAGGCTGTGCGCCCTGCAGCCTGTGTTCAACCACTTACCCTTGTCCAGACCTAGATACAGGGCAAAAAGGCATGCCTATGGGAGCCCCAGTAAAGTCCTTATAAAGTGAAGACTTCTTGGTGAGTCAGCCCGAGCCAGGCCGGCCCAGCTCATTCATTGCGAAGGTATTTTCTTTTCTGCAAAGCCTTTCACTGCCGCGGAGGTGAAGTCATCGGCTGGTAAACGCTCTGCCTTGCGGTAAATTTCCTCTGAACTTTCTGCTTCTGTTTAACTCGCCAAACCTCAAGGGGAGCTGGCAGTCAGAGTCGTGCAAAGGTCACTGGGCTGAGTTGGAGGCCTGGGTTTAAATCCCAGCCCAGCCTCTTTCTAGTTTCGGGATCTTGATGGATGTAAGTCACATCTTTGGGCTTTAGTTTCTCTGTGTCTAAAATGAAGTCACTACTATCAAAAGTATCCTAAAGAAATACAACGCTACGCACTGAGGTAATCAAAAATATTTCCTGAGTTCTTAGTGAGTGTCAAGTACCATGCCAGAAAATGGAAATTATGGTAAGGAAACACACATACACACACATATGCACATGTACATACATATGCACATACATACACACACACACACACATACAAGCATGTATGTGCGACGTGTATACATACATTAGCACAGACACACACATGCTTTCCTGATTCTTGCCCTCAGACGTTTCATACTCTGGTGGGAAAGACAGACGTGAATCAAATGATCCCATCAGTGAATATTAAAATACAGCTGTGATTAGTGCGGAGCTCTCTGGTGCTCTAAGAGCTTGCAATGGGGGCTTGAGCCAGTCTGAGGTGAGCAGGGGTGGGACAGAGAAGACTTCCCAGGGCACAAACAGAGTGGGAGATGGGAAAGACGACCAGCCATCGCCCAGGCAGAGAGAAGGGGCAAGCAGAGCCCCTGCAGAACCGTGGCTTATCCCAGGCCAGGAAGGTCAGCTTACCAGGGGCAGAGCAGTGAGGGGCCAGGAGGACTGCGGACATAGGAAAGATGGGAAGATGACTGAGCTGGCAGCCCTGAGGGCAGCTTCCTGCTCCGATATCCCAGAGCAGCAGCTCCCAGTGTGATCAAGTGGCTTTGCAGCAAATGTTGTGAAACATCAATGGATTAAACTTAATTTGGGGCTAGATGAGACACTATCATATACCTACACAAAGAGCAGTGGGTACCGGAAAACTGATCACTGAAAATATTCTACCCATCAGTTTTATTTTTCTGTTATTTGAAAAACAATACCATGGTTGGGTTTGAGTTAACAGTAAACTTCAGCCCAACACACAGAACAGTTTCCCATGGGAGGCCTCCCTGAGCCCAGCTAAACTCAGTACTTGCCTTTCCAGGAAACGGCATCCGTGAGGCCACCAGGGGGTAGCCTGGGAGGGGCAGCGGAATTCCTGGGCAACTGCTGAAAAGCAAATCACACACTGGCGATGGTGCCTACCCTTTTGTTCCAGAAGTAGAAGAAAATTCAGGTCCGCGATCCAGACAATATTTGTCTTACAAATATGCTAAATAATGACTTTTTTTTTTTTTTTGAGACACAGTTTCGCTCTCGTTGCCCAGACTCTTGTTGCCAATGGCGCAATCTCGGCTCACTACAACCTCCGCCTCCCAGGTTCAAGCGATTCTCCTGCCTCAGCCTCCTAGTAGCTGGGATTACAGGCATCTGCCACCACACCTGGCTACTTTTTTTGTATTTTTAGTAGAGACGTGGTTTCACTATGTTGGCCAGGCTTGTCTTGAGCTCCTGACCTCAGGTGATCCACCTGCCTCGGCCTCCCAAAGTGCTAGGATTACAGGCGTGAGCCACCACGCCCAGCCAATAATGACCTCTTATTGGGTGGTCCCTGACTAGTAACCATCTGTCATCCTGACCCAATAGTGAGCACCAAGAAAACTGAGGCTATCTATGTCACCACTGTATCCCCAGCCTGGTTGGTGTTTGGCACAGAGGGCCACTCCGAAAATACATAAGGAAAGAAAAATAGGAAAAGGGAGGGGATGGTGCTTGTCATATGGAACTCTGGGAAGTATCATGTCACCGCTTAAACGGCTACATCAACTTTTACGAATATTAGATATTGAACTACCTAAAGTTTGTATTGCTTTCTTTAAGATCATAGTAGGTTTAGGGATGAGTGATTTAGATAACTCAGGTCTCTCTCTATATAAAAAGTTGATCTACAGGCCAGGCACGGTGGTTCACGCCTGTAATCCCAGCACTTTGGGAGGCTGAGGCAGGCAGATCACAAGGTCAAGAGATCAAGACCATCCTGGCCAACATGGTGAAACCCCGTCTCTACTAAAAATACAAAAATTAGCTGGATGTGGTGGCACGCACCTGTAATCCCAGCTACTCCGGAGGCTGAGGCAGAAGAATCACTTGAACCTGGGAGGCGGAGCTTGCAGTGAGCTGAGATGGCACCACTGCACTCCAGCCTGGTGACAGAGCAAGATTCTGTCTCAACAAAAAAAAATAAATAACAAAAAGTTGATCTATAAGGGTGGAGATGAAGACATTTCCCCTTCCTCGATATATTTTTCTTGCAACAACCATCATCATCCAAGATCATTCCTTCTGGGAACAAAGGGATGGAAGAAGGAAGGAAAAGGAAAAGCAAAAAGCAATTCCTCAAGCATCTCTGGCACCCGCTCTGTGCCCAGCCCTGTGCTAAGCCCAGGTTATCCAGGGAATGGCCAGTGGGGCATTCTAGGTACCAGATAATAATTAAACACAACAGACATGGGTTCCCATACCAGGGCTCCATCCGCAACGTAAGCAGGAAAAGATTCCAAGCCATGCACATGATTCACAAATGACCCTTGGACATGGGCGGGGACAGGCAGCTGACCTCTAGAGACAGATGACCTGCCTTCCAATCCCGGCTCTGTTGCTTTCTTGTTTGGGCAAGTTCCCGCTCTGCTCAGAGCCTGGGTTTTCTTGGCTATAAAATGGGACCACCACGTGTTGGCAGGGCTGTGTGAGCAATGAGTGGGATGAGCTGTATAAAGACCTCAGCACCAAGTACAGCTCTCACGGGTGGGGAGATTAATTTCAGCTGGGGGCAACTGGGATGGTTTTTCGGGTGGGATTGACATAAGTCACTAGAATCAGGGCGGGACTGAACAGGCGAGGCACAGGGCAGGGGATGGTGGCTGCACACCCACAGTGAGGGCTCTCTGTGCACAGGTAAGTCTGGTTTGTCTTTGATGATGGTAGCGGAGGTGACTACGCCCTTTGAAAAGTGATTTATTTTTAAATGAGGGCTGACCACAGACTAAGCCACTTCATGCTGTTACCACCTGCCTCGGTTTATTCAAACTTCAGCCAAGCTTTGGATTCAATAAAAGTCACCAGGAAATAACTGCCTCGCACTTCATAGAAAACCCATTAAAAAAATTCATGCACCATTAAGGACCGGTGAGAGGAAGCCAAACTCAGGCCTTCACTGAACTGCAGCTACTGGCCCAAGATTGCTCTCTGAGGAGGGACTCAAAGGGTAGATAGATGCAGGAGATTTCAGGTCTCTATGTTAATTTGTTTGCAGCAAGAGGGAGGGAAAAGCACAGATGGACAGGTAACAGACAGAGGGCTGCGGCTCAGACCCCCGCCATCTTTGCCTGGTGCTTAGGATGAATGAAATATGCCAAAAGGAGCACAGGTATCACCATCTGGAAGCTTTGACCAGCAACCTTTCTATTCCACGATGAAAATAAATTTGACTACAGCTGTCAAGAGACTTTTTAAAGTTCATGCCCTTTGGCCCAGTCCTCTTCCCTATTTTAAGCCTTCTTCCTAAGAAGTCATTTGTAGGCCGGACTCGGTAACTCACACCTGTAATCCCAGCACTTTGAGAGGCAGAGGTGGAAGGATTGCTTGCGCCCAGGAGTTTGAGGCCCATCTTGGGCAACATGGCGAAACCCCATCTTTACAAAAATATCAACATATTAGATTGAGGCTGTAGTGAGCTGTGATCGTGCCACTGCACTCCAGCCTGAGTGACAGAGGGAGACCCTGTCTCAAACAAACAAAAGAAGTCACTAGTGGTTCTAGCAAATAGTTTAGATATCAAGAACCTTCAGAGGAGAGTTATTTATTAGTAATAATTGGAAGAAATTAAATCTCCGACAATAGAATGGACAACAATAGAATTTGTTCAAAATTCAGCATAGAGATACCTATGGGAGGCCAAGGCAGGCGGATCACTTGAGGTCAGGAGTTCGAAACCAGCCTGGCCAACATGGCAAAACCCCATCTCTACTAAAAATACAAAAGTTAGGAGGTTTTCTAATAATGATATGGTGAACTGTTGGTGATAAAAATACTCAGTAGGGGCAAAAACACAACATTATATATTTAAAATATGTCTCCAAATTTGTGTTTTCTTTTTTCTTTTTTTTGAGACAGAGTCTCGCTCTGTCACCCAGGCTAGAGTGCAATGGTGTGATCCCAGCTCACTGCAACCTCTGACTCCCAGGCTCAAGTGATCCTCCCACCTCAGCCTCCGGAGTAGGCAGAACTACAGGCATGCACCACTATGCCCAGCTGATTTTTTATTTTCTTGTAGCAACAGGGTTTCACTATGTTGCCCAGACCGGTCTCAGATTCCTGAGCTCCATTGATCCACCCACTTCAGCCTCCCAAAGTGCCTGGATTACAGGCGTGAGCCACTGAGCTTAGCCCAAATTTGTGTTTTCAACAAAATGTGTGCAAGGAGCTTATTTCATTCAGCCTTGTGTTGTAATTAGCTGATTGCCTGTGCCCTCCTGCCCCCCAGCTATAAACTGTTAAAGGACCACAAGAGTAACTTGTCACTGTATTAAAAGAAAGAATGGAGTGTTGGGAGGGGGGAAGTGGATTATTGGAGAATCTGAGTCTTTTATTTTAAAATAATAGTAATAGCATACATGAGTGAGTATTTAGTAAATGCCAAGTTCTGAACTGAGTTCTTCACACACTTGTCGCTTAACCCTTACAACTCTACTATGTAGGATGATGCGGTTAATTAGGGCAGTGTTCTCAAAATTGGTCCCTGGAACCAGCAGCATCAGCATCACCTAGGAATTTGCTAGAAATGCAACTTCTACCCAGACCTACTGAATCAGAAACCCTGGGAGTCAGGAGCCAACAATCTATGCTTGACCCAGCTCTCCAGGTTCTCCTGATGCAAACTCAAGTTTGAGAAGCCTGGACTAGGGTAAACAGGCAGCTCAGGGTTATTGAGGGCAGCCTTGAACTTGAGGATTAAAAGTTCTGTCCTGGGCCGGGCGCGGTGGCTCACGCCTGTAATCCCAGCACTTTGGGAGGCCGAGGCGGGCAGATCACAAGGTCAGGAGATCGAGATCACCCTGGTTAACACGGTGAGACCCCGTCTCTACTAAAAATACAAAAAATTAGCCGGGCGTGGAGGCACGTGCCTATAATCTCAGCTACTCGGGAGGCTGAGGCAGGAGAATCGCTTGAACCCGGCAGGCAGAGGTTGCAGTGAGCCGAGATGGTGCCACTGCACTCCAGCCTGGCGACAGAGCAAGACTCCATCTCAAAAAAAGAAAAAAAAAGTTCTGTTCTAGCCCAATCAACATAAGACCACCTGTAGCCTGACAAAATCAGATTTATCGGCCCATTGCAATGAAGGATAACACACACCAGAGGAACCAAACAAAGGACAGGATGGTACTATTATGGAATTTTGGAGCAGCATGGAATTCAGGTAAAATGTAAATGAAACAATGTTTTGATTGGCTCAAAGCAAAGCAGAACTGTGTGTTAAAAAATCAACATCAAGTCTGGACCACAAATTAGACCCAGAGCTCTATTTCCTTGAAAACTACAAAATTAAGCTAAGTTCGGAATGTTGGATCCAGAAAGCGCTATCTGAAGCTCTGAACCTGGGCTGGAAATCAGGGCTTCCCCTCTGTCAACGTGACTGAGACCCTCAGGGCAAGATCCTGGTGTTTCATTCATACATTTCATCCCTCATCAAAATTCCTACCGACAACATTTCAAACAGCAAAGTATCCGGTAGTCTGATTTTAGAGAACAAGGCTTCTTCTCATTGAGTAAAACAGCAGTTGTCACTCAAAGATGCGAGCTGCTATGATCTTGTACAGCTGCAGCGTGTCCTTGGGAGAAATACGTTTCCTGGTAACTTTGCAGCCAGCTTTATCGATGTCTGTCATTCCAGACTGACCAACAGCTGGCCAGGTTTATATTTTCTCAATCCAAGCTAATTTTTTTACTTTCTTGGCTAGAAGGTATTAAATGAGTTAGCATTCATAAATTACTTAGAAAAGTGTGACAAATAACATAAAGTATAATTCATATTACATAAACATGAACTAATATAAGTAAATATAATACATAATATAATGTTATAATTAGTACAAATATTAATTAACTAATTAAAGTAATAAGGATTATGGTTACATAAAAAGAAGAAGAGGCCGGGTGGTGGCTCATGCCTGTAATCCCAGCACTTTGGGAGGCCGAGGTGAGCAGATCGCTTGAGCTCAGGAGTTCGAGACCAGCCTGGTCAATATGGTGAAACTCTATCTCTACAAAAAAATACAAAATCAGCCAGTCTACTCTGGAGGCTGAGGTGGGAGGATCACATGATCCTGGGGAGGTTGAAGCTGCAGGAACAAGTGACCACGCCACTGTGCTCCAGCCTGGGCAACAAAGTAAGGCCCTGTCTTAAAAAAAAAAAAAAAAAAAAAAAATGAAAGATAGATCCTGGGTTCTAGTTTCAAAAATGCTGAGAAGGAGAGGGAGAAGTATTTGCTGAGTGCCTATTTTGTGCTGGGCTCCAAGTTACCTCATTTACTGTATAAGCCAAGAACTGTTACCGTTACTCATGAAGAGAGGTTTAAGGTGGTTGCCTAAACTCATCTCGCTGATTAGGAGCAGAGCCAGGATTCAAACCCAGCCACAGCTAGGTGCGTGGCCATCTGTAAACCACCCACCCTTTGGGAGCTTTTGTCTTTTACTTGTAAAATAGAGGAAATACAACAAAATATTAGGTTGGCACAAAAGTAATCATAGTTTTTGCCATTTTAAAAAAAAATGGCAAATTTTTGCACCAACTTAATAGTTTTAAAGTTCTTTCTTATGCCAGTTTTCTCTCATAATTAAAGCTCAGTGATGAATTTCCTCCCCACCAAAGACAATATATGAAAAGATAATGGGACAAGGATAGTCATTATACATTCTTTATAATATCAAAAGTGGAGCCAGGCATGGTGGCTCATGCCTGTATTTCCAGAGCTTTGGGAGCCCGAGGCAGGTGGATCACCTGAGGTCAGGAGTTCGAGACCAGCCTGGGCAACATGGTGAAAACCCGTCTCTACCAAAAACAAACAAACAAAAAAAAAATTAGCCAGGTATGGTGGTGTGTGCCTGTAGTCCCAGCTACTTGGGAGGCTGTGGCAGGAGAATCTCTTGAACCTGGGAGGCAGAGGTTGCAGTGAGCCAAGATTGTGCCACTGCACTCCAGCCTGAGCAACAGAGCAAGACTCCATCTCAAAAAAAAAAAAAAAGTGGGAACTAACCTAAATGCCAAAAAATAAGGTCTGATTAAATAAATTAGAATATACCCATACAATTGAAGACTATTCAGCCATTACAAATGATGTCATTAAAGTATATTATGAACATAAATATATGTATGACATGGTGTTCATATATTCCTAATATTTTGCAGAAAAGATAGTTTAAAATAATGTATATCATCTACAGGTTCAATCCAACCCCGATCAAAATCCCAACGACATTTTTTACGGAAATGGAAAAATCCATCCTAGAAGTCATATTGAATCTTAAGGGACTCTGAATAACCAAAACAATCTTGAACAGGCACAAAGTTGGAGATAATACATTTCTTGATTTCAAAACTTACTACAAAGATACAGTAATCAAAACAGTGTGGTACTGGCATAAAGACAGACATCTAGACCAATGAAATAGAATAGGGAGTCCAGAAATAAACCTCTGCAAAAATAGTCAGATGATTTTCTTTTAAAAAAAATTTTTTTTAAGGTCAGGGGTACATGTGCAGCTTTGCTTCACAGGTAAACATGTGTCATGGGGGTTGGTTGTGCAGATTATTTCATCACCCAGGTATCAAGCCTAGTACCCATTAGTTATTTTTCCAGATCCTCTCCTTCTTCCCATCCTCCACCCTCTGATAAGCCCCAGCGTGTGTTGTTCCCCTCTATGTGTCCATGTGTTCTCATCATTTGGCTCCCACTTATAAGTAAGAACATGGGGTATTTGGTTTTCTGTTCCTGCATTAGTTTGCTGAGGATATGGCCTCCAGCTCCATCCATGTCCCTGCAAAGGACATGAGCTCGTTCTTTTTTATGGCTGCATAGTATTCCACAGTGTATATGTATTGCCAGTCTATCACTGATGGGCATTGAGGTTGATTCCATGTCTTTGCTATTGTGAATAGTGCTGCAGTGAACATATGCGTGCATGTGTCTTTATAATAGAACAATTTATATTCCTTTGGGTATATACCCAGTGATGAGAGTGCTGAGTCAAATGGTATTTTGGTCTTTGAAGAATCGCCACACTGTCTTCCAATTAGTTGAACTAATTTATACTCCCACCAACAGTGTATAAGAGTTCCTTTTTCTCCACAACCTTGCCAGTATCTGCTATTTTTTTTGACTTTTTAATAATAGCTATTCTGACTGGTGTGAGATGGTATCTCATTGTGGTTTTGATTTACATTTCTGTAATACTCAGTGATGTTGAGCTTTTTTTCATATGATTGTTGGCCACATGTATGTCTTCTTTTGAGAAGTGTCTGTTCATGTCCTTTGCCCACTTTTTTAAGGGGATTGTGTGGCTTTTTCTTGTAAATTTGTTTAAGTTCCTTATAGGTGCCGGATTGGTTTTCAGCAAGGGTACCAAGACTATTCAATAGGGAAAGAAGACTTTTCAATAAATGATGTTGGTAAAACTGGATATCTATATGCAAAAAAAAAAAAAAAATTTGAAGTTGGACCCTTACCTTACCTTATATACAAAAAATTAACTAAAAATAGATCAAAGACCTAAACGTGAGAGCTAGAACTTTAAGATTCTTAGAAGAAAACATGGGGGGAAAGCTTCGTGACACTGGATTTGGCAGTGGTTTCTTGGATTTGACACAAAAAGCACAAAAGAAAAGACAGATAAGTTGGATTTCATTAAAATAAAAAACTCTTGTGCATCAAAGGGCACTGTGTACAGACTGAAAAGACAATACATGGAATGGGAGAAGGAAGATATTTGTAAATCATCCATGTGATAAGGGATTAATATCTAGAATATAAATAACTCCCACACCTCAACAACAAAAATTCAAATGATCTGATTAAGAAATGGGCAAAACTGGCCGGGTGCGGTGGCTCACACTTGTAATCCCAGCACTTTGGAAGGCCGAGGCAGGCACATCAGGAGGTCAGGAGTTCGAGACCAGCCTTACCAACACAGTGAAACCCCATCTCTACTAAAAATACAAAAATTAGCTGGGCCTGGTGGCAGGTGCCTGTAATCCCAGCTACTCAGGAGGCTGAGGCAGGAGAATCGCTGGAACCCAGGAGACGGAGGTTGCAGTGAGCCAAGATCGCGCCACTGCACTCCAGCCTGGGGGACAGGGCGAGACTCCGTCAGAAAAAAAAATAAAATAAAATAAAAAAGAAGGAAGGAAGGAAGAAAGAAAGAAGGAAAGAAGGAAGGAAAGAAAGAAAGAAAGAAAAGAAGAGAAGAGAAGAGAAGAGAAAAGAAAAGAAAAGAAAAGGGGCAAACCTGCACATTCTGCACGTGTCCCAGAACTTAAAGTAAAATAAAAATAAAAATAAATGGGCAAAAGGGCTGAGCGCAGTGGCTCATGCCTGAAATCCTAACACTTTGGGAGGACGAGGCAGGCAGATCACTTGAGGTCAGGAGTTCGAGACCAGCCAGGGCAACAAGGCAAAACCCCTTCTCTACAAAAAATTACCTGGGTGTGGTGGCACACACCTGTAGTCCCAGCTCCTTAGAAGGCTGAGGTGGGAGGATCACTTGAGCCCGAGAGGTTGAGGCTGCAGCCAGCCAAGATTGTGCCACTGTACTCCAGCCTGGATGACAGAGAGAGATCCTGTCTCAAAACAAAACAAAAATAAAATTAAAAGACAAATACTGCATGATTCCACTTATATGAAATGTCCAGAGCAGCCACATTCATAGAGTCAGAAAATAGAATGGTGGTTGCCAGGAGCTGGGGTGAGGGAGAATGTGGACTTAGTGCTTTGTGTTTGGTGGGGAGGGCCGTTTATTAGTTTATTTTTATTTTTGTAGTGATGAGGTCTCACTATGTTACCCAGGCTGGTCTCAAACTCCTGGGCTCAAGCAATCCTGCTTTGGCCTCCCGAAGTGGGATTACAGGCATGAGTCACTGCACCTGGCTGGGCTTAGTGTTTAATGGGTACAGGAGCTCAGGAGTTTCAGCTGGGGAAGATGAGAAAGTGCTTGAGATGGTGGTGATGGTTGCACAACAATGTGAATGTACTTAATGCCTCAGAACTGTGCACTTCAAATGGCATAAATGGTCAATTTATGTTTGTTATGTATATTTTACCTAAATTTTTTTTTCAGACAGAGTCTCACTCTGTCGTCCAGTCTAGAGTGCAGTGGTGCGATCTCAGCTCACTGCAATCTCCGCCTCCCCGGTTCAAGCGATTCTCCTGCCTCAGCCTCCCTAGTAGCTGGGATTACAGGCACGTGCCACCATGCCCAGCTAATTTTTGTATTTTTAGTAGAGACGGGGTTTCACCATGTTGGCCAGGCTGGTCTCGAGCTCCTGACCTCGTGATCCACCTACCTCAGCCTCCCAAAGTACTGGGATTACAGGCGTGAGCCACCGCGCCCAGCCACCTCAATTTTTTTTTAAGTGTGTATCAAATGGTCTCATTTTTGTTTTTTATAAATGCCTATGTTTTAAAATATATGAAAGGATATATTTATAGTGCCAATAGTAATTACCTCTAGGCAGTCGATTATGAGTGATTTGAGGAAGTTACCTTATTTTCTAAAAGTTTACAGTGAATTTGTTTAATTATATAATAAAATACAATCCTGAAAAAATACAGACAGCAAGATTTCCAGTAATGTCAGCATTAAACAGTTCTCTTCCACATAAAACAAGTATAAACTGGAAAAAATTATTTTGAAAATAACTATTTCAAGGCACTGGAAAATGACCAAAGGCAGATACCAACTTAACAAGTCTTCACTCTCAGGAAAAATGGCTGCTAAGAATAGGAACCGAATTTTTGACCTTCACATCTGGGGGTGTTCCTATTCTTCCAGTAAGGGTAATAAAAACCTACAGCTTTACTGGGCACCGGTGAACATGGTTCAAAGGTGGCATATTTCACAGGGAGATGTTGAAGGTGATAGAGCCATAGTAGGGCTGAGACAATAATATCTTCACACATCTTCAGGTGACTGCTAAATTAAGCATAAATGTGGGAAGGCCCAGGGAAAATGAAAAGCCTGGGACACTTGGAAACTTCCTCCCTCTCCTCAGCATGCCTGAAACTAGAATCTTTGCATGAACTCCTCAACCCCTGCAGAGTTCAGGTGGCAGAGAGTTGAGTCCCAAAAGGAGAGAAAAGAGAGAAGTAGGTGGAAAAGGATTGGAAGCACAATGGCCAATTTCTTTCCAAATTTGGTGAGATCCAGGAACAGATACAGGAAGCTAAACAAGCTAAACAAGAAGGTGAAACACAACGAGAATCACACATAGATACATCATGGTCAAACTGCTGAAAGACACAGTCCTGACAGCAGCAACAGAACAGCCACACATCACATACAGAAGGTAATGATACAATGAGCTGCTAAGACCAGCCTGGCCAACACAGTGAAACCCCATCTCTACTAAACATACAAAAATTAGCCAGGCATGATGGCGCGCACCTGTAACCCCAGCTACTGGGAAGCCGAGGCAAGAGAATAGCTTGAACCCGGGAGGCAGAGGTTGCAATGAGCCGAGTTTGTGCCACTGCACTCCAGCCTGGGCGACAGAGCAAAACTCTATCTCAAAAAAAAAAAAAAGAAAAAAAAAAGATAAGCAGCTGAGTTCTCACCAGAGACAATACAGGCCAGAAGACATTGGGATGACATGGGATAAAGTATTCAAAGTACTGGAAGAAAAAAAAATCTTGTCAACAAAAAAATTCTCTATATAGTAAAACTATCATTCAAAATAAGGGTAAAATAAAGACATTTACAGAAAAATTACAATGTGTTGGTGGGACCAGGTGTGGTGGCTCACGCCTGTCATCCCAGCACTTTGGGAGGCTGAGGCAAGTGGATCACTTGAGGTCAGGAGTTTGAGACCAGCCTGGCCAACATGGTGAAACCCTATCTCTACTAAAAATACAAAAAAAAAAAAAAAAGTAGCTGGACATGGTGGCGTGTGCCTATAATCCCAGCTACTTGTGAGGCTGAGGCAGGAGAATCATTTGAACCTGGGAGGTGGAGGTTGCAATGAGTCGAGACCACACCACTGCACTTTGGCCTGGGTGACAGAGCAAGGTAAAATATACATCTAAAAAAAGTATGTTGGTGACACATTACATTGCAGTAAAACTCAAAAGGTTAAAGACTAAAAGAAAATTGAACAAAAACTATAAACTAAAGAAAAATCATATCTGAGGGTCATCCAGCTCCACAGGTAGGAATGAAAGTGGTAAATATGTGATCTGTTTTTTTCTTTTGTTTTCTTAATTTCCTTAAAAGATATATGACTATTTAAAGCAAAAATTACAACAGCATACCATTGGGTTTATAGCGTAAATGGATGTCATATGTATGACAACAATAGCATAAAGGAGGGTGAGGGACTATGCTGACACAAAGTTGGTGGGAGTTAGTCATTATTAATATAAAGTAGATTTTGATAAGATAAAGATGCATATTACAATGCCTAGAACGATCACTAAAAATCCACAAAAATATCAAAGAAGAGAATTTAAATGATGTACTTAAAATATTTGTTTAACACAAAAGAAAGTAGTTTAGAAGGAACAGAGGAACAACAAGGAGATAAGACAAGTAGAAAACAAATAGCAAAATTGTGGACCAATTCTAACCATGTCAATAATTACAATAAATGTGAATATGAACTAAACCTCCCACCAAACGGCAGAGATATTTCAGATTGAATTAGAAAGCAAGACCCAACTATATTCTGTCTACAAGAAAGTAAAAGGATGGAAAAGGATATACCATGCAAATAGAGGCGCAAGAGAGCTGGGCTGGCCATATTAACAACAAACAAAATAGACTTAGAGACAAGCAGTATTACTATAGACAAAAGAAGAACAGTTCATAATAATGAAAGGGTCAATATGGCATCAAGATATAGCAATTATAAATCTATATACTTATGATAACAATGCCCCCAAATACACGACAATTTCGATATTCCTTTCTTAGTAATTAATAGAAAAAGTAGTCAGAAAATCAGAAAGGATATAAAATAACACTATCAAGAAACTTGACCGAATTGGCATTCATAAAACCTCACCTAACAAAAGCAGAATATAATTATTCTAAAGTGTATATCACAAAAAGGAATATGGGAAATCCCCCAAACATGAAAATTAAACAATATACTTTTAAATAACTCATGGTCAAAACAAGATATCACAAGGGAAATTAGAAAAATATGTTGCCCTAAAAACACAACATATCAAATTTTGCAGCATTTAGTTAAAGCAGACTATACAGGGAAATTTATACCTTTAAATGCTTATACTAGAAAAGAAGAAAGCATAAAAATAAGTATCTAAGCTTTCGAGTTAGGAAGCTAGAAAAAGGAAAGCAAATTAAATCTGAAATAAGTGAAAGAAAGGAATAAAGAGAAGTGCAGAAATTAATAAGGTAGAAAACAAACAATTTTTAAAAACATAATGAAACTAAAAGCTCATTTTTTGTAACGATTAATAAAATTGACAAACCTTTAGCTAAACTGATCCAAAAAAATAAGTGGGGGAAGACGTCATAAATTACCAATATCAGGAATAAAATGGTGACACCACTACGAATCCTACAGACATTAAAAGAATGACTTCCACTTACAACCAAAATGAAATCACAGGAGTCCGATTTACTCTCCTACTGAAAACAACTGAAGTTGCAGACAAAATGTATGAAATAAAAGTTCTCAAGACATTGGATAGTAGGCAACAAAGATCCCTGATCCCTGAAAGATAGGGAACAGGCTGGGCACAGTGGCTCACACCTGTAATCCCAGCACTTTGGGAGGCCAAAGGGGGCAGATCGCCTGAGGTCAGTAGTTCAAGACCAGCTTGGCCAACATGGTGAAACCCCATCTCTTCAAAAATACAAAAATTAGCCGGGCATGATGGTGGGTGCCTATAATCCCAGCCACTTGGGAGGCTGAGATGGGAGAATTGCTTCAATCCGGGAGGCAGAGGTTGCAGTGAGCCGAAATTACGCCATTGCACTCCAGCCTGGGCAACAGAATGAGACTCCATCTCAAAAAAAAAAAAAAAAGATAGGGAACAAATGAAGTGAGCCCTGCAATTACTGCAGCTCATTGCCTTGAATGAGTTTCCAGGCTGCAGCACAGGGAGGGGAGACCCAAGTGGAGCTCAGCAGACTCCCTGAGTTGAGAATATAGAGCTGAAAGTCTGGGAAGACTAAGTTGGCCAGAGTTGCAGGACAGAGTACTGAAGAGAGCTGCCCAGAGAAGGAATCTCAGCATTCTGCAGAGGGTCCCCATCAAATATGCATTTGAGAATCGACTGGTATATGAGTACTGGAAAACTACCTAAGACCATGGAAAGAACCATCATAATGGACTAGAGGAAATAGTAACTCGAGATCACACAGGCTGGGAATAGTGCCTGTTTCCATTGGCCAGACTGAAAAGCCTCAGAATTCATTGGACATTGTGTAAAGTATTCAGAAGGGTCTCGACTTGGTAGTAATGCTGCTCTGGTCTCATTTTACAAACCTTAAGGGCAAGACCCAAAAGGATGAAGCTGCTTCCAAGTAGCTTAACTGTGTCCCAGAAAAAAATGAACAAACTCAAGAATACTTACAGGAATACAAAGTACTTAGCATCCAACAAGGTAAAATTTTCCAGTCAAAAATTATTAGGGATGGGGCACATGTTGTCAGGACCTCCTGAGGCTGTGTCACAGAAAAAAAAAATCAAATATACATATATATATTTTGAGACAGAGTCTCACTCTTGCCCAGGCTGAAGTGTAGTGGTGCAATCTCGGCTTACTGCAACCTCCACCTCCTGGGTTCAAGCAATTCTCCTGTCTCATTCTCTTGAGTAGCTGGGATTACAGGTGCCCGCTACCACGCCCGGCTAATTTTTTGTATTTTTAGTAGACATGGGGTTTCACCATGTTGCCCAGACTGGTCTTGAACTCATGACCTCAGGTCATCTGCCCCTCAGCCTCCCAAAGTGCTGGGATTACAGGCCCAAAAATAAATTTTAAAAATTACTAGGCATGCATAATGAAAGAAAATACCACTCATGATGAACAGAAAAATCATTCCATTGAAATGCACCCAGAATTGACATAGATGTTAGAATTGCAGATAATGACATGAAAACATATAGTGTATTCCATATGTTTAAAAACTAGAGGAAAGATTGAACATGTTAAGTGGGGTTTTTTTTTTTTTTTTTTTTTTTGAAGGAGTTTTACTCTTATTGCCCAGGCTGGAGTGCAATGATGCAATCTTGGCTCACCGCAACCTCTGCCTCCCGGGTTGAAGCAATTCTCCAGCCTCAGCCTCCTGAGTAGCTGGGATTACAGGTATGTGTCACCACGCCCAGCTAATTTTTGTATTTTTAATACAGATGGGGTTTCTCCACGTTGGTCAGGCTGATCTCAAACTCCCGACCTCAGGTGATCCACCCGCCTCGGCCTCCCAAAATGCTGGGATTACAGACATGAGCCACCATGCCTGGCCTAAGTGGGGAATTTTAAGAGATGAAAACTATAACGGAATATACAATGGGACAGAAAACTTTTGGGGTGGTGAATTTGTTATTATGATGTGGTGATAGCTTCACATGTTTGTATGTCAAAACATATAAAATTGTGCCCTTTGAATATGTGTAGTTTATTGTCTGCTAATTGTGCCTCTATAAAGCTATTATAAAATAATATAAATTTTAAAAAGGACAAGAGAATATTGTAAAAAATTTTATACCAACAAATTTGAAAACATAAAGAAAATGGGCAAACATACAGAAAAATAAAAATTACCAAAACTGACTCAGGAAGACATAGAAGATCTAAATATACCTGTATCGAGTAAACAAATTGAATTGGCAATTAAAAACTTTTCCACAAAGAAAAGGCCAGGCCCAGATGGTTTCACTGGTGAATCCTATCAAATATTTAAGGAAGAAATGCTACCAGTTCTATGGAAACGGGGAAGAAGCAATTCCAAATTCATTTTCTGAAGCTAGTATTACCCTGATACCAAAGCCAGACAAAGAAATCACAAGAAAGAAAACTATACCTCAATATTCCTCATGAGCATAGATACAAAAATCTTTAACAAAGAGCAAATCAAACCCAGCAATATTTACAGAGGATAATACATCATGGCCAAGTAAGATTTATCCCAGTAATGCAAGGTTGGTGTAACATCCAGAAATCAATTCCTGTTCTACACCATATGATCAGATAAAGGAAAAAAATTATAAAGCCATCTCAATAGATGCAGGAAAAGCATTCAACAAAATTCAACACCCATTCATAACAAAAACTCTCAGCAAACTAGGAATAGAAGGGAACTTCCTTAACCTGATCCTGATAAAGAACATCTATGGACTGGGTGCAGTGGCTCATGCCTGTAATCCCAACACTTTGGGAGGCCAAGGTGGGTGGATCACTAGAGGTTAGGAGTTCGAGACCAGCCTCGCCAACATGGTGAAACCCTGTATCTATTAAATACAAAAAGAAAAAAAAAATTAGCTGGCCGTGATGGCGGGCACCTGTAATCCCAGCTACTCAGGAGGCTGAGGCAGGAGAATTGTTTGAACCTGGGAGACGGAGGTTGCAGTGAGCTGAGATCATGCCATTGCACTGCAGCCTGGGTGACAGAGCAAGACTATCTCAAAAAAAAAAAAAAAAAAACAAGCAAAACAACAACAACAAAAAACACCTATTAAAAACCTACAGCTAACATCATATTTAATGGTGAAAGACTAAATGCTTCCTACCTAAAATCAGAAACAAGATAAGGATGTCTGCTCTCACCATGGCTACTCCACACTGTGCCATTTGAATGGCTGAGATAAACAAAACAAAACACCTGACTCTACCCAGTAAAGCAGGGAAAAAAAATGGGGGACAAGGAAGTTGCTGCGGAGGAAGGACTGTGAGAACAAGGATGGATACTCTGACCTATATTCACGTCTGGTTTGACATCTGTGTGCTACAAACCACCAACCTTCTGGCCGAGATTGGCGGAGAAGATGGGCTTCCATGGAGACGGAGCCCCGCCCAACAGGGCAGAGGGGCATGTGACCCAGTCATTGCAGAGCACTGTGACAGGCTCCACAAGGGCTCCCAGCTCTGTGGGCACACTGAGGAGGGGGCCATCAACCCCTTCTGGGAGAGGGGAGGCTTCCCAGGAAACGAAGTGCCGGAGGGTGGAGCCTCCTGGGATCCCAGACAGTGGAGACCTGAAGCTGTTAGCTTCACTTCCTGCCATTCCCTCCCTCCTCTTCCCACCCACTAGAGTGCCAGGTGACTGTGATTTCTTTTTTAATTAAAGTGAACCCAATTCAATCTTGCCTAGAGAGTTTCCTGATACCTCTTGGAATAGAGTCTTGCTGGGGTGTTGCAAAAACTGGGTTGGGCATCTGTATTCTAAACTCTGAGGGCAACTGTGGGGACCACCCTCCCAGATGCGAGTTTGGTCTCAGTGGGGTTGGGGGCAGGGCTAGGTGGCAAGGACAGTGTTCCAGGTGCATAGAGGGACCTGTGCCCACCCAGTGCTGTCTTCATAGAAGAAAACAAAAGCCCCTGCACAAAGGCCCTGCCATGGTGCCCGGTGTGTTGAACTGTCCAGAGACCCTGTGTGACCAGGGCATCATTAGCAGAGACCTCAGGGAGCCACAGAAGTCTGGGAGGTAAACATCTGTGTCCAAGGGCAGGGCAAAGTCTTGGGGTGGTTATTCAGCTCTGTGAGTGCATCTAATTGTCTCAAGGGCGTAGCTTTGTCCCAGCAACATTGGCAACTCCTGGCGGGCAGAATTTGGCTTCACATAGTTTCCTTATGCGCCTAGAAAGGAGGGAACGAACGTCTATTGCAAGCCTGCTGAGTGCTTATGGGCATTATGTATGCATTCAGTCTTTGTGTATACATGGGGACATTATCCCCATTTGAATGAAGATAAGGAAACTGAGGCCCAGAGAGGTGAAGTGACTTGTCCGAGGTCACACAGAGGCAGATCTGGGATTCCAACCACATTGTTTCACCAAAGCCCCAGCTTGGAAATCCTGGGCCAGTGAGGGCACCGCTGGGACTAGCCTGCTCATCTGGCTCATTCCCCAAAACCCGGCACCCCAGAGATGGGGCAGCAGGCAGGCATCCTGAGGTCAGTGCCTCCCTGCCTGCTTGGCTGTGTGCCTCAGGTGTCCTGGGTGCTAGGAACGTCATGGTAATCTCATGCATGAGTAAGGCTCGAAAGATGTACTGAAAGTTAGATGCAGTGATTAAGAAGACGGAAGGGGTGTCCCCCAGCTTCCCACCCCTGCCCCACTGTCGTTTCCCAATTCCCTCTACTGGTTTGACAGAAGGAACCAGTCCAGTTGACAGGAGGGAGGTGCTGGCCTCAGGCATGGCTGCAGGAAGCAGGCTGGGCAAGAGCAGGGCACGATTGCAACAGCACCCTGCCGCCAGCCGCCTGCCGCCTGCCTTGCTCCATCCTGCCCGGCAGCCGTGTGAGGCTGCCTGTGTGTCTGTCATTGCTACTGGGACCCCTCAGGAATACCCACCCCCTGGGATTGGCCTTGGATCCTGCTGGTCCTCTACTAGCCCAACATTCTGCTCCTGTTTGTGGATGTTCAACTCTGAAAGTCCTCAAACAAGCCCCTATGTGGTCACAAAGTACCCCCTGGTCACTCAGGTCTGGAGGACTCCAAGCACTGTTTGCTGGGGGCCAGGCTCAGGGGCCTGGTGTTTTGAATCGCCTTTCTGAGGGCCTGCCCTGGCTCCCAGGTGACTGTGGGAGATCCTGAGCTATGCCCTTGGAGCACCCTTCACCAACTCCAGGCACAGCCAGTGTCCCCACCCTGGTGGCCTCTCCCCCTTGAACAGGCACACTGTGGCCCTGAGGATGATGTGTGATGATGACTTGTTCCTGATTTGTCTCCCATCCGTTTTTAAGCCTCTGGCACATAGAAGGTGCTCAGGAAAAGTCTGGAGACAGAAGGGAAGGAGGGAGGGAGGGAGGAGAGAAGGAGGGAGGGAGGGAGGAGAGAAGAAGCAAGGGAGAAAAGGTGGGAGGCTGGAGCAGGGGAGAGAGGAAGGAAGGAAAGTGGGAAAGAAGGGAGAAGGAGGGAAGGAGGGGTGAGTCTAGCACAGTGCTCAACCCATAGGGGTGTTGTTGAATAGAAATAAATGATTCTGGGCTCACATCTGTAATCCCAGCACTTTGGGAGGCCGGGAAGAGTGGATCACGTGAAGTCAGGAGTTCGAGACCAGCCTAGCCAACATGGTGAAACCGTGTCTCTACCAAAAAATACAAAAATTAGCTGGGCATGGTGGCATGTGCCTGTAATCCCAGCTACTGGGAAGGCTGAGATGGGAGAATCACTTGACCCAGGAGGCAGAGGTTGCAGTGAGCCCAGATCGCACCGTTGCACTCCAGCCTGAGTGACAGAACAAGACCTGTCTAAAAAAAAGGGAGAGATGGGGGAAGGAAGGAAGGGAGGGAGGGGAGGGGAGGGGGAGAAGAGAGAGAAAGAAAGCAAGAAAGAAGAAGGAAAGAGAGAGAGAGGGAGGGAGAGAGAGAGAGGGAGGGAAAGAGAGAGAGAGAAAGAAAGCAAGAAGGAAAGCAAGAAGGAAGGAAGGAAATAAAGAAAAAAAGAAAAGAGAGAGAAAGAGAAAAGAGAAAGAGAGGGAGGGAGGAAGGAAGGAAAGAAAGAAAGAAAGAAAGAAAGAAAGAAAGAAAGAAAGAAAGAAAGAAAGAAAGAAAGGATTCTGATACGTCTGCTTGCTAAATTTATTACCTTCTGAAAAGGAAACATTTTGTTGTTTTTATGATAGCGCTAGCACATGTCAATGTTAACGTTTTTCTAGATCAAAGATTGGCAAATTATTTTTCTATGCAGAGCCTAAATAATTTAGGTTTTGTGGGTCACATGCTCGCTATAGCATATTCTTCTGTTTTTGTTTGTTTGTTTGTTTGTTTTTACAATCATTTCAAAAGGTAAAAGCCATCCTTAGCTCATGGGCTGTACGAAAACTGGCCACCAGCTGCATTTGGCCCATGAGCCATAGTTTGCAACCCCTATTCTAGATAATCCTGAAAGGTATAAATCAGAAAGCAAAGATCACCTGTAAAGCCCTCATCCAGAAAGAACCCCTGACACCATGTTGGTGGGTTTCTCTCTGGACTTTCTCTGGGCGTTTTGGTGATGAATATTTTACTGAAATAGGGTCAAACTCTAGATTCTGTTTAGCAACTGTCTTCTTTAAATTCAACAATATGATGTGGACCTAGCGCCACACTCCTGAATATGTACCTAGGACGTCGTTCTTATGGATGAGTAGAGCCGCATTGCATGAGCGTAACCATTTCTTAGGCATATCTTGAGAGTAGAAGAGTTATGGCTTCTAAGTCCTTGCTCAGCTTATTCAAAGAGATCAAAACGATGAATGAATGATGGAGTTTAGTGACCTGGATACACAGCAGCCCTCCTACGGCAGACACACAGAAATGCCTCTTTTTTTTTTTTTTGAGACAGTCTCGTTCTGTCACCCAGGTTGGAATGCAGTAGCACGAGCTCGGCTCACTGTAACCTCCACCTCTCAGGTTCAAGAGATTCTCATGTCTCAGCCTCCCAATTAACTGAGACCAGAGGCGTGCGCCACCATACCCGGCTAATTTTTGTATTTTTAGTAGCGATGGGGTTTCACCATGTTGGCCAGGCTGGTCTCGAACTCCTGGCCTCAAGTGATCTGCCCACCTCAGCCTCCCAAAGTTCTGGGATTACAGGCATGAGCCACCGCACCCAGCATGAAATGCCTCCCTCTGATGACTTTATTATGCATTTATTTTCACCCACCGCTTTCCAGCAAGGGCAGGAAGTCTCAGGTGGCGCTGACGGAGCAGAGAAGAGACACACAGACCCATGTGAGCCTTCACCCCCGGGCTGGGCCGGAGAGCGATGCTGTTGGACTGAACAGGAGCCCAGTTGATTGGGGCCTGGTGGAGGCGACAAAGCTGCCAGGCCCCAGCCTCGGAGCTCTTTGATGGGCCTTTCAGGCCAGGTGACACTGACTCACCCAGTCACACAGAGGTTTCTCCAGCATGAGTGTGGCCACAATTTAGAGACTCTGGGAGTCGGGGTCCTTCACTTTCCAGGTGGGGGTTGGATGCCCCGGCAGACAAGACCTCAGAGGACGGGAGATGGGAGTCTTTTCAACACATCCTAAGGCACCAGGGTGGCGGAGGCTTCGTGCATAGTGATAATACACGATGGAATGTGTCAGCCATGTGCAGGCCAATGCGACTTCATTTAAGTCTCCCCCTGCCCAATGAGAACAGCCCCTCCTTACAGATGAGGAACTTAAAGCACAGAGCAGTCAAGTAACTTGCCCAAGGTCACATTGTGGGAAGCGGGAAACCCCAGAGCTGACCCCTCCACCCGGCTCAGACGCTAATGCTCTCGAACAGTGCGACAGGGCCTGTATTCTCCTGTGCAAACCAAAAGCACCCGTGTTGGGGATGCTGCCGTGCAGTGGGAAAGCCACGTGAGCCCCCCACCCTCTAGAAGCAGGAGAGCGTGGGGAGTCGCCCGGCCTCTGTGAGCTGCACCTCATCTGTGCAATGGGGGCATTGCGCTTCCCTCCTCATCCTCCAGGAGGGGTGCTGGGAGACACAACCCAGAGCATGGACATGCACGCACTTTGGGTCATGTGATGTGAGGGGTGACAGCTGGGCAAGCTGGCCGATGGGGGACATCTCAGAGAAGTGGCACTGAGGTCAGAAGTGAGATAAAAGCACTGTCAGCTGAGAAAGGCACCTGCCCTCCTCTCCAGCCAGGGAACTCTCCACCAGGCCCCAATCAACTGGGCTCCTGTTGAGTCCAATGGCATCGCTCTCCAGCCCAGCCTGTGAGTGAAAGCACATGTGGGTCTGTCTCTCTTCTCTGCTCCATCAGCACCACCTGAGCTCCAGGTCCTAAACCCTCCCCTCTGCCCTTGCCCTGCCCTGGTCCAGAACCTCTCCCGTCTCCCCTGGACTATTTCAACAGCTTCCCGCTGGGCTTCCTGCCACCTGTCACCACCCTCCGTCCACCCTCCCCACCCAGCCGCCAGCATCACTGACCTAAAAACTGAACCTGGTCATTTCACTCTCTGGCTCCAAATCCTTCTGTGGCCCCAGTGTCGTGGTCTGAGCTACATGGCATGGCACAGAGCCCTCTACTGCCCAGCCATGCCTCCCCGCTTACTCATCTCTCCCTGCTCTTGCTCCCAACACGTACCTCTGAGCCTTAGCACATGCCATTCCCTCTGATCGATCCGCCCCCTCTCCTTTCCCGGTGACTTCCAGTACATCCTTGAAGATTCTTCCAAGCATCGCCTTCCCAGAAGGCCTCCCCCCGACTCCTGGGTAGTCAGGTCCCTCCTCAGTGCACCACATGCTTTGCACAAATAGTCCAGGGCTTGGAACTCTCTGCGCGTACACTTCCCCTTGCCCATCAGGGTCTGGGAAGACCCTCATCCCCGTATCCCCAGGACCCACACCAGGATCTGGCCCAGCATCAGCTTCAGCCTGCAGGGGCTGAGTTAGGGACCAGATAAAAGCCAGCCCCAGAGGGGCCTGGTGCCCAGCCCCGCTCACCGACCCCTTGTGCAGGATCCCAGCCCATGTGCCAGCCTGGGTGGAGCCGGGGTGCCAGTGAGAACCCAGTAAGACAAGCAAGAAGATGCTTGTCTGAGGACCGAGCCAAGGATGACTTCACCGCCAAGTCAGCCTCCCAAACATGCAGGGTGGGGGGTGGGGGCCGCCCTCCTAGGAGGGGCGGTACCTGGACAGTTTTAACAGGCAAGGAGCGTGCTTGGGGGCCAAAAAGCGAGGCGGGTGAGTCAGGGCAGGGGAGACGCCTTGCCCTTAAAAGGAGAACAGCCTCCTTCTCACCTGTCCCTCCTGAGCACATCACACTCATAAAGAGAAAAAAGAAAAAGAAAAGCAATCAGAGGGAACGGGCCCAAATCCCACAGCTGGCACTTTTTCTCGGAGGTGATTAGTGCTCATTCGGAAAGAATGGATGACACCATCCCTGGCGTGAGCCAAAACACAAGGGCCTCAGGTGTCCCCCAGGTGGAGGACCCAGGACCGAGCCCACTCCTCCCGTCCCTATCCCCACCAGTCATGCCCCAAACACATCTGCCCCGGAGGGGGCTGCGTGAGGCTTCACACCTCCCAGGAGGATCTGGATCCAGGCGCTGCCTCTTCCCGAGCCCGCAGAGCTCCAGGCTCTGCGGGGACTTCCGGAGGTCACAGCAGAACCACGAGGTGGGTCCTAGGGACAAGATGCCACAGGCAAAGAGACAGAGGCCCGAGGAAGAGAGGGGTGCTCAGCCTACACCATTAGTGAGTGACAGCACCAGGAGACAAGGGACTCGCAATGCAGCCCCCTTGGTGTCATCCTCCTGGAGAAAGGGACGCCATCAGTTGTCACTCCCGGCAGTGACTGCCCCCCGGAGCCCCATCGCAGGACCCAAGTGAGGGTGTCGAGAGCAGAGTTGCCGGCCCTCAGGTGACAGCTGGGTTCTGACCTGGGTCGCCAGGGTTGGTACCCTCCCAAAGTCACACTGGGGACCCCCAGTCCACTGAGGCAGGGCAGAGACCTGTGAGCCATCAGGTCCAGAGGGTCCACCCTGCCTCCTGCCAGGGAGTTCCGTGGGGACAGGAGGTTCCTGCAGGACAGGGTCACTTGCCCCAGGAGGGAGCCAGGCACGGAACTGGTGTCTGTCCATGTCCACCAAGCTGAACTGAACTGAAGGAGGCTGCTCAGCGGGGCCGCGGTTAGAGGCTGAATCGTGTTCCCCGCCCTCCCCCCAAAACAAAAAAAACATTGATGTTCTAACCCCAGAACCTCAGAATGTGGGCTTATCTGGAAACAGTCTTCACAGAGGGCACCAGGTTAAAATGAGGTTATGGTAGTGGCCCCTAATCCAGTATGACCAGTGTCATTTTAAAAGGGGAATCTTGGGCACAGAGACAGACATGCTCAGAGCAAAGAGGACGTGATGAAGGCAAAGATGGGGTTATGCTTCGACAACCCTGGGAACGTCAAAGAGTGGGGACAGGGGCCTGTGCTGGGGCCTCCCTCTGAGCCCTCCGCAGGAGCCAAGCCTGCTCTTGGTCTCAGATCTCTGGCCTCCAGAATAGTGAAACAATTTCCTGTTCATTTCAGCCACCCAGTATATGGTACTGTGTTACGGCAGCCCTAGCAGACTCCCAGCTGGCTTCCTGGATGTGTGACACCTGCAATTACACAGGGCTCGGAAGGACCCACCCTTGGTTTAATGCTCTGCATTCCCTGTCCTGAATTTCTTAACTTTTGAATGAGGGATGCACGTTTTCATTTTGCATAGAGCCCCACTAAGGGTGTAGCTGGTCCTGTTTTCAGACTTCCCTGGCAAGCCCCTGTCAGGGGCCCAGATACCTCCCCAGAGCCAGGGCGCAGCTCAGCACTAGGTTTTGAATTCGGTGAGACCCAGCCCCAGCAAGGTCAGAATCCCAGGGGATGGCTCCAACTTGGCCTCCTGCCACCTCAGTTCCCCAAAGACCTGCTCAAGGATGGGAGGTCCTCATCATGGCCCTTAAATCAGGAGGAGTCCCTAGACATGGCCACACACCCCATGCCCTCCCTAAAGCCCCTCAATCTTTTCTCGACTTTGTGCTAACTCAGTTCACAGCAGCCAGCATGTCTAGACTCCTGCCTGGCGCTCGGCATCACAGCCTCGCGATTCTGCACAGGACACTCAGCCTTCTGGGAACTAGCTGTAGGGGATAAGAAGCAGCTCCTATTTATTTCTTCTTTAAAAACCAAACAGACCCTCCCAGCAGGCAGGTCACCTCATTGGGCGGGAGTTGTGTTGGCAGCTCTGGAGAGAGCCGAAGCATTGTGTCCCTGACACCCAGGGCGACAGGAGCTGGGTCCACTCCCTTCACCCAGTAGTCAGAGAGAGCCTGAGCAGGGAGGAGGAGGGGCTGGCAAGGGCAAGAAGGGCCTGATTCTCTGGGCCGCCGGCTCCTGCCAAAAGCAATATCGTGTATCATCATATTAACTCCCTACAACAAAGCCAGGGAGAGATAGAGAGATAAAATAAAGCCAGGATGATTGAGGCCCACAGATCATTCCAAATCCGACTTTAGCGCTGAGTTTCACGGTGCAGCAACCTTTTACTCATTCATGTCGGCTAGCGAGAACTCCTCTTCTCATCTTGCCCCCCACCCGGTGAGCTAGTACAGTGGCTAAGGGAGGACGCAAGGGGCCGAATGGAGGGAGGAGAGGGAGAGGATGATCCTGGTGGTGATGGTAACCCACAAAAAATACCAGCCCACCTGCCCTGAGTAGGGTGGAGTTGGCTGTACCTCTCTCAGCCAATTACAGTGTCCCCTGGCCCAGCCTATCTGTTCCCTCCCTTCGCCCAGCCAACTCCTCCTGGCACCCTTGAAGACTCCACCACGCCTTGCCTCCTCTGGGATGCCCGTCCTGATATCAACATCACCCACCCCAGCCTGTCTCTTGCTCCGTTCCTTTACAATGTGTTCATGACGCCTGTAATCCCAGCACTTTGGGAGGCCAAGGTGGGAGGATCGCTTGAGCCTGGGAGTTTAAGACCAGCCTGGGCAAAATAGTGAGACTCAAGTCTCTACTAAAAAAAAAAAAAAAATTTTATATTAGCCAGTCATGGTGGTGCT
This sequence comes from Pan troglodytes, assembly GCF_028858775.2. Lineage (NCBI taxonomy): Eukaryota > Metazoa > Chordata > Mammalia > Primates > Hominidae > Pan > Pan troglodytes. The sequence continues at coordinate 212,163,588 of NC_072398.2, read as the reverse complement.
CACCTATAGTCCCGGCTACTTAGGAGGCTGAGGCAGGAAGATTGCCTGACCCTAGGAGGTCGAGGCTGCAGTGAGCCGCCATTATCACATCACTGTACTCCGGCCTGGGTGACAGACTGAGACCCGGTCTTTAAAAAAAGAAAAAAAAAAGTGTTAAACATTTTACCTGGATGATCAGCCCAGCCGTCTTGTTGGAGCCTTTGATTGAACGATTTGCCTCTCTGCCTTATATGGAATCTAGTGCTGAGGAGGAGGTATGTGCTGGACACCTCTGGGAGGGGAAGTCTCTGAGGAGGCAAGAGAGGAGACTCAAAAACCAGTGAGGATGGCCTGGCAAGAGATGGCGTGCTTACACTAGGGGGTCACTGCAGGTCTGGTGAGCGTGGTCAGATGTTAGGTATATGGATGAACAAAGAAATGGATGGATTGCCAAAATAGAGAAAGATCTTGGGGCCCAGTGGAGACACAAGCTTAAACCCATTTTGGTGGTGGTGCTGGTGAGAGAATGGCAAGGGCAGAGGGCAGGCAGGTAACTTTTGCTTCTTCCAACCCAGGATCTCAGCAACCTGGAATGGATGTGGCTCCCTTGGAAGCAAAGTCAGATAGTGGCATTTATTGGGTAACCCCTGTGGGTCTTTTGAGCCTATTCTTGGCATGGACCCCATGCCAGGAGGGGAAGGAACAGATACTCCCCAAGTTACCTCCAGCCCTCCATTCAAAGAGCTCAGTCCGACCAGGAAACAAGGCAGCCATGGGCAGCTTGCTGGCAGTGCCTGAATTAGTTCCCGTGAATCTCAAGCAATCAAACAAAACCAAGGGCACAGGCAGAGGCCTGTGGGGACCGCCAGGGGGGACTTTGCACGGGAGCATCAAAGTATTCGGGTTTGCTTCATTATCAAGGTCATGCTTGGGAATTTTGCAAACAACAAGGAGGTAGTAACTTACCACCTCCCACCATGCTTCCCAAGACAATGGCTGTTTTATTCAGGTGCTTTCCTTCTGGCTCGTTCTAGGTATGGTTTTCTGTACAGGGGAATGGAGAGGCAAGGGGCCCCCAGTGAAGGAGGCTGCCCCACCACCCTATTCTTGGGCCCCACACAATTCAATCTTAGAGGTGCACGGCATCTCTGATGGCAGAGTTGTGACCCTTGCCGCGTGGGTCTCAGGACTCCACCTGCTCTCTGGGTACATTTTTACAAGGCTGATGCAACAGTCCACACCTGCACAGATGTGTGCAATCCTCATGGGGCTCTCTGGCTCTCCGAGGAGGGGGTCAAGAGGGCTTCGAGGTTGTCCAGGGCAAATGAGCAAACAGTGCTGCCTCCGTGAGGGTTTGCATGCAACTCCCGCCCCCCACATCCCTATTCATTTATTCATTTACTTAGATGTCCATCAGCACACCTTCTGGGGATCCAGGGAAAAGTACAACAGAGTCCCTGCCCATTAGGAGTCCTTGTTTTAGAGGAGACAAACAACCAAAGAAACAATTACAGCTGGGCTTGCGAAAGGCACCACGGAGCTGCTGACTCCCACAGTAGCCCAGGGGGGTTCCCAGGGAACAGACACCCAGCCTCCCTGTCCCCCGCCCAGACACTGAGGGTGGGGACCCTGGAAGGCATGAAACCAAGGGCTCCCTAAGGACACGCAGTAATTGTCTCTTCAGACTGCCCTGGAAATAATGGGGAGAGGAATTCTGCAAAAGCCTCCCCAAGGCTGGGAAGATCGGCTTTCCAAGTGGGTTCCTTGAGAGCTGGGACCATGTCTCCTTCTCATTAGACAAATCGCTGAACAAAAATGACGGATGCAAAAATACTTTGCAAACTGGAAAGCTTTGGATGAAGTTGGGAGCTTGGAAGCAGAGATGGTCATCACTAGACTGGGAGCCTCCTGAAGGCAAGGGCTGTGCCTCCTCCGTCTGACTGGAGGCCCCTGTTTTAATTCTGCAGTCCCAGAAGCTGCTGCATCCGGGGCATGCTTAGTGAGCCCTCTTCCTCCAGTTACATGGATGCTCCAGAATTAAGGCTGAGCTGATGCACCTGAACCCCTTCTGTCTCTTACAAAGAAAATCCTAGCTGTACTCTGACATCTGAGATCATATTTTTAAACCATTTATTAAACCCCTTACTATATATATCACATAGTGTATGAGGGTAACTTTGACCTAAATTTATACTGGTTTGTTAATGACTATACAAGAAGATCTTTAACATTTTTTTAACTGACAAATAAAAATTGTGTATATTTATGGTGTAGTTTTGACATATGTGTATATTATGAAATGGCTAAATCTAGCTAACTACTATATGCATTACCCTACATATTTATTTTTTGTATATGATGAGAACATTTAAAATCTGCTCTCTTAGCAATTTTCAAGGACACAATACATTGTTGTTTACTATAGTCACCACGTCGTACTATAACAAAATCTTATCATCTTGGAGTTAGAAGGAAGCCGGGTGCTCTGGTTCTTAAACTTGTCTGCACAGGGATCACTTGGAGAGCTTTCAAAAGCACCAGGCTGCACTTCAGACCAATTAGATTGGAATCCATGAGAGTGGGATCTACATATCTGTACTCTTTAAATTCCCCGGATCACAGTGGCTCACGTCTGTAATCCCAACACTTCGGGAGGCTGAGGGTGGGAGGCTTCAGTTCAGGAGTTCAAGACCAGCCTGGGCAATATGGCAAAACCCCATCTCTACAAAAAATACAAAAATTAGCTGGGCATGGTGGTGTGTGCCTGTAATCCCAGCTACTCAGGAGACTGAGTTGGGAGAATTGTTCAAGCCCAGGAGGTTGAGGCTGCAATGAGCCAAGATTGCACCTCTGCACTCCAGCCTGGACAACAGAGCAAGACTCTGTCTCTAAATAAGTAAATAAATCCCCCGGGTGACTCTGGCATGTAATCAAGCTTCAGCAGTGTTCTAGAACGACTTCCTACCCAATACAGGAATCACAATCATTGATTGATTCAATAAGTATATATAAAGCACCTACTCAGTGCCTGAAACCAGGGCTGTCTCAGAATCTGTTTGTTGGTTTTCTAGCCTTTTCTTGGATACTTGAAGTGATGGCGAACTCACTGCCACATGAGGCAGAACTTTGCCCAAGATCTGGTTTGCAGTGGTGTGTAGAGAGGAGAGATGGGTTGAGAACGGGCAGCTGAGATGCATTGGGTCCTACTATGTGCCAGCAATGGTGTGGGAAATTTCACAGGAACTGCTTCTCTGAAACTTTACACACTTCTATCCAGTGAGATAGGAGATACAATCACAGTATTGCAGATGGGGAAACTGAGGCTCAGAGAGGCTAAGGGGCTCATCCAAGACCACTCAGTTTGTGTGTGGCAGAGCAAGGTCCACATCCCAGGGTGTCACTTTTGTGGGGAGTTGGGGCTGGTTGGGGGAGAGGGAACACAGGTCAGGCAGGGGATCCCATCCGGGGATCATGCCCAGATGTCCAGAAAGAGTGCACTGCATTAGGCTGAAGTGCGGTGATGCAGTCACAGCTCACTGCGGCCTTGACCTCCTGGACTCAAGTGATCCTCCCACCTCAGCCTCCTGAGTAGCTGAGAGCACAGGCATGCACTACCACACCTGGCTATTTTTTTAATATACTTTTATAGGGACAGGGTCTCACTATGTTACTCAGGCTGGTCTCGAACTCCTGGCCTCAAACAATCCTCCTGCCTCAGCCTCCCAAAGTGCCCTATTAGGAAGTTAATATGGAGGTTGACTTACTAACCTCCACATTCTGGACACATGCTTCCCCCTCTTGGCCCTGAGCTGGGAGAGATTCTAACAAACTTAATTTCCCCAAAGAATTGGGGACCTGAGTCACCCCTCCAGAAAGTGGCACTTACATATAAAAGGACCAAGCTGGGCAGAGTAATGCTCAGCCTGAGGACTGACTGATGGTGACAGCGAGGTCCTGTGGGCAGGGAAGACCCATCCTGGGCATTCTCAAATCCTAGCCCAGAGGTGACGCCCTGGATGGGTCACCTATGTGGCAGTAACAGCAGCTGCCACTTTTTGCACACCTACTGTGTGCCAGGCGCTTTCCCTCCATGACCCCAGCCCTCACAGCAACCCTGCAAAGCCAGATTATGATGCTATTTTTCCAGACAGAAACAAAACAGAGACAAATCTGTCTTCTGATCCTGGGTTCCTCTCCACTAAGACCAGCGTTTTTCAAGCTGCAGGTTGTGACCCATGAGCGGGATGTGGAGTCAATGTAGTGGGCCCTGAGCAATGTTTTTTAATGAAATCAAATGGGGTAGGAAAGAGAGGAGAAAATAACGCATAAAAGAGAAGACTTGTTTCATGAAACTTTTGTTTCAGTTGTATGTGTGTGTGCATGTGCGTGCATGTGTGTGTGTGTGTGCACGCGTGTGGTGTGCAGGGTCCCAATGTAGAATATATATTTATTTTATTTTTTTTTTGAGACAGAGTCTCACTCTTGTTGCTCAGGCTGGAGTGCAGTGGCACAATCTTGGCTCACTGCAACATCCACCTCCTGGGTTCAAGCGATTCTCCTGCCTCAGCCTCCCGAGTAGCTGGGATTACAGGTGCACGGCACCACACCCGGCTAATTTTTGTATTTTTAGTAGAGGCAGGGTTTTGCCATGTTGGCCAGGCTGGTCTGAAACTCCTGACCTCAGGTGATCCGCCCGCCTCAGCCTCCCAAATTGCTGGGATTACAGGCGTGAGCCACTGCACCCGGCTGGTATATTTCTTACTGAGAGATGTGAGCCAAATGTTCAGAAGCCAACACCCTGTGCTGTTGTCTATATGATGCTAATGTGAAGTGGCTCCCTTTCTTCCTGGGAAGGGATGGGGTGACAGTGTGCTTTGAGCACTCAGAAGGGAGGTCTCAGGAGGCCACAGGGTGAGATCACCCCTATTTAACAACTCCTCTGGGATGCGTAGAGTGAGAGAGGGCTCTAGCACCCAGCACTAGAGCTAAGAGCTCCTCCTACCCAGCAGGTTCAGGGTGGTCTTTATGTAACCTCCGTGTCCAGCTGGTTCTTGAGGAGATTTAGGAACCAGCCAAAGGCGTAGGCAGCCTCCAGGCAGCATGAGGGATATGGAGTAGGACTCTGGAGGCCCGGTTCACCCAACAAAAACCCTGGGACCAAAGCAAACCACACCTATGGGCCCCATTTTCCTCATCTGTGAAATGGAACAATGGCCTAGCTCAGCGCTCCCCAGTAGAAACATAATGTGAACCATAAATATTCTAGCAGCCACATAAACTTGTAAAATTAAACAGGTGTCGTTAATTTAAATACTATGTTATTTAACCCATCCATCCAAAATATTATCAATTCAACATGTAGTCAATACAAAAATCTATGAATGAGACTTTACATTGTTTTTTGTGTATGAAGTCCAGCATGTATTTCATACCCGTAGCACATCTCAACTTGAGCTAGTTACAGACCCAGGGCTCAATAGCATCTGTGGTTAGTGGCTACCAGATTGGGCAGTGCTGATTAGATAATATCTAGGGTCTCCTCTAAAATGCTGTGGCTGGATTCCAAAGGCCAGGCTCGATTGCCCACACATTTGTTTCCTGCTAAACCCTGAGGCCCTGGCTGGTCCCAGCTGTAGAAAACCATTCAGGTGACACGTTTGGGAAGTTACTTCAAGTGACAATAAAATGGATCCTTGATTCTGAATTGCTCAGACCTGGCTTACTGAGCTGTGTGCTCTAGGGAAGTCATCTTCTCAAGCCTCAGTTGTTCTATCTGTAAATTGGGAATAATAATAGCTAGCATTATAAAGCACCTGCTATGTGCCCGGCATTGTTCTACCACTTTTATGTGTATTAGTTCCTCATTCAACATCTATCATTCCTCCTAATTTGTAGGAAGGAGCATTGAGGCACAGAGAGGTTAAATAACTTGCCCAAGGTCACGCAGCAATTATGTGGTAGAGCTGGGATCCAAACCCAACTGCCTGGCTCCAGAGTCCCTGTGCTGAACCCCAGGTCCACACTGCCAGCCTGGGGTGGCCCTAATGACTGAGTTTAAGGCTGCCCTGAAAGTGCATGGCACGGCGTCAGGCAGGCAGGCAGGGAAGAAATTGTTGTTGCTGCTGCCCTCAAATGGGGCAAGAAAGGACGTGGGAAGAGCCCCCTGGGTGACTTCCAAACACCTGGGACACAGCACGGTTATAGCGGGGAGGGGACAGCCCCTGCTGAGCCTTCCTTGTCCCGCCCCCAGTCGGAAGCCAAGAGGGGAATTTGGCTGAGAAGGCATCTTCCTCATAGCTTAGATGCAGAGGGCTCTGGAGGCGGGTGATTCAGGGTCTGAAGTACCTGGGGCTCCTGGCTCTGGGGCAGTGGGGTAGGCTGACAGGGGTGGCCTCGGTGAGAAAGGTGGGTGGGCCAGGAGCCAGCAGGAGCTTCTCTCTCCTGCTGGAGGGGACAGGGAGGCTCATGACGAGTTACTGGGTGCAGCACACCAATATGGCACATGCATACATATGTAACTAACCTGCAAGTTGTGCACGTGTACCCTAAAACTTAAAGTATAATTTAAAAAAAAGAAGAAATCAAATCCAAGTGGAGACGCCGTGGTTGACGTGGGGGTGAGGGTCCTGATCCCTGCTCCCTGCAGGGGACCCCAAGGGCCTCTGCTGCTCCCTCTGTCCCCAGAAGACATGGGTCACCAGAGTCAACATGGAGTCCAGCACAGTTGCCAGCACCCGATCTCGGCTGGTTAAACCAACCAGGCAACATCCAAGGAAATGCGACATCAAGGTGGTAGCCCGACGGGCTTGTCATCAAGGAGAGAAGGGGATCCATAAACTCCACTCCCACCATCACCGCCACCCCTCAGCACCCTCAGCCTCCTCAGAAAGCCGCCCCCGACCACAACCTCACACCTGAAGTGGTGTGGGTGAGGGTGGTGAGGAAGTGGTGCCAGTCGGGGCAGCACAGTCGAAGCCATCACCACTGTGGGTGACCGGGCCAGAAACCAGGCAGGGGAAGACAGGGTGATAGCCATGAACAGAGCTGCCTTTGACTCCAGAGGACAATGCCCCCCCATTGTCCCCTGAGGCTGTCCCTTGCTGTTGAGTCACTGTCTGCTCCCTCAGAGCAGTTTGGGCCAATGCTGAGTTATTTCAAAATAATAATAGACTAGCGATGCAGTCATAGAATAGAGAATAGAGAGGCGTGCAGGGTTGCGGCTCTGTTATATGAACTGATACTTACTGAGCCCCTGCTCTGTGTAAAGGCCACACATGTACTGACTCATCTCACCCTCACGACAGTGACGTGAGGTGGGACGTGAGTTATCCCTGACCTGCATGAGGCTCAGAGAGGCAACAGCACCTGCCCTAGCCACTTAGCTAGAAGTGGTAGTATGTGAACCCAGGTCTGTGCAACTCAAAGCCTGCAGTTGACACACTGCAGCCATTAATTTTGCAGAACAGCACACTATTTGGTCACCATCATCAAATCTTCCAAGGGTGGAATGGAAGAGAATTCCATGAGAATTCAGAGGACAGAACAATATCTAACACGGGGGTGCGTCTGGGCAGCAGATTTCAACTCGACCCAGGAAAGAACTTCGTGGCACTCCGAGGGCCGGGGCAGCCTGGTGGTGTCGAATGAGCCATCTGTTACTGGAAGTGCCCAGGCAGGGGCTGAAGGTCATTTGGAACAATGTGGCGGGAATTTCCGCACTGCTGAGGGTTGGACAAACAGCCTAAGAGCTTCCGTTTGGCTCTGAGGTGCTGGGATTTCAAGTTGATTTATGTAATGGGCCCCCTGCTTGCAATCTCAGCCCCTCCAATCCACTCTCCATGCTGCAGACTGTAAGCTTTCCAAAACACCCCTCCAGCGTGCTGTCCCTGCAGAAGTCCTCGGGCGGCTCACCACCTGTTCCAGTTACCACTGCTGGCTAACAACCCCTTCCAAAACTTAGTGACTTAAAACAACCACCTGATGCTCAGTCTGTGGGTCGGGAATTCAGATGACTCTGCCCCATGATGTCCTGGGAAGACTGGATGGGTAGGAGCTGGGGTTAACTGGAAGAGTCCTCTTCCCATCTGGCTGTCGATGATGGCATAGTCGGGACCACAGCAGGGCTGTTGGTTGGACACCTACATACAGTCTCACCTGTTGCCTCTCTGCATGGATGGATTAGTTTGGGATTCCTCACTGCATGGTGGCCGGGTCCAAAGAGTGACTATCCCAAGACAGCAAGACAGAAAGGTATTTGCGTGACCTAAGCTTGGAGGTCACAGAGCATCACACAAAAAGCGCCACCGTACACACAAAGTATCCATTATACACAAAGCTCCACCCAGGCTCAAGGGAAGGGGACACAGACCCCAGTGCTGGATGGGAGGAGTGTCAAGGCCATTTTGCAAGAAGAGCAAGTGGAACAGTAGCCAGGGTTGCAGCCACATTTGGGAAATATAATCTACCTACCACATGTCACTCTTCAAAAGGGGTCCAAGCCATCGCTCGACACAGCTGATGAGGCCCTGTTCACATCTCCAGCCTCCCTGGGTTTTGCACATGCTGTTCCTTCTGACCAGAAAACTTGTCCACACATTCCACCTCCACCCGCTTCACCTGGCCCACCTCTACTCACCCTTCAGGGCTCAACAGAGATATCGCCTCCTCGCCCAGGAAGCCTGCCCTGACCCTGCCCACATCCAGCTGAGTGGGAGTCTCTCCGATCCATGACCACATTTGTCTCTTGGGATACGGTGGCTTCTCTACTTATTGGTCTCCAACAGACTGCAAGCCCCAAGGGCGTGGATAGGGTCTACCCCATCTACTGTGATATCCCTGGCACCTGGCCAAATGCCAGTCCCTTTCTGGGTCCTGCTGGCAGCCTCCTCCCACAAGAAGTCTTCCTGGATTGCACCTGAAAGCATTAGGTGTCTCTCCTGTGCTCCCACGGTGCCCCCACTCTACCCCAAGCAGGTGTTTGGGAATGCCTGGGGGAAGGGAAAAGCTCTTTTCCTCGTTCCCAAGCCAGAGCTTGTTACTGCAATGAAAGAAGCAACAAATTACCAGCCAGGCTTGCGGGCTAATGATGGAAACCAAGGCATTGTTCTGGGGGCTGCTAATTGCATGCCTCCGCAGTGAGGCCCGCTCAGCCTGCAGCATGTCACCGCTAACTTCTGCCCACAGCGCCAGGCCCAGCCTGGAAGGGGGCCAGACACAGAGTTTACTGGGGCAGGAGTAGTGTCCCTGGAGCAGTGGGTCCCAAAAGCGTGACTGCAGCTGCCTCTCCTGGAGACCTATTACAAATACAGATTCCCAGGCCCTGCCCCAGAACCACTAAGTCTATATCTGAGGGGCTGAGTCTCCAGGGATAGGCATTCTTGACAAGCCCCCAAGGGGATTGTGAAGCCCAGCCTAGGCCTAGGGTTTCTGATCCCATCCCCACCCCAAAGCCAGACAGAGACCTTCCACACCTAGCCCAGCTCACCCCGACAATGTGGCAAGATTCAGAAAATGAACCTGTTTGGGAGAGAAGGGTGGAGATGACAGAAGCCTCACCCAGGAACAGAGTCAGGTCTTCTCATGAGCTGAGAGACCCAGGTCAAGTTAGTGCACCTTTCTAAACATAGGTGGGTTTCCCAGGAAGCTGAGAGACCTCAAACTTCACAGTCTCTGCAAGGCCCTGGGAGGAGCCCTAGCAATGGGCTCACTTGCTTGGAGATTTGTGTACAATTTGTGAAAGTAGGATATCTTAGCCTAGGCGCATGGCAGCTCACGCCTGTAGTCCCAGCACTTTGGGAGGCTGAGTCAAGGAGTTTGAGACCAACACGGCAAAATCCTACCTCTACTAAAAATACAAAAATTAGCCGAGTGTGGTGACACATGCCTGTAATCCCAGCTACTCAGGAGGCTGAGGCAGGAGGATTGCTTGAGGCCAGGAGGCAGAGGTTGCAGTAAGCCGAGATTGTGCCACTGCACTGCAGCCTGTGTGACAGAGCGAGACCTTATCTCAAAAACAAAAGGAAAGAAAAAGAAAGAAAGGAAGGAAGGAAGGAAGGAAGGGAAAAAGAAAGAAAATGAAAGTAAGTTTATCTTTTTATTCTTTTTCTTAAAGAGCACCCCACCACCACCAAATTGTATAAGCCTCAAACTCCCTTAAAAAATGAGGAGAAGCCGGGCGCAGTGGCTCACACCTATAATTCCAGCACTTTGAGCGGCCGAGGCGGGAGGATCATGAGGTCGGGAGTTCAAGACCAGCCTGGCCAACATGGTGAAACCCCATCTCTACTAATAACACAAAAATTAGCAGGGCTTGGTGGCATGTGCCTGTAATCCCAGCTACTTGGGAGGCTGAGGCAGGAGAATCGTTTGAACCTGGGAGGCGGAGGTTGCAGTGAGCTGAGATCGTGCCACGGCACTCCAGCCTGGGCAGCAAGAGTGAAACTCTGTCTCGAAGAAAAAAAGAAAAAAAAATGAGAATAGGCCAGGTGCAGTGGCTCACATCTGTAATCCCAGTGCTTCAGGAGACCGAGACCGGAGGATTGCTTGAACTGGAAGGCGGAGCTTGCAGAGAATCATGATTGTACCACTGTACTCCAGCCTGGGCAACAGAGCAGAACCCTTTCTCTAAAAAAAAACTTTTTTTTTTAAGAAGAATTTTAAGGACCTCGCGTGGTTATTGTGAGAATAACCGAGCGAAATGTAAACAAAGCTGGCAGCACAGTGCCTAAAACCCCACCACGGAGAAAGCGCCCTGGGCAAGGGGCTTGATCTCCCTGCACCGCTGTTTTCTCATCTGTAAAATGCAGGTGCAACCATAGCTACCTCCTCACGTGGTTTGAGCATGAAATGAGCTAATACAGGTGACGCACCCAGCTCAGGGCTTGGCACAGGGCAAATGCCCTCCAAGTACTGACTACTGCAACTGTCACTGGCAGGGGGACATGGCTCCCATCAATGAATAATTGTGGACAAGTGCAAGAGCCAGCGCATGAGTGACAGAACGCACGGCTTCTTGAGGCAGCCAGCCTTCGAAGGTTGCGTGGCAATGGGACACATGCTTTTGAAACTGTGTTTCCTGGAAATACTGGAAAGAGATAAGACCCTCTTTCGCCAAGCCGATTTAAGAACAGCCCTGCCAAGAAGCAGGGGAATGGATCCAATGAACCAGATTTGTTGCAAATCTGGGACAGAAGTAACAAGAATGGACTTGACCTTGGGCAGTGATTTCTGAGAAGGAGCCTGATCTGAGGAAGGGGGTGGATGCCCAGATTAGAGGATGCTGGAAGGTTAGAGCAGGATGAGAGCTGGGATGGGAACAGCGCGACATCCAGTCCAACCTTCACTTCCTGTGCTGCAAGCAATTATGAATTAAAACAAAGCTGGAGGTGAGACCCTGGAAGGTGATGGGTGACCAGAGTCACCAATGCACATGACACTTCTATGGAGGACTTCCTGGAGGAGGTTACTTCAGAGCAGGGAGAGAAGTTACAGATCAGCAGAAAGAGACAGCAAGTCCAGCAGACGCAGGAAGCTCTGCAGTCATGCACTTAATTATGGACATTAGATGAGCACATACTACGTCAGAACTAGCCTAAGCGCTGCCCTCAGACACTCTCATTTTTGGAATTCTTTGGTTGTTATTTGTTTTTGTGCTAATAATTTCTCCTTTTTTGAGGCAGTATCTCACTCTGTTGCCCAGGCTAGAGTGCAGTGGTGAGATCTTGGCTCACTGCAGCCTCCACCTCCCGAGCTCAAGCAATCCTCCCACCTCAGCCTCCCAAATAACTAGGACTATGGGCACACACCACCATACCCAGCTAGTTTTTGTCTTTTTATTTTTTGTAGAGACAAGTCTCAGTATGTTTCCCAGGCTGGTTTTGAACTCCTGGACTCAGGTGATCCTCCCACCTCAGCCTCCTAAAATGCTGGGATTACAGGTGTGTGCCACTGTGCCCAGGGCCTATACTAATAGTTTTTTAAGCTTAGAAACAGTGGCAAACTTATAGAAAATTTGCATGTATAATACTAAGAATTGTTTTTGGTTTGTTTGTTTGTTTTTGAGATGGAGTCTCACACTGTTGCCCAGGCTGGAGTGCAATGGTGCAATCTCGGCTCACTGCAACCTCCACCTCCTGGGTTCAAGCGAATCTCCTGCCTCAGCCTCCCGAGTAGCTGGGATTACAGGTGCCCGCGACCACACCCAGCTAATTTTTTGTATTTTTATTAGAGACGGGGTTTCACTATGTTGGCCAGGCTGGTCTCGATCTCCTGACCTTGTGATCCGCCTGCCTCGGCCTCCCAAAGTGCTGGGATCACAGACATAAGCCACCACGACTGGCCAGAATTGTTTCTCTGCAACCATTGAACTGTAAATTGCCGACCTATTTTCTACCAACAAAAGCCTTTCCCTACACAACCGCAGTAAAACCATCAAATCAGGGAGCTAGCACTGATCCATTCCTACCTTCCACTCCACAGACCTGGCACCGGTTTTGCCAACTATCTCAACAATGCCTTGGTAACAAAAGGACCCGGTTCAGTCTCCTGCATTGCATGAAATTATCAGGTCTCCTTCGATCTGGAACAGTTACTCAGTACTTCCTTCACGGCCTTGACATTTTGAAGATTACAGATCACTTACTTCATCAAATTGGGGTTTGGCTGGTGTTTCCTCGTGGTTAGATTCAGGTCATGCGTTTGTGGCAGGACTATCCTAAGTGGCAGTTATGGGGCGCTTTGGAGCAGTTTCAATAAAGGTGATGTTAAATTTGATCACTTAAGGTGGTGTCTGCCAAGTTTCTCCGCTGCAAAGTTATTTCTTCTCTCTTTGTAATTAATAAGTATTTTGTGAGAAGATACTCTGAGACTATGTCAATATCCCATTTCTCATCAACTTTCAGTTTATTCACTTATTTATTTGTCACAATACGGACCTGTGTTTTCTTAGGGAATTCAACAGGTTATCATCCACGACTATCACTGGTTTTTTTGTTTTGCTTTTTGTTTTTTTGAGATGGAGTCTCGTTCTGTCCCCAGGCTGGAGTGCAGTGGCATGATCTTGGCTCACTGCAACTTCCACCTCCCAGGTTCAAGTGATTCTCCTGCCTCAACCTCCCGAGTAGCTAGGACTACAGGCACACACCACCACACCCAGCTAATTTTTTTTTTTCGCATTTTTAGTAGAGATGGGGTTTCACCATGTTGGCCAGGATGGTCTCGATCTCTTGACTTTGTGATCTGCCCGCCTCAGCCTCCCAAACTGTTGGGATTACAGGCGTGAGCCACCGCGCCCGGCCCATTGTTTATTTTAATGCTCAGATCGACCCAGATTTGGCCAGTGGTTGCCCTTTCAAGTAGCTCCAGGGGCACTTTGACTTATCTCCATCACTCTTTGACCATGTCCTGAATTTCTGGCACAAAAAGATATTCCAGGTTCATTCTGCCCCTTCCCTGCCCCAGCCCTAGAATCAGCCATGGCTCCAAGGAAGCCTGATTCTTTAGTGGGGAACAGTATACAGAGCCCAACATCTGAGTGCCAGGTGTGCTCACTGCTACTGGGGAGTTGCTGCTCCCAGTCCCTCTCAGTAGACAAGGCCATGGGGACCCCTAACCCTCACATCATTCAAGGGTCAACTGTACATATAGACTGTACATATGTCCACACACACTCACATATGTGTATATGTATAGTAAATATCTAATATACACATTTGCATGTGTATATGTTTGTATTTATTGCTCTCTTATATTGAAAACCCTGGCCAGGTGCGGTGGCTGACGCCTGTAATCCCAGCACTTTGGGTGGCCAAGGTGAGCGGATCACAAGGTCAGGAGCTCAAGACCAACCCGGCCAACATGGTGAAACCCCGTCTCTACTAAAAATACAAAAATTAGCCAGGCGTGGTGGCGTGCGCCTGTAGTCCCAGCTACTCAGGAGGCTGAGGTAGGAGAATCGCTTGAACCCAGGAGGCAGAGGTTGCAGAGAGCCGAGATTGCGCCATTGCACTCCAGCCTGGGTGACAGAGCGAGATTCCATCTCAAAAAAAAAAAAGAAAGAAAGAAAAAGAAAACCCTGAGTTCACACTGATATCTCAAATTCCAGTCCAACAGCACGGGGCTCCTTTGCATTTTCTCCCTCTCCATATGTGTAACTCCGGCTCTGATGTGACATTCCAGCAGCTCTGATGTGACATTCCAGCGGCTCTGATGTGACATTCCAGCGGCTCTGATGTGACATTCCAGCGGCTCCGATGTGACATTCCAGCGGCTCCGATGTGACATTCCAGCGGCTCTGATGTGACATTCCAGCGGCTCTGATGTGACATTCCAGCTTCCTTTATGCTTCATGTATTTAATTTACCAATTCCCTCAATAGCCCCTTTTCCATACACACACACACGTGCAGGGACACCCTCAACTCGGGCTTGGCCCTCCACGCCAGACCTCCTCCCCACCGGGTCACCTTCCATTCGTTGCCAGAGCTCAGGCATCCTCTGTGGGCCACTCCCCCACCTATGTGGACACCTTTCTAACCCCTCCATGGGTGACCTTCTCCCCAGCTCAGGCCCTGACCCCCCGACCAGCCACTGTCCCCCCTCAGACATGATCCTCGCCAGAGCTAGCAAATGGCAAAGCTAAGATGCAAACCGAGGTGTGTCTGCTCCACACCCTGAGCTTTTTTTTTTTTTTTTTTTTTTTTATGGAGTCTCACTCTGTTGCCCATGCTGGAGTGCAGTGGTGTAATCTCAGCTCACTGCAACCTCCACAGTTTAAGCGATTCTCCTGCCTCAGCCTCCTGAGTAGCTAGGATTATAGGCACACATCATCATGCCCAGCTAATTTTTTATATTTTTAGTAGAGATGGATTTCGCTGTGTTGGCCAGGCTGGTCTCGAACTCCTGACCTCAAATGATCCACCCGCCTCGGCCTCCCAAAGTGCTGAGATTACGGGTATGAGCCACTGAGCCCGGCTGCCCTAAGCTCTTGATCGCCATGTTCTCTAAAACTGAGAACGAGCCCATTTTGTCTGCCAAGTGATTTTTTCCCAGCAGGAACATCAAGGGAATCAAGGGAGTTCTCAGCCTCAGCCTGGACTGATTCCCCTTGAGGGTGAAGGAAGGCACCCCCGCCTCTAGATCTTCCGCAGGGCTGCAGACCAGCCCCCAGCCCTCCTGCCGGCTCCTGGCCTCAGCAGGGCCCTCGTGCCTCCCTGATGGGGAACTCAGGAATTGGGAGGGATCCACCCGCCTATGGCAGGTGATAAAAACAGCTTGTCATGTTCACAGCACTCTACAGTTTGCAAAGCCCTTGGTAGAGGTGCTGGGTCCTCACAACAGCCCTCCCAGGGCCAGATGAGTAAACACACTTTACAGTCAGTGAAACAGAGGCTCACAGTGGGGAAAAGACTTCATCCAAGTCCATATCATACAGCCCCTGGGAGTCAGAGCTGAAAACTCATCCAAGACAGACCGAGCCAGGCTCCATCCTTCGCACACCCCTTCTACCACCCCGCACCCTCTGCTTCCCTCTTTGGGGGATGGCTTAGCTCTGAAAGGCTCCTATCTCCCCTGAACCTCTCCTAAGGACGCCCAGGTGTGTGGCTCTGGACCATGTGGGACCAGGTGGTTCCTTCCCTGCCCTTCAGCGCTCACAGTCTGAAGCAGACATCCTGTGGGGGGGGCAGTTTGGTGCCCACACCCTCTCCTCCTAGAAGCCCGGCCACCCTCCCCTTTAACTGGGACCAGCAAACTAGGGGGTGAGTCTGTGTTGTGGGGGGTTAACTCATTTGTTTCACTGTCCCAGTGTCCCATTAGCACCCAGGTCAGACATCCTCTCTCAAACAGGTGGGCTCAGCCCATCCGAGTCTCACCAGAGACACCCAGCCCCAGCACAGGACAAGACCCCCAAGGTCAGCAGGAGCTGGTGCCAGGGCCCGCCCGAGGGTAAGGGCGGCTCCCCAAGCCCAGCATTTGCAGCTCTTCTCAGGCCTCATGGCAGGCGGGGCTGGCCGGGAAGGAAGGCAGGCACCCTCATTAGCCCCACACGTGTACCACGTGGACCGGGCCCCTGAGCCACACAGCACTGCCTCGTGGGAGCCCCAGGGAAGCTGGGCTCCGCAGCTGGAGCAACTCCACTGGTCCAGGGGAGAGGCACCTGCAGTGAGTCAGCCGAGCTGAGCTCAGCACAGAACTCCTTACCTGGCCCCGCCAGGGACGCCACTCCCTGCAGTGGGAACAGCCTTTGTGCCCCCCAGATTCCACAGAAGGGGAACTGAGTCTTGGCTCTGCCAGGTATGTGGTGCCTCCCAAGGCAGGAGACCAGTGCCCATGAGGAGGGACTGCTGGGTGTTTCTGAAGCCTCTGCCCACCCCAGAAAACTATAGGGTCCCCCACCCTCCCCAGTGTATTCTTGAGGTTCGCAGCCCCTCTCCCCCAGGACAGAGGACAAGTCATAGGCAGCTGAGGGGCGACTGGGGACAGGACCTTGGCTTTGAGAGCCCTCTGTGGCCATGGTAAAGGCGGGGCAATGCACAAAGCACCTTCTGCTGGAGGGTGGGCACACGTGAGCCAAGGGGCAGGGAACCACCTGGAAGTGTGAGGGGCTTGTGGAGAGGTCCCTGGGGGCGCTGGCCAGCTCAACCCCTGCTCACCATGCTCCCCTCGTTACTCCCCATGTTGGGGCCTCAGCTTCCCCACCTGCAAAAGGCATCTGTTGCTTCTGATCAGTGGTTTCTATGCTGTTCTCCAGGGAGCCTGGGAATTCTGCAAAAGCACCTCTGTGGCCCCTCTTGGGGGAGCGAGTGAGACAATGTCCCCAGGGCTGGACCTTGAGCAGCTCTGGGGGTGAGGCTTGGGAGGGGCTTCCGTTTAAGGAAATAACAGGATGTGAAAATTGAGAGGAGCCCAGGAGCCCCTCAGCGCTGCCATTCCCTCCTCCCTTCCACTAACCTCTTTCAACAACCAGACGGCGCAGACCTGCTGTCCACAGTCGGGCACTGGGGCATCTTCAGACATGACAGTCATGTGGTCCCCGCCCAGGATCATTGGGAAGGTATTGTGAACAGGTAGGGATAAGCCCAGGACCAGGAGATGGGGCTGGGGACAGAAATGAGTTGATAGCTGCCTCGGTTTCCCTAAAGTGCATGTCCTCAAAAGGTCAAAGATATAACGAACCGTGAGGCTGCCGAGAGAAAAATCCTCAAGGTTATATCTACTTCAATACCAGGGCTACAAGGAAAACAGTTTTTTGTTCTATCCTTGGGGATCTCAGGTCACCAGGATCTGATACTTACAGGATAATTACTCCTCAAAAAGCCACAATTAGAACTACCATAAGATCCAGCAATCCCACTGCTGGGTACATATCCAAAGGATATGAAATCGATGTATCAAAGAGACAGCTGCACCCCATGTTCATGAGCACTGTTCACAACAGCCGAGAGACGGCATCAATCTGTGTCCGCAGATGAAAGAATGGATAAAGAAAATGTGGGCCACATTCACAACAGGAGACTATTCAGCCTCAAAAAAAGAAGGAAATCCTGTCATTAGCCACAGCGTGGCTGAACCTGAAGGACATTATGTTAAGCAAAATAAGCCACACACAGAGAGACAAATACCACATGATCTCACTTATATGTAGAATCTACAAAAGTCGCACTCACAGAAGCAGTGAGCAGAATGGTAGTTGTCATGGGCTGGGGGTGGAGGGCTGGGGAGATGTTGGTCAAAGGACACAAAATTTCAGTTAGACAGGAGGAACCAGGTCAAAAGATCTCACTTATCACATGGTGACTCTGGTGAATAGCAATGTATTGTATTCTTGAAAATTACTAAAAGACACTCGGGAGGCTGAGGCAGGAGGATTGCTTGTACCCAGGAGTTTGAGACCAGCCTGGGCAACAAAGTGAGAGCTCATCTCTACGAAAAAATCAAAAAAGTTAGCCGTGTATGGTGGCACGTGCCTGCGGTCCCAGCTACTCAGGAGGCTGAGGCAGGAGGATCACTTGAGTCTATAGTGAGCTGTGATGGTGCCACTGCCCTCCAGCCTGGGCAACAGAGCAAGACCCTCTCCCCCGCCATCCAAACAAAAGAAAAAAAGAAAAGAGAGAACATTTCTAAGAGATTAGATTTTAAGTGTTTTCAACCCGAAAAAAAAAAGAATAAGCCTGTGAGATAATGCATAATTAGCTTGATTTAACCATTCCACAATGTATATCAAAATATCATGCTGCACACCATCAATATGTACGATTTTTAATGGTAAATTAAAAAGAGAGAAAGAGGCTGGGCTTGGTGGTGCATGCGTATACTCTGGAAGGCTGAGGCAGGAAGATTACTTGAACCCGGGAGTTCGAGACCAGCCTAGGCAACATAGTAACCCCATCTCCACAAAAAATTTAAAAATTAGCCAGGTGTGGTGGCGCATGCCTGTAGTCTCAGCTACTTGGGAGGCTGGGACGGGAGGATCTCTTGAGCCCAGGAGGTTGAGGCTGCAGTGAGCCTTGATCATGCCACTGCACTCCAGCCTACGGGCAACAGAGCAAGACCCTGTCTCAAAAAGAGAGAGAGGCCGGGCGCAGTGGCTCATGCCTGTAATCCCAGCACTTTGGGAGGCCAAGGCGGGTGGATCACTGGATGTCAGGAGTTCTAGACCAGCCTGGCCAACATGAGGAAACCCCGTCTCTACTAAAAATACAAAAATTAGCTGGGCATGGTGGTACGTGACTGTAATCCCAGCTACTAGGTGGGGCTGAGACAGGAGAATCGCTTGAACCCGGGAGGCAGAGGTTGCAGTGAGCCAAGATTGAGCCACTGCACTCCAGCCCAGGTGAGAGAGCGAGACTCTGTCTCAAAAAAAAAAAAAAAAGAGAGAGAGAGATCGTTATACTCAAACTGGATAGGGTTGTGACCAAGCGATGACCAGGGGGAGGCCAGCTGTCAAGCTGTCAACACGTGAGCAAGTAGATAAGCACGGTCCTTTCGGAGACTGATGAGTGCTACAGAGACAATGAAACAAGACCCTAGGATAGAGAGGGAAGGGGCGATATTGGACGGATGCCTGGGAAAGGCCCCTTGGGCGACATGTCACCTCACCCAGCAGACATGAACAGAGACCTGGGTGACCTGAAGGAGTCTATGACCATGCGAGGCAGAGGGACAGCCTGAGCAGAGGCCCTGGGGTGGTACAGGCTTGGCTGTTGGAGGAACAGAAAGGCCAGGGTGGGTGGCGCTGCTTCCTCACAGGCCAGTGATCTCACTGCCTTTTGGGGGCACCAGCCCAGCCCTCTGACCCCACCCTGCCACTTAGGAACAACAACACAGTGAATTCTCTACTTCCCCTGTCTCCTGAAACTCAGCCGTCTTTGACTCTGAACTTCGGATCCAGGGTCACAAGATGAGGATTCCTGCCTCATGCAGACCAGGCCATGGGAAGGACCATGGCCCACCCCAGGGCAGGCTGGGAAAATCCCCAAGAGACAGGGACCTCAGACGGCGGGGCTGCCTCCCTGTGCCCCCACCCCTGCCTGCCTGGGCTCAGGTGTCCAGACATGTGCCAGTCTCTACCTGGGGCGGGGTGCCCTGGCAAACAGAGCTTACCCAAGAGGAGATGATGCCATGGCCTCCTGGCCCAGAGACCAGCTCTGCCGAGGTGATGGGGCAGCATGTCACAGCCGCGGGGCAGGGGGCCAGGCCGCCCCAGCTCAGAGAAAGGCAGGGGCTTTGTCAGGGGCTCACGGCTATCCCACCCTCCCCAGGCCTGTCTGGAGACCTGAGGGAAGGGGGAGGGGGAAGAGAAAGAGGCTGGAAAGGGGGAGGGGGAGGGGAGGGGCAGGAGCACCTCTTTAAGCAGGTTTTATGACGGTTGGCAGCTCCACCCAGTTGGCAGGGGTTTTGGATTGAGATGTCTTGGTGGAGACAGTCGGGCGGGCGGAGGGTACCCACCCCGGAGGTGGCACAGCAGGCGGCTCAGCCAGGCAGGCTTCACACCTGCCCACTGCCTTGGGAAGAGGTGGCTGGGTGTGTCTGGCAGCCCCTTGATGAACACCAAGGTGTCAGGTACCTGCCCCTGCCTTTGGGCCACACTTCCCTCCACAGGGGCAAATCCAACAGCCCCTCTCACGCTTGTGACACCCCAGTGACTCCATGCTGCTCAACCTCACACCTTTCCCTGGCCATCCTGCCTGGAACGTCCTTCCCGAGCCTAACACCCACCTCTGCCTGTCTAAGCCCTGTCCACCTCCTGCTAGGTGTTTGGGACTCAGCCCCAGAAGCCTCCCTGGTCCCTCCCTCTCTCCTGCGTTGGCTCCGTCCTGTCCCCTCCGTCCTCCAGCACAAGCAACAGCTCCTGTCTGCTCCTCGCTGGGCTGACTGTGCTGTGTCCTCCAGGGCAGACCCCATGGAGGACATGTCTAATTCATGTCCACATCCCCGTGCCTGGCACAGGGAAGCTGCTCAGGAGACATCAGATGAACGAAGAAATGAGGGATCCAAGAAGCCACCAGTCAACCTGATGCCCACCCCTCAACCAAGTGATCAAACTTGGCATCACCCAGCGTGGGCAGCCTGGTGGGACATGTGCCAAACAAACCACACAGCATCGTCCAGGCTGGCCAACATTTTAACACGACCCCAGCCAAGCAGTAGGACCTGACTTCCAGTTTACAGAAAACCCCCAGGTAGAGGAACCGGCTCATTGCTATGGGGAAAAGCCGGGCGGAAAAGCAGGGGTAGCTCTTTTTGAATAAAAGAGAATGAAAAGACAACTAAATGCCATGTGTGAAGGAAAAAGGACGTCAGTGTTTCTCTGGAAACCACTCATTGTGCCCTGCCCTGCAGGGTCCCTTTATGACCCCAACCCTGTTTGCTCATCTATAAAATGGGGGAATAGGCTGCGCCATGAAGCCACAGAAGAGCAGGCAGAACACGTGGGAAGCTAGAGGGCTCTGGAAAGAGGGAGCTGGAGCCCAGGGTTCAAGGGGGGGTGGGAGGAGGAAGGGGGTGGGGCTTCATGGTGGGAGGAGGGAGTGTGGAGGGGAGTGTGGTTGAGCCAGGCTGGAGGACAGGGACAGGGCTCTGGGATGAGTCTGAGCCAGGCCTTGAAGGAGAGGCGAGTGTAGGTGGCAGGTGCCATGCAGGGTTTCCACTTCCACCCCTGGGGGCTGACAAGGAAAGACTCTGACATTGACCAGAGTCACGGCAGCAGCTCCCAAACCCACTCTGAAGCTGGCTACTGGGGGGTCATGGCTGGACACCCAGGAGAACCATGGGAGCCAGGGCTGCACCCCAAAGCAGTACCCCTGCACCTCCCATCTCACAGCAGCTTGCAACTCCCAAGGAGGAGCTTTGCTGGGCTGCAGGGCACTCACCTCACCTGTCACAGCGCACCTCGGTGACCTGTGTGTATATATTGAGCAGATCGCTATGGTTTGGGGTTTGGGAAAGTTTTAACATCAGGGTCCCATCTCCTCCATCACATTGGGGGCTCCTCTATCAGACTGGGGGCACTGAGGAGGGGCTCCTGCTTTCTCATTCCTCACAAGATCCAGGCTAGCTCATTCAGGGGAGAGAGACATCTGACTAATGTGGTCACATTTCTGTGTCACTGACATTTGTCAAAGCCTTTGGCTGCACGGGTGGCCTTCAACACTAAGCCCAGAACTGACCCAGGCTCCAGACAAACTCAGCTGACTCAGGACTGGGACCACCATGCCCCCACCCCAACTCCACCATAGTCCCTAGACCACCATATCCCCAACCCCCCACTCCACCACAGATCCCAGGACCACCATCCCCCCCACCCCCTACTCCACCACAGATCCCAGGACCACCATATTCCCCACCCCCCACCCCACCACAGATCCCTGGACCACCATCCCCCCCCACCCCCACTCCACCACAGATCCCAGGACCACCATCCCCCCACCCCCTACTCCACCACAGATCCCTGGACCACCATCCCCCCCCACCCCCACTCCACCACAGATCCCAGGACCACCATATCCCCCACCCCCACTCCACCACAGATCCCAGGACCACCATCCCCCCCACCCCCTACTCCACCACAGATCCCAGGACCACCATATCCCCAACCCCCACTCCACCACGGATCCCAGGACCACCATGCCCCCCACCCCCATTCCACCACAGATCCCTGGACCACCATCCCCCCCACCCCCCACTCCACCACAGATCCCTGGACCACCATCTCCACCCCCAACTCCACCACAGATCCCAGGACCACCATGCCCCTCACCTCCCAGTACACCACAGATCCCTGGACCACCACGCCCCCCACCTTCTACTCCAACACAGATTCCTGGGTAGCAGGCGCCATGCCCTAGCCTTTGGGTGGGTTGTTGGCTGAAGGAGAGCCACTTGCTCCTGTCTCTGGTAGCAGGGACTTGTCCATCCTGGGCAGCCCCACTCCAAGACAAAGTCGTACCTGTACAGCCTCACTGCTGAGCTGGGCAGGACAGGTGGCTCAGCACCTTTGGGGGATGCTAGGAGCAGGAAAGAGGCTGGGGATCTCTGGGCCAGAACAGGGCAGGGGGTCAGGCTCAGAGGCAGGGCTTCTGGGCTCTTACCTTGTTGTGGAATGAACCATTCAAAAAAGGGGCCCAAGACTTCAGGCTCTGCAATGAGATAAATCTCTGGCATCAGATAAATATCTGAATTAGATTTATCTGATATTGCTGCTCTACTACTTCCCTGCTTGTGACCTCAGGGAAAATACTTACCGTCTCTTAGTCTCAGCTTCCTCATCCGTAAAGTGGGAATGATACATCTACTTTGAAGAGCTACTGTAAGAATAGAGAAGTCAAATAAGTTGAAGCACAGAAAGTGAGCCTGGCATAGTGAGTGCTTGAAACCCCTATCATCATCATCACCACCACCACCACCACCACCATCATCATCACCAACATCACCACCACCATCACCACCACCACCACCACCATCACCACCACCACCACCACCACCATCACCACCACCATCACCACCATCACCACCACCACCACCATCACCACCATCATCACCATCACCACCACCACCACCATCACCACCACCACCACCACCATCATCATCACCACCATCACCACCACCACCACCACCATCATCATCACCACCATCACCACCACCACCATCACCACCACCATCATCATCACCACCATCATCACCATCACCGCCACCACCATCACCACCATCACCACCACCATCATCACCACCACCACCACCACCATCATCACCACCATCATCACCATCACCACCACCACCATCACCACCACCACCTCCACCATCACCATCATCATCACCACCACCACCATCATCATCACCATCATCACCATCACCACCACCACCACCATCACCATCACCACCACCACAACCATCATCACCATCACCACCACCATCATCATCACACCACCACCACCATCATCACCACCAACACCACCACCACCATCATCATCACCACCACCACCATCATCACCACCACCACCATCACCACCACCATCATCACCACCACCACCACCATCACCATCACCACCACCACCATCACCACCACCATCACCACCACCACCATCACCACTACCACCATCACTACCGCCACCACCACCACCATCATCACCACCACCATCACCACCACCACCATCACCACCACCACCACCTTCATCACCATCACCACCATCACCACCACCATCACCACCACCACCATCACCACCACCACCACCATCACCATCATCACCACCACCACCACCACCACTACCACCATCACTACCACCACCACCACCATCATCACCACCACCACCATCACCACCACCACCATCACCATCACCATCATCACCATCACCACCATCATCATCACCACCACCACCATCACCACCATCATCATCACCACCACCATCACCATCATCATCACCACCACCATCACCATCATCATCACCACCATCATCACCATCACCACCACCACCACCACCATCACCACCACCATCACCACCACCACCATCATCATCGCCACCACCACCATCATCACCACCACCATCATCTCCACCACCACCACCACCATCACCACCATAACCACCACCACCACCATCATCATCCACCACCATCAACATCACCACTACCACTATCATCATCACCACAACTAGAACCATCATCATCTCCACCACCACTATCATCATACTATCATCATTACCAACATCATCATCATCATCATCGTCATCATCAACATCATCTGAAAAGCAGGGAAGAGTCCCTGGGGAAAGAAACTGACACACTACCTGTGCTGGCCCCACTTAGAGCAGGGGTCAGGTGCTCTGGGACCCACTCACCCTGTCACGGGCAGGAGTGGTCCTTGTCCATCCCAGCACTTGGCACCCAGTAGGTGCTCAGCAAGTGTGGGTTGAGTTGGTTTAATCCAAAATACGAACAGAAGGGGCTAATGATCACTGGTGCTGGGGGCAGTTCTCTCAGGGGGCAGGGCTGGGGAAGGCCAAGAATCTGCATCATTGCCCAGCCCTCCAGGTGGTTCTCTTGGAGAAGGAAGGGGAGGCCTCCAAGGGCTCCCAGGAGCACCAGGGGAAGGGCTGGTCTCTTCCAATCCCCTTGTGTTAGAGATAGGCAGGGCCTGGAGAGGGGCGAGGTCACGCAGGGAGCCAGGGCAGCCGTCCACTGCAGCCAGGCCACCTCCTCAAGCCTTCCCTTGTTCTGCTGTCTCCCTCTTCCTGCCTCCCAGCCTCCCCCAGCCACACCCTGCACCTGCAGCCCCTCCCAGCTCCCACCACCAAAACACCTGGCACCAGGCCTTACCCAAGAAATTCCCCTGGTAGCCTACGCTGGCTGCAAGACACACCTAGGCCCTCCGGGGCTGGCCTCCCTCCAGAACCTTCCACAACAGCCCTCCTCGACCCCTCTGAGATTCAGCTTTCTCTACTTAGGAACCCCTGTCTTGAACACCACCTCCTACAGGAAGTCCTTCCTGATGCCTGGACACCATCCTCCAACCAGATGTGATTTCTCCTTCCCTTAAAATCCCTTCATCCGGGGACACCTGGCTTTGAGTCTCGTGCTGCTGGACTGGGAACAGGTTCAGTGGACGTCTGCTGGTCACGCCCTGTGCCAGGTGCTGTGGGTGGCTCACGATAACGGTCGTGTGGTGGTTAATGACAGGTCCTGCTGGCTTGTCCAGGTGTTGTGCTAAGTGCTTAGCAGCCATAATCTCACTCAGTCCTCCCATAGGTAGTAGTACTCCCTCTGTAGGGATGAGGAAACTGAGGCCCAGAGAGGCTGAGCAATGTGCCCAGGGTACACAGCATGGCAGATGGCAGAGCCAGTCTGACACCAAAGCTCCCCTGTAAAATCCCATTTCTGTTTTTCAAGCTCATGCCTGGATAAGCTGGGCTGGCAACCCAGCCTCTGAAACCACCTCCTGGTCTGGGACCCACCCACCTGCAACTTGCAGGAGGCCACGCCCACAGGATCCTCTAGTGCTTTCGCAGCCTCTCTTGCAGCTGCATGGTCATGGGACCTAGCTCAGCCAATCAGATGCATTTGTGCAGATTTGACCCCAGAGCCAGTGATGCAAAGAAGCAGGATCTAGGTAGGGGCAGGTGGCGTGGTGGTGGCTGTGGGCACAGCCATGTTCTGTGTCTAGAGTGTGGCAGCCTGTGTTGACCAGTTCTTTTAACAAGAAGGAAGGGAGGGAGGGACGCTGGGTAGCCGGGGTGGACAGTCACTGGCATCGCTGCACAGCCACAGGCATTCCCAGGGGCTTCAGGGACCTGCCCTGCCCTGCCCAACCCCAGGACATGGGGTGAGGGGACGCTCACAGGGGCTTCCAGGAGAGCTGTCCTGAGAAGAGGACTCAGGGACCAACAAACCCTGCTTCCTCTGGACCTGCTAGGGACTCTGAAGGACACCGGCCTGGGGACAGAGCCCACAGACTCCTCAAAGGCCCAGGTCCCTGCAGGCCTGAGCTTGCCGGGTCAGACTCCTGGGGCCAACCTGCCCCTAGACTTGCTGACACGTGCCCAAGACCACAGTAAGTTCCCCTCACTGTCCAGGCCGCTTTGCACTGGGTCTTCTGCCACTTGCTACCACACACCTCTCAGCTGCCCCACCCTCCGGCGGTGACACCAATGTCCTCTTGTTCCCTGGGACAGAGGCTGGACGCTGTCTCAGTGAGGGTGCAGTGGGTAAGCTTGGCAGTCAGCCACCAGCCTGGTGACCTTGGACAAGTCCTTAGAGCTCTCCAAAGCTCAGTTTCCTCACCTGGAGAGCGGGCTCCTAAGGTGGCTATGAAGCCCAGGAGGTCAAACACGAAGCTCTCAGAGCAGCCCCGCCAGCTCCCCGGCTGCTGCTGTTACCGGTAATCATCTCTATTCTTACAACAACTCTTTTTTGTTTTGTTTTTTGTTTGTTTGTTTGTTTGAGATGGAGTCTTGCTCTGTCGCCCAGGCTAGAGTGCAGTGGTACCATCTTGGCTCACTGCAACCTCCGCCTCCTGGGTTCAAGCAATTCTCCTGCCTCAGCCTCCCAAGTAGCTGGGATTATAGGCGCGCACCACTACACCTGGGTAATTTTTATATTTTTAGTAGAGACAGGGTTTTGCCATGTTGGCCAGGCTGGTCTTGAACTCCTGACCTCAAGTGATCTGCCCACCTTGACCTCCCAAAGTGCTGGGATTACAGGCGTGAGCCACCGCACCTGGCCAACCCTTCGAGGTAGGTATTAACATCTCCATTTTACAGATGAAGAAAGTGAGGTTCAGAGAGGTGAATTCACGTGCCCACGGCCACACAGTCAGCAAGAGGCAGAGCTCCACCTGGAACCCAGTCTGTCTGACTCCCAAGGCCAGTGTCCTCCCACCTAAGCTGCCTCCCTCCCTAGCATTGGCAGAGAGATGGGCAGGTGGCCTGGAGGATGGGCGCTGGGGCAGGTGCGGTGGTTCCCAGGCCTGTGTCTCTCTCCTGTAATCCTCCAGAGATCCCTGGGCCAGCCTTTTTCTCAGCCAGGGCTTAGCAACTTTTCCTAGAAAGGGCCAAGCAGGAAATGTCTTGGGCTTTGAGGGCCACCTCTGGTATCTGTCGCATATTCTTCCAGCCCTTTACAAATGTGAAAACCATTCTTCCTTGCTGGCTGTCCAAAAGCAGGCAGGATTTGCCACCCCAGTTCGGTAAGCTCTGCTGGAATTGATCTGCCATTTTCAGCCAGGTCAGCCTCTGGGACACTAAGTTCTTTGTGTCTGTCCCCACAGTCCTGGCTAGTCAAGTCTGTATATTTCCCAGGTAATGTCCAGCTGGACTGCGGACCAAGATGAGGTGGCAAAGGGGATGGTCTTGGATTTGGACTTCAATCCCTGTTTGTCACTTTGGACGGAGTGGCCTCAGTTTCCTTGTCTGGAAGATACGAGTAATAGTGCCGGCCTCACGGGGTGGTTATAGGATGAAACTCCCCGTAAGCACTTCCCACGGAGCGAGGCACACCTTGGCAGGTAATTGCGGTGTGGGAAGCACCTGGCGGCCCAGCCCTGGTCTGAACAGCACCTACGCCCGCTTCTTGACGAGGCTGTGGGCCTGGTAGTGCCTGATACCATGATCTTGTGCAAGGCCCTGACCCTCCTGGGCCTCAGTTTCCCTGTCTGAGGTTGGTTGGATCTGACCCCTGAGGGTCCGCCACCCTTCAGGAGTTAATGGAATGAAAACAGCCATGGGCATGCCAGCCGTCTTGTGCTGATGGCTCTCCCAGGCCGGACGCCACCCTGTGTGGTGCTCAGAGCAGCACGACATGGCAGGGAAGGAAGCCCAGCCTGGGCCCATCCCTGCCCGCCTCTCTGGTTCAAGGCTGCCTTGCCTTCCCTGGCAGGGAGGCAAGCGCAGTCCAGGCTCCGGGCCCCACCATCCCAACCCTGGAACGTCAGGCCCCAGGGAGGCAGAGGGCTCTCCCCTCTGAGCCACCGCTGTCCCCAGGTTCCGTTTGGATTCTGAGAAACCTGTCTGCCATTCTTACCGCAGTCCAACCCTGCGGCTGGGGTGCCAGCCAGGGTAACCGGGAGGAGGACGGGGTGGTTCCCAGCCGGGCCCTGGAAGGCTTCTCAGAAGCCTCTGTTCCCACATCAGGGAGATGCGTCTTAGAACCCACAACTCCTTGGCATCTGCTCAGAGCTGGGCACTTTGCAAACAAACACGTCACATCTATCCTGTGAGGCAAGGCTGCTGACTGCCTTTTACAAGGGGCAAAACTGAGGTTGCTGGGGAAGCAGCTTGTCCAAGGTCGCATAGCCAGAATTAGAACCCACGACTGTCTGACACCAAAGCCCTTGAACTTTCCACCTGCCACCCAGCCCATAGAGTTGGAAATGACCGTTGACATTGTCACCTCCCAAGTGACACATCTGAGGCACAGCCAGTAGACTGGCCTCTGCTTGGATACCTCCAGTGAGAGGGGACTCACTACCTCCAAACAGCTCTTGTCACTGTGGGAGCCCTGCTGTCAGCTGTGTTTTCCTTAGACGGAACGGAAGCCGCTTCTGTGAAGACCCTTCCTGGGAGTAGGTCCTTCATAACTCCAATGACGCACTTCTAGCGCCGCCTCTGTGCCAGGCTCTTGGTGAACCCAATGAGGCACGTTTGCTTTACACATGAAACCGAAGGCCTGGCCAGGTGAAGGGCTGTTGCACAGCCAGCCCTGAACCCAGTCTGGCCCCAGACTCCAACCTCAACCACTTTCCACCCAGCCCTGGCTTCGGGGCCCCATGCAGAGCTGGCAGGTGGGGTGGGGCAGAGGAGGGAGCGGCATCAGAGAGAGGAGGCAGGGAGGGGCTGGGGAGCCGCCTGGAGCAGCCACCCCCCCCCTCAACCCAGGACTCAGCACAGTCCTGTGGAGAGGAAACCATGCAGAAAGGAGGGGGCCTGAGGCTTCTGGAACCTGCCTCCCCTGCTCACAGCACTTCAGGGCCCTCGTGGTGCTCAGATTGGCCCCTTCACCAGCCCCTCGACGTCCCTGTTCCTGACACTCCAGGCCTGTCCTGGCTTCCAGGCAAGGGCACCTGCTGCTCCGACGGCCTCCATGTGGGAACCTGTGTCTGGGACTTGTCTCTCTGAAGCAGAGGGGGCTCCCTGAGGTCAGGGCCTGAGCTGGCTTAACTCAGCACATCCCGTGAGCACCTGTGCCAGGACTGCCAGATTTAGTCAATAAAAATACAGGCTGCCCAGGGAAGTTTGTATTTCAGAGAAATGGTGAGTCATGTTTTTTTAGTATACTCCATACTAAAGACTGTAATAGTTCAGGGCTCTGGCTGAGCCCCCTGTAAACTTGGCACCCCGACCTAATTCTGGTCCTGTCCCAGCCCACTGGGCTCAGGAACCTAGCAAAGCACAGATCCCACTGCCCGATACCCATTGTGGGTCCCACCACCGTCAGAGGTTTACATGTATTTGTTGTTTATGTGAAATTCAGATTTAACTTGGCACCTTGAATTTCACCCAGCAGCCCTAACCCAAGCCCCTCCTTTGGGTGAAGCAACCTCATCCTCGAGCCCCGATTCCCTCATTGGAATGGGATTAACAGTGCCTGCCTCAGAGAGGTGACACGGGACACGACCGTCGGGTATGGAATCCAGCCCTGCACAGTGGGTTCCAAGTGGGGCCCCGAGGCAGAACCCAGAGCGAGGGAAATGGGAAGGTGCTGGGCCCGCGCCCCATGGCCTGGGCCACCCCTGTGATCGATGGCTCTTGAGGTGACTGGAGCCCTTTTGGCTGCCGGGACAGGAAGGGAGGGAGGGACTGGTGGCCCCATTCACACTGTGCTGTGAAAAGCAACAGCCCTCCAGCCATCACTTCTGAAGCTGGGCGAGGAAACAGAGTGGCATTGTCCTTTTGTCTGCTGTGACACTCCGCATGTGACCCTGTCCCGTGAATGAGCAGATTCCCGCCACTTGAGGGGGTAGGGGCTGAAGCGCCAGCAGCTCCATGCCCAGCATTCAGGCCCCACCAAACAAAAGCCACCTCCTAATTGCCCTGTTTGTTCTGGCACGAGGGCTGATGGGGGTGCCTGCGGAGCTCCCTGTCAGCCCGGCCTGGAGCTGGTTCCCAGGGCCTTGCACCTTGTCCGCCCAGCCCCGAGCACGGCTCCCAGCCTGCGGCCAGTTAACCCTTGGCTGTGGCTGCCCTGCCTGCCTGCTGGGCACCTGGCCAAACCCTGGCTCCCAGAGCTGTGCCCTCCTGCTGGGAGCTGGGATGATCTAACCCAATCCGTGCCCAGACCAGATGGGGAGCAGGGCCAGGTGAAGAAGCAGGGCTCAGGCTGGCTGGACAGGGAGGCTGCATCTCACTTACGTGCTGTGCAGCCTTGGGTAGGTGAGTTTGCCTCTCTGAGCCTAAGGTTCCTCATCTGTAAAACAGGAAGAACAACAGTAAAAGGACTGGAGATCACGCGAGTAAAAGGATTGGTGATCCTGCTGGAGTGGGTGCTCAGTAAATACAACTCTGGTACAGTTCCCAGATCTCTGAAGCCAGGAACAGCCTAACAGCGGGTACAGCCAGGACTCCTTGTCGGGACCAAGCTGGCTTGTGGACAGAAGGGGTGGATGGGGTGTCAAGGTCATTGGCCAAAGGCAGCAGAGGGATCTAAGGAACAGAGTCCAAAGAACAATGAGCCTGAGACCCTGTGCCCTTCACTCCTGCCCATGCCCAGAACACCCCCACCTCCCATCCTGCGTGAGAGTTCGGGGCTCTGGATGACTTCCCCCTGTAAACTTGGCACCTGGGGCTAATTCTGGTCCTGTCCCAGCCCCCTGACTCAGAAACTCAGCAAAGCACAGATCCTGCTGCCCCATACCCGCTGTGGGTCCCACCACCGTCAGAGGTGGTGACCTTAGACACCTCCCACCACAGCTTCCTCACCCCAGCGCCCCAGAAGCTCATCTCCCTTTTCCTGAGAGGCCTGGCCAACCTCTGGCAATGTCCTGAGAGGCTGCCAGAAGCTGGCACCCCACACCCCTCAGGAGGAAGCCCGCAACCTGCTGCAGATGCTGAAGGTCACTGGGGCTTGTGGCAGTGGCCGGAGATCGGCACCGACTCAGAGCCAGGAGTAGCCAGAGGAGGTGAGCTGGCGGGATACTTGTCTTCATACTCCATCGTCACTTTGACCCCTAAAACAGAGCACCAGCTCCCCCCGCACTTCAAGCCAGGCACCTCCCACCCCACTCTTTCCTCCAGGAAGTCATCACACTGCTGGGTGCCCACCTGGAGTGCTGCCAGGCCCCACGTGCCCGGGACCCTGTCGGCCTGTGTGCGATGTGGTAAAGTGATGGACTGCAAGTTGGGGGCCTCAGGCAACTCCGCTCCTGCTCTCCATGCCCACTGTCCCCAACCCTAGAGTGAAGGGGTCAGAGTTCACCTTCAAGCTCTGAAGTCAGGGCAAAGGGGCACAGAGTGAAACGCAGTGGGTGCCGACCCCGGCACCCTTGGCCAGGGGCAGCTCCCGGGGCGGATGGCAGCCGGTAGCCCTCCCATCCCAGGCTGGGGCCCTGATGCTCTGGAGGGCAGGGTCCCTCTGACCCGGCCAGGTGGCAGCGGAAACGGTTCTGCCTCTGCACATGCCTTGCTCAGCTTCTCCAGGCCTGTTAAGGAGGCCAAAGGGGGCAGGTTGGCAACTCACGGGGACCAGGCCAAGCTCCAAGACTGAGCAACAGATAAAGATGGGGAGGAAGGGAGTAGCCCCCCCAGGGCAGGAAACACAGAGCAGAGAGACAGAAATAAACCGTGGAAAGCAAACAGATGTCACCAAAGCAACTGAACTCGTGAGTGCCTGGAAGGCGTGTACATGTGTGTGTGCATGTCAGGTTGGGCATCTGTCCTGACACCCGTAAGATAAGGAGAGGGGTGCTGTGGAGCCTAAGAGATCCTCCCCCAGACATTCTGTGATTCCTGGTTCTTGTTGTTGTTGTTGCTGTTGTTTTGAGATGGAATCTTGCTCTATCACCCAGGTTGGAGTGCAGTAGCGCGATCACGGCTCACTGCAACCTCTACCTCCCAGGGTTCAAGCGATTCTCCCGCCTCAGCCTCCCAAGTAGCTGGGATTACAGGCACCCACCACCATGCCCGGATAATTTTTGTATTTTTAGTAGAGGTGGGGTTTTGTCAAGTTGGCCAGGCTGGTCTCAAACTTCTGGCCTCAAGTGATCCACCTGCCTCGGCCTCCCAAAGTGCTGGGATTACAAGCGTAAGCCATCACATCCAGTCATCTGTGATTCCTTGACACACTGATACAGTAACACTGACGGTCACAGCTAAGGCCAGCTGTGCCCGGGCTGTGCCAGGTTCTAGGACCTTCTCCTGTATTTGTTCCTTGAATCTTCACCCACACAGACAGGTTAGGAAACTTGCTCAAGTCCCACAGCAGAGCTGGGCCCCCTCTGGAGCCCTCGGTCTTGCCTCTATGCCATGCAGCCCTTGCCCTCTGATGGGAAGTGGCACCCCAAATTCAGAGCCCATGCAATGCAACTGTTTAGTCCTAGGACATGTACCTCTCGGCCGCATCCTCAGGTACAGGGCCCTGAGGCTGCCTCCGCTGGCCATGGGGACAGGAGAGAGCAAACTGGGTCACACTCCCTAAGTCAGCCTTCACCCTCTTCCTCCTTCTGGTCCCCGCGCCCCAGCATGAACAGCAACCAGTCTCCCCAGGCCAGCAACACTCTCTGAAAAGGGGGTTTCAGAGCCAAACACATCTGGGTTCTCATCGTGGCTCCACACTTTGCTGTGTGAGCCTGCGTAGGTCATTAGCCTCTCTGCACCTGTTTACCTGTGTGGAGAAGGGAATACCACCTGCCACTTGGGATGGCCACAAGGATGGAAGGACGTGCTGCAGGTGAAACACCAGCTTCCCGCGGGCCCTGAGTAAAGGTCGGCTCTCGGCTCCCTTCCTGTTCAGAGGCTACTCTGCTCCCCCTATTGCATCTGAGCCACCAGCCAGGATGGGGTCAGAAAGAAGGCCAAGGGCACCAAGAGAAGGCGGAGGATTCATCCAGGCCTCGCCCCAGGTAAGCGTCAGCAGCCAGCTCCGGGGAGCTCAGCCTGGGATTTACCTTGTCCCTCTCTGCCATCCTCTTGGTGCTGCTGGGAACTGCTCCAGCTTGAAAAGGACTTGTTGTGGTCTGGGAGACCAGAGCTAGCTCCAGGCAAAGGAATGACCCTGCCCTGAGGTGATCTATGACAGGAGGAGGAAGGGGCAGGGCCCGGAGCAGGAGCCAGGCGGGAGCCCTGACTTGGGCACTCCAGCCTGCGTCTGAGCCAGCTCTGCCTCCAGCATGTTCCAGGGTCTCAGCACAGCCTTGCTGCAGGAACAGCAAAGGGCAGGGGTTGGTGGGGAAGGGCCCTCATGGGCCCACCTGCTCCAGCCTCTTACTGGAATCAGGTTTGGATTTATTGCCCTTCATCCCAGAGTTAGGCATAGGGTTGTGGAGATGGCTGACTGTTCCCTGGGAGATGCTGACATAGACCCATCATTTAGCCAACAAATACTCCCCGAGTGTCCTCTATGCACCGAGCACTGTTCTAGGCACTGTAGATGCAGCAGCAAATAAAGGAAAGCTACTAGCAGGACGCAGCAGAGGGAGATGAACAGGTGAGCTGACCACAGCTGCATGAGGCCAAAGGAAAGGACCGAAACAGGGCAGGCAGGGGCAGAGAGAGCCCCGGAGGGCACTGCTCTCCCAGATCGGGGCTCAGGGGCATCTCAGAGACCTGAGTGGAGGGAGGAGATGAGCCACGCAAATATCTGGGCTAACGGGACAAAGTGAGAGCCTGGGCGGTGGATATGTGCCCTCTGCGAGGGAACAGCAGGGAGCAAGTGTGTGGAGCGGGGATGAGAGGGAGTGGGGAGGAGGGAGGCCAAGGGGTGGGGAGGAGGGAGACTGGAGAGGGTCTGGGAGCCTGGGAGGTAGTTTAGCTGCCCTTCAAAATGTGAAAGTGAAGAGAGTTTCAGAGGCAACCGCCTGCAGCGTGTTTTTAAGTGACTGCTCTGGGTGCTTGGAGAATGGACTACGGAGTGGGAGGAAGTGGGAGATCCAGGAGCTGGGTCTGGGTGCAAAGGTGGTGGGAAGTGGCCAGCTCTGGGCTATATTCCGCAGCCTAGAGAGCAGAGTGAGTCTCTTTTCTGGCTCCTCCCAGTCCCCTAAAGGGACCCCAAGCTGACAGCGGAGCACAGACTAGGTGCCCAGCTGAGGTTTGCTAAGTGACCAAAGAGGATGCCCGTTGCAACCAGGCATGAGAATCTGGCCATGGGCACGTTGGAGCTGGGAGCGGACCAACCCGGCCACCCCACGTAAGCAGCATGCCAACCACAGCCTGTCCCCCACATTGATCTGTCTACACTTCACACTGCCACCTCACACCTTATGTCCCTGGAACCCCTCAGTTCTGATTCTCTCCTTTCCATGAGGACAGAGCCTGTTTGATGCACTCTGTGCCCTCGGCCTCTGGTAAGTCCCTGGCACCGAGGAGACACTTGCTACATCCTGGAAGGAACAAATGAAGTCGCATGACCCAGAGTAATCTTTGGAGTCCCACAGACCCCTCAGCTCCTGACTCCTTAGCAGGCGAGTTACCTCCTCTGGGTTACCGCCTCCCCATCGGTAAGGCAGAAATTCCACCACCTAACATACAGGGTTGATGCAGGAGTAAAATGCAGAGAACCGAGCGCAGCCCCTGGTGTCCCAACAAACACCCCTGGGGAGGGGAGGTGCAGGCAGGGGGCCTCCCTTTTCACCTCTAAGAGCAACAAACTTGGACAGCTGGGAACCAGGGCGGCTGCTGACTGAGGAATACCAGAGGCTTCAGCCGTTCTACAAGGAAGGTGTTGACACTGCCTCCCCAACTTTATTGCTGAACTCGAACTTTATGGGTTTAAAATTGCAGCTATCATTAGGCATAGCCAGTCCAGAATCAACTTAATTCCCCAACTGGGGCTGCCTGTTGAGAAAGACAGGGACCCAAGAACCAATGGGCCCAGATAATGGTGCAGGACAGAAGAGGGCTAAGTGGCTTTTTCCTCGGTGCCCTTCAATGCTCCTTTCGTGAGACCTGGGCCTGGGGAGGTGTAGCTCTCTCCCCAGACCAGCCTCCACTCCTGCTGGAGCCCAGTCCAGCCTCCACTCCTGCTGGAGCCCAGTCCAGCCTCCACTCCTGCTGGAGCCCAGTCCAGCCTCCACTCCTGCTGGAGCCCAGTCCAGCCTCCACTCCTGCTGGAGCCCAGTCCAGCCTCCACTCCTGCTGGAGCCCAGTCCAGCCTCCACTCCTGCTGGAGACCAGTCCAGCCTCCACTCCTGCTGGAGACCAGACCAGCCTCCACTCCTGCTGGAGACCAGTCCAGCCTCCACTCCTGCTGGAGACCAGTCCAGCCTCCACTCCTGCTGGAGCCCAGACCAGCCTCCACTCCTGCTGGAGACCAGACCAGCCTCCACTCCTGCTGGAGCCCAGACCAGCCTCCACTCCTGCTGGAGACCAGTCCAGCCTCCACTCCTGCTGGAGACCAGACCAGCCTCCACTCCTGTTGGAGACCAGTGCAGCCTCCACTCCTGCTGGAGACCAGACCAGCCTCCACTCCTGCTGGAGCAGGCCAAAAGCACCCCCTGGAACCTGTCCCAGACCTCATGGCTGCCGTGTCAGCAGCTTGTCTGGGGCTATGGCAGAGCCACTGGAAGCTCCCCTGTGCAGACACTAGGAAAAGCTCTACCAGTGAAAACAAGATGTGTTTGGGCTGGGGCCCACATCCTCTGAGGCCTTTGCAAGAAATAAAAAAATGCAGGGCAGACAAAAATAAGCAAACACCTTGTAATGAGCTTTGGTGACTCCCCCTTTGCAGGCCAGAGCAACAGGCCTCGGGTGGGCTTCTGAAGGCACCAGGTCCACTCTTGCTGCCCTGAGGTGCGATGACGGACGTGCTGAGCCTCCCTGAGCCACATGAAGCAGCGAGGCCGGCCTCTGCACAGGCGGCCCCATGCCACCAGCTCACCTGGCTGCTCCTCACACTCCCTCCTTGCTTCGCTGTCTGGATGAGGCTGCTCCACTTTATTTCTCACAAGGAGGTGATGTAATAGCGAACAGACTCCTGAACACCTGAATCGGTCTCTCAGAGACCAGCAGAAAGTGGGCAACCACAGACACACAGCAGGGGCAAGCCTGAGGCATTCCCAGTGTAAGGCGGAAGGGTGCCAAGACCAGGGTCTCCATCGTCATCACTGAACTCACCTGGACTTCACCTGGGGCATGGGTGCCTTCCTTCAGACTAAAACAAGTTCACTAACAGTAAGAAAAGCTACTAGTTACTACACAGCAGGCAGATTAGCTCGTGGAAACCTCAGCACCCTCCCGCCACATAGATATTCCCATTTGACAGGTGAGGAGACTGTGGACACAGCAGGCAGTGGAGCTGGGATCTGAACAACAGAGTGAGTGCCTGGCCGCGCTTCAACCAGGCTGCTCCCCTCCCTGGAGCCACGCCAGTCCCTCAGAAGCCCGGTGTCCCCAACACAAACACCAAAGTGTGCTCGTGCAAGCCAGCACATGCATGCTCTGGCCTGCCAGGGCTTCCAGCTGGGCCCTTGCCACAAACGCCTTTGTCTCTCCAGCTTAGTCCAGGCATGACACTCATGGCTGCTTGTGGCTGTGCGGTCGGAGGCTCTGGGGAGGGATGTGAAATCCTGGCTGTGGAAGTCTACAGGAGCCCAGAGGCCACCCTCAGTCCCAGACGATCTGGTTTGAGGAGTGAGCCACAGAAACTGGACATCCAGACAGGAGAGGCCGACGTCAGTTGGCTGAGTGGCCCGCAAAGAACGAAAGGAGACGGGCATGAGCGAGCCCTCCCTCCCACGAGGTGAGCCTTCTCCCGAAGTCTGGGGAGAGGCCCTCGGGAGTCCTGCTGCCCACGTGTGTAGGGGAGCAGGTCTGAGGCCTCCAGGAGCGGCAGCCACAGTGGTCAGGACACAGCTTCGGAGGCACAAACCTGACAACTCCACAGCCCCTGGCTG
This sequence comes from Pan troglodytes, assembly GCF_028858775.2. Classification (NCBI taxonomy): domain Eukaryota; kingdom Metazoa; phylum Chordata; class Mammalia; order Primates; family Hominidae; genus Pan; species Pan troglodytes. The sequence goes on along the minus strand of NC_072398.2, from coordinate 212,126,589 downwards.
GGAGCCCTTGGGCAAGCGGCTCTGGCTCATGGGCGAAGAGATTAGAAATAAGGTACACTGGGTGCTTGGCAATGTCAATAGCAGCCACTCTCTTTATCCTGATCCTAAGTCTGCCCCAGGCCCTCTCTTAACATGACAACCCTGGAGAGAAGTCACCAAGGGATTCCCGATTCACAGCAGCATGAGAATGTCAAATGCTCCCCAGGCCTCTGTGGTCCAACAAAACTGTGCCCTACTCCGCGAGCCTTCCTTCAGCCGAGGGCTAGGAAAGCTCTGGGCTCCACGTGTCTTTGGGTTCCAGCTCTTAAGGCCAAAAAGTTAAGAGCAAGGCATGGGCTTTGTTTTGGGAAAAATCAGAGCCATCCAATGTGGTGCCCCAACTTGCTGGCCAAGAATAGACAGGTAGCACTTAGCGCTGACAACAGGCCTGGAGACAGCGGGTCTGACATGAGTCTTCCCGGGCTGACGCCGGAAATGGCTGTGCATTCAAGGGAAACCATTTGGCCTGCGCCACTGAGGACGAGTTGAAGCAGCAGGCAACACCTTCTTTTTCAATGTGTGTTAAGTCACTTGTTTATTTCTCAAGATGTGCACACTCAAGTATGAAGTTGGCCGGGACAACTCATGGCTCCTAGGTATGTACAGGCCCCTTGATGGCTTGGGTTACAGACAACCTCATAGCTAGTGCACCACACACACAAGATAAAACAGGAAGCCTAAAAACCCCAAGCCACACCAAGAAAAATGAGAGAGGGGAGGGCGGGATAACAATGCAGCATCCCGCGGAGGGAACTCAATGCACAAGGAGGGAGAACAGAGGGTGGAAGGCAAGCCAGCTTCGTCTTCGCCGCCGCAGCTGCTGTGTGGTGGTCAGGGGACTGAGTTCAACAGGTCCTTCAGGAAGCTCTCTGGATCGGTGATTTCTGATAAAAGACCTGCAAAGCACAACGGGCAGAGGTGTGTCAGGAGCAGGCATGCAGCCCCCATTCCCCCTGAGTCACAGCTGCCGCATCTAGCAGAGAACACACTGCGGTCCGACAAGCTCTGGCCCGGCTGCTCACTGGACAGCAGCATGACCGGGGAGGTAGTCATTGAGCAAAACCCTGTTCCGCAGGAGGAGTCCTGTTCCAGAAGCAGGCACTGCTGCTGGGGGTGAAGTGGCAGAGGCCACACCTGGCTCAGGGACACCCAGGGATGTGCAAATCCACTGACCCCCAGTGCCAAATGGAAGGCGGGTTCTGAAAGGAGAGTGCCTGCAGTCTTTACCATCTTCTCAAAGGGATCTGGGACCAAAGAAAGCTCTGCCCTTGAGGGCTGGGAGGAGCAGAGCAGGGTGGCAGGACCCCAGCTGCTTCTGAGCTCTGATCTGATGATGGGTCCTGGGCTCCCAAGCAGGTTGTCAAAGCTCAGGAGCTCCATTTCCTCAACCATCAAACGGAGACAGGGAGAAGCCCTGCGGCCCCACTGAGGGGATTCAATGAGGCCCTTCGTGTGCAAGTGCCTCACGCACAGAAGGTGCTCAAGCTGCACCGAAGCCTTGGTGGCCCCACCCCTCTGTCACTGAGCAGGGGACAGGAGACGCCGGAGCCACACGTAAAACAGCCGCGGAGCTGCTAGAACCAAAGGCCTGGCAGCATCGGAACTGAAGTCATCGCCCAAGCATCTGGGCTAATGGAAGGGAGAGCGGCTCAGACTATCCCCGTTTGGCTTTGGAAGGTGTTTTTGTTCTCACATTTAAATAGGGTGTGTCTGATGTTCTGAAATTTTCTAACAGCTTAAACAAAGTAATAAAGTGGTGCTGTCAAAACCTGACCTAGGAGTGGAAGGCACGGAGGCTCGCTGCCTGGCAAAGGCTCTGGCTCTCCCTGGCTGCAGGCCAGGGGTGCTTGCCAGCAGCTCAGGACTGATGTGGAGCCCGAGCCCAGGGGACCCTCCTTCCCCTGCCCACCTCCTCCTCCTCTCACTAGCTCCAACTTCCACAGTCACAGTGACACAGGCTCATGCAACAGGCACAGGGCCCGGCACTGAGGACTTTACCAGCCCACCTGGTCCCAGGGCTGACTTTCTGGGAAGAACGCGAGGCATGTGCTAAGGTATGATGCTGGTGAAACATCTAGGCTGAAACAGAGCCAGTGGGAGCCGTAAAGAGGTGGTGGAGTTAACAAACACAGAGGTGAGCAGTGTTAGCACAGGCCCGCCCAGACGCGGAGGCAGGCACCAGGTCGACGAAGACCATCCCAGCACAGAGCTTCCGCTGAGGACACTGCAAGGGGCAGCCAATGCGGAGGCACAGAGCTGTTTGGGAAAATCGGTCAGCTGGCTCTGAGCTGGGAAGAAAGAGGAATTCACACTGAGCAACACTCTAGCCCTTTAGTGGGTCTCATTCCCAGAGGATAACAAGATAGAGAAAATGTTAGCAGAGGCATTCTCCTAACAGTGGGATCTGGGGGGAGTTTGTTTTCCTGCTTCTTTATACTTTACAAAATTCCCACAACGAATGCCATAAAAAAATGAAACAAGTTCATAAAAAAGAGCTGGCAGGTTTGGTTACCTGTGCGTTGGCTCTGGGGAGCTGACCTTTGTAGGGCGGGTGCTCTGATGGGGGCTGTAATGCCGCGGCGCCCACAACCTCACAGGGCACTGTCTTTTAACCCTAGGTGGATTTCCCAGGCACGGGCCAAGTCACCTCCCCCTGCTGTCACTTGGTGCTTGGTTATGAAATACAAACCAATTCTAATGTGTTTGTTTGCAATTAGAATGACAAATTTGTTACACAAAGAATTTCAATTTTACTAGCAGTAGGATAAGGAATTGTCTGACCACGTCTCCCACACCCACAGTTCAGAGCGGCCCTGCTGGGTCGCCCATGCCTCCCTGGGGTCAACTGTGACCTAAGACACAGGAGGAAGACAGGGGCATTCCAATTTGCGTGTTAATTCTCTGAACTGCCATTAAAAAACAGACTCAAACAGGGATGCTATCACTTTCTAGCTATGTTCCCTTGGCCACTTATTTGATTTTCAGAGCCTCATTTACCCCATCTATAAAATGGGGATAACCAAAGCTCCTGCCTCATATAGGGCTGCCTCAAGGGCTGAGATCACGTACAGTGAACAGCCCATGTCGGGGAAAGAGGGGGTGCTCAGTACATGTTAGAGCTGCTGTTCTCGCTATCGGTGACTTGCTATGTACGCATCTTTCCCAGGGCTTTCGGTGGCAGCTGACAGGCTGGCTCATACTGCGTTTCCTCTGGTTGTGAAGATAAAGCTACGGATGACCCACGGAGGAAGACACGGGGCTTTGCTGCGGAGGATCTTTAAAAGAGAAAACCTTGACACTAACCGGCCACATCGAGGAACTCTGAGAAGGTCTCCACCGGCATGAACTCCTCCTGGAAGGTTTTCAGGGCTTTGTCGGCAGCTTCGTAGATGGGCATGTCGTTGTGGCGGATGTACTCAGCGAGAGAGCAGGACCAGCCTCCCTCTGTGTTACTGGTAGGCACCTTCTACAAGAATCAACAGGAGACAAGAGAGGTGGGTGACTTACTGCTGCCTCATCTTCCGCCTCAAGTCAGTCAGGCCGTTTCAACCCCTCAAAGGACGGCCCTCCCAACCTACACCAAAGCATACCAACAGGCACCCTAGAGCATGTGTTTTGTCTCCAGGAACAACACAATTTCACTTCATTCCTCTTAGGGCCCCCTTATTAGGCACTGTGTCACCTGAACCTACAGGCTCCAACAAGTGGCTGCATTCCCTCCCCGTACACTTCCCATTCGCATTCCCCAGAGCAAAGGGACTTGTCAATGTGCTTCCATGAGCTGTTTCATTCCGATGATGAAAGGAACCAACTCAAAAACTCAGATTCTCTCCGGAGAGGAGTGTCCTGTTATAAGCTGGCTGCGGTAAGTCAGACTCACTCAGGGCAACAGAGCTTATCCCAATAGCGCGGCAAGAGCAGCAAAGAGAGACCCGGGGGGAAGGTCTTCCTGCACAGCCGAGCCTGGAGCAGGCTCGGGAGCAGGTGACAGGAGTGATCTCAGCTACAAATGTGGGCCAGGCACAGTGGCCCATGCCTGTAATAGCAGCACTTTGGGAGGCCGAGGCAGGCGGATCACCTGAGGTCAGGAGTTTCAGACCAGCCTGACCAACATGGTTAAACCTCGTCTCTACTAAAAATACAAAATTAGCCGGGCGTGGTGGTGCATGCCTGTAATCCCAGCTACTTGGGAGGCTGAGGCAGGAGAATCACTTGAACCCGGGATGCAGAGGTTGCAGTGAGCCGAGATCACGCCATTGCACTCCAGCCTGGGCAACAAGAACAAAACTCCGTCTCAAAAAAACCAAACCAAACCAAACAAAACAAAACCAAACAAAACAAATGTACCTCACAGACACAAGGCTCCAGGCTGCCAGTGTCAATCACTCCCACAGTTGGGGTTGTTTGTTTCTAGGAAAAAAGCGCCCCCAGACCCAGCGGAGGAGCAGCCATGTGGGTGCTGAGGCAGAGTCAGGGACAGGAGTGCAGACATTTTACATTCTTGCCAAAACCCACTGGGCCTCTGACAGCCTCCTTACCTTAAACATGTTGTAAATGAGATCGACGAGGGCCCAAAAGAGAAGGGAAGAACGGTAAGCGGAATAGTCCTTCACTGCCTTATCTGTGAGCCTGGAAAAGAAAATCCAATTCCATCACATGAAGTCCCTAGGAGGATACTCACAAGGACAGAGCAAGGCATTCTGGGAGCAAGGGAAGAGTCACAGTGGTGTATGCATCTCGGAGTTCCAGCGACTAGCCTTCTGCTTGGAAAAAAGCAGCTGTGGGCAAGAACCTCTGGAGCCCTGGGACCCAGAAGTTTATTGGTTACAAAAATGCTCCATGAAATTCATCTGATTCTCTCAGTGCTCATCTTCCAGATCAGGGTAAAATGGAACCGGGGGAGACATCACCAGGGCAGACGTGGCAAACGCAAGCCTAGTGACTTAAAGAAAGGCAAAGGATTCCTATGTATCCCTTGTGTTTGGGCCCCCACAAGCTCTTGGAATTTGATGGAACCTAATAAATGAGGTAGGAAACAAGGTTTTAATTCAGTCTTTACATTCCCACTAGGAGAAATTTCTTAAAAGCCAGCAGACCTAAACCAGTCAAACACAGTAACTTGTCAAACATGTGCTGTGTTAAATGGCAGCAAGCTGCTAGGAAGTTGGTATTAAGCAATGGTAATGTCTAAGATGGAGCATGCAGCCACCCTGACATCACCTAAATCCTGGGATAATCCAAGTTGCTCACCACACCCCGTTGTTTCTAACCAGTATCATTGCTACTTAATCCAATGATTCAGTTCAGGATTAAAGACTAGCCAGTTCCTTGGAATATGGGGAGCGACAGGCGGGGGGAGACTGCCTCTAACAATGTCCACTGCCTTCTCAGCAGGCACTCTTGGTTTGAGGTTTGAGGAATGATTACACCAGGTAGAGCCAGTACGAAATACAGAAAGATCAGGCTCCCCTCGGCACAGACAGTGAAATATCAGTGTCAGGATTCAGTTTCTACCACCCAAGCTCTACGGAGGTTTTGTTTGCCAACAGCCATCACATCTGTAATAAGTAAAGCCTAGGTGAGCCCTTGTCACAGAGTATTCTACACCTCAAAACACACTGGAACACATCCCATGACTAAAGGGACATATATTAAAATGTTTAGTATTAAAATGCATGGGTATATATAAGAATCATAAAAATAAGAAACATAGATGGTATTCATTATAGAAGCTAAAACTATATGGGCCTCAAGTGAAGGGGCTGCCTAGCATGAGACAGGCTATCCACACCTGCATTCAATAAATAACTCGCAAAGAACAAATAATATTAAATGGGGACAATTCCCTCTCTACTGAAATATGCTTCCTGTGGCCTCCCTCTGCCCCAGTACCTTCCCAAGCCCCCACTTTCTCTCCTGCATACGTGTGATGATGCTGCAGCCTAAAGTCCTGGAAGGTGGACCCGTGGATGAGGACAAGAATCCATTTCTCTGCAGCTCTTTACCCTGGCAGACAAGATAACACATCAAGTTCTGACAGACGCCTGAGAATGTCCCACGCTTTGTACTTGCAAGTTCCTGGCAGAGGCACTTTTTTTCTGAATGTCAAGTGTGCAGAAGAGGCCAGCTTCTGCTGAGCTACATTTCTGTGTCCCTACCACTACCGCTTACCCCATGACTTACAGGACTTAGGACAAAGCCTGCCGCCAGTGAGGCTGCCCCAGCGTCAGGATGATACCTCTAAACGCCCTTCCAGCCGTGGTCTCTCCCCCATGGGTCTCCTCCCAGTATCGGGCAAACCCACAGTGCCTTTCCTAGTCTGCCTGATGAGTGCCGGGCTCACGGCCCCGGACCATGGCCGTATTTGGCCCTTTGCTGTGGCTGTTGTGCTTTGGTAAGCAGAAATCCTGAGTGACCCTGCCCAACTTAATTATTTAAGGCCAATTAGTAAAGGTGACGAAACTGCTACAGAGAAAACAGCAACTCATGAATGTAGTAGCTCACACTGGATTTCCTAATTAAGCTGTGACCAAATCAGCTTTTCCTGAACTGCCTGGGACAATAATGAATGCTAGTCTCCTAACTGAGAGCAAAACAGCTCCTGTGGGTTCAGATTGCACACCCGCCATGGAGAGACTGTGCCCAATAAATGGCCACTCTATTTACTGTGGATGCAGCATATGGATACTGGGCAAGCCTGACTTATCAACTTAGTATTCTCAAGATCTAACTTTTGATTCCCAGCAGCTAGTTAACTATTAATTCAGGCTCTTGGGAAATACTGGAAAGTGATATGTTAGGAATGGGGGCAGGGGTTACCTAGGAATCTAACAAGACGCCCCCTCCCACTCTCCAGTGATGATCTGGTACAGGCCAGATTCAATAGGACAGCTCCAATCTGGTCTCTCCGGGAGCGTGAAGTGCCCACAGACCAGCAACGCTTGATCAATCAGGGCTAATGGAAATAAAGACACCAGGTGTGCCAATGAGGGCACAAGCTATTTTCCACTTGGCTTGTCTTTATCATGGCCCTAAAAGTTTCCCTCTGCTCCCTGGATGGCCTACAAATGTGGACATGATCCCTCGAATCCTGGGCTAAAGCAGAATCACAAAAATCACAAACCCGATCTTCCAGAAATGAAGCAGAGGCACATTTCACTCGAGGGACAGAAGCAAACTGCCAAACCCAGAGCCTGCTCCGTAGCTCCCCAGGAAAGGCAGAGACTGTGTGGGGCCATTGGCAGCCTGAGTGGTACCCATGGGGTCTCCTCTGCGCACAGCAATCCATGGGGGTCCTCAAAGGGATGCTGTGGCGGCAGTTTCCAGCTGTTTCTCTCGAGACCGTCTGTCCCAAATCACAGTCCAAGGTCATAAATCAAAGACCACTTCCTTTCTGACATGCTCTTTCTTGGGGAGGTGTGCACACGTATAGGAGAGTGGTCTAGAGGAAGAAAGGTTCATGGAATGTGGGACGCATGGGATAGGAATGTAACCAAGAAGAGAGAATGAAGACGAGTTTTTAATTATTAGAAAATACCCCATGTGGCCACACTGAAACTTTCCTGGCTTATGCCAACACCAGCAAGATGTGGAAAACCTGATTACTGTTCTTAGCCCTGATCATCTCATTGGTTGTATCACCCTGTGCCTGGCTGCCTTCCTAACATTTTCTACAGTAGGTAAGACTGGCTCTACCTTTCTAGTAGAGGAACAGAAAACCCAGAAATGACCAGGCAACCTGCCAGCCATCAGCTTAGACTCTTGACATGACAGACTGAGAAGGGAGAAGGGCTGGTGTCAACCACCGCAGTCACAAAGCATGCCTTCACCTAGCACATGCGTACCACTAAGCAGCTTTTCAAAACTGATGATGGGAAATAGTGAGCAGCAGCTTCCGGAAGCAGGTACTGACCTGGTGGCTCCACCTGGAGCCACTGCCCGGGCCTGCGAGGTCACCAACAGCCTTCGCAAGATTTCCACACGTGTGGCTCTCCACTGCTCAGGGGGCAGGATGTGAAGGGCCAAGACTGTGAAATAGTAGGGCCCGTCCACTTCAAAGGCACTTTCCACCCACTTCTCCTTGGGCTGTTCCAGAAAGCCTTGGAGGTTCTTCTCTTCTCGGGAAGTTGCTCGGGTTCTAGAAGAAAAGCGGCATGATAAAATAAAAGCAAGGTGGAAGCAGGACCCGGCAGCAAGAGCAGGAAGAATTTGTTCAATTTGTCGTTGTCTTGTGACATTTGCTGAACGCTTGGATGACTCAACACTCCCCACCCATCCTTGACGACTACTCCCACTTCCTCTGATAATCCATGCCCTTCGTCCCCTTCCAGGCCCTTCTTTGCGGCATCTTCCCTACTTCCCTGGCCCCCGTGTCTAGCTCCTACCCCAGCTCTAATACAATTCCAAGCAACTACTGGTTCCTGAGCACCATATATCAGGGACGTTCACAATCTCCCCAACATGGAACTGTGCTAGTAACTCCAGAGGCCCAGAAAAGTGAAGTGACTTGCCCAAAGTCAGCAAGCTAGTGAGTGATGGGGCCAAAAACATGAATCAAGATTCCCTGGTGGGTCCACAGCCTGACTCCCCCTTGCTCCACATAGTCTTGTTAATGTTATGTTTACATGGTTTGCACTAAATGTGCATGTGGTTCCTTTCCTAGGCTCCCTCTTCCGGTTTGTCTTCTTCTGATCTAGGTCCTCCCGCCTTCGTTAGAACAGTCTCTTCCAGATGAGCGCTGCTTCTTTTCCTCATGCATCCTAAGTTGCAATGATGATGATGATGATGACCACATCAGACTCAGTGCCAGGCACTGCTCTAAGTGCTTTACAGGATTATTTCACTTAGTACTCACAAGAATGCTATGGGATAGTGCCACCACTATCCCAATTTTAAAGAAACAGAAAACTGCAGTACAGAGGAGGTAAGGATTCTGCCCAAGTCTCACATCATGGAAAGAACTGTGTTCTGAAGCCAGGTAGCCTGTCCATCTTAACCCTACCTCCTTCTCCATGCTGAAGCTTTGACAAAAGGTCACGGAATCAGCACTGAGAGGTGACTTAAGTCCTTCCTGATGACACGCTTCTGGGTACACTCTCTCCTTAGATCCTGAATGGTGCTCTCATGCCATGAATGCTTGATGCCCTATCCTAACTCCATGGGGCACTGGTAGGGAGAGGTGGGGACAAACACAACACTAGAACTGGGAAAAAAAAGTTACCAGGTCTATAGGTGGCACTGGCACAGATGCTGGACTCTGGGAAAGCAGGAGGAGAGGGTGCAAGGACACCCTGCCTGCTTCTGCTGCCTGCAGATGGGCCTGGATGGATACACTCAACTTGATCTTCCAGCCCTGTAGGGAATCTGAGGCTGTTGGCTGCTGCAGGATCTGCTCAGGCTCTGGTCTGGCTTACGGTGGCCATGCTGTGACATACTTGCCTCCATAAACAAATATTCCACCAAAGGCACTCAGCCCCACTGTGACCAAGCTCCCACCAATGTCAATTGGATGGCTGTCAACTGGGAAGCAGTCTGGGCCGAGAAGCAAGGCCTCTCTGTGAAGCTTCTGGGTCAGCCTCTGGCTGACCAAAGAAAACTGTGAGACAGCCAATTCCCTTTCCAATGAAGGGACCTGACAATTACAAATGTCTGGCTTGTTCAGAAACATACTGACACCTAAAGTCACCCAGGGCTCTGTCCAGGGCCCCAGGAACACTGAGAAGGAGCGAAATTTGGACAGTGGGAAGGTCTGTGCCATCAGTGCTGCCAGGTGCTGCTCCCGCCAGTCTAAGCAGTTCAGCAGATGATGTAATGCACTCTGATGTCAACCTGCCCCTGCGTGTTTTAACAATGAAGCCTGTGGTCTCGAGGTCAGCCTTTTAACTCACAAGGAAATGGGAGGGAAGGAAAAAATAACATTGTTGAAGAGAAAGAACCAGAAAAGAGAAGAGACAGATTGTCCTGTTGCCTAAACTGTGCTGCAGCTACCCGGGGTGAGCTGTACACAACCTTTCAACAGGGAACCGTAAGCCTCTTGCTAGGAGATGGGGCCTACAAGCATGAAACAGTGAATTAAATGGAAGAGCTAAAGGATAGTCAATCTCCTAATTTTTTTTTTTCTTTGAGACATGGCCTTGCTCTGTCACACAGGCTGGAGTGCAGTGGTGCGATCACGACTCACTGCAGCCTCAACCTCCTTGGCTCAAGCCATCCTCTCACCTCAGCCTCCCGAATAGCTGGGACTACAGGTGTGAGCCTGGCTCATTTAAAACAATTTTTTTTTTAATTAAGACAGAGTCTTACTATGTTGCTTAGGCTGGGCTCAAGCAATCCTCTTACCTTGGCCTCCCAAGTGCTGGGATGACAGGCATGAGCCACCGTGCCTGGCCTAAGTGCTTCTTTAAAATTACACTTCCAGGTACCAACCTAACTGTCCCATAATGTGCATATGGATAAAACTACCAATCTCTTTTTTTTCCTGGCTGCCTTCCCTGTCGGTTGACTTTCCCAGATAATCTTGAACATTCCCTTTCCCTTCACACTTGCCAGAAGCATTACCCACTGTAGAGAAAACAGGGATAACAAATCCAGTTTTCCATTTATGAACTGGGTCCTCAGCTCTGCTGCATCCCCTTGATGGGAAACCATCACCTGTAACAATCTATATGCCCTTGACTAATGATGTGGGCACAGCTCCGACCTGTGGCCTCCCCCCATTCAAGAGAACAGTCTGGAAAGTAGAAGTAGCAGCTGCATCGAAGTAGAGGCTTCAGTGGCCTGACTTTTCCCACTTCCTGCTCCCCCGTGAGCTGAAAGTCAGTCCAAGGATGCGGTCTTGAGCTGCCCATGGTGGGAGACAGGGCAGTTTGGGGGAAGGAAGTTCCCTTTATTGCTTTTTCTGCGTGGCCCTAAAAGAATGCAGATGAGCATCCCCACCTCGGCAAAAAGGCTGCCTTAGGCCAGACGCTTGCTCTGGAACTAGCATGAGAGGCTATGAAAAAGCTGAGGGGATCTCGGGCAGAGGGATGCAGGGTGGGTCTGCGAGATGCCGCCCCTGGGATACAGGGTACTGACGTGTTCAGGACGTAAAGCACAGTGTGAATGATGTACGGGATCAGGTGGATGTTGCTCTCCCGGCCGCCCCCGCCAGTGTCTGCGCTGAACGACTGTTCCATGGCGAAGCGCAGGAAGAGCAGTTTGATGTCGTGGATGTTGAGCTGATACGTGGGCTCCCGCTGGCCTGTACATTCCTGGAGGTAAGTGTTGTGTCTAGAGGGAAGCAGAACAAACAATGAAATGGAAGTGAGTTCCTGGTGAAAACCCAGTTTGGGAGACAGAGCCTCCTTCCAGTACTCCCAGGCCTGATGGCTGCAAAGGTTTGCAAATGGAGACAAGAATAAAAGGGAAAGTTGAGGCCAAGGCTGGGGCCAGCAGGACGACAAGGCCATAGGACGTTTTCATTTCTGCAGTGACTGAATGTGACACTCTCCAAGTTTTGATGAGAGCCCACCACTCTTGGGCGCCCATTTCTTAATGAACTAATGTTGTAGGACATACCGTGGCTGCATGTGAAGTACATTTTGGAGGAAGCAATGTAGAACTCATCCATTCTGACTGACAAAGTGACGTGTCCATAAGAATGAGCTCTTCAATTTCCAAATAAAAGGGTTTTTTGTTTTTGCTTTTGTTTTTCCTATGTCAATACACATTCCCATCTATCTGGGCTGTGCCTCTTATTAACTGGGTGACCTCGAGCAAGTTGCTCAAACTCTGCATCTCATCTGTACAATGTATACAAGAATACATGCCTGGCCGGGCACAGTGGCTCACACGTGTAATCCCAGCACTTTGAGAGGCCGAGGCAGGTGGATCACCTGAGGTCAGGAGTTCCAGACCAGCCTGGCCAACATGGCAAAACCCCGTCTCTACTAAAAATACAAAAATTAGCTGGGCGTGGTGGCAGGCACCTGTAATTCCAGCTACTTGGGAGGCTGAGGCAGAAGAATCCCTTTAACCTGGGAGGCAGAGGCTGCAGTGAGCCAAGATCACGCCACTGCACTCCAGCCTGGGTGACAAGAGCAAAACCCTGTCTCAAAACAAAAGAATAGAGGTTAAGCATTTCAACATGCTCTCCATTGTCACTGCCAGCTGCCTGTTTTATGACAGGCATCTTTTTGTCCCTGAGCTTTGAAATAGGACTTGGGGTGGGGCACCACTCCACAAGGCATCAGCAAGACATGAGGACCTCACAGATGCTTTAGCTATTCTTATCTGGGTTTTTAGGACCAGGAAGGCCTTCTAAGGAGCCCAACATCCCCCCTGCCACTAAGCCACTTTCGTATTTAAACCTCAGAGCCACACACTATAGAAGTGAACTCAGAAATTCTGGCCTCAAGGACCAAGTCGGTCCCACATCTTATGTCATAAGATCAGCAAAGGAATAGTGAAGACCCAGAAATTTCATCTGGTACCCTGGAAGCTAAGGGTGCTGGTTGCTCCCACCCTGTGGTGGGCCATGTCAGGTCACCCCTTGAGTAAGCCTCCATCCCCCACCCTGTCTGCTCTGGACAGCTCCCCAGTCAACAAGCAGACAGACATGGATTCCCAAGGAAGGTAACAGGAAATGGTGTCACCAGGGGATTGGGCTGATAGCGGGTCTTGTCCCATCCCCTGCAAATCCCCTCCATCCCACCATGAAAAATACTCAACACTCACCTTGCCAAGCAAGTGGCAAAAGCTGATTCGGGGACATGAGGCCCCCAGACCGGAAGGAGCCCGTTGCACTTGGTGTTGGCATTCTGCAGGGCGGCACTCTCCCACTCTTCCCGGCCTCGAGCCAACCTGGATAGGGAGGAGAGCAGGGACAAGCGACTGCTGGCATTAACATGGCAACCAGGCACCTGGGCGGGGGCGGGGGCGGGGGTGGCGGTGGGGGCATGCCAACACTAAGAAGTCAGTCGGCCCAGGCTCCTGACCCTGCGAAGAGAATTTGCCATTTGTAGCCTCAATGTGGTACACACTGGCTTTGCTGACTCAGGTAGGCAGGGCTGTTCTCACTAGCCTTGGGCCCAGGCCAAAGCATATTTTCCTATCATTCAAATAACTGCTTGGGGACCTATATGGTGTCAGGCAGAACACCCTACTCCCCAGAGACTAAGGAGCAGATTTAAAACCACGAGGATGGCAGTCCCACCCGCTCCAGGCCCACAGGCAGGCCTACTGAAGGAGCCATCCCGCAAGAGCCAGGGCCTACCTAACGGCAGCCAGATGGCAGTCATAGTGCACAATGTTGAAGTGGGACACGGTGCTGTAGCCCTGCTGTTTCCGGGGCTTATTCTCCATCTCCTCCAAGGCTACCCGCTTCGTGAAGGTATAAATGCCCAGGACCTTTGTGGGCTGCAAAGACGACAACATAAGGAGAGGGGAGGAGAAACTCCAAGTCAGGCTCAGGAGAAGCAGAATAGAGGGGAACTGCCGCCCTTCTTGGGCAATGCCTTGGGGTTCAGGTTGCTCTCACTAGGGAAGTTCAGAAGAGCAGGTAAGGCCAGCCCCTCGGTCTGTTGGTGAAGCACGTGGCTGGCCACAGCCCTAGTGAAACAAGGATTATGGGAGCAACCAGCAAGAAGGGGATGCGGTGCAGATGTAGAGGCATACACATAAGCAAGCCTCGGCCATCTTTCTTTACTTTGTGCTTCATCTGTCTGAAAATGCAGAAGTGACTTCTTGATATTCCCTTGCTTTTCAAAACCTGCTGGGCAGCTCTGAAGAGCCTGCATTACGCAGGACTAACGAGCCCTGTGGCCCAGGCACCTGCCCTTTCACAGCCTGTATTCTAAGCAGTAAGTTCCAGCTGGAAAGAAGAGGCCACCTTTGAGCCTTCAGGAGAGCCAGCAGGTCACTGGCTGCTCTGCTCCTTTCAGGTGGAATCTAGTTTGGATAAGCCTAGAAAGTTCTGATTTTCTCCCCAGTTACCCTGAATGGAGGCAGCATGGTATGTTTTTAAAAGCCCAGGTCTGGAGTCTGAGAAGCCTAGGCTGGAATTCTGGCTCTGCCATGTGACCTTTGTTTGCTTAACCACAAGTTGAGACTTTTTACAGGTTTAAATAAAATTATCCAGTTTACACAAAGCTCTGAGCATGAGGCCTCACATATAGGAAGAATCCAATGAGCAGCATTTGTCATGATGATGATAAAGATAACAAAGTCTAAAGTTCGGATGAGCTCGCCTTCCTGCCTCTAAAGAGGACAGCTGGTCCTTTTGTTAATCTCCTAAGATGCAGGCCTTGACCTTGCCTAGCTAAGAATAAAATGGCCTGGAGGAGGGGGATGCTACCTAGAACAAGGGGTCAGGCTGGGCCCTCAGGACCGACCGCAGGCCCAGCAGCTGTACCTGGAACTTGTATCCCTCCCTGCAGATGCAGCACGTGAGGCCAGGCTCCTCGATCAGCTCTTCCATCTGCTTCAGGAGTGCTGTCTTGGTCACGACCTGGCCCTTTTCATTTGTCTGTAAGGGAACCCCGGCGGCATGTCAAGGGGATTTCCACACACCCTCTCCCACCCTAGCTTGGAGGTGCTCAGGAACAGGGCTAACCTTCTACCTCCACTAAAAGGACAGGTGCATGAGAGGAAAGCCCTTGAGCTGTCTTCTAATAAGGATAAAGACCCAGGCCCTTCTGCTATTCTCTCTTCCTACAGGAACCACTGAAGCAAAGGAAATTATCCAGCTGGAGCCCTGGCAAGGTGGCACCTGCCATCAGAAAAGCCCCCTTTCTTCGTGCCAGCATCTTCGTGCCAGCAATGCCAAGTCTCAGCTTCCAAGGGCTGTTGCACTATGATTCATTCACTGTTCCCATGTGAGCTTTTCAACTGCTGACACTCAAGTCTGTGCTTTGGAGAAGAAGCTTGTAGGACTCTGCTTCCTCCAAGGTGGGACAGTTAGAAGAGCACAGAACCCTTTGTGTCAACCACTTATTAGTTATGTGCCTTGGCCTATTTACTTCACCTCTCAGTTTCAGTTACTTCATCTGGAAAATGGGTATAACAATATCAAACTCCTAGAACTACTTGAGGGCTTAAATAAGTCCTCAATAAACTTAATGGCTATTATCACTGGTTTACTGTTTTGGTAAACTTCGTAAGTCACTTACTCCGAGTCTCATCTGTATGATAGAACGATAGTAGTTCCACCTCTGAGAGGGCCGAACACACCTAGTTCCTTCCTCCTCCTCTGTCCAGCCTTCTCTTTCCCCATGGCCAACCCAGGGCTGTCCCATGGCCACCTCCTCATCAATAGTGTGGGCAGAAATATGGGGACTCTAGGTGGTAGCTTTACCGTCATGCCCAGGGTGCCCAGGGCCTTCTGCCTCATTGCCATGGCCATGCGCTTCTTCTCTGCCCGGGTCTCCCTGCGGGCTGCGTCAATCTTCTTGTTTACGTCAGGGTGTTCCCGCAGGGCTTCCAGCAGGTTCTCTGCCAGGGTCCCAATGCCCTCATCACTGGACACCTGCTCCAGCTTATGCAGGTTTGGGATGGAATCAGTTCCAATCAGAACCTGCCAGTAAGAGACCAGAGAAACACATGCCTCCAATTATGTAGACAAACCTTCTTCCCGGGAGCTTAAAGGTTTAGAAACTCAACCAGCGTGCACCATCTCATGTCACCTGCTCAGCTGCAATCAGGTCCTTTGATTCCACACTTCGACAGACACAGACAAATGGAAGAGGGTTTGGCTCTGCCACTGCCTCTGACCAATTCCTATGCTCTAAGCTCAGCATTTCCATCTATAAAATGGGGATAGTGCAAGGGCTGCTGTGATGACTAAAAACTAGATAACATATGCAAAGCATCCATCACAGAGGATGTGGAAAGGGGCCAGGAGAAGATCCCCTTATTCTGGTAAGACAAGCAGCAACACCTGATGTGTACTGAGTGGTGAACTCAGCAGCCAGAGCAGGCACTGGACGTTCTCCTAAGGACCTGCCCTGAGTTCTCCACGGGAGCCCCTGGGTCCACCAAACCTAGGAGCACAGTTTTCTCAGGCTAGGGATACTAGAGGTGCAATGACTACAAGCAGGTATGGACATGAAAAACTTTAACAACAAAAAAGATATTAACAAGAAACCTCTGTGCCTGAAAAAGCTGGAAGTCACTACGTATAGCGCCATGTGATAAACGGGGGTGGAGAACATCAGAAGGCTAAAGACAGGTGTAGTTGGAAAAAGCACTCCAGGTGAGCTCACTGAGAAATATTACCACATCCCTGAAATCCTCACCAACCTGTCACAAGTGACTTGACAGCAATGATTACATATGAGACAACAGGCTGAAAATAACACAGCCAGCAGATCACTCAGTAGCTCATAAATCTGTTCTCACAGCAAGTCCACTTCCAATCTTGTGTCTCAGCGAAATTACCTATTCCCTCATGTCTCATGCTCCTAAATGCTGAGCCCATATTTCAACTCCTACTGAGCTTTTCCACAGGTACCCCAGACTCAACGTTCTGGCTGTTTACTGTGTGTGCATGCTTGCACATGTGTGTTTTCGGTGCTGGGAAAACGAAGACCTTGCTCTCATTTAACTTACATTCCAGTTATTAATAGGACAGACCATACATTCATAGCATAGTCTAATGAACTCTCCTCCACCTTACTCGCAAACCTCTGATCTTCTCCATCTCAGTGGCACCACCATTCACCTCATCACTCAGTCCAGAAACTGGGCAGGTTCTTGATTCATTCAGCTTCTTTGCTTCTCACGTTCAGTCACTCTCCAAATCCCATTTATTCTTCCTCCCAGCTCAATCTCTGTTGAATCTATCCATGAACTAGTTTAAGCTGCCATTTCTCTCACTTCAATTACGATAAAAGCCTGTCAACTGTTCTTCCTACCTCCAATCTCACCTCCCTTCAATTCACTCTCTGTAATATGGCCAGGGCACTGCCCTCAGGAGAAAACCCACACTCCTCTTCTGGGAGAAAGAACATGCCTTGGCCCTGCTTGGGTCTCCATCGGCAGCTCTTGCCATGCCTCACCTCCCACTGCAGCTGCTTTCAATTCTTGGAAGGCTTTAAGCACTCTTTGGCCTCTGAACCTTTGCAGGTGCCATGCCCTCTACTTAACAATCCTATTTCCTGAGGCCCCTTCCACACTGCATCTATCTCGCTGTTTAGTTACTACTCTGTATTTGGCCCTATCTTCCACCAGACAGTAAGCTCCCAACAGGCACAGGCGACAGCTGTCTCCTCAGTCTAACACAGGACCAGCTACACAACAAGATGTGTTGCAAGAAAAATGAATGGCCATAGCATAAATGCCAAGTATCAAACTAGATAAAGCCTTATTCTAAAGAAAGTAATTCAATTTGGTAACTAAGAATAAACCTGGATGGCCAGACACAATGGCTCACGCCTGTAATCCCAGCACTTTGGGAGGCTGAGGGGAGCGGATCACCTGAGGTCAGGAGTTGGAGACCAGCCTGGCCAACACGGTGAAACCCCGAGTCTACTAAAAATACAAAAAATTGGCCAGGTGTGGTGGCAGGTGCCTTTAGTTCCAGCTACTCGGGAGGCTGAGACAGGAGAATCGCTTGAACCCGGGAGGCAGAGGTTGCAGTGAGCCGAGACCATGCCACTGCACTCCAGCCTGGGTGACAAGAGCAAAACTTCATCTCAAAAAAAAAAAAAGAATAAGCCTGGAAATCAGCTGACTTTGAGTTCCAAACTCATTGTGTTGCCTTTGGCCAAATCACAACCATGTTCCTTGATTTATCCATATACAAAAGAGAGATGTTACAAGGATATGGAAAACAATACATGTGAAATTCCTATGCAGGAAAAAGTATCTCCACAAATATATACAATTATGACTCCACTGAGTTGAACAGAAGTTTAGAAAAGGGATTTCAGTGAGACACAGTGAAGAATCTTTACTGTACTCAAGTTACCATGTTTTTGGAATGAGTTACCGAAACAGATTAGCAAATGAGACAGTGGAACTATTTTCAATGCAGAACACTACAAACAGAAAAAACGCAATGCTGAGGACTCTCAAAACTCAACATTAAAAAACAATCCAGTTAGAAATTGGGCAAAAGACATGAACAGACATTTCACTGAAGATACACAGGGCACATGAAAAGATGTTCAACATCATGAACCACTAGGAAAACACAGAACCACACGGAATCACTGCACATCTTCCAAACAGTTCAAACTAAAAATAGTCACCAAATGCTGGCTAAGACGCAGAGAAACTGGAGCAGCCATACATTTCCGGTGAAATGTAAAATGTAAAATGCTGTAGCTACTCTAGAGAACAGTTTGGCAGCTTCTTATAAACAAAATATGCAACTACTATACAACGCAGCAACTGCACTCTTGGGCATTTATCCCAGAAAAATGAAAACTTATATTCACACAAAAACCTGCACACAAGTGTTCATGGCAGCTTTATAAATAACAGCCAAAAACTGGCAACAATCCAGGTGTCCTTTAATGGGTGAACAGTTAAACAAACCTGGATGAAACTCCAGAAAATCATGCTGAGAAAAAAAAAAAAAAGACAATCCCAAAAGGTTACATTCTGTACAACTGCATTTATACAACATTCTTGAAATGCCAAAGTTACAGAAATGGAGAACACATCGGTGGGTGCCAGGGGCTTGTGGCAGGGGAGCAGGGGAAGATAGATATGGCTACAAAAGGCCAACAAGAGGGACCCTTGTGCTGATGAACCTGCCCTGCGTCCTGATGGCACTGATGTCTATATCCCGGTTGTGGTGTGTGCTCGGGTTCCACATGATGTTACCACTGGGGGAGAGTGGGGAAAGGACCCACATGATTTCTCTGTATTGTTTCTTAACAATTGCATGTGAATTTATAATAATCTCCAAATTAAAACTTTGATTTAAAAAAAAAACCCAGCCCTGGCCATCTATCCAGGGCCAGTTAGGATCGGGTTTGTGAGGGGTAACGCTCAGCCCTGTGGGGAGAAATCAGGAATGAGCTGCGGAGTGGAATGGGTGGGACTTCCTAAGAACAAGGGGTTCAGCTGCTTGAGGCAGAGAAGATAGAGGTGATGGTAATATAAGTGTCCTAGTGACTGTGGCCAGACACCCAAGTGTTTTACTCTCTGGTCAGCCAATCCTTCACAGTTCAACAGCTGCACGGGTGACCCATTAGACAATGAAGCCCCACTTAAGAATGAGTTGAATGAGGAAATCACAAATACAACTTACTTCTCTCAGCACACATAGATGAAGTAGATGACTTCTGAGGCTCACTTCTACTCTAGGAGTCTCATATATTAGGGTAAGTCATGTCTCAAGGTGAACTAGGGTAGTTATACTTGTACCCCTGTACCCTCACACTACCTGTCCTGGCTACCCACCTGGGTGCCAGGGTGCTGGATGGCCAGGCCCCGAAGCAGCCTTAGGATAAACGGCAAGGCTGGGCGAGACAAAAACTTTTTCCAGATGTCGGCATCCAAACTGCAAAGCAAAGGAAGGCTTATTAGCAGGCCAGGGAAGCAAAGGCTACCTAGAAACCAGTTGTTGACTCTGGCTTGTTTAAACCCCCAGGGCGTGTTTAACCGTGACCCTCTCCGAGTGTCATAAAGAATCACATAGAACCACCCAGCTCAGCTGAAAAGCCAGAAAGAAGTGAGTACTCTAAGTAGAAACCAAAAAGTTGCCATCCTTTTCCCGCAAGCCCCGAGGACTCTGCAGTGGTTGAATGGTCACCCACATAGTTTCCAGAAGCGGTTGGGAGGCCCCAAGGAGGGCAAGGGGCACACGTGAAGCTTTATGCCAAGATGCTGATGGAGAAGGAAAAGGAAAGGGCAAAGCGGAGGCAAAGCAGCCCCGCTGCAGGAGGGCTTCATACTTCTTGGCGCTAGGGATGTGCTTTTTCATGTAGTCAAGTGCATTCTGGGTGATCCCCTTCTGGAGAATCAGATCCTTCAGCTGGTGCCCATTGCTGTTGTTCTTGATGCCAGCAGCTATTTTACAGAAGCAGTCCAGGAAGACTTTATCATCACCACTGTGATCTTCATCATATCTAGGAGGAAAGAGCAGAGTTTGAGGGTGTGAAAGGCGGGACAAAACCCAGTCATGTCACCCTCTTGGTTAACAACTGTCAACAGCCTATAGAAGATCAAGGCTAAATTCCCTAACGTGACACAAAGACCTATCTGCCCCGGCTCCTGCCACTCTCCTTGTTACCTGCTATGTCTCCCACGCTCACAGCCTTCTCTTGCACTCACATTTGTGCACACATGGCTCCATCTCGTCATATTCCTCCCATCTCACCAACCACTTTGCCTTCTCTGCCTAGCCAATTGCTACTCTAATACAGTATATTTTAACTATTCACTTCCCAACTAGACTGAGCTCCTTAAAAGCCAGAACGAGGACACAAAAATCTAATAGGTATTCAGAGGATTCTTCCTCATCTCACAGACCTAGTTCAGCGTTTTAGTGGAGACTCTCATTTCACTATATGAAATCAAAGTAACATACTTATCAAAGTTGCAGTATGGTTTGAATCGCTCCACCAAGATCTGCATTTTCTCCACCTCTCCAAAGGAAAGGTACGGGATGATGCGAAGCAGGCCCTGGAGCACACTGGGGTTGGAGCGAACAAAGGTGCTGTTGATCTGGTCCAAGAGCATCACCAGTTGATCCTTGTCACCTGTCAGGAGGAGGTTGCCCTGCAACAGAAAAGAGGGTGAACATGCCATTAATGCAGTCAGGACTGTGGCTGCAGCCAACATCTGAGCCCCAAAAGTCACCACTTCCATCAGAGTCATCAGGAATACCCCTAGAAGAACTATGTCTCGGCACTTCTTGGGGAATAACAAACAGTCGGAGTTTCACTTGAGAAATTCGTTTCTAAATTTCTGTGACAGTGCTGTTAATAGTCTCAGGTGGACAAAATATACCAATACAATCTTCCCTCCCTGTAAAAGAATGCAGGCTGCTGGACATTCACTTGGTCATAGCTCTAGCCAAATCATTAGCACCAATAAGAATGGAGGAAATTACAGGCATAGCAGGTGGAGAGAAATTCTGGGAGTTGGAGACCTGGGTTCTAGGCCTGATTCCACCAGTAACCAACTATGTACCACAGCTGAGGAAATGCCAAGTCCAGGGAAATGAAGTGGGCTGTTCAATTCCTCAACTATGAAATGAAAGGTTGAACTAAAGCCTCTGTCTATCAACTGAGACATGCCAGGATTCCATTAACGAGCAGCTTTTGAGTGAAAGACTATCCTTAGCAATTGTGCTTGCTCTGAATCCAAAGATTTCACATTTCGATACAATTATGTCATCATTAGTTGAGTCCTAACATTCCAATGCTTAAGCAGGCTCCGCCATTCTCAGGTGGGCTAAGCCAGACACAAACAGGCCTGTTGTGGGCAATAAGACAGTGCAGGCTCTCAGTGCCTGCGGATGGAGGGGCCGAGCCCCACTCACCTTGTCCTCACTCAGGGGCTCAGCATTGGACTCATCTAGAATGATCTCCATGATGCTAAGCACCTGCTCAGCCACAGCTGCGCCCCCACTGTCCTTGCTTTCTTGTTCAGCTACAAGGGCCTGTAGGAGAAGGAGACTCAGTCACTCTCAGAATAAGACCACAGCCACTCACTGCTGATGACAATTGCTCTCAAGGATGCCCTCACAGCCTTACTCCCCAGAGACCATGTGTGTATGACCGTGTGTATGTATGTGCGTGTATATGCATGTTCTGAGAGGGAGACAAGCGTGTGAGCTTTTGATGACAGGGAAAACATGAAGTTCCAGATCTCTTTCTTTGCTGCCCCAAGGAGAGGGGCACTTCTTTCCCACTGGTGTGTAGTCTAGACTGTTTAAGGGACTGCCTTCCTCTTATCTCTGATCTGAACTCAGGAAAGGAGCAAGGAAGCTCTTGAGTGCCATGGCAGCAGCATGGGGGCGGGAGGTGAGCCAGCCAGAGGAGAAGGGCAGCTGAATGACCCAAGCCTCTGCACCAGTCAGCCAGAGAGATGAAGGGCTTGAAGAAGCCGTGAGTCCATTTCATCTGAGCCCAGAACTGAAACGTCTTTCACACCCACACTTCCAAGGCCCACTCTTCTTCACCTGCAGTCCATGCTCCTTACCAGGTTTAGGGTCCCCAGCATGACATTCAAGGTGTTCATTTCCAGTTTGACCAGTTGCTGCCGGTTGACTTTCACCTTCACGCAGTAACTGAACAATTTCAGTAGCACCTGACAAGAAAAGCCAGTCAAAACCCAGGAGGCCACATGAGAGTGTAGGACATGGGGGCCAGTAGGAAAGGGATGTCTAAGCAGGGTCTACACCATCAGCAGGGGCTCCTCCTGAAATGAAGAGGACAGGAGGGAGAAGCGGCTCTTCAGGGGACATGGTGAGATGGCTGGGCTCTCACATTAGGCTGGTAGCTCCAATGGCTGGATATATCTCTACCATCTGTAACACAATGGCAATGACAGCAGTTCCTAATGGAAGAGGTGATGCTCTGTTTGTTGTCTTGGGGAAATCCCAGCATCAACTCAGACCCTAAACTAATAGTAAAGAAAATGATCCCAAAGCTCGTGGCCTGTGAGAGCTCAGAACCACATAGGTCATTTAAAACAAAGGCACAATAATAACAATAATACATATTCTCATAAACCCTGGGGGAGTGGGGGTGGGGAGTAGTGAAAATAACAGTGTAGTATTTGTGGTGCCTCTCTGGAATGCTCTAATCCTCACTAAGGAGATTAGTTGGATGAATACCCAAACAAAACCCTACAATGCAAGAAATGAGTTACATTACAAAATCCATTTTAAAAACAACAACAATGATAATAGTTAACACAAGTGCAGCTATTTAGGGAAAGACAATCAGATGCTGGCTCTATAGAGAGGTATTGGAGAAGGGAAGTGGGCCAGCAGGACGGGAAAAGGCGTGCCTAAGAATGTAGTCCTGACTGCCAGGTCCTTCACTGGCTCGCACTGCTCCACGGCACCATGCTGCCCTCTAGGGTAAAATGACACAGTGGCCATAGCTTCTTTCCACAGGGGCCTCTCCCAGTGCAGAAAGGCTGGCCCCCACAACTTGCTGCCCCCAACTCACTGTTAGAAGGTGGCGTCCCTGCTTGAAATCTCTGATCCCTGCGAGTCTGTTAAGCATGCATTCCAGGCCCCCACACTGGGCCATCACACCAGCCATTTTATACACTTCTTCTTCATCTTCTTCTTCATCTAGGGGAGAAGGGAAGCCAAGCAGAAATGGAGGGTAAGGTGAAGATGGGAATAAAATAGGCCAGGATAAGGCAGCCCTATTCCTGGCTGATGGCTGACAGCCCTTTTCCGTATCTCCAATAAAGACACGGCCAATAAAAGGGGTCAATGATGGATGATATTAAACTACCCCACTCTCAGTAGGAGCTTTTTTAAAGTTTCAAGTCAATTAAAATTACTTACTCAAATGTCAAAGTATGAGCACCAATACCATCAATGGAGTGGGGGGAGAGGGAGTTAAAAATAAATCTGAACTCCCGTTTACTGTTCATTGCATTTTCCTCTAAAAGTTTGCTGGTATTCTTTTTTTTTTTTGAACACTCAGTGGTATCTGCATCATGCCACAGACACCTCTTTTTTTCCTCAATTGAAGAAACAATCTCCCCACAATTCTGATGCAGAGGTACAAGAGAGAAGCTCCTGAGAATGCCCCTAAGTCCTGGGACGTGAGCTGCTCATGAGTCCCAAGCCTTAGATCCAATGTGCAGTGCCATGATCTACCTGTAGTAGAGTCCAGGGACTCAATGAACTCCTCTGTGGCATCGCCCAGCAGCCCCCGCATACGATAAACAATCCTCATGGGCTCTCCCTGAGCAGAGAAAGTTGGAGAAAGGTACTTAAAAACAGGCCCAGACAAATGCAAAGGACTCCATACTTGGTCTTGCTTAAAGCCCCAGCAATGTGGAGAGCCTCTATTTTTCTACAAAGTCTCAACCACAACATCTAGAATCCAAATGCACAGCAATTCACTTAGGGGAAAGAATGCTAATTTTATTTTGTGTCTACTAGAAGCTAGACATTGTATGAAACATTTTAAAGACACTATCTCCTTCAATTTCATTAGAACACTATGTAATAATCTAACAAATATTTATTAAATGTTTTACTCTGTGCCAGGTCCTATGCTAATTAAGTACTTTATATGATCCTTTTACATAAGGTTACACAGCTTGTTCAAGGTTACCAAGCTATAAGCGGAGGTCTAATTCCAAGCCTGGACCTTCCTCAGGAGTAGAAACTGTCTCCAATCAATAGGGACTACCACCCAGGACAAACAAGGCCATTTAAATCAAAGAGCTTTGACTCAAGCCTCGGGAATCAAAACAGGAAAAGAGAGTACATCAATCTTTACCTACAGAGATTCAGACGTCTTTATATAACCATACAAGGAGGGGGTTCATCCACAATTCTTTAAGCTAAACCCACAATCTGACTAGAATGATAAGAATCAAGTCTTTTATAAATGACAAAATTACAGCAACTTCACTAAATTGGAGAATCAGGAAAGTTCACTGTATGTCTGGCACTGAGCACATATATTAATATTATTCTCATTTTGCAGACTAGAAATTGGAGCTCAAAGTAACCACTGATGAAATCCAGTGGGGGATTTGGTAGCACGCTAATTCAAGCAGCCTGCCTCCAAGTCTATGCTGAGCTTCAGGACAGGACACCCTGGAGGAAGACAACCTGCCAGAAAGGCCAGTTGCAGAAGTGTTTCTGGCTATAGAAGCCCAGTGAGAATTCCTCAGAGAGAACCACCACAGACACTGAACACAGAGCAGGTTCTAGTTCTAGTCAGTAGCTACAGAGGTAGGCTGCTTATCAGGGAAATGGAGGGCAAGGTAGAGAAGGGAAGCTGAAGTCCCAGAACATACGCTATCACAAACTCAGAACTTTGCCAGAAAACCTTCTAACTGGATTAAGCACATCAATGTGAGGGGCAAATGATTCTCAACTTCTATCTTGCTTCACCATTCAAGGGAGATACCCTTGTGCATTCTGTGGGTTCACTACCACCATTTACAAGAGTGCCCACAGAAGCTTGGTCTTAATTTTTTATATGCATCAGGGATTAAATCTGTATTGTTCTGTTTTGATGCTACAATGTCTGTAACAAGAGGTATTGGCTGGGACAGTTCTCTGCCTGTCCCTCAGCCAACAGTGCAACAACGACCCCACTGGCAGTAGACCAACAGTCAACAGTGAGCAGGATTCCCAGCCCAGTGGGAGACAAGAAAGGAGAGAGGCGGAAATATGTAACAAATTGAAGGTCAAAATCTACAAATAGTATACTGCCAATTTAGTTTCTCAAACTCTACAGAAGTATTTGGGACCAAGTCTAGAAAAGTTTGCTGTGCATCCCTGCTACACTAGTTTGCTGTAATTAAGTTACTTATCTGATTCATGTGCTAAAGACCTCTCCTCCCAATAGAAACAAGAGAAGGGAAGAAATGGCAGGGGGAGAGAGAAATGGAGGGGAAGAAAAAGAAACAGGAAGAGAGGAATGGAAGGAACAGAGAGTAAGAAAGGAGGGAAAGGTGAAGGGGACCATCTAATACTTCCATAAGTGGACAAACAGCATCACTCGTGATGGCCAAAAGGCCCAGAGCGCTGGACTTCCTTCATTTCCCTTTTCCCCTCCTCAAGAACAACTGCCTGTTTGAGCCTCCATTCCCCAACTAGTAAAACAGAAATGATGCTCCTTGACACAGCTACTGGAAAAATGTTCTACTAAGCGAGCAGGCCCATAAAAGCTGAGAACTAATCTCAGCTGAGAGGTGTCCATATTGAAGGGAACAAGACAGCAAGCATTCCCAATTCCCAGCACAGAGCCTCCTTCGACACCCCCTGGCTTTCAGTCCTTGGGGTTTGACAACTTGCACAGCCCAGCAAAATGCTTTTGCTTTCCTGAAGCTTCATGAAGGTCATTAAATGTCCCTCCATTAGTCAGATGCCTCCAAAGGAAAACAAGATTGGTTTTCTCCACACAACCCCAAACAGGGAGAGTAAAGCCTTAGAGAGCTGCTACAAGCCAGGTAAGTGATGATGAACAATGGCTCCTGCTGGTACAAGTCTGCATAAGTCAGAAAAGTGAAACCACACCTCCAAACGAGAAAGCAGGCACATACCTCATTCGTGGTACACCAGACTTTCTTGTAAACTTCAGCCACAGGAAGGTCCAAACTAATGATTTTATTGTTCACTAGAAGCTGAACAGAAAAGCAGGTGAAGCTGTTATTCCAAATAATTGTAAGACAAGTAAAATCCAAGAGCAAAGGGCACCTTACGGCAATGGCTGATAATTCACAATTTTTATATGTCATGGACCTATCAACTCTCCCACTCTTAAAAAATCCGCATGTATGAAAAACACACAGAATTTTGTGCACAATTTCAGGGGCTGCTAACATCCCTAACCCACACACAGGCTCCAGCTTAGACACACCCACTGGGGACCTTCTCCTGCAGGCTCAGCACCAGAAAAGGCTTTTCACTATGTAAAAATGTCAGACCCTCAAGGGTCTGCCAGAAAGTAACTGACACAGGGACATAAACCTGCACAGGGGGTAAAACGCCAATATTTAGGGGGCTCAGGTAACTCAGACTCACCGAGAAGTCTCTGCCAGAGGCAATAACAATAATAAATACCCACCACCACTACAACCAACAGCCATTAACAATATGCTTACTTCCTGCCAGGCACTGGGCAGAGCCCTTTACAGGTTATTAACCTTAGCACTAGGTGAGGTAGAAAGGTGGGAATCATTAACCCCAACTTACAGAGTGGAGAAACTGAAGGCCACCTGCCCCAAGTTAATCAGCTACTAGGAAGAAGCACCTGGATTTGGTTAGCCTAGGAGGAAGCCCCTAATCGTAAACGTGGGCAGCACTGTCCTATGGTCATTACCTCCATGCCACTGTCATCTTCCAGGAGGGCCACTAAGTCACAGTCCTGGCAAATCTTGTTCTTTATATCCCTCATCAGCGGCCCGATGCCTGGCTCATTGCTGCTATACGGGTTCCCAGGCATCCTGCCCTGTAAGAAGTCTTCTTGTTGGGGATCCTTCTCCAGGGTCACAAAGAACTCAGTGACTTCATTCTCCTCCTGGAGGACAGACAGAAGGGTGCATCAGAAGGGATGGCAGAGGTGGAGATTTATACCATGCTACCTTGTTCCATGGACACTCGAGGAAAACATACCAAACTCAGCAAGCCCCCCAAACATTTAAAGATAAAAAGGACAGGAAACTCAGAGGTACTTCCAAAAATCTAAACAAACTCAAGTAGACTAAAATATCAAGCATCTCCCCTGAAACCCCAGGGTGGATTAGGAGATAAAGCCTAACAAAACAAGCAGACAAGGAGTGACATATGAGAGATATATTAAAAAATCGGGGAAGGGGTGCGAGGAGGGACTTTCCTTCTTCCTCCTGCTGGTCTCATGTGATGCTAACCAATTTGGGGCCAGAGGACTTTGTCACTGATGACCCTGAAGTCAAGAAAAGGGCTTCTCTATGGGACATGACACTCAGGTACACACCCCCAATGAGCTCTCATTGCTAGCTCATGATACTAGTGTTCATCTTTCCTCAATAGCAGGAAGGGTTCTCTGGATGATACTGTGCTTCTACACAGTTCAGGCTAGGGAAAAAAACACATGCTGCACGTGTGCACAAAATACAGGGCAGCTAAAGAAGGAAGAGAGTAAAAATATCTTTATATTCTAGCTCAATACTGCTTCTTCCACAGTATGTTGGATTGATATGCAATGGGATTTTGGTAATGGAGGTTAGACCTAGTTTTTAAAAAAACATGATTCTTTACTTGAATCTAGGAAATAAGACCAAGGAAGGTCATTAAATGTCCCATCGTTAGCAAGAGGAAAATTATGAGGTTGCTTCACTTTTATGGCGGTGGATCTTCTTTCACTAATGACTAAGTGGCCCAGAGCTGGTACAATTCCCCATAACTTTAATGAATCACCAAGAGGCTTCATGGCAAAGTGGGCCGTGCTGACACTCGAGAGCCATGGGAAGCACCGCACTGCTTACAGGATAAATGATGCTGCAGAGCCTCTCGAAGATGAACACCGGGGTCCGGTAGTCATCCAGATTGTAGCGCTTGGCTGTCTCAATGCACACAGCCATGAAGGCCTTGGTTTCTGATTCTGTACCTGCCAGAAATCAAAGCGGCCAAGTTAGGAAAGAGCCTCTCCCATGGAGGGTGAAATGAGAATTCTAACTGAAGTACCATCACTGACAAATTATTTCTGCCTGGTAAGTCTTTAAATGCCCTACATGGCAATATCAATAGTTCAAATTGGAAATTTGATGCTGATTGATTTTATCCTCAGACCACATTCAGTTTGAAACCCATAACACCCAAGTCCACACACTTCATCATGGTTGGCTGTGTACATGTCTTGCTCTCTCTCAGGCTATAACCTCCTCAAGGAGAGGGACTGTGCCTTATTTAACTAGCATCTCCTTGCCCAAAACAGGCACTCAGAAAGTGTCAAATAATCCTGTGTTCCAGTCAAATCAAAAGGAAGTTATAGTTAGTTTTTAGCTTCATTCTAAAAGATTAGGTAGACTGTCCTCTATAAGTGAAAAAACACAACTTAAAGTAACATGAAGGTGAGAAAATATGGTCTTTAAAAAATAAGGTCTTGTGAGCACTTTGAGCTCAAAAGCTGGAGACCAGGCTAGGCAATGTGGCGAAATGCCATCTCTACAAAAAATACAAAAATTAGCTGGGCGTGGTGGCACACGCCTATAGTCCCAGCTACTCAGGAGGCTGAGGTGGGAGGATGGTTTGAGCCCAGAAGGCGGAGGTTACAGTGAGCCTCGATCACACCAGTGTACCCCAGCCTGGGTGACAGAGTGAAACTTTGGGAAAAAAAAAGAAAGTCCCACTGTTGCATTACTGGGTGGGTCTGAATTAAAACTAAAAAAAAAAGGTAAAGGTCCCTGACAAAGTCACAAACCAGCTCAGCATGGCATGATGAAAATGGCATCAGAAAGAGTTCCATTTTGGGCAATAAGGCAAACGAGGTTCCCTGACCTACTCCTCACTCTCCACCACTCAAAAACAATTTAAAGTGTTGAATAAAAATGTATCAGTGAACTGCCACACTAACACAGAACAGCCAAAAGCCATAAACTAAGAGAAATCGGGAAGCCAGGGAGATAAGCAAAACACGAGTCAGTTTTTGCATTGAGCTTTGGTTTCCATGCCCTGCCCAGATTTGAGAGGTGGATAAAGCCCCGAATCCACTGAGGCAAAGAGTCTAGCAGGAACCCCCAACCCCATGCCCCACAAATACAAATCTAGTACCCCAAAGAGCTACACCCTTGGTGCAGAGATCAGCTATCCCTTTCCCCCAACCAAATAACTGAGGAAATTGACTTTCCTTAAACTTTACCATCAAGTGGCAGGGAAAAATCTCCTCTGAAAACTTGTAATGAGCTGTCCCCTTATAGGGGTTTGCGGCTCAAACCTCTCACTACCTAGGAGGTCTGAAAATCCTGAGGCTCAGAACTGGGACAGTAGTACCCTGCACTGCCTCACAGAAGCAGTTCTTTACCTCCTCTGGAGAAACCTGTCTTTGGCCCAGTCCTAAAGAATTTCCACAGATAAAGCTAAGAAATACGAGGTCACAGTCAAAACTCATAAAACACAACAAGACTTTAAGGTATCATCAGCAAGAGCCAAAATAACAAACTGCAGAATCAGGCATGTAAATATCTCAAATTTTAGAATTATCAGGCACAAATGTTTAATATGCTTATAGATCATATAAAGGAGGGAAATGTGAATTTTTAAAAAGAGACCTCACACCTGTAATCCCAGCACTTTGGGAGGCTGAGGCAGGCGGATCATCTGGGGTCGGGAGTTCGAGACCAGCCTGACCAAAATGGAGAAATCCCGTCTCTACTAAAAATACAAAATTAGCTGGGCGTGGTGGTGCATGCCTGTAATCCCAGCTACTCAGTAAGGCTGAGGCAGGCGAATCGCTTGAACCCTGGAGGCAGAGGTTGCGGTGAGCCGAGATCGCGTCACTGCACTCCAGCCTGGGCAACAAGAGTGAAACTTGGTCTCAAAAAATGAAAAATAAAAAAGAGACCATAAAATCTAGAACCACAAGAATTCAACAGGTAGATTAAACATTTGCACATAGTGAAGAAAAACTGAATTGAACAAATTGTCAAAAATGCAGCATAAATACACAATGAGATGAACATTATGAGAGATGGAGAGATATGGATGACAGAGTGAAAATGGAGTTTCACAAGGAAAAGAAAGAGAATACAGCAGAGGGGATTAAAGAGACAATGGCTGAGAATTTTCCAGACTGATAGAAGACACCAATGAGAGAGCCTTTGACCTTGCACCACTCTATAAGCTCAACATGAAAAATCCAAAGTGACTGAGCCCAGCTCTAGAATTTAAAATTCCAAGAGCCAACACTTTGTCAAGAAATGAGTCTCCCTTTGAATGCAGGGAGATGTTTGCCACCCCTCCTCTGGATCTGTGGAACTGGGGGAAATTGGTCGAATGCACCTCGGCAGCCCCAGAAGGGACAGTGCCTTAGGCTCCAGGCCACTGGGCAGTGCTACCTGTGGTCATGTCCTCCAGCATCTCCAGCAGCATGTCCTGCGTCTCATCAATCAGCTTGGTCCTCTGCACCACCAGCTTCCGCAAGCACAGGTATCCATTCAGCACAGTACCCACCAAGCGACTTTTAAAATGTCTTTTGATGGATTCCACCTCAACAAAGGAGGAGAGAAGGCCTGTGGAGACAGGAAAATGTTGCTGTGAGAGCTCTGGATGAAAACATAAGGAAAGTCTGTGTCTCAAAAGATTATGAGCAACTCAAAAAGCAGGGAAAATCTATCTTTGTGCATGGCACAGAGCAGGTGTTCAACAAGCGGAAACAGTCAATAGCAAACAGGGTCTCAAAATCATAAACGTATCAATAGAGAAAAAAAAGCAGAGCTTAAATCTGCACTAAGGTCAGTACCAGAGAGAAGAGAGTCAACCCCAGCACCCAAGGAACTAAGGGTTGTCCCTAAACAGATTCAGGATGCCCTAAAGGAAGGTCCCGGTGGCTCTCTTTACCTGTAAGACTTTTAAGGGCATAACCCTGCTGCAGATCGGTACTCAGGGTAGCCTCCTCCAGGGCCAGCAGACGAGCTATTTCCTAAACAGGATGACAAGTGCAGTCAGTGTGATGTCACTGCCAAGGATACCAGTTACCTCCACCACTGTCCCAGGAGCTTGCAGCACCAGACACTCAGTAGTTACATCTTCTTAATCGCACCCTTGCAGAACTCCTTTCCAGGAGGCCAACAGTCACAGCGCTGGTAAGGGATTGCTTAAAAACTGTAAACAGTCCAAATGCTCCCAAGAGTTTGCTACAGCTATATAATAAATACAATGAAGTCATAAAAATATTTCCAAACACCTTCAACAAATATTTCTTCTCAGTAAAAACAAACAAACAAAACACCATAGTAGAGTTTACATCAAGGTACAATGAAGGGGGAATTAGAGAAGGGGCTCTCTTGGGCAATAGGGTAGGATACCTTGGTGATGAGGTTGCCCACATAGGGTAGGACTCCCCGAGCTGCCAAGTAGACTTTCCAGTGCGCGGAAGTGATGAGCTTCTGGTAGAGAGCCAGGTACTCAGCTGCACACTCCCCAGCTATGCTCAGCTCATCCAGGTAACTGCCACCAAGAGGGACAGGGCACTCTAGTCAAGAACTCTAGCATTTCGAACAGCTCCAAGGCTCCCCTTTCTCCTCCCAATCTTTCCTATCTTCTGCTGTCTGTCTCTCCTGCTTCCTAGAGGGTGGAGGAACAGCATCCAAGACAGCTCCAATTCCCACATGGGAATTTCCCACACCTAGGAAGCATTCAGAGCACACTGCAGGGAGTGAATGCCACAGAATCTAAGCATTCATATTTTGGCACTGATTGCTATGAGAGAATTAAATAAGATAACGCATGCCAAGCAGTTATGCACTCAATCTCGATCAATATTAGCTGCATAAGATCTCAAATATTAGCTGCTGCTGCTGCTAACACCCTCACCACAACCACCACCACCACTACCATCACTAAAAGTCAGCTTTTTAACACTTTGTTGTTTCTGGGGTCTTCTACCCAGAGGTGTGCCTCTCATTATCCTGATCCATGGATTCCCCCGGGGAAGATGAAAAGGCTCTAGAGGAAGTCTAACCACGCTCCTCATCCCACTCCCAAATAGTACCTGGTAAGCAGGTCCAGGACCTGCTGCTTACGGCTGGGAATGGTGGCTAGAGCTTCCACAATGGTACAGGCTGCCTGCCGTGCGGCCTGCGTTGCTGGAGTGAAAAGCACCTGCAGGACAGGGGAGAGAAGGGGTCGTAGGCTCAGAGGATGCCCTGCCTCACCAGGCCCCCAGCAGGGCAGTCAACTGCCACCCATCTAGGAGAGGTCTTCTGGGCACCTCTCTAGGAAAATGTTAAGAGGTAAAAATCACCAGCTAACACAAGACTCTACTGTTTTAGATGGGGAAAGGGGCTGTGAAAGAGCCCTGCTTCTGCCTGGAGACTTCTCCATCAGGAGATGTGAAGAACATACCTACAATAAGTGAAGTAGGAAAAAGGGATCTTCCTTAGCAAAGATGCTGATCATTCTTTTTTGGGGACACTTATGTGCTGAATACTTTCATTTAAATGTAAACCAAGTATTTCTTATTTTATATATCAATGGACAAATGGATTACCTAACATAGAATTACTTTAGCTAGAGAGAGGAGGGAGAGGAAGGACAGCAGAAGATATGAAAAATGGAAGGAGAAAAGGGACTATGGTCAGGGAGGAAAGCAGAAAGCACAAGGAGCGTGTTAAGATAAGCAGAGGAAGTTCTGTTTCGGCCAGTCCACCATGCTAGCCCAACAGCTACAACCAAGAACCTGTACTCACTCCCTATTTGAAAGGAAGCAAGAAGAGCAAAGAGAAAGAAGAGATGGCAGTGCAGACACATGGTGAGGGGCAGAAACATATTGCTCAGAGTCTGGGGTCAGGGGCGCAGGGGGTGAAGAGTCCAGAAGTGGCCACTCACTTGTCGCAACCAGTTGTTATGCCCCAGTTTGAGATCCAAGGGGGAGGTCCTCTTCCCCCGACGACTCAGGAACTGTTTCCACCTCCACACATACTTCTCAGTCAAATAGAGATGGCGGAGCTCTGATTTGCTGGGGGCTTTCCCATTGCCATCTATCCCTGCAAGGCCAAGGGTTGCAGGGGTAGGTAAGTAAATGAGAGTGACAGAAGGCAGGGCTGTCAGAGCACAGGCAGGACTTCCCGGCGTCTTGAAGAGAAAGATATACCTCTGATAGGAAGACACTTCTTCCAGGCATCATAGGATGCCTTGGGGTCTCTCTTGAGCCACAGTTGAGCCTGGGCATGGATCTCATTGCAGTATGGCTTCACCGTGGTGAGGGCCTCGACGGGGACATCCTGGAGGAGGCAAGTGGAGCAAGGTGAGGGCGCTCAAGGGCACACCTGAGCCATAGCCCCAACAGCATGGCACTGGTGCCCCAGTGGGTGATGTGCAAAGGCAAGAAGATCAGGAGGATCAACATGTGTATCTTTTATGCCCAAATATGTGTTCCTGTTAAACCATTTTGATCCAATTTAGCAGCAGCATCTCCACATTGAGCTTAAGGTCACTCATTTTTATTGTGCAGCAGAAGCTGTGGCTGGCTTCCTACAATCCTATAGCACATACACTAATTCCTATCCCACGGCTGATTTGCAATTTCCTAAGCATAAACCTTCCAAGGGTCACAAGCAGCCTCCAGAATGCAAATTGTCACTAACCAGAAGCAGCCTGCAGAGAGAGAGCCATAGATGACACTCCAGTCCAGCGCGTCTCAAGCTGTTTAGCCTCAGAACCCTGTTACAATCTTCGAAAATTATTACGGACTCCAGAGAGCTTTGCTTTACATGGTTGTATCTATTGCCATTTCTCATGTTAAAAACTAAAACTGGCCGGGCGCGGTGACTCACGCCTATAATCCCAGCACTTTGGGAGGCCAAGGCAGACAGATGATGCTTTAGTCCAGCAGTTCGAGACCAGCCTGGCTAATATGGTGAAACTCCATTTCGATACAAAATACAAAAAAATTAGCTGGGCACGGTAGTATATGCCTGTAGTCCCAGCTACTAAGGGGGCTGAGGCAGGAGGATTGCTTGCACCCAGGAGGCAGGGTTTGCAGTGAGCCGAGATCATACCACTGCACTCCAGCCTGGGTGACAGAATGGGACCCTGTCTCAAAAAAAAAAATAAAAAATAAAACACTGAGAAATTCTGAAGATATTTGTTAATTCATTGAAAAAGAAGAGTAAATCTATTATTTGTCAACCTAAATTTTATATTTTCCAAAACAAAAATAACCTACAGAAAGACGTGGCACTGTTTTACATTTTTGATAATTGTTTAATGACTGCTTTATAAGACATCTGGATTCTCATATCGGTTTCTATGGTTAAAGTGTCATGACAGGTTGTTTTGGTTGAAGTATATGAAAAACATTTGGCCTCATACAGATATACAGTTGGAAAAGGAAAGAATATTTTAATACCTTTTTCAACTAGTTGTGGATTTTTTTCATTGAGACTATACCAAAACTCAACAAATTATAGGGTCTGAAAGATTAGCTGTAGTATGGACTCTGAAATCACATCAATAAACTTTTCATACTTCATTACACTAACCTTCATCTTTTACCCGGCAGGATACTATAACATGCATTGGTCATTTAGAAAACACTGGTTTACACAGTTATGTCAGTTCTTCTTAAAGCTCACTTCATTCATTTTGAGGAAAAATCTGCCAAATACCTAAGCCTGAACAACCACAATTTGCCCATCAGCCATTTTTTTCAAGCACAAGCGGAGATCCATGGAAAGGCAGCTGGTTTGGCTTGCATCTCACACAAGTGCCTTTTCTCAGCACAACTGCTGTACTTGGGGTGCAGCAGAGGCGCTTTCTGTGTACTCATTTTGTCACGCTGAGCATTAAATAGATTAGTACCCAAGAGTGGAGATTTAATAAAATTAATTTGTACTGGTTCATCAAGGATATCCTTGATGAAACCGGGTGGCAGTGAAGAACTGCACAGGACCACCGCCTCGTCAACCTAAGGCACTGGCTGTCTCCCCAGCAGCAAAGGTTTTCTACCGTCAGCACAAACATCAGAAGAATTACAGGGGCAAATAGTGTCTTAGGACAATTATGAAAATAACTTTGTCCTCACAGATCTTTGACAGTCTCAAGAACAACCCGGAGTCTGTGAGCCAGATTTTAGGAACTGCTGCTCTCGCTAAGTTACACGGAGCAAATTGTGAACATCCACACCAGGCCTCAGTCCTTACAGGGCAAGTAATTCCGTGAAAAATCTCCCTTTGCCTCACACTGTGGAAACGATGATGGTCATATAGGGATGGGTGTCCTCTTCTCAACCAAGGGCTGATTTTAGTTGCTGGGAATCTGGGGGGAAATAATTCCTCCATCAAAGGGAAGGAAGCAGAGTGCCCCGTGCTGCCTTTTCTGAAGGCAGCTTCAATGTCCAGCTTCCCCACATCATAACCCTAGTGCTTGGCACTCAAAAAGCAATCTTCCTGCCATGAGGACTCTGTTGCCCATAAGGGATGGCCCATCAGACAGAACAGGAGTCAGAAGGACCCAAGGCCCAATCCAGGGCAAGTTGGTGGCAGAGCCTTAGGCATGGCCCAAAGAAAGAACTATGGCCTCCCAATTCAAAAGCTGATACAAGCAAGTCAATCTGTGGCTCAGCTACAGTTATTTTAGGATAAAAACTTGGTTTCATTTATTCACTTAATAATAATTTACTAAGCAGCTATTATAGATGTTATACCATCCTATATACTAGACATAAAAAGTATTACTAAGATGGTCCAGTCCCTGGATTCAAGGAGCTTACAGCTAGCCTAGTAGAGAACTGACCCTCTAAGGAGCAGCTAACAAAGTGAAGGAAAACATTCTAGGCAAAGAAAGCAGGAGATAGCCACAGCTAACATTTGTTAAGGATTAACTTAGGCAGACACCGTTTTGATCACTTAGTCTGCATTATGTCATTTATTTTTCACAACACTTCAAGGTGGAGACTATATTCCCA
Source organism: Pan troglodytes (assembly GCF_028858775.2). NCBI lineage: Eukaryota > Metazoa > Chordata > Mammalia > Primates > Hominidae > Pan > Pan troglodytes. The sequence goes on along the minus strand of NC_072398.2, from coordinate 212,090,296 downwards.
TTTTATAGATGGGGAACCTAAGGAACGACTTGCCCAACATCACGATGCTAATAAATGGAAGCGCTGGAATTTGAACTCAGAAAGTCTGCTTCAGAGCCTGGGATTTCTATCACCGCACAGCACTGCATGTGCAAAGGCACAGGGGTAGGAAGGACACAATGCTTTCTGGGGGTTGCAAGTTATCTAACACGACTGGAGAGAGTTCATCCTTCACAGCTAGCCACTTTGCTCTCTGCTTTGTAGTTTCATGTTTATTTTACTTGAACCATCCTTCTCAAAAATCCCAACCCATATCTGCTGAACTAAGGCAAAGGCTGCACTGGAGCCTCTCAGGGGAGGTGGGCTCAAGGCAAAGCGGAGACCATGAGGAGGCAGGGCACACTGCCAGGGAATGAGGAGGGCGGCCGCCCTGCCCTTCCTTGTTAGACCCCTGCTTGGCCCAGTACCTTGTTCTTCTTGCTAGTGGGAGCAGGTGGTTTTATCAGCTTCTGCAAGATCCTCAGGCACATGAGGGTAATGTTCTCAACCACCACAGGAGTCTTAATGTTCACAGCCATGAGGAAAAGGCTGAGAGCTAGGGATGGTCAGGAAAGGCAGAGTCACAATCAGGAACACTACACATCTGCTCTGCAGAGGCCGCCCAAGCATCAGTTTCCCTCCTCCCCTCCCAGTCCGGCCAGGACTGCTCCTTGGAGCCTCCTTTCCTTTCTCTGAAAATCCCCTAACTCACCACAGCGTAACCGGAGCTCCCAGCAGCTGTCCTCCTTGGAGATAGAATCCGTCAGCAGCAGCATTTCATACTGCAGGCTACTTGCCTAGAAGGCAATGGGAAGAGACATGAGTCAAGAGGGTCAGCTCCGGTCCAGCGACTCTTAACTATTAATACAATTTCTGGTCCTAGGTGGCTCCAACAGAGACAAAGGACAGAGAGAGACCCTTGTGCTCCAGGCTCTTCCCTGGGAAAACCATTCTGGGGTAATGTTCTGCTCCTTCCCTCCTCAGTCACCGCAGGACCTGGGAGGGGAAGCTGAGGAACACAAGGCATGTGAGGGGAAGTCAGAGAGGACAGCTGGGCCTGCTAGGCTGGCTCACCAGATCGGGGTTGGCCCAGTGGCCCTTCAGGGCTGTGGAGACCTTGCCAATAATCAGGTCATTCATCTGCTGGGTGGCTTCTGGGTTGTCTCTGAGGAAGCAAATAGAAATGGAGTCCTGTAATTCACAATCAGGTGTGACACGCCTTTCCACCTGAAGGGGCCCAGGGAAAATGAAATCAATGTCTAAGGCTACCTGGCCCCAAATTTTCTACTTCCTTCCCGGGGCAAGACTACAGCTTTAGCTTCACAAAACCGTGGTCGGTAATAATAAAGGGCCCATCACAGCCGCCTTGCCTATGCACAGAAGCTAACTGAGGGAAGAGCAGCACCACCTTATGGGGCCCATGTCCCAGGCGACAGAGCCCCTGCTGTGTGGTGTGACACAGTCTCCAAAACCTAGATGTCCACTCTCAGTCTTGGTCACAACTCTTTCCCTGCCTTCTCCATCTGCCTGCATTTCATTTTCCACAAGGCCCTCATACTCCAGTTTACGTCTCTTTGTAACAATGTTCCCATTATTAATAAAAAACACAAACCGTATCACTCACTCTTGCTTCCCAACATACTGAATGAGCCCCAAAGTCCTTACACAGGCCCACAAGACCCTATGGGATCTGGCCCTCGCACCCTCTGACCTGAGCCTCCTCCCGAGTCTTCCCTACTGCATCCCTGTCTCCAGCTACACGGGTTCCTTGTGATGCCCTAGCATTCCTGGCAGGTGCCTGCTCTCAACTACCCACTTGCTACTTCCTAGGCATGCAGCCCACTGCTGAGACATTGCCATGACCTCATGATCAACTCCTGACCTCGTGATCTGCCTGCCTTGACCTCCCAAAGTGCTGGGATTACAGGTGTGAGCCGCCACGTTCAGCCCTATTTTTGTATTTTTTTTTTTTTTTTGAGATGGAGTTTCGCTTGTTGCCCAGGCTGGAGTGCAATGGCACGATTTCGACTCACTGCAATCTCCGCCTCCCAGGTTCAAGCGATTCTCCTGTCTCAGCCTCCCGAGTAGCCGAGATTACAGGCATGCACCACTACACCTGGCTAATTTTGTATTTTCAGTGGAGATGGGGTTTCTCCATGTTGGTCAGGCTGGTCTTGAACTCCCGACCTCAGGTGATCCACCCGCCTTGGCCTGCCAAAGTGCTGGGATTACAGGCGTGAGCCACAGCACCTGGCCCTATTTTTGTATTTTTAATGGAGACGAGGTTTTACCATGTTGGCCAGGCTGGTCTTGAACTCCTGACCTCAAGTGATCTGCCAGCCTCAGCTGCCAAAGTGCTGGGATTACGGGCAACAGCCACTGCGCCCAGCCTACTGTCAGTATTTTTCAGATGAGGAAAACACAGACTCAGAGAAATTAAGGAATCTGTCCAAGGCGTATAGTACAAGGTATCAGATACTGAAACTGAGTCTTTCTAATCCAGAGTCCAAGCTCTTAATCTCCAGGCCCCACTGCTCTGCTTCTTTCATGTGAGTCTTTCTCGAGTTCAAGTGTCTCCCTTCCCTTCCCTCACAAGGACTCAGGGAGAGTTTCCTCAAGACACTGTACTGGAACCAAAAAAGCACAAGCCAATCATGCCATTTACAAGGAAACCTGGGTTTCAATGCTCCCCAAGCTCGCTCACCTACACCCTGTGTCTCTTTCCATCTTTCCTTTGTTATAAGCTACCTAACTTGCTGGGTGGTCAGAAACACTATTCTGTGCACTCTCTAACGCTCCTGGCATGGCTGCCAGTGTCAGTAGGAACCACTAGGCCCATAACCATGGTGTAGGTACTGACCGAGTTAGGAGGCACATAAGCTGGCGGACCTCCTCCCGCATGGCCGCAGCCCCTCGGCGAAGATTATAATCAAAGAGCTCTCGGATAAGGCCCTGGGAGACAAGGATGTGCCTCAAGGCTGGGTTGGTGGCCAGGGCCCGAAGTAGTGTGATACAATGTTCTGTGACAGCCGAGGCGCAGCCATAGCACTTGGTGGAGGATGTGTGGCCACAGCCCAGGACGGATAAGGCACGGTACTGGCTGGCAGTGAATGTGGGCTGCACGGAGGTCCGGGATGATTTAGTGGCTGCTTCCCTCTGCTGTAGGTCATATTCCAACAACTCTTTGCGCGAAGCAAAGACTTTCTAAGAACAAAAAGGCAACAATAATGGGAATTAGCAATTAAAATAAGAAGAGCATGTTAATTAGAAAATCAGTTTTGCTTTAGAAAAAACTTTACATGCATTATATAATTTAATCTTCTCAATAACCCAACTGGTTAGATGCTTTATCTCCATTTTACAGAGAAGGAAACTGAAGCTTGGAGGAAGTGGCTTGACCAAGATAAGTGGCAGAGTCAGAACTCAGACTCAGATGGCAGGCTTATGCTCTTAACTCCCATGTAACAAAGACAAAGGTCAGAAGCTAATACACGTGTAGCAAAGATGGCACTCCACAATTTGGGGTTGAGGGGGAAGGTAAACTGGATGCTGTCCTTATATGAGGTACCTCTGTCTATGGCCAGCCTCCCATCTCATGGAGATTAGGTCTGTGACACTGCAACTGACACAAGGCCCACCCTGGTTGATTGCAGTTGGTATGCCCTTACCCTACAGCCTGCAAAGACGGCATATCAGAAGAAGAGGGAACAGAATCTTGGCACCAAATTTTTTAAGACCAGTAACCCCTCTACTAAGAGATGGGTTGTTAATGGCTAAAAAAAAACCCTTATCTGTGCCACCTTCCCATCACCAGTATGTTCAGTTATCTAGCATGAACTCAGCCTTCTGACCAGCGCCATAAATCACGGTGGGGGAGATGCCGTTTGGTGCAGCCACCTGCCTGCCTTTTCAGCTGGATTGGGCAGGGACAACACCAAGACCCGGACTGCTGGATGAGAGAGCAGCAGGACTGCTGTGAAAACAACACCAGTAACACTTGGACAAAACATACCCAAAAGCTGCTCCCCGCTCTCTACCTGGATGATTTTGGAGAGTTCATCAAAAGAGTTCTTGCAGTCTCCACAATACTCCTGAGCCAACTGCAGGATGTAACGATTCACACTGGCAGAAGTGGAGCTGATGCCCCCTGCTGTTCCTGAGTCATCCTGCAACCCCAAGAGGTAAGCTGTCAGGCTTCCCACCTAAGGTGATCTCACCTAGGAGGCAGTCTTCTGATCATGACCCAAGCCCTTCTCCAAATGCCCTTTGCAGCGTGGGATTACCTGTGGCTTTTCTGGAGCTGCCTCATTCACTTTGCAGAGCAGGTTCTCCAGCTGTGGCCGGTGTCCCATCAGCTGATGATACACTCGATCAGCTTTGTCCAAAAGTGTATTGATGTTGGATACAGCCTAGACAGGAAAAGACAGGGACTGAGTGAAGGCTTTTTAGCTGATGACTTTCCCTGAGTAATCCTCACTGCTAACCATTTACCAGAACATTTCCTATAGGTCAGGCACTGTGTTTCATACATTATCTCTGTTCTTCACAATAATCTTTCCTGTGAGGTGGGTATATTATTTCTAATAAAAATACAATACACATCTGTGATATATAATAATACAATGCTGAGAGAAGTAACTTATACTAGGTTACACAAGTATTAAAAGTATGGCTGGAATTAGAATTTCTGTCCTTCTGACTCCAAAGCTAAATGTTCTTCTGTTGACCCTATAGGTGCCCCTTTTTCACTGTTCTTTAATATCTAGAACCTCCCCGCGCTCCTGCCCATATTATGCAGGCTGGGAACTAGCACTGGACAAGCTAATACTGAGGGAGGGCCAGCAGCCTCAATATGAAGCAGTCTGTAGAAGAAATGCAGGGCAAAGCATCCAAATCCAAAGTTATCTGTACCTGGAGATACTCTAGTTTCATTACCAATCAACACTTTTCTAAAATCCTATGCAAACCATGTCTTTCAATACAATATACCTTATGCCATTCTTTGCTCCCACCCAAAAGCTGGGCCCTGAAACTGGTGTTGCGTCGAAGAAGGCTTGGGCTAGAAAGTAAAGTGCACTGCACTGCACCAGGTCTGCCCAAAGTCCAGATCAAGGCCACAGCCCTGAGTCTAGGCCAGATCTGGCCTCACCTTCTTCCGGTCTTCTTCGTTCTCAATGGGATCCACTGCACAGCAAGGCTTCGCATAGAGCATGAAGTCGAAGCGGGCATATTTACAGAAGCCACAGGCATTGCAGAGGAAGGGATCCTTTTCATCGTAGTTGATGGATCTGAGTAACCAAAGCGTTTGGGTCAGTGAGGTGACAAGGTTGGGTGGGGTGGGGGTCACTCTGAGGAGATGGATTGTGCCACATTTATATACTCTGGTAACTACTGCAGCGGCTACTGAAGGGACAATAACAAATGAATGACTTAAGCAGCCAGGTAACAAGAAAGAAAGACCCAGAGCTAAACTTCTGGACCTCCCTCCGCCCTTACCCTCCACCCCTGCCACAGGATAGGCACATTTGTGTGCACATGCACACACACACACACACTCACTCTCTCTTCTTCCTCCTCCCTTTCTACCCTTGAACCCACTCTACAAACCCATAATTCTCTAAATGTTCTGAGGGAATCAGACACTGTAATTGCTCACACTGACACTACTACAGAAAAATAACAAGGAATGTGCACAGCCCTGGCCTAGGGGATGACCAATGACTTACCTGCATTTGTGACACTGGTACACATTCTCTCCACAGTTGCCACAGACTCCTGGGTTGGCAGGGACCGAGGCACTACAGCGAGGGCACTGCAGGGTCTCTGTGGAGGCCTGGTAGTTTTCATAGAAGTCTGCAAACTCAATCATCAGATTGGAGGCCACAATGGGCAACGGCAGGTCAATCTTCACCTCTGTCTGTCCAGGGGTCAGCTGAACCTTCTTGGCTTTGTGCCAGCGAGCTGGCCTAGGAAAGACAGACAGCCTTGAGATTTTCTCATCTAACCCTCAGTGATAACAGTCTGATGAGACAAAGAGGAAGACTGTCCCATGTATTTTTCTAAGGCAATTAAGTGGTTACTCTAAGGAAAAGAAATCTGGCATATAATAGGAAGCCAGTTTTAAAAAAGTTTTCCACTACCTTTTCTCTATAAAAAAAGGAAAGAACATACAAGTGCTTTAAGCTGTTATACATGATACCTTTTGAAATTCCAGGAAAACAACAGAAGTATATAACAAGGGAAACCATGACTCCAAAAGCATGCCACACTGAAGCCTGTAAGAGGTGCAATGATGATGCATGCCAAGTTCCCATCCTGACAGCAACCTTGGAAAGATAAACCTAGGCTATTTTAGAGAGGCAGAGGAAGAAAATCAGGGTCTGAATCAAGTGCTAAGTCAAGTCATAAAGAGGAAGGTATGTAATAATTTTGGGGTGATTATATAACACAATGAGAGCTAATATTTACTGAGTACTTACTATGTGCTAGGCTCTGTTCTCAGCACCTGACACATACTAACTCATTTAATCCTTAAAATAAAACCCTGGAAGTGGGGTCCTACCTCCATTTTATAGTTACAGAAACTGAGGTTAAGCAGCTTCTCTAAGGTCACAGAGCTATGTAGCAGAGCTGGGATCTGAACCCAAATAGTCTACCAGTAGCTCTGCTGACTCCACACAATGAAAAATCAAACCCACCTCCTCTGGAGGGGAATGGGCCACCCTAATGTGCAGCATCTACTTTCAGGTCACCAAGGTGAAACTAGGCTTTTCAAGGCAAGAAGAGAAAACCTCCCTAGGCAGCCTTCATGGCCACATGTTGCTGTGGTACATGAGCCTTATTCTGCCTCTTGGAGTAACAGCAATACTTCCATCCTGTGTGCAGAACAGCTCTGTAAGTCTTACTATTCAAGTAGTGTCGACCTGTGTTCTCCCTTCAGTAGCAATGCCTGAGAGTTCAAAAAAGGCGATCTGTCTCTGTGAAAGTCAACACTATAACCCATGTGAGTGCCTCTCTTGGCCTAAATATGACATGCCCTGATTCAGTCACTGGGATACACGGGCTAGGAAGATCCAGTATCAGCAGATACAGAGAAAAGGCACTATAAGGAAATTGAAGAGTGTGTGTACTAAAGAAGCTTCTTGAGAAATAACTTCCTGCCCTGTGAGCAAGAGCATAGCTGTCTTAATCCAAGAAATGACAATTACTTCCCAATACAGAAGGTTTTATCTAAGTCTAGACCTTTGTGTAAGAATAGTTAAAATGGGCATGAGATGCCTGGAGGTCCCCTCACTAAGCTTCCCCTCCCTAGGCAGGCTGTTGAGGAACTTCCACAGACCCCTATGGCTCCACTGGGCTAATTTAGAAATAATCTTTGTCAACATCCTCAGAACTGTTGTTTCACTTTTGTCCTTCGCTCATGAATGGAGGGGCCAAGAGGATGTATTAGGCCTCTAGGGATGTGCTGCCTTACTCCATTCCAGGAACTGAAGGCAGCAACTGAGCTTCAAGCCTTACAACCTGCTGCCCATCCTGAGGCCTAAAAAGCCCGTACTTGTTTTTCAACTCCACGATGGCCTGCACAGTTCGGTTGTTATAATACAGGTTGATGGTCCGCACCATCTTGGTCCGTTTCAGATCCCCGATTTTCACTGTCACTTTGCTGATGGTGTGACTGCCAATGAGCTTCACAACCTGCTGGGTGGTGGTATACCGCGTGTCCACTTTAATGGAAGACAGCTTGATATACTAAATACAAGAGTTCACAAAACATGGTATTAGTTCAAGACTCGTACTGCCTTTTTAAAAATTCATCAGTGTAACCCACTCTTCATCCACAAGATGAAGTTTCTATTTAATTTTTTAAAAAATATTTTGTAGAGATGGGGTCTCACCATCTTGCCCAGGCTGGTCTAAAACTCCTGGGCTCAGGGGATCCTCCCATCTTAGCCTCCCAAAGTACTGGGATTATAGGCTTGAGCCACTGCACCCAGCCAAGCTTCTATTTAAGGTAATAAATGTGGCAGATAAAAATTCCTACTATCGGTGACCAACCATTAGGAGAGGAACATCTATGTGATAATGATCCATCTCTGGAAACAAGAATCCCACTGGACCTATTGGCCTCAGGACTGTCCATGTACAGATGTTACTTACACAGAAAGGTACTTCCGGGTTATTACACACCAGGCAGGGATCACTCTCCAGGTAATAGCCATCAAACTCCACTAAGCCAGACAAAGTGCTAAGGAAGAAATCAGTCTTAGCATGAACACATTTTCATCTTAGGAAGCAATGAGTTTCACAAAAAAATCATGACAAAGCCATGGCTCAATGTCCCCCAAAGTGAGCCCCACCCTAGTGAGAACTCAAGGACACAGGAGAAATCCCAATAGGATTACAAAGCCACAGGAAAGAAATTTCAACTAACTGACCTTAGATGTTTTCTAATCTTTGATCTATCCTTCAGAGGAATTCTAAAAAGTAGTAAAATTTGACTCAAGAGTCACAATTAAATTTACTAAAAATCACTGAACTGTACATTTAAAATAGGTTAATACATACATTATCTCAATAAAGTTTTTTAAAATTTTTTTTAAAGAACAGTCACTACTAAACCAGAGAAATAATAAACTGTCAATTTAACCAATATCCTCTTTTAAAAGTTTTTTTTAAAAAAAGGAAGACATTTTCTTTAAATTTGTTTTACCTTATTTAACTTAAACCCTTGAAACTAAAGACCTTTTTTTTTTTTTTTTTTTTTTGGAGACAGGGTCTCACTCTGTCACCCAGGCTGGAGTGCAGTGGCGTGGATCACAGTTCATTGCACCCTCGAACTTCTGGGCCCAAGCCATCCTCCTTCCACAGCCTCCCCAGCAGCTAGGACCACAGGTACACGCCACCACGCCTGGCTAACTTTTTTAAATTTTTTTTTAAGAGATGAAGTCTCACTATGTTGCCCAGGCTATACAGACCTTTCTACATTACTACTCACCAAACCCTGAACTCAGCAATGACATTTTGAGTACCTTCTATGTGCAAGACCCTGGCCTACATGGAGGGGATTGGAATCTCAACTAGGCGGATTCACTCTTCTCTCAGGCGCTTGTCAATTCCTATGTAAGAGCCTATCACCATGCAAATAACTCCTCAGAATGCTGACTGAGCTTCCCACGGGTAGAAAGCAAAACAAAGCTCACTTATAAATGTTCGAGTTGGGGTGGTTGGTAAGAATATGGTTTTGAGTCCGCAGAATCTCCACAGCCTTCTGTGAATACTCCTTCAACTGAAACAGAATTCAGTAAAGAAACAAGTTAAAGCCCAAGGGGAAGTCTTATTGGAAAAGACTTTTGTCTTCTGCATTCTAGCTGAATACTGCCCTAGACCTACCAGACTTCTCAGTCAGAATCATACAAAGCTGGGCCTAATTTCAATCATTTAAATGGATTCTATCTCCTTTAGAAGTTTCCATGAGCTTTAGTGATAGGTGGTACCCTTTTCTGACCTGATGGAGGAAGATCATTTTTATTTTTATGGAGAAGCCATAAAATGGTTAGCTAATTGCAGAAACATTTTCTGGTATGTAATCAGGGCTACTAGCAAAACAAGGAGCACTTGCTTTTCCAAGGAACTGTAATGAGTTCCATCTTCTTTCCCCACCTGACCTTGACCTACTTCCTATGTTAAGTCAGATTTGCTAGCGTATACTGTCTACATCACAGACATATTACGAGTGCTTAACAAGAAATGCAAAACTAGATATATTTAAAAGAGGTTTCCTATATGGACTCCCTGTATCTGGGTTGTTCATAATATTCTTAACTCAAGAGAAAAAAGGTTAAATATGGCAAGTTGGCCTCTCTGACCATAAAGCAACTGTTACCTTCTTCTCCGTTTGTGGAGTTTTCAGGGAGAAATATCCTAGTAGGTCCACAAACTGGGCAGCCTTACGACCATAGGCTGGGAGTTCTGGCCAGATGGACCACATCAGATCTAGCAGGAGCTCCTGTTGAGATTTGCTGGAATTTCTGTGGATATATGACAGCTCATGTTACCAAGCAGCAGAAAACCCTGAGGCACCTGTGTTTATCATTGAGGCTCTGGTACCTCAATTTCCCCACAATTATGGGTTAAGTTTGAACGGTTTTGTTTCTCTTTTGACAATCAATCCTACCAGATGCAGCACAGTCATTTGCTGCCTCTACCCATCACCCAACATACCCCAGAGCAGAAGCTGAGCTTTTTTAGCCTGAAAGGTCAAGCTTGGTCATGTTACAAACCCCGATACAGAGCCTTCTGAGTAGAAAACAGATCGCCTCCTGCCTATGACATCAGTTTAATGGCTAAAAAGCAGACAACGATAAAGAAATCTCTAAAGCACAAGAGGATTCAGGTTGGCGTAACTACTGACTCTGTGACCATATGTAACCGAAAACAAAATAGAACTGCATTACGCACCCTGGCCTCACACCCTTGCAGATCTGCCAAACCAAGCCCTGGCCCTACCTGTAGATGTGCAGTGTCAGACAGTGGGCCTGCCAGCGCACCGAGGAAGAATTGGACTCTAACAGGAAACAACGCAGGAACTGGATCAGGGTTTCCTTATCGGCAAATTTGTTCAGCTGGTTCACCAGAGCTGTGCACAGCTGGTCCTCCTGGCTGCCAGAGGTCTCACCTGCAAGATTAGGACAGGACTAAGGGCTGAAGAGTAGGAAGAAGTCCTCCAGGGTCCTAAGGCCTGGGCTACCAAATGGGGAGGGAGGGAATTCTGTCCATTTCTAAAAGTTTCTACTGAATGCTGATATTCTGCACAACAATTTTTAGTTGTTTACTGGGGGACAAATAGGTCAGCCCCAAATGAGACATATGTGTAACGTTGGTGATGCAGTGGTGAGCACAGCTGCCTTCCAGACAAGACATACAATAATGACACTAAAAACCACAGGATAAAGTGCTATGTAAGCTGGCACTGAACAAATACAGTGACACTGGAGGAGGAGGAACTTCCTTTCAAGAGGTTGCAATAGGACTGCACAGAGATCTCTGATCATTAACTGGGGGAATGTGAACCACCACCATGGCTCTCAACCCTGATCACCGATCTCAGGTCTCCAAGGACCATGGAAAGCAGTGCAGCTGATGGTGAGGGTCAGCTAAGAGAGCTAACATTTACTGAGCATTTACCAATGTACTCAGTGTCATTTCACTTAACTCTGATGGGAGCTCCATAGAGAAGGTGTTATTATTTCACAGAATAAGAAATTTGGTCTACTAAAAATGTTCAGTGCGCTTTGACTTTTCTTATTACTGTCACTTGGTATGAGAAGTCACGCTGTTTAAGGTGTCACTTCAGTATAATTGAAAATGAGACCGCAAGTAGACACTAGAGAACATTTGGGCTTTAAGTCCCCTGTAAATCAGGATTAAAAGACCTTTTACAACAGGACAAACCATGCGCTCCAAGAGAGATTTACATACATCATTGTATTCACAATGACAAGAGGGTGACCCTTACCATCTTTCTCCTTTTCTTTTTCTTCTTTCTTGCTCTTTTTAGTGGAAGACTTGGACTGTGTTGTGGCTTGTCCAGAACTGGCAGCCACAGGGGCTGAGGAGGAAGAAGCACTGGAGGATCCCGAAGAGGCTGCCAGTGCAGCGAGCACTTTGCTGCCGCACAGAGCACAGGAGAGCAGTTGCAGCAGCACTGGGGACACGCCCTCATCCACAAGGAAACTGACTTGGAGGAGGAAGTACAGGACGGCTGCAAGCAGAGGAGACAGAGGCTCACCTCTGAGACGACCTCAACCAGACTCACGAGAACCAAAACAACGTCTCCCTACAGCTGAGACTGCCCTGTTCTCACCAGCTTTCTTTGCCATGTTCTCTCTGCTGGACATTGTGAAGAAGTTATACTTTCTGTGGAAATTTCTGAAAAGCATTTTAACTACACACCGACCAGAGCCCCCTGCTCCTTTGAATAAGGGGTTCTCTAGACTCCACCTACTCCTCTTTGACTTTACTGCCACTACCTGGAGGTCAGAGACTCCTACTTTGTGCTTCTACAGCTCCCCAAACTTTGACTACCAGCCCTCACCACTCTTTCAGATTTTTACTTGTCTTCTTTGCTAGACAGAGTTCTGTCTAGTCTATCTTGTTCATAGCTATATCTCCAGCATCCAGTTCAGTGCTTGGCATATAGTAGGCCTTAATAGTTCCTGAATGAATGAATAACAGCAATCAAAAGGAGCAGCATTGCTTACAGTCGTCTTTGATGCAGAATTTCTGCCAGTTGATGGTTCGCTGGGCGGCAATCTCTGCACAGGCTTTCAGGTGCTCCATCTGAAATAGGAACCAACCACGGGAAAGGAGTAACTCCACCACATTGCCCAGACAAGCACCACACCTGCTGCCTGGAGCCATCTGCCTGACTTTGGACTACAGCTGAACATGATCTTCTGAGCAAGGCAGATGCTTGCTGGGATGTCTGGTCAACCTGGGACCATGACCCACACACTGCTGCAACCACTGCAGCTCTTACCGAACCTGCCTTTGTTCTACCCCATCCCCACGCAAGGCGCTGTTTTCAGGAACCTTCAGACTACTCAATAAGGCAACAGCAAAAGGTAGACCATGACCTAAGAAACTACAATCCAGTTTACTTTTCTTGATATGTAACGATAGCAAGAACATGAGCCAGCTAGATTAAAGACGTTCTTTCTAGGTTGTTCACATACAAAATACTCAGTTTACTCCTCTAAGTCCAAACAGTTTCTCTTTAGGCAGCAATACATTTTTCTACTCGAAACTTCATCATTTCTTTAGTATTCAAGGGTAAAAACCAGAGGTGCACAAAGAGATCAGTCCTGACTAGGATGTAAGCAAATGGCACTGGTAAGAAGCTCAGGCCACTCACCTCACAGTGGAGGAACTGCTGCCAGGTGGGATGAGAGTGCTGAGGGGGACATCTCAGATCCTGAAGCCAACTACACATGGTACAGCACCCAGACAGGGGTTATGGATTTACCCTCATCTCAGCCCTAACCATGCCATTGTCAACACAGTTAAAAGTCCTGCATTATTACCTCCAGCCCTATTACCTTCTTGGCTAAGCCTTATCACATGCCCCCTCCCTGCCCTACCAGGTCCCAGCCCTCGTACCAGGCTGATGAGTGTGTCATATTGCAAGGCGGAGCCTGAGCTGGCTGTAACCACACTTGCCCGGAGGAATATCCCCTGCTCTTCTAGCAGCTTCTTGATCCCACGCACATGAGAGTCCAGGGTGTGCAAATCCCGGAGCTGGCGGTACTTCTCTTTGGATCCACAGATGAAGAGCAGAAGTTTGCGGACTTGACGGCGCACAAATGGAGTCTGCTGGATCATGAGGTACTTGAGAAGAAAAACACCAAAAAGAGTAAATGACTCTGGGACTGTATCTATATCAACTGTGGCTCTCACACCCTGGGTTTTAATAAACGGTTATTAAAAGCTGGGGACAGGCCGGGCACGGTGGCTCATAGCTGTAATCCCAGCACTTTGGAATGCAGAGGTGGGCTGATCACTTGAGGTCAGGAATTTGAGACCAGCCTGGCCAACATGGTGAAACCCCATCTCTACTAACAATACAAAAATTAGCTGGCCGTGGTAGCACTGCCTGTAATCCCAGCTACTAGGGAGGCTGAGGCAGAAGAATTACTTGAACCCAAGGGGCGGAGGTTGCAGTGAGCAGAGATCGTGCCACTGCACTCCAACTTGGGCCAACAGAGCGAGACTCGGTCTTAAAAAAAAAAAAAAAACAAAACAAAGGCTGGGGAGAAACACAGACCAAGCTATTTCCTCTTGACCAAACCAGCCTCTCTTAAACTTAAATATCCTTTAATGAGACCAGGAGAAAGAAAGGGAGAGAAAGAAATCAAAGAGGAAAATACCAATATTCATGCATCTCTTCCTTGTGCCCTTAGGAATCTACAGGCAAGCTGGCCTCCACTTCAGCCCACCCAAAGGGAAACTATCAAGAAAAAAACCATTCCAAATCTCTTTTTCAGGTAAAAGAGCTAAAGAGAAGATTGGGTTGGTACAACTATGTAACTCAAAATCCTCATCTGAGGTTTGCTAACAGATTATTCTTCCCAGAGTTAATCTATCTCAGGGTTGCTGTGCTGGTTACTAAGGTTATTAAGCCATTGTCTCTCAGTTCCCAACCCACCCCTACTGACACTGCCCAGTGATGCTGAGGCCAGAATTATGCCAATGCACTACTTCTTTGCCAGCTGGCTCCCTCTTAGGTTCTGCCAACAGGGAGGGACACTGGCAGCAGGAGGAAGAAGGGGCTTGCTTCTTCCCATCTGCCTGCAGTCCTAGCAACAGCCCTGCACCCTGGCAGCCACAGTGAGTTCTAATCATCAACTTCTCTCACTGCTCCCAGCATCAACCACATCACATCCCCGCAGGGCACCCACTTCCTGATAACTGCTTCAGGCAGTTACTATCCCTGTGTTACCTCATGTTTCCTTTTTGTCTTTTTTGTTGTCCAACAGCATTTACCCAATTTCCCATATTGAAATCTCTCTGTTAAGATAACTAGTATACTTTGTTTTTCTGACAGAACCTAAATTATTAAACTTGCCCATTATCAGCACGTGTAGGGGAGTTCAACACACAGAATCAGAAGGTAAAGTATGGCTTGTTTGATACACATCCCCCACAGTTCTACCACACAGTATGTTCCAGAAGGGCAAGACCAAGACCTACAAAGGTGAAAGGGACTCTGCAAGGGGAAATACCAAGTAAGGATGAGGAAGAAAGGGGCCCACAGAGGTGAATGCAGATGTGTCCTCAGCCCAACAAGCATGCAGTTTGGAACTTTCACTTACCTCGGAGAGAAAGTAAAACCACGAGTGGTCAAAGACAGGAGGTGGGATTCGAGAATTGGTGTCAGCAATCTTTTTGATTTGGTATGGAAGCCTCAGTACCATTTCTGTTAGAAGCTGAGTATAGGCCTCAAACACATCAGCAGCATGACCCTGGGAGAAGAAAATCTGCATGAGAACCTGTGACTATCGATTTTCCATGACCACAATTAGGAAAAAGCCTGGCTCATTAGACATATTACATGTTGGAGGTGGTAAAGGGTGCCTTTCAGAGCTGGAATCAAGACTGACTGACAGTTTATTCTATAAACCCAGAAGGCCCAGGCTTCTGCGGCCAATTTAATTACATGCAAAGGTTACAGTGGAGGCAGACCTCACTTCCTAAAAGTCCTAATATTTCACTCTATGGTTTTTGACATTGGGTTGATTGTACTCTGCCTACATAAAGATGAGTGCTAGAAAGGCCAAAAAAATTGAAAAAAAAAAAAAAAGGGAGTAAGGATCTCTGACTTCTATGAGATGTATTCTATCCCTAGAACCAAAATTTCCCATGATAACAAGAAATTGTTAAATAAACCGAGGTGGGCAAGATCACTAAACTCAGCCAAGATTCCTGGCTTCATGTAACACAAAAAGGCAGAGGTAAATGAGAGAATGAGAGATGTGAGGACAGTGGAAACAACAGCTATCCTGCAAGCTGTGTGGTCCCATAAAAAGAATCTGTAAGAGTTTGAGGGTACAACGTGTCTCACATATTCAACTCCCAGTTATTCATCAGTTCTGTATCAAGCACTGGAATTGTAAACAGGCATAAAATATGGTTTCTGCTGAGAGTGTGGAGGGGAAGACAGGTGAAGGAGCACACAGGGTGCTCCGGGAACCCAGGACAAGGCTCTCTTGAGCAGACTTGATGGCAGGGAGTATATGTTAGGGAAGTTTTCCCAAGGATCCAAAGCTCGTGCTGGGTCTTGAAGATGGGCTAGGAATTCGCTAGACAGGAGAAGAAAGGGGAGCAGAGGGAGAGGAAAGAATTCCAGAAGGGACAGCATGAACAAAGGCAACACGCCACATCTTGGGAAATGTGCAGGCTGGCAGGGCTGCGTGTAGGGTGTTATAGGTGACAAAGCTAGAGTCAAGCAGGTGGCTGGGTCCTCCAGAACTTTTTGGCCTGTAAGTTATGGAAAACCACCAAAGAGTCATGAAAAAAGAGCAAGACAACGATCAGATCCACACTCTATGCCTATCGTATTCCTACCCTACTCAAAGCTATTCTGAGGGGGCAGTGAGGAAGAGAGTGGTGATATCAGTTAATACGGACTGGGCATTGATACATGCTAGGCATTGTGCTAAGTCCTTTACAAAGGGCACCTCATTCAATGCTCACAACAGCCCTGTAAAGCAGATACCATCTGTATGCTCATTTTCCAGCTGTAGAAGCTGAAGGTTAGGGAGGTTAGACAGACAGAACTTCTCCAAGCTTCAAGACTGGTAAGTAAGAACACAAGATGGGACTTATCCCAGATCAATCTGATCAGAAGGCCCATCTTCTTAATAAGTACGTTAAAGGGCCTCTCAGTGGTGACAGCACAGGGAATATCTGACACACATGTCATGACCCACAACTGATGACAGTAGCTTGTACCTTCTCATCTTTTTCTAAACTTAATGTGAAACGAGATAACCATGATCTCATTCAATTCCTCCAATTTACAAAGAGGCAGGAACGAGAATCCCACAGAAGGTTGGGAGAAGTGGTCATTTATTCAATCACACCGAGATTAACCCCCACCAAGGAATGCTGGCTCCTTCCTATGGCTCTTCACCCTCAGCCCCTTGAGCTCTCTGCACCGCGAGGAAAGAGAAGAGTGCTCTGAACAAAGGACGAGTGTTTCTTTGATGAGGGAAAGATCTCACCTTCACATACTGGCGGAGAAAGAATGGGCTCATGTCAGGTGGGGAGGAGGTAGTATGTGGTTTCAGCAACTGGCTGGTAGCCACAGGCTCCTCATCATTCTGTTGGCTCTTCCAATATTCCAGCAGTGATTTGAGCACGTGCAGGCAGTAGTCCACAGCCCCAGAGCTCAGTAGAGCTGCTGCTGTGGCACTGGAGATGAGGGAAGATGACTGGGAGACAGAGAAAATACAGAGATGGGAAGAATGGCTTGTAAAAACAATGTGAAATCCAGGTGGGTGTTGGGGATGGGAAACACTCTCACAACAGTCTTAGCTTTTATGGCAGTGAGTGAATCAGGCTCTTGCACTGAAACTTCCCCAAGGAAGTTTGTGAGGTTTTTCAGAACTTTTTTGAACAACCACATGGTAAGACAAACAAAGAAACACATCTGTTCTCAACTCTAACCTTGCTACACGCACATATGCCAGAAGCCAGGGAGGCAAGGATTAAATAACCTTTCCCCCTGGAGGGGACGCGTTTCCTCTTTTATCTTGAGCAACTAGAAAAGCAGCCCAATTCAAGAAGGAGAGAGAAAACTTTCCATTAAAGGCACTTCTGAACAACCCCACCCCACCCCCTGTAGAGTCTTCCATAGAACTAGCTTCCAAAGGAGTTGGGGGTGAGTGATCACATGCATAAAAAAGGAGAAAAGCTACTGTAAATAAGACCATTAGAAGAGCCTTGCAAATCCCAGCAAACCCCACAGCTCCCTAAGCTCATTAAGATTGGATGCAGTTCAGCCTCAATTTCTACCTTCTCTGCTTTGTGCTAATCTCCTTTCACCACACACACATTGCTTTCTCTCTGCTTTATTACCATACCTTATAGCAACATACACTAGGGGAATCCTCTTAGCCACTCTGTGCCTTGCAGAAGAGAGCCCTGCTCTTCAATAATGGAACTTCCAAACCCTTTAACCCCTCCATTGGAGGGATTGTTAGCAAAGACCAGAGCTTGGAAGGGATTCGGGAAAAGGTGGAGGTTCTGCTCTTGAAAAGGTGACAGCTTAGAATCTTACTCCCCTCAGGGAACAATGGCTTTATTCTTACAGAGGACTACCACCCCTGCGCTGGCCCTAGCACTACGCAGACAATCTGCTTACCTTTCCCCAAACCCATGAACCCAAAGCAAAAATACCTCACATATGGAAGACTTGGATCCAGATTTGGTGCGGGACATGAAGACACTCAGGAGTCTCATTACTACCAGATGGACTTCATTCAGGGCGCTGCGCTCATTCTTCTTGGAGACATCCTGCAGGCCAAAGCATAAGTCCAGAAACCTCTACTTACGCGATGCTTGAGGCATCCTCTGAACAAGATCCCTTCAAGTCAAGCCCATCAGCCCTAAAATGTTCCTCAGATTGAATCAGACACAAAACAACCCCCAGTATATCCATGGACTATACTTGGGGTACCTAGAGCCCAATACACTTAGGAGGCCATATTAAGATACGAACAACTAATTTAATGTTCTCACCTCACTGAGCACAAAAGGGCCATGAGGGTAAGAACTTCATCTTTGCCCTCAACTATGCTCAGGGTCCAAAACTATGCTCGGGCCAAAGCAGGCCCTGAATACGCTTTTGTTGACTCAACAGAACTGGAGGCCTCAGTGGATGGTTACCCCTTGAAACGAGGTGAAGTTCCTCTATGAAACGAATGGGAACCTGAGAAAGGATCTCAGCCAATCCTGTTTCTCACACAGTCTGCCTCTCAGATTTTACCTTTTTATCCATACCCAACTCAGCAATAAGCTGGGAGAGTAGGTTGTCTAGGGCCCCCTTGTCTTTCTCATCTTCTCCATCCAGATCTGTAGTGAGCATTAGAATGACCTAGAAGTCAAAGAGAGAAAACACAAAACCCAATTTCCTAAAGAAGAACGACTTGAAATACGGGGTGTTTCAGAAGAAATCCTAATCTTCCTGACATCCCTATCAATCATAACTGTAATCCATTATAGCGTTCTAAATTCCAGGTATCCAAAGCTTCAGTGTTCAGAGTCAGAAAAGTCAAATTCTGATATATGCCACACTTGACATTACAAAAAAATGTTTTGTAAAAAGTTTGTAAAATTAATGGACTAACCTATATTATATCCAAGCAAAGTAGCTTGAGAAAGGGTGGTTCACCAAACTAAGAATTAAAGAACAGTTTTGCCTCTGAGGAAGACAGCTAGTGAGTGGAAGAACAGCTATTGGCCCACACTCTAATATCAACATAAAGACTAGAGACTCAGAATCTCAGAAGTGGGCTTTTGCACTGGCTCTGTCAATAACTACCTGGATGAACTTGTGCATTTAAAAAATTCTCTGACCCTTAGCTTTCTCATTTATAAAATGAAGAGCTATAATTTGTAGCTCAAAAATTAGATTTCATTATTCTGTGGCCTAACACCAAACAAAGGCTTCCAGGTCCTCTGGAAGAGAGATGTGGGCATGCTTAAGGACGGTCCAATCATGACCTGACAGAGATCCAGGTGAGCTAAGAGATACCTGCATGTATGGAATGGCCCGGACACCGCCAACGTTTCGTAATTGAGGCAGGGTCTGCAGTAATCTCTCCAACAGCATTAGACGGACCATGTGCAGCCTAAAAGGGTGGGGAAAAGATAGAAAACATGAGCTGTACTCCAACAGGACACAGCTGAATACAGTTCCCTCCCCACCCCCACCCTGCTACCAAGGTCAACAAGAAGCCTAATGCTTAGGAACAATCTCCAGCATTAAAAAAAAAAAGTTAAGAACTGCCTAATCGGTATGCCAGTCAGCAACACAGAAGGAGAGATCCCACTCTGTTAAAAGAAAGTGAAACTATTCTAAAATACAACTGATGGCACTGAATTAAATCCTACTACAGGGAAGTTCAAAGTATTTCCCAAGCCTCCAGGCCCTAGTAGTTCTCAGTTTCAAAATCAAACCCCCAACTGCAAGATTTATGGCTTTTTTCTAATATGTGGCCCTATTCTGCCTCCAGACATTATTTTCTAGAATTCTGCTATATACAAATTCTATTATCACCCAGCTGCACAGTGACCCAGCCCTTTCTTTCTCACGTTTCCCAAATTCTTATAAAGTCCAGTCACTGCTCTACTCTCTCACACCTTGTCCACCATCTTCCTAATATAATGTTCTGTTTCAATGCCACACTGTCCTACTGGACCCATGAGTTTTCCCGTATAATCAACTGGCCATTACCTAGCCTTCATCTGCAGATATACAGCTGACCTTCTGTACTAAGTATGTGCCCCTGGATCTCTAGCTAATATGCTGATTCAAGAGGATGATGAAAATTAATTAAGGTCCCACTGACAATTTGGTTGCTAGTCTCACCTAATACACAATCTCATACAGATTAAGAATCTAGTTGCTGAATAAATCAATGGATTCACTTTCATAATTAGTAAATGGTCCTTGTCTCATTTTTATCTTGAGATTATTTCTAAGATAATCTATTATCTTACACACACCTATTTTTTTTAATGTGTGATTTGCATGTGTTACATATCTTAGCAGGTATCCAGAATATTGGATATTTTTCTTTTCTTAAAAACAAAATGTTTTTAAATACAAAAAAGGACCAAAAAAATTGTTTTAAAGAAAATAGCTGGACATGGTGGTGTGCCTATCATCCCAGCAATTCAGGAGACTAAGAAGGGAGGATTGGTTGAGCCCAGGAATTCAAAGATGCAGTGAGCTATGATCACACCACTGCACTCTAGCCTGGGCAACAGAGCTGAAGTGAGCTACTGTCCCCAGCCCAGAATATTTTCAAAGTAATACAAGTCTGGATGAAAGTACAGGGTCTAGGGTTGGGTGTGGTAGCTCACGTCTTTCAACACTTGGAGGCTGAGGCAGGAGTTCAAGACCAGCCAGGGAAACATAGCAAGACCTCATCTCTACAAAAAATTTAAAAATTAGCCAGACGTGGTGCCACGTGCCTGTAGTCCTGCCTCAGGAAGATCACTTGATCCCAGGAGTTCAAGGTTACAGTGAGCCATGATCATGCCACTGCACTCCAGCCTGAACAACAGAGCAAGTCCCTGTCTCTAAAAATAGAACGAATGAAAGAAAGTACGGGGTCTTACGTGAATTATAAATTATTGTCATTCTAAAAAGAACTCAAAGGAATGAGCTAACTGTTCTTCAGAATACCACGCATGTGTCTGTTAATAATTAGCCAAGCTAGGTGGGGACTACAAACGTTTAAGAATTGCTCAAAGATGAACAAGATACAAGTGAGGAAAGGTGAGATGACAGCAGCAGTTCAATAGTTTGAACATAAAACATAAGACGGATTTGTTTTGAGATGGATTAATATCTTCAGATTTGGAGAACATACAAGTGAATACACACACGAAGAAAAAAGTCAACAAAATGAGCAGAGTCTAGACTTGGACCAAGATCACAGCAGAGTATTTTCAAACATCATTCATTCATTCATTTTGTCATTTTTTTTTGAGCCTGGGACACTCTGTTGCCCAGGCTGGAGTGCAGTGGCACAATCACAGCTCAGTGCAGTCTTGACTTCCTGGGCTCAAGAGATCCTCCCACCTCAGCCTCCTGAGTAGCTGGTACCACTGGCGCATGCCATCATGCCAGGCTAATTTTTTTATTTTTTGTAGAGACAGGGTCTCCCTATGTTGCCCAGGCTGATCTCAAACTCCTAGGCTCAAAAGATCCTCCCACTTCAGCCTCCCAAAGTGCTGGGATTACAGGTTTAAGTCATCATACCCAACCTATTTTCAAACTCTTACACAGTACTCTTGAAACTTAAAAAAAAAAAAAAAAAAAGTAAACACAGCACCAAAAACTGCAGTTTCCTTTTCTTTAGTGACTTAAAGTAAAATTGTTTTATTTAAAATAATTCATGTTTCAACCAAGCAAAAACTGAAAATAAAACCAAAATTTTTTTAAGTAATTCATTAACCAATTATTTAATTAACTTATTCATGAAAAAAGGTTAATTTAAAACCACTATAGAGAATTCCATTGTCAATATGGCTAGGTTACCTAAATTTACCCTACTCTTAAAAACAAATGAAAATCCTAAGATATAACACCATTTTAGAAGCAGTGATGAGTCTCAAGAGATTTCAAAAAAAATCTACAATCCACCGGGCACGGTGGCTCATGCCTGTAATCCTAGCACTTTGGGAGGCCAAGGTGGGCAGATCATCTGAGGTCAAAAGTTCAAGACCAGCCTGACCAACATGGAGAAACCCCATCTCTACTAAAAATACAAAATTAGCCGGGCATGGTCGCGCATGCCTGTAATCCTGGCTATTTGGGAAGCTGAGGCAGGAGAATCGCTTGAACCCGGGCGGCAGAGGTTGTAGTGAGCCAAGATCATGCCAGTGCACTCCAGCCTGGGCAACAAGAGTGAAACTACGTCTCAAAAAACAAACAAACAAAAAAATCTACAATCACCCAGTATGTTCCCAACCATGGTAAAATTAAAATATAAACCAATAACAAAAAGATAACTAGAAAATTCCCAAATGTTTAGAAATTTAGTAACGTACTTTTAAATATCCCATGGGCCAAAGACTAAATTACAACAGAATTTAGAAAATAATTTGAATTGAACAGCAATGAAAATACAACATTATCAAAACACAACATTATCAAAATATGTGAGCTGCAGCCAAAGCAAGATTAAGATGGAATTTTAGAGAAAAATATATTGCTTCAAATATGGTTTTTTGTTTGTTTGTTTTTTGGAGACAGAGTCTCACTCTGTCACCCAGGCTGGAGTGCAGTGGCGTGATCTCGGCTCATAGCAACCTCCACCTCCCACATTCAAGCCATTCTCCTATCTCAGCCTCCCAAGTAGCTGGGATTACAGGTGCACGCCACCACACAAGGCTAATTTTTATATTTTCAGTAGAGACAGGGTTTTGCTATGTTGGGCAGGCTGGTTTTGAACTCCTGGCCTCAAGTGATCAGCCTGCCTCGGCCTCCCAAAGTGATGGGATTACAGGTGTGAGCCGCCGGACCTGGCTGAATATGTATTTTTAAAGTAGGTTTAAAATACATATGATTAAATGATTTAGGTTTGTATCTCATGAGCCAGAAATAGAACAGGAACAATAGAACAACAACAACAACAAAAAAAGTAAAAAATGGTAAAAAAAAAAAAAAAAAAAAAAAGTAAGTAAAAGAAAGGAAATAATAAAATGCAAGAATAGAAAGCAGACATACAACAGAAAAAAACCAGAACGAAAAGCCAATTCTTTCAAATAAAGTTGATAACCCCTAGAGCAAGACTGACAAAGAATAAGTTACTATTGTCAGAAATGAAAAAAAGCAAATCACTACAGATTGTCAAGACATTAAAAAGATGAGAGAAAAATATATGAACAGGCTCACGCCAGTAAAACTGACAACTTTAATAAAATCAACAAATTCCTTGTAAAATACGATATACCAAAATTGAAACCAAAATAAATAAAAATAATTCTCTAGCATTTAAAGAATAAACCTAATTTTAAATCTTCCCTTAAATAAAGTCCAGACTCAGATGACTTCACTGACTGGTGAACTTCTCTAAGAATTTATGGAAGAAATAATACTGATCTTATACAAACTCTTCTAGAGCAAGAGAAAAGGGGATCATGCCCCGACTTATTGTATGATGCCAGAATAATGTGAATACCAATCCCTGACAAAGACATCTCAAAGAAAAATTTTAAGCCTAAACTAAAAATTAGCAAATCAGGTCACATGATAGAAAGGAAAATACATCATGACTAAATAGGCTTAATAATAGAAAAATCAATTAATGTAATCTATAACCTTAAACAAAATAAAGAAGAAAAACCATATAAGTGATTCAATACATGAAACATAAGAAACTGGAAATCTTGAAAAACCCATTTAAGATAAAAATCTCCCAGCAAACTAGGAACAAAATTTCCTTAATCTGATAAATATCCATAAAAAACCCTTGTGCTAACATCATACTTAATGAGAAAGTATTGAACCTTTACACCCTGAGTTTGGGAATGAGATAATGTTCATCATCATCACTTCTTTCAACATTGTACAAGAGGTCTTAGCCAATGCAATAAGGCAAGAAAAGAAAATTAAAAAGTATAAAGATTGGAACAAAAAAAGTTAAACTGTTATTTGCAGGTGATAAGATTGTGGATACAGAAAATCCACTAGAATCTATCATTAGAATAAATAAATGAGCTGGGTGCAGTGGCTCACACCTGTAATCCCAACACTGGGAGGCTGAGGCAGGAAGATCACTTGAGGCCAGGAGTTCAAAACCAGCTTGGGCAATAGTGAGATGCTGTCTCAACAAAAAAAAAAACTAGGCTGGGTACGGTGGCTCACACCTGTTATCCCAGCACTTTGGGAGGCCAAGGTGGGTGGATCACCTGAGGTTGGGAGTTCGAGACCAGCCCCGTCAACATGACAAAACTCTGTCTCTACTAAAAATACAATAATTAGCTGGGTGCCAGGTGTGGTGGCACATGCCTGTAATCCCAGCTACTCAGGAGGCTGAGGCTTGAGAATTGCTTGAACCTGGGAACTGGAGATTGCAGTGAGCTGAGATTGTACCACTGCACTCCAGCCTGGGCAAGAGAGTGAGACTCTGTCTCCAAAAAAAAAAAAAAAAAAATTAAAAACAGCTGGGCATGGTGGCATGCACCTAGCTACTCAGGCAGGAGGATTCCTTGAGCCTAGGCATTTGAAGTTGC
Source organism: Pan troglodytes (assembly GCF_028858775.2). Lineage (NCBI taxonomy): Eukaryota > Metazoa > Chordata > Mammalia > Primates > Hominidae > Pan > Pan troglodytes. The sequence goes on along the minus strand of NC_072398.2, from coordinate 212,065,747 downwards.
AATGAGCTATGATTGTGCCACTGCACACCAGCCTGGGCAACAGAGTGAGACTCTGTCTCAAAAATAAATAAATAAATAAATAAAAATAGCTGGGCATGGTGGCATGTGCCTAGCTACTCAGAAGGCTGAGGCAAGAGGAGTCCTTGAGCCTAGGCATTCAAGGTTGCAGTTAGCTATGATTGTGCACACCAGCCTGGGCAGGTGAGACTGTCTTAAAAGAAAACGAAACAAGAAACAACAAGAATAAGTAAACTAAGAAAGATTATCAGATACATAGTCAAAATAAAAGTAATAATGAGCTCACTAGCAATTAAAAAGTTACTGGCCAAAGATGTAAGCAGAACTCAGAGACAAAGTTTAGGAAATCTGAAATTTGAAAAGTTAAGGCCAAGATGTTCTGAAGGCAACTTGACCTCCTGGCTGCCAGGACCTCACAGGGCATTTGGAATAGAAATAAAAGCAAAGGATCTTCCTCAAGTGGGGAAGGTCTTCATTTTTTTTTTTTCTTTAGACCTCCTCTGTGGACAGTGGGGAAGGTCTTCAAAGAGAACCTCACAGAAGAACCACAGAAGGCTATACCCTCATTTTAAAAGTAAACTGTAATACATGACTTCCCTTCACACTCTCCCCTGCACCTGCACCCCCGACCCCACTCTAGCCTAGGAGCCTATAAGGAAAACTACCTAACTGAAATCTTAACACTGAGAAGAGGGGAGGAGAAAATGAATAGCTGCTGAGAATATAGTCCAGTTTATAGGTTTTTTTTCCTTTTAATGCTTTTGTGTCCTATTCAATAAATCTTTGCCAAACCCAAGTTATGAAGACATTTTGTCTTTTAAAGGCAATAAAGTGTTACTCTTTGTATTTACATCTATAATTCAACTGATTTTTGCATATAAGATCAGGTCAAGATTCATTTTATTCTATGTGCGTTTCCAGCTGACCCATTATTATTTATTGAAAAAACCCTCCTTTCCTCCATTGTACGTAAGTGTCACCTTTGTTATAAATCAGATGACCAGGTATGTGTGAAGCTGTTTCTGAACTCCAGCCCATTCCACTAATCTATTTGTCTATCTTCATACCATTATCACACTGTCTTAATTACCATAGCTTTATAATAAGCTATAATTCTATAAAGTCCTCTAACTTTATGAATTTTCTTCAATATTGCCTTGGCTAATAGACATAAATGTTAGTATCAACTTGTCAATTTTAACACATAACTCCAGCCAAAATTTATGACTAGGATTATATGGCTCTATATCAATTTGAAGACAATTATCTTCACAATGAGTCTTTCAATCCATAAACATGATGTAGTTCTTCACTTATTTAGGTCTTTAATTTCCCTTAGATTGTACAGTGTTCCGAGTAGAAGTCTTACATATCTTTCAAATTTATTCCTATTTGATGTCTTTTAATGCTACTCAAATAGATCAAGAAATTTATAAATAATTAAGCACGAGGAACACAAAAGAAAAAGAGATTTTAAGAGACATGAAGAAGAGAATATGATGTTCTCACATCTATTTAACTGAAATCCCAGAAAATAACTGAAATAACAGAAAATAAGACAAAAAGAATATCTGATATGATTAATAGATGAGATTTTTCCAAAATAAAAGACACTAGCCCACACATCCAAGAGTCCCAAAGACTACTAAGCAAAATAAATGTAAAGAAATAAATCACATATCCTGGTAAAACTGCAAAAATAATGACAAATGAAGATCTTAAGAGCAGCAGTAAAGACATTACTTTCAAAGAAGCAACAGTTAAAATAGGAGGTGATTTCTCATTGGAAATAACAAAAGTGAGGAAATAACAGAATACCATTTTCAACTGGGGAGGTCGGGGGTGCTGCCAACACAAAATTTTATACCCATCAAAAATACATCCCCAAACGTAAGTTCAATAAAGGTATTTCCAGACCAACAAAATCTGAGATAGTGTAAACCAGAAAACCTCCCTAAAGGAAAATCTAAATGATATCGTTTAGGAAAAAAATAATCCTGGATGGGAGGTCTCAGAGGCATAAAGAAATGTTAGGCACAGAAAATGGTAAACATATGAGTAAAACTTTAACAAACACTGACCTTATAAACTATAAAATCCTAAAGGCTTTAAGAAGACATTAAAAAAGTTAAAACACACAAAGGAGTAAAGTCTTCTAAGATCCTCATATTCTTCAGGAAGAAGGTACAGCTATTAGTTAAATTTCATTTTGGATAAGGTAAGTATGCATGTTAAAATGCATAGTATAACCACTGAAAGATTAAAAACAGAGTAAACAACTTCCAAACTTGCAGAGTTGGAGGGAAAAAGGAAAGAAACAGGAAGAAAAAACTAGCAAGTCAACTCAAAAGAAGGCCACAAAGAAAAGGACACACATAGAACAAATAAGAAGCACAAAGTAATAACATACATCCATTCCAAATCTGTTAGCAATCAACATTAATTATAAATGAACTCAACTATATCAAATAGAAGACAAAAGCAGGCTGGATTTTAAATGTTAAAGTAAATTTTTTAAAAAATCATAGAGACCAAATTAACTGAACGTAAGGGAATTAACCTAGAAATCACATTAAGAAAAATGTTAGAAGATTTTTTTAAAACTCTATCAAAATATCATCTATTAACAGAACCAGAGAAATTCATCCAGAGATGTTAAGCGGCTTACGTTCAAGCAGTAGGATTCTTACGTTCAAGCAGTAGGATTCGGGCAACGTGGAAGGCACTCTTTGATGCCCCCTTTAAATGTCTCTGACGCCTGACTGCATCAGGCACCATTTTTTTTACCTGATAGAAATCATATAGTTCAAAATTCTGGGCCAGGTACAGTGGCTCACACCTGTAATCCCAGCACTTGGGGAGGTGGAGGTGAGCAGATCACTTGAGCTCAGGAGTTCCAGATCAGCCTGGGCAACATGGCAAAACTCCATCTCTACAAAAAATACAAAAATTGGCCGGGCGTGGTACCGCACACCTGTAGTCCCAGCAACTCGGGAGGCTGAGGTAGGAGAATCACCTGAGCCTGGGAGGTTGAGGCTGCAGTGAGCAGTGTTCACACCACTGCACTCCAGCCAGGGTGACAGAGGGAGACACTGTCTCGAAAAAAAAAAAAAAAAAAAAATTCTGACTTACTATTTTTACACTAATGTAACAACTGCTGACCTCAACAAATTCAACAAACATTGTATCATGAGTCTTATTTTCAGGTTTTTCTTCTATTTCTCTAGTTATCTCTGGGTTAAGAATACATTCACTTCACCATCTAGTACTAAACCCCAACACAAAAATGGATTAGGATTTTATAGACCACTTTCAATTTCAAAATGCTCCACCACTGGTATTTCTAGCCATATGCATATATTTGCTATGTCTTATTTCTCCTTTACCTTACAAACATGCTGAACAAGGAGCGCTTCTAGAACACCTAATACGTATACCTAAATGTTGAGCCTCCAGCGGTGCCATTTGTAAAGAGGATGCCATATATTGAGTGTACGGATATTGATGAAACTGGAAAGATTTGAGTAAGGAAGACATGTTTTTATGACAATCACTTTACAGTTACTAAGATATTTAGAGGAGCCTTAAGAGAAAGACCACTTTCTATTCTCTCCGTAATTAATATAAATCGAAGACAAAGACAGACCTAGAGCACTTCCTAAGACTTTAAACTGTTTCAGAAGTTTACACCTTTATATTTCAAAAGAAATATGCTGTTATCACTACTCTACCTCCTGCAATTGATCAGTCCTACTATTCCTGAAATAGTCTCAGATAGGCAAGCCTCTTAACTGTGAAGGACTAGGTCTTGACCTGTTGCTAGTGTGGACATCTCCTTCAGTTTCTCCTTCTCCTTCTCCCTCAGAGCCATCTCCCTCCTGGTGCCCAGTGGTAGTGCTGATGGCTCCAGTGCTTGAGCTGACACTTCCTGGTCCAGCCGGATGCCCCTCAGCTGTAGCATCGCCATAAGCACTGCTCCGGCCAGATACTAGAGGGAAATGGTTTAAAAAGCACAAATCAACTCCCAAAGCATGAAGGAACCCAGTGCATTCTAAAGCAGCAGCAATAGTTAGACAGTAACTGATAGCATTAGACAATAACTGGTAGCATTTTTGTCTTATATGTAAAGCTAAGTAAGACCCCACAGCACTATGTTAAATCACTCTCACAGTAGCCATTCACCCTTCCCCAGTACGTAAGACCCACCTATATGAATGATCTTAATCTCAGATGCTAATACATTTATATCTCATACTTCAGAGGAAACATACACTGATAGGGGAATCTAGAAATTATCAGCTGCTCTTAATCTCCTCTGTAAAAATTGTATCCAATTGCTAACCACAGACTGATATGGAAGGTCAAACCAAAATGGCTTTGTCATGTTCCCTCATTCTAGAGCCCCACCTCATCAGCTAGTAGACTGTGGGGATGGTCTGCTATGTTAACACATCAGATCATTAACAATAAGATCGCTTAAAAAAAACCCTTCCCCAAATAAATGAGGAGGAGAAACCATAGGATAATGGGTTTCAAGGTCACATAATAACTGTTTTAGGCTAATCATGACTTATAATTATGCATATTATCGCAGTTTCAGAGAGGAAAAAAAAAGACTTACGCATGTCATTGCTTTTTTTCCACTAACAGATAATTAGTAAATATCTGTAAAATATTTCAATACTAACCCCCTGAGCTTAAGCCACTAAACATTTGAAACTCGAAAACTGAGGCCAAATGAATTCCACAAGACTTTCAGAGAGTCCACAAGACTTTCAATGAGTCTCTATAACTTTTCTTTGCAAAAACCAACCCCAAGACCCAGGCAGAGATTCCTGTTTTGTCCCCACCCTCTGCCCAAGGAGACAGGACCCCCGACATGGCACATTACCACTGTGCTCGCCAGCCACTGAGTCCACTGCACTGCCCCCGCTCTCCGAGCCCACACTACCACCATGGTCAGCAGGAGAGGTCCGAAGGGTAGAACCATCTGTCGCTGCTGTACTGCCCTCGTCGTCTGAGGCTGGAGCTGAGAGAGTAACGAGAGCTGTTACAGGTTAAAAAACAAACAAACAAACAAACAAAAAACAAAAAAACCCCTCCTTGGGATGAAAGCATCAAACCACATAGTGCACAGGACACAATGCAGTTTATATATCCTGTCGTCAAAGAAAAAAGGGAGAGATTTGCTTTGCTGGTTAATCACTAACAGGAACAAACACTATACACGGTGCATTGCAAACAGTACTTAGACAGGAGTGAAGAAAACCCAGTTCACTGGGTATTTCCTTCACTGTTTTACATTACAGTGCAAGTAGAACAGTGCAGAGATTCAGTAAGAATCTGTGACATGGACGCTGAGTTTTCTAGCTAAAATGCTTCATGGTCACCATTGTTTAGGTGTTACTGACACCTGCTGAGAGATCTGAAACTAGCCATTACCATTCAAAGCATAGAACTCTGAATTTTAATGAGACTTGTTTTGAAATCAGTCAATTTTTGCTTATGTTAGGAAATCACTTAGCATGAGCTCTTGAATCAACCCTGTTTTGGTTTTTTTAGCAAGTGGTCCAGAGGGGAGCTCATTGGGAAATTTCACACCTCCTAATCATCCTCATCAGATGCTAATAATGAAGCAAGGAAATTCCCCAGAGACAGCCACAGCATCCAGGATCAGGGCTGAGCTGAGACAGGAGGAAAATGCTGGATGAGATACATGGGGGAGGAAAGCCAAGACAGCCACAGAGCACAGCAGGAACACGACTGGCACAACACAACAGCAACCTCAGAGCCTGAAATGACAGCAACTAAAGAGACCTGAGAAAAGCAACAAGCCATGGCAGCAGGTGGGGCCAGCCGCTCTCTCCCTTTCTTATCTACCCAGGCTAAAACTTCCAAAAGAAAAGAAAAAAAACAAACACAAGGAAGCATCAGTCTAAAAAACTATAAATCAACCCTTAAATTACTCAGGGGTTGACCAGGTATCTCCATTTGGTCCAACTCTCTATTCAGGAAACATTTTTTTTTTAATCAGATTAGGGAAAAGATTGAAAATAAAGAGAAGATGAGTTCTGGAGATTTGCTATAGATTTTAATTGTCCATAAAAACCCTCTCTCTCAAGCTCACAGATCCTGATGGTTGGTCACACTGAACAAGAATTCTGAAGTATAATCTAGCTTCTTATAGCTCTCCTTTTATTTGCAAATGAAGATAAAAAAGGTAAAAGGTATGAGTTCTATTTCTTGTCTCTCTTTTAATACTGTCTAAAATGTTAGAACTCTGACAAAGAACGCTGGAAGCTGAAGTGGAAGCCCTGTAGCTGATCAGCCTGCATGCCGCTCTCTCGGCTTTTCCGTGGGGAAGTAGCTGAAGCCAGGCAGCATGCAAAGTGTGAGGAAGCGGAGCTGTGCGCGGCGGGGCCGAGCCACAGCACTACACCCTCCACACCCATCTTTCTAAAGCCAAGGCAGAAGCAGGAAGTCCAGAATGGCCTGTCAAAGCAGCTGCCCATTACACTCTCACAGCAGTGGAAACAAGGCCTGAGGGTCCTGAGGCCCTGAGCCGTGCTCCTTGCTGTGGACAGTTACCTGATGCTGTGGTGTCAGAGAGGGTTCCTGCGTCCAGAGAGGAAGAGCTGGGTGCCTGGCCGGACAGTCCCAGGCTCTGCAGGCCCAGGGCACTGCTGCTGCTGCCTGGGAAACAAGTGGAGAGTGAGCACAACATCCCCTCCAGGTCCCATCCACAGCGCTGCTTTGGCCACCTGCTGCCCTCAAGAGTCTCCAAACACCAGCATGTGACCCCCTCTGGCCTAGAGGAAGTTAGCTAGCAGCCACTGCTGTCCACCCACCAAGTTCAGTTACAGAGACGGTGGAATGCTTCCTTCAGCTCAGGCAGGACACAGGCTGGAGGAATCTAAGATTCAAGAGGAAATAACCCAAACTGGCAGAAACTATGAGATTGGCACTCAGACTGAAATTCCCACCACATCCCTCTCACTCTCCACCTGTATCTCTGAACAGCTCTCACCCAGATCAACCTCTCCCCAAATCTGGGGACAAACTAAGTCAGCTGGATATCAGTAACTGCCAAACCCTCTTTTCCTGTGCAAGGCCAATGGGCCGCTTTGTTCTTGGCATGGCCTTCTACCTTGTTGGTCCTGCTGCAGGCTCAGGGCAATGGCTAGTTCAACCATGGTCTCGTCATCTGCATCAGGCGGGATGTCCAGCATGGGGGGGAAGCCCTCTGCGCCTGCCAGCAGGGCCTCCAGGGGAGAGGGATTGCCATTGTTGACATTTTCAGCTGTCTCCAGGACCATCGACTCAGACTGCAGAGAGAAAGCTCTGTCAGTGTCCCATGGTAAGTGGTAACTTTTGGAAGTCCACTGAATAAGAGCTAGAGGAGAGTTGTGAAGCTCCTCCTCCCCTTCTCCTGCTGCCAGAGACTCACCACCATCTCAAAATCTCCATGGTCCACCTCACTCTGTTCCTGGCTTTCCTGACGGATGTGACCACCATTCGGGATCCCTGATGACTGCATTTTCTCATCTGCATCATCATCGTCATCATCATCCTTGTCTCCTGAGTCAAAGAAACCCCAGTCACCTGAAGGTGCTTGCTTTCCTCCCTTGGCACATGGTGCCATAAGTCAGGTGGCAACAAAAACCCAAGACAAGCTACCAGCTAGCACCCTGGGCTTTAGCGGGAGAACTCCAGGATGCTATGCCTGGCCTTGTTCTCTTACTTCTTGGACCTACAGCATCTGGGAAGATGGAGTTGGCTGCGACAGCTTGCCCCCCACAAAAATAAAATGTTCCAGCTGGTGAAGGAAACAACCTTGGATTCCAAAGGGATTTCCATAAAGCTGAGAGATCTAAAACCAGTAGGCCTCCCAAACTCACGCTAACTCTCAGGAGACCTTGGATAAGACAGGAAAAATCATATGATTGGGATCTTTACCTTTTGTCTGTCATGGCAGATTAGAATTTATTTCACTATTTTTTTCTAAAACAACTAGGTCAGTGAGATTTTCACACTACGTAATTACTATGAGAAGAACCAGAATTGAAGTGTAAAACCATTGACTGGAAACCAAGGACACCACTGCAGGTCCTGCCTGTGCCCACTTTTGTGTGAAGGTGAGAAGGCCTTCTAATAAGGAAGATGTCCAGGTGAGACTCCTAATTGTCAGAAGAGGATAGAGACCTCACCTTCCACTTGATGGATTGCTAAAGCTTGTAAATATGTCCGTTAGAAACATAAACTATCTCCACTCTAGGTTCTTGCTAGAGAAAAGAGCCACAAACTGCTGCCTAACCCAAAAGCTTAGGCAAGATAAATGATATGCAAGGAAGATTTTCTGAAAGTCACAAAGTTGTGTACAATCCTCTAGATGTGCACTGTCCACCAGCCACATGTGACTACTGAGCACTTAAAACATGGCTGTCTAGAAGGAGATGTGCCACCAGTGTAAAATACATTCTGGATTCCCAAAATGGTACCAAAACAGGCAAAATATTTCACTAATAAATTTTTTATATTGACAAGATGTAGATATAATATTTGATATACTGGATTAAATAATTAGTAAATCAATTTTACTTTTTACTCTTTATAATATTGCTATTAGAAAATTTAAAAGTACAGGCCAGGCAGTGGCTCACGCCTATAATCCTAGCACTTTGGGAGGCCGAGGCGGGCGGATCATTTGAGGTCAGGAGTTCGAGACCAGCTTGGCCAACACGGTGAAACCCTGTCTCTACTAAAAATACAAAAATTAGCTGGGCGCGGTGGCACACGCCTATAATCCCAGCTACTAGGGAGGCAGAGATTGCAGTGAGCTGAGATGGCACCATTGCACTCTAGCCTGGGTGACACAGTGAGACTCTGAAAAAAGAAGAGAGAGAGAGAGAAATAAAGAGAAAAGAAAAGAAGGAAGGAAGGGAAAGGAAAGGAAGGAAGCAAGAAAAAAGAAAGAAAGGAAAGAAAGAAAGAAAGAAAGAAAGAAAATTTAAAAGTACATAGTGACTTTCATTTGAAATTTACTTCTAAATCAAGCCAAGTAACCAGAATTATATAATTCTGTTATTCAGACACCTTTTAGAATTGCTTTTACTGAATCGTAAAATGTTATGCCCTTGACTGTGTCCAAGTGTATTGTGAGGGAAATTCCTGTGAAATTTGCTATCCAACTTATTGTAGGTAAGTCCACTAAGGATTCTGCCCCTTTGGCAACAAAATGGACATTTAATGAAGAGCTTCTATCCCAAGAAAAGTTATGTTTTTGTTTTGTCTTTGGTCACTGTGATTTTATTTTTGCTATGGCTCTTATGGCTATCGGCTTTCAGCCAGTAGCCAAATAGGCTATTTGCTTATGGCTATTGGCTTTCAGCCAAATATTAGACCCTCGCTTACCAACCATGCAGGACCTTTGTGATGTGAATTTTCTGTATTTTGATTTTACTATGGTACTTTTATTTTCCCATGGCCTTTAATCTTTATTTTTATCCTACTTACTATATACATTTTGATGTGCCACCTAAATTCTTTATGGGGTGAGGTAGGATTAGAAAAAAGACAGATACATAAAGTCTCCAGGACCTTGGTCAACATGAGCAGCATGCCCAATGCTACTGTACCTCCCTCTCTCCCCTCCTCCCAAATACAGGCTTGAGCCTAAACCCAGACCTCACATTACCCATTGGAGTGTTGCTTCGAGGGGAAGAAGGTAAAGTCACATGTCTCCGTTTGTTCCTGGGCCTTAGGACTCGAATTAGAGCTTGTTTACAAGAGAAGCTCACAGCAGGATCCTGAGGTTTAAAAGGAAACTGTCACGCTTTGCTCTCATATTATTCATGAAACTCTCTATAAAACACTTTCCTTTCTTGGTCACTCACTCACATGCAAGTGGAATACCTCTCTACTCTCACCTGCAACCCAGCGGACCAAGTTCAGCAGGTTAAGTTAATCCCCCCTTCCTGTTCTGGCACACATTAAGAGCCATTCGCTAACCTCCTGTCTCTCAGTTCCTGGGGATGGACTGGCAGGTCATTTGCTCCTGAGGCCATTTTGGCCCCTTACAAATGGTTTTGGCTTTTTATCAGATGATCAAGCCCCCAGTGCGCGTCTTAGCTCTGTGCTAAAATCAGTAGTTTTAACACTTAGCTTCTGTGAAAGGGTCACTGGAAATAGAAATCTTGATGTACTACTTTCATTCATGTGCTCATTTAAGTCACAATTCACCGAGTTACCTAGCACTTACTATGTAGCAAGCAGTAGGCTAGTCCCTGGTGATTCAGCACTGAATAAGAAAGACTAAGCCCATCCCCTTTCCAAATCTCTCTCTTCCATGGAGTAAGATCTTAAAGCTTTTATTGATATTTGAAACTTCATTCCCTTCAGCTTCCTTTGAATATATTTTATTTCATTAGCTTAGCAAGCTAAAAACAATTTTCCAGATATTCCCTGGCTGCTGAGAGCTCTCTGGGATTGTAATGCTACGTACAGGACACAAGAGCATCTGCATGTAGATCTTGGATGCTGTGTTAATACAATCCAGCTCACAGGTACAGTAGCCATGGATGATGTCCACCAGAGCATTGACAGTAGCTTCAATATGAGTTAGTCCTAAAGGAGAGACAAACATTATTTGAAAATCTGGAGGAAAAAACTCTAACTACTTGAGAGTCTGAGACAAAAGTGTAACTTTTCATCTCCATGTAAAAGGTCATGCAAACAAAATGACAAACACTCACATACACACTCATTCACACACAGTAGCCTGTCAGTATTATTTATGATTTGTTTCATTAACAGTTTCCTAAACTCCCAAATTGTCCTCAAAAGTCTTTCCAGATATCTTGAGTGACAGAAATAAGTAGCTGTCCACTCTCTCTGGATATCAAAAGACAAGGCAAGGACATATGAAGAGGAAGGCAGATACTAAGGTGATGACAAAACATGACCTTGACTTGCCTTTTAGGTTTACCACCCAAGTGTCCTCCAAACATGAATGAGCACCAGGATCATCCTACTTTTCTATATTGCTATTCAGACCCTTACTCTTCCATCTGAATTTTCAACAGTGTAAGAAGTTAGAGACCAAATAGCTTAGAAATAGAATAATCCTCAAGATACTTGTGCCTTTTGAGCTGGCTTTAAGCCAAGTTGTCAAAGATTTTTAAAAACAATTATAAACCACTGAGGAGACACACACACACACACAAACACACACACACACACAAACACACACACACACACACAGTGCCTCTTTATGTAAAATATTCAACCCCGATGAAAAGATATGGTAGAAGAAAATCCCACTCTGCCACACTGCTAAATTCCTGTCTCAGGAACATTGCATTTATCTCACAGACTTCTACTTCCCAATTATGAGTTCTGGAAGAAATGGATTATGAAGAATGAAAGCTAATGGCTAACGGTCATAGCTGTTCAAAGACAGAACTTACATCAGGCTTCATTACCAAGATTCAAATATCCCTTTTAACATACCTGGAAGGCAGGCAGGTGCCAAGAAGGCATTCTTGGGTTTGGATGCATGGAGTTTCCAGAAGTGGTTCACAAGCTGGGTGATGAAACTACAGCAATCTCCTTCCAACTGCTTCTGCGGTTCCTTCCCTTCATCCATTCCTTCTAAGCAGGAGAAAGAAAATTATCAACGATGGTAAATCTGAGATGGAATTTAATTTGTTTTAAGGTTAACTCAGGTCAAGGAAGCTTGCCTGGGGAGGGAGTTTCAAGTGGGGCCCCAATCAATATGCCAACTATCCCTAGACTCCAGCAGGCACATCTAGGAAAAAAACAGTCTGGGAAAGGAATATCGCAGAAAACATTGTATGTTAGAATTAAGTAGAACGGGGAGCATTATAGGATGTTTACCGCAGATTCAAAGATCTCAGTTCCAACTGTTCAACTTCTAAAACGTAGAGGAACATCTGAACATTCTAGAGATCTCTCTAGAATAATTCTGGGATTGTAGTATTAAAAGGAGGAACAGAATGATGATGCATATGGGAGCATGTAAACAACACAGAATTGTAAAGGCAGCAATCAACTCAATTTGACAATGACAAAACAGGTTTGCTACCCAGCCAACAGAAGAGGAGATGAGGAAACAGCACTGAGCACTGAGAAAGCTGCTATACATATTAATAATAGCACTGGCAAAAGAATGGCATGAAAGCGAAAGATATGCCATAGTTGCTTTAAAGCAACCAGGGCCCAACCAAGCTTAGCTTTCCCCTGAAGCTCCTAAGAGGTAATAACTTCAGAGACAGATTATATCTGATGTCTAGAACACTAAATAAACTCGAGGATAATCAAAAGTATAAGCACTGGAAAAAGAATGTGTTTAAAATTGTACAATCTCAATGTCAAAAGGCCCTACAAGGTATAAAGACCAGGAAGCAAAATCCCTGTCTCTGGGCATGCAGTCAGTCAGAGGCCAGTAAGAACAGTAAGAATGAGAGGGTAAATAGGCATATGAAGCAGATCTCAGGACCACGGCCACAGAGGCCAAGTTCACCTGTTTCCATCTGGGGTAGCTTTGACTCCGTAAAGTGGACAAGGTTGTTGGGGCGCATGATGGCAATGGAGCGAGCTGTGATCACTAGCCTCTGGAACACCTCAGGGTCCAAATCCTTGCCCTCTTTGCTAGATGTGTTGAGACACTGCACAGCTTTGCTCAGCAAGGCCTGATCCTATAAAACAACAGGAGCACAGAGGGTCAGCCATAAGCAAGAGCTGGGTACAAAAGCAAAGAGGAGAGAAAAGCTGGCAGATCACCAGGATTATTACCTCCTCTCAAGAGAACAGGCCAATGAACACCAATCACCTACAACAGATCTTCAAAGCAGCCCCATATAGTTAAGTTTCTTAATACATAAAATATTAATGTCATTAAAAAATAAAAACCCTGCAGTATCAAAGTATGATGGGAAAATTCATATCTACTCAGTTCTCCAGAACTGCTAGATTTCTTTCTCCTACAATAGAAGAGTCATTTCTTAGCAAATTCATATTACCCAAGGACAGTGTTTCCAAAATTGTCTTTCCTTGAGAGACTCAGCAGGTTAAACTCACATTTCTCAGTTCTCCGGGTTGGAGGCACAGAAGCTAACCAAAGCTCTGGGTTGATGGCTCCTCTCAGAGCCCTTCCTCCTCAGGGGTCTGAACTCTCATCTTTTCCATCTACAGAAATTGGCCCAATTTGTCTCCTTTGGCAATGCCTTTCTTTTATAAGTGATACCCTCTTTCCCCAGATGTTCCCATCAGTGGCACTCCAAGAACTATTCAACACTTGTCTCACCAACAAGTACAGTACACTTCTCATGCTGTGCCACACCTGAGGGAGCGAAAACACTAGCAGTCTATCTCCTGAGGGACTCCCTCACCTCACCCTTTTCCAGCAAGAAGGCTACCCACGCTCAATATCCCTCCTTCTCTTTCTTAAGTCTTGTTGATCCTGTTAGAGTGACAGAAAAATAAGTACAAACCAGGGGCCCAGTCACTGGCTTACCCTCGGTTTTGAGTGGCACTTGAGAATTTCTCAGGAGAAACTCTGTAAAATGTAGGTCTAATCTGAATGCTATCCTCTCTCTACCTTACTTTGCTGTGCTGTTGCTTTACAATGAAAAGCTAACTTATTTGATTCCCTGTCAGCACTGCAATTTCCTTTCCCTGAGAGAACAGTTACCTTGTGGCTGTGGTAGGCCGAGCGGCTGGTGTGCAGGCTGGCCAGAAGGCTCTTGGACTGCTGCTGGACACTGGCAGGTGCTGGCAGGGACAACAGCAAAGTGGCCAGCTCCTGAGCAGCATTCTTGTTTCTCTCCTAAGGCAAAAGACAGCAGGGTTATCACTAACCCCACCAACTCAAGGCAGAATGAACTATCTACACTCTGCCTGCCCTTCCTTCCTTCTAGGCCACCAGGGCTAGGTTATGCTCCATGGACTGCAAAGAGAAAAAAAAAAAGTTTCAGAAATTATAATCCTCCTTCTTACCAGAGGAAGACATGGAATCCAAGCTCATGATTCCCAGAACAGTGTTCTTGTACCAACACGCATCCTATTCTATGACACACGCTCACTATGGGCCCGAAAAGTAGGACATAGGCCTTAAGCTGAAGACTTCTCTGGAGCTTCTTAGCAAATCAAGATTATGCTACTATAAATGTTCTTTAGCTGCGAGGCCTCAGGGCCTCAGACAACTCCACTGACTTTCTGCCTCTTCAGAAAGCTTCCATGTGCTTTGAAAAAGTGACTTGCCTTCTCGATGATTGGGCCAACGGCAAAGCAGCTTTCCAGGGCTTCTAAAGAACTCACAACCAGCCTGGGGAGACAGAAAACCTGGCTTGAGTACAACACCGTTCTCTCCGCCTTGCGCTTTAGCCTAAGCAAACTATAGTCATGAGGACCTTGGGGACAGCTAATGAATGCCAAATACAAAATCAAAGCACAATAAGACCTGCCACAGGCACCATGCATATCGTTTCCTATGTTACAGGCCGGGAGAAACCTGGCTCCTGCTCGGAGATCAACCTGAGGCCATGTTCATAATCCGTAACTCAAAGACAGGGCTTTTCTTCCTCAAAGAGGATAAATGTGCTTCCTTCTGCTGCCTGTGGCAGGGATCACTGAGATGGGCTTAACAGTCTTGATGCAATGGGACCCAAAGCTCAGGTGCCCAGAGATCAGTGGGCAAAAGGATACACAAAGGGAAAGGTAAAAACCATCCTCTTATATTGGAAAGTTTAAAGCTATATATGCACAAAGGCATTTCCTAGGAGTCCCAAGTATGGGGGGGAGAGAACAAACTATTTTTTAGGTGCATGCCAATTGCCAACATTCAAGGGGTAAATACAAAGCATCTTTAGAAAACTTTTCCCCTTAGGAAAGGAATAGGAAACCCAACTATTACTATTAAAGGTACCAAGTAACATGCTCCCCAGGGTTTACTCCTTTCAATTTAATGTGGCATAGTAAAAAGAACAACATCCTGACAGTTGAAGCTCTGGACAGAGAAAGAAAAGTATTCAGAAGGTAACTGGAAAGAAAGGGGTTAAGGGGTAGAGGAAGGCAATAAAGAACTAGGGAAGAGGAAACTGAGGCATAAAACAAATTTGGATAGAACGAGCTCTCTAGTGGGTTATCAGATGGTAGGACTTTGCTGTTAATCCCTCTACCCCAAACCCCCTTTTCATCCACTTAGAAAGGGAGCAGAGAGGACTAGGGTAAGGAAGAGAGAGTTGAGAGAGTGTCCGACATGGCCAACACCAAGAGTGCACTTACGATCTTCCATATACTCCATTTTTACACATGGACAGCTCTGTAGCCATGCAATGACCAGAACAGAAAGAAGCAGGAAGACTCTTCAACAGAAGCAGAATCAATGCAAAGCCACACCATTGGTTACACGGCTCTCTGACACACACTCACTCGTGCAGAGAAAAGAAAGAGGGCATACTAACCGGTCCAGCTTGGTTAGGGACTCAGTTTCAGAACTTGGGGGAGAAGCAAAGAAAAAAAAAAAGGAAAAAAATGTGAAGCTCAGAGAAACCCAGAAACACATCCTAAGCAAACCATGTATGGATAGGGCATCAGGGAAAAAGAAAGAGAAAGGAAGGGAGGGAGGAGGCTGCTGGTGGGAGGCAGTGATTCCAAGCAAGGCTATTCTTGTGACTTACAATGTAAGAAACTCAAAATCTTACATCATGAATTATAATATTTCATCTACCATGGCAAACCAGCAGCTACCTAGCACAAAGAAGCCAAGCACAATGCTTAAGAATATGCCACTGTAGGGAGACTTAAGGAAACTCTAGACTCTGCTACAAGAGGCAGCAGACAGCCTCTCTTGCTGGCAATGTTATTATCACAGAAGTAGCTACGCAGAGAAAGATGATGAAAAGATGATGAGCTCAGAATGGAAGGGAGGATGTTTTCCTATCATTTCAGCAAGCCTGGATCCTAATCTAGAATACTGGCTTGAGCATCGTCTAGCCTGTGGCCTCTGGCTACTCTAAAGGGTACCTGAGCATTATTAAGAGAAGGGACAGAACTTCTGTCCAGGGAGAGACTCTGGTGTCAGATGACTCTGAGCACATTTTTCAGGCTTTGCACGCTAAAGAGACACTGAATGTGGGCGAGTTGTATGAAAACTTAAAAAAATTCCAGGCTAGCCTTGAGATGGTTATTAGAAGCTGGCTCTCTCGAGACACAGGAAGGTTCTGCAGTGAGTGGAATGTGTAAAAACTGAAGCCAACCCCTGCCAGCACTGATACCTCTCCAGGACAGTTCCACTGGTCGTAGTGGGGGCAGCTGAGTCGCTATCTCCAGTGCCGTTGCTCTGGTTCAGATTTGAAGGGCAGATGTTGCTGACAGAGGCAGAAGGGAATTCTTCTGGGGGCTCATCAGGCCAGCCAAACTGCTCCTTAGTCTTGCCATAAATTTTTACAGCATCTATCATGGTGACACCTGCTGGATCCACCGAGGCCCCAACTGCAATAAGCAAGAGAGGCCTTTAGGAAGCACATTCTCTAAAAAGCCACCCCTCCAAAGCAAAGACCAGAACAGTTGGAGCAAAGAAGTAAATCACGTCAATTTTATAGACATAGAGAAACTTTATCTTCTGAGATATTCGCAGCACTTTAATCGTGTATAGATGCTGAATACATGTGGTAAAAGTTCCATGGACCAAAAGCCGATTACGTCTCCTACTCAGAAGAGTCCCTAACCATCACTGCAAGGGTCCTCTTCTGCTTCAGAGTATTGTATCCCCTACCCCTCACTCCCAGGGCTCTCTACACACTTTCTTTGTTCAAAGTACAGATCATGATCATTCACACTAACAGCAACTATATCTAGAAGAAAGAACATCAGACAGTGGCCAATAAATGACAGAGAAATGCAGTCTTGAGTAAGGCTCAAGGATTTGTATTCTGAGAGTTTAGTTTTCAGTGGCATAGCAAGCCATTGCCAACCATCTCTCAGCCATGTGTGACCTGAGGTCTTCCTCTGTGCGTTAAGAAAGCCTTGCAATTTCATGTCAATCTGCCTCCTCTCGGCCTAAACACAGAAGTAGCCCCATTAGTGAGGTGGACACAACACTATTGAAATGAATACTCAACACAGTGCAGCCCTATCTTTACTGCTACCATGCTCCGGTGTACTCCTTTCCTGTCACCTTGCCTCTTTAATACATCAAATGAAGCTCAAAGTTTCCTGACAAAAGGACAGAAAAATCAGTAGAGTGGAGAGATCCCAGAATGTTGGACAGCCACAGGCCAGTGGCTCCCAATTTCGCAGTCACAATGAGGACAGAGTCTGCACCAGGGGTTGGTGACTCACTGAAGAGGTTCAGCTTCTTATCAGCCTGCAGGGCTTCTTCTCTGGTGAAGGGGAAGTCAAACCAGCGTGAGCGACTCAGGTTGAGCTGCATAGTTCTGCCGAAGATCTCGATATATGATGGGGCCCGTTCTATTGCTTGAGTCCCAATCTGGATCCGCATGCCTGTCATCACCATAGTGCTATTGTTGTTACTAATCTCAATGGTGAAGCCTCCGGGCTGTAGGGAGACAAGGCACACATCAAGAAACTACAGAAGTTCTTAAGTTTTAA
Organism: Pan troglodytes; assembly: GCF_028858775.2. NCBI lineage: Eukaryota > Metazoa > Chordata > Mammalia > Primates > Hominidae > Pan > Pan troglodytes. The sequence continues at coordinate 212,048,098 of NC_072398.2, read as the reverse complement.
CTAGGACTCCTTCTTCTCTGACATTGTCTCAACATGTGAAGCTCATTAAAACTTATCCTTTTAACTCCCTGGTAATGACTTCCTTGTTTCTAAAAATGGGAAAATAGGAAAAGAGAGCAGATTCTCTTCAATGTCAGGCTTCCTTCTCCCCAGTATTAACCACCTCTTTGATGTCCTCTACACAGTAATCCTGCTGGTATTGGTGGAAACCCAACCCGTACAAGTCCTTTGCCAAGTGAGTAAGAATATCCATTTTTCTAAGGAACCATTTAACTAGAACCGAGGGTTGTGACTGTGAGTATATACTCTATACTTGCTTTCTAAAAGGAGATGTGTTCTCAAACCATATTGTTTGAGTCCTTCTACCCAAGGATTGATCCCAGCCCAGTGCCATTCTTACCTTGGTGTTGGCCACATACATGCCAGTGGAATTCAGCCGGTGTTTTATCTGTTGTGCATTATAGACCTGTAGGAGGTCATTACCACCAAACTCCACATCTGTCAGCTGCTGGTTGTGTTCAAAAAAGTCAATGGGGAAAGTCACCTGGCTAGACGTGCGGGTTGCTGCAGAGAACGGTACCAGATCGTCAAGAGTCTCTCCCACCTCTGCCTCAACACCACTGGTAAAGACTCCTCCCAGACAGAGCCCACACTCACACTCTAATCTAAGCAAACTCTGGATTATAACATTTGCATCGGCATGATGCCTACATGTGGTTAGCTCTCCAATGGTTGTTATCCCTAACTATGACATGTCCTAGCAATACCAAGAAATCTGGCATTGGTATTGGGTGTACAGTTAATAACAATAGGCTCTCCTGTAACTGGGTTATTTAAAATAAACAATAGGAGCTACTTCTTTAATGAATGTAAATGAATAAACCATTCTTTCAAAATAGACTGTAGAGCAAATTTAAGGTAATGTGATGATCCCTGTAATGGTCTTTGCTTAGCTGGATTTGCTCACTGCTAAACTCAAGCTTTCACTTTCCTGAAGAGTCCTGAGTCAGTCAAGTGCTAGACCACCAGCTCAGAGACCTGTGGTGGGCTCTTCACTACTCAGTGGGAAATTAACCAACTGAAGAGGTCTATACTTCAATCAGTTCTTCAGGGAAGTCATTCTCCTAAACCTAGAGAGAACAATCTCTCAAATAAGGTCCAGGACATAACTCGTTACTAGGCACCAAAGAACTGCTGGCCTGAAACAGGCAGCCAATGGGTGCTTGACATTTGGAACCATGACTCTGCTTTTGGGAAATTAACTTTACAAAATGTGCAAGTAGGACAGTCACATTTCTTCACAGATATTTTCAACAGTCTATTCTGAGTCACTGTCTAGAAGACCACCATTCCTACTCCCCCACAAGTCATCTGAGAAGGAGACTTACTGATTGTAGCTGTTTTGCGCTTTCGAACAGGCTTCATGATGCTGATGACACTGCTGGGCTGCAGGGATGGCTGCAGCCAGTAGGAGGTGTTCTCCACGTTGGCCATGTAAATGCGCAGACTGCCATCCTCACACAGCAGAATCATTGTTGTCCGCTGCTGCTCATTGCAGGCCGTGTGCCTAATAGCAACCATGTCTTGGATCTAGGAGGAGAGGACAAAGGAGGGTCTTCGTTCCCACACCCACAGATCAGCATCCTCACAGAAAAAGAGGCAGAGATGCAACTGGTTTCATGGTCAGTTGAGGGGCTGTACAGAAGGGTGGCAAAGGAAAGGCATCTAGAAGAAAAAAGACTGAAAATCTTTTATGGGCCTCCATTGAAAGAGCTGGGAAAGTGAAATGAATATACAAACATAAAAAGAGACCAGGTTCACAGCAAAGTAATGAATGGGAAAATCTGGCACTGACCTTTGCTTTAGCAGGAAGAGTCTTAATCTCCTGGATAAGAAAAGTGTCTGGTTTCACCATAACTACCAGCGGCACCCCTGTAGTTTGCTGGACACAGCACACCAAGCCAGGGTGGTTCATCACCTCAGACCACTGGCAAAGAGCAGGAGAAGTCTTACTGCCACCATTGGAACTGCAGACAACAAAACTGGCCACAGTTAGAGTGTCAGTCACCATTTAATAGTTCTTTTCTTGACCTAAAAACCATCCTCTAACTGGCTACGTGACTCCAAAGCAATATCCTTGGCCAGGGACTCAGATTATCCACAGGTTAGTTTTATTCCAAGCCATGCACACATGCTCATACACCCCAATGCGTGCTTATGGCAGGGCAGTCCTCATTTGGAGTCTCCACTGTGAGGTTCCATGTCTGAAGAACAGGTGGCCCTATGTGCCTAGAGGCTATCAACTGCAGAGGGCCATGGAGCTGCCTAAGGCTAATGACCCATTGTCCTATCAGGATCTCCAAACACATCGAGTTAGTGTGAACTGGTATCCATTTTATTTCATCCCAAACCACGTAATTCCCAAAGAAAGGCCTGAGAGAAAGTGCTACAATGGGTCATCAATGGCAGATAAGAAACAAGAGAAGACACCATAAGCCTCTTCTTCCTCCTCCCTAAATGAAACTCTCACTACCTTACACACCCCTCTATTATTTGCAAACTTATTGCAAGTCTCTTCCTCCCCCATATCCAACCATGCCCCCATTACTGATACGTTCTATTTGCTAACAGAGTAAGTCTCCCCAGGAGAAAAACTTAAAGGGCATTATGGCAGAATGAGTGTCTAAGAGAAATTTAGGTTCCCTTCTCACATTAAAATCACATTTATAACATTAACTATAGGTTTTCCTTCTGAGTAACAGTGGACCCCTAAACTACCTCTGACAGCTTGGGGTCTCCACAGTGGAGGACAAACCGTGCAGACAACCCAACCTGCCAAACCCGGATGTTCCTTGATTTTAAAGATACCTAGCAGGGGAGAAAAAAAGGTTGGCTGGAGAAAATTAAGTTTCACAAAACTCAGAACAGATAGTAGATAGTGGGAGTGGAGATCCCACATTGAATGTGGACATTGCGGAAGCTGAACATTAAATGTTCATTCCCACCTTTTGATGTTGATGGGGAAGAGTTGCAACACCTCCAGGGTTGTCCTGCTGATGGTGGCTGCGAATGATTTGCCTTGACAATAGCTGAAGAACAACATCTGCAACACGTGGGAGTAGTACACGGACACACCACCGCCCGCCACCTGGCTGTTACTGTCCTGCTGGCACAAAGACACATATTTGCAGTAATTCATGTTGCCTTGGCTACCAACTTCCGGTTTATACTGGTTATTATTTTCAATCATGATCAGGTGCTCTCATACTCTAAGCATGAGATCCCTGTGGGTAAATCTTACAAAGACCCTGAGAAAAATGGAACTTGAAGTTGAATTAATTTAGCCCTAAAGGATAAGAGAGTTTGCTATTAGGTAGAAAGTTAGATGGAAAAACAAAGAAAAAGAAAAAAAGATCCAGTTAGATGAAGTCCACAGAAAAATGTTATAAAAGAACAAAGAAAAAAGAATAGAGGAGTTGCTAAATAATTAAATCTGGAATAGAAGGAAATAGCAACATGTGCTCTAACCTTCAGGTCCTCATGATTGATTTCCAACACATTAGTGACATAGAAGGGTCCCTGCTGGGCACTGCTGGCCTCTTCCATAAGCTGAGTATAGATGTACCCAGCCGAAGACATTATAACAATGATGTTCTTTCCCTCCTCATTGAAAAGGAAGGTAACATCTCTTATCTTTGAGCTTGGCAGGAGAAAGTAGAAGGTTGGACTCAAGGCATCAACAGACAGGTCATAAATCTGCAGGATGGAAGGAAAATTAAATAAGGGAAATCTATCTCAGTCCCATCCCCCAAATATCTTAGTGAATCCAAAGAGCTGGAACTGACCAATAACAGGCATTCATTCTCCATTCAATAAAAAAATGGAGTGTTAGGCGCTGGTCTTATAAAGATGAACAGAACACCTTTCACTCTCCTTCAAGGAATGAGTAGGGGACAGACATACATAAATAAATTCTGAAACAAGTATGGTAATAGGTGTGCACTTGGTACAGTGAGGGTAGAACCAGAATCAATTCCCTATTGCCTAAAGACAGAAAGCTCCTACTCAGCAACATAGCAAAAGTGACAAAATATGGCTTGTTATCATTTTTAGAGACAGGGTCTTGCTCTATCACCCAGATTGGAGTGGAGTGGCGTGGCATGATCACAGCTCACTGCACCCTTGAACTAAGCCTCAAGTAATTCTCCACCTCAGCCTTCCAAGTAGCTGGTACTACAGGTGAAAGTCATGGCACCCAGCTGATTTTTTTAACTTCTGGGAGAAGCCAGCACATAGTGATTCTGGATTTAAAAGTAGAAAAATTCTAGGGCCATATCATCAAAGAACTGTAACTGTACCTTAACAAAGTCCGCGGTGACAATTGCTAACTCGGTCTGTGAACCAGGTAACCACACGGCTTTGATGATGAAGTTCCCCGTTGCCAACTGAGGGTGCAAAACCAAGTGATCCGAAACAGAGCCTGAGCTACTAAAGGTGAGCACATGGCAGTCCTGGACAATGTTTAAGAAACAAAATGGTGAAAAGATGATCTGAAAAGTGGGCTAATTCATTTCAGAGTAATGACGTTCCCTTTTTTCCTCTAATATCCCCTGCCTTCAGACAGTATTTAGACTGTCTAGTAACATTCAGGTTTCATGAACACAAAGATTACTTCCAATATTGGAGAAATCTGAAAGATCTGGGAGAAATTCAAAGAAAAATTCCTTTTGCATTTCAGTAGGTTTTAAATTTTAATCTCAACAACGAATAAGAAAAAGTAGTTCTGAGAACAGGGGAGAGAAGATGACTAGAATCCACAGCTCAAGGCAATCAAACCTAGATCCGGATTTTTACCTTTAGCCCACAAACCGCCAAGTAGTCTTCCTTGCAGGGATTTCCTGTGAGGCTCAACACAGTAAAAGGAACTGGGGCAGAAGCCAAGCGGGTCAGAGTTAACTTCCTTTTGCTGGAATCTGCTTGCTTCAGGAGTGCAGAGAGCTGCAGAACGGTGATCTGCAAAGGAACAATGACTAATTTATTCCTACTCCTGGTCCTCTCAGAGAAGTCAAACCAAGTAACAAAAACTCTTTCAATAGGGATAACAGGTTGCACACTTTTTTCTTTACAGATAAGTCTAGTAGAAAATCCTAGATCAGTATTAGTCTCTATTACTCCTGGCTAAAAGCCATGGAATGTATTTCCATGGAGGACAGAACAGATAAGTAATGAAAACAATTTCTCTTTATATAGTTCACAAAATAGTTTAAGAATACCTACGTACCACTGTCCTTTTCTAGTTTTCTAGGAAACTGTTTTTAAAATGATTTTAGAGTTGTTTGAAGGACTATCCATATTTTCACTTAAAATAAAAGTTAAAACAACATTAGTGGTGATGGAGAGGCCAGAATACAGAAAAGTGTGAGTTAAGATACCTAGCACTCTTCCAACTTCTACTAGCTCTATAACACAATACAAACTTACTTATGTGCTTAACAGAGCTGGGATGGCACGGCAGGACTACATAAGCAACACTGAGTGTTCCTTTGAAAACTTTTGTCTCTCAGCTTATGCCCGCCAGAGTGACCAAACAGGGCAAGACTGGGAGCCAAGCCGTCCTCGGTAACTGCTAATCATTACTTTTTCCTGAGAGCTTTGAAGAATACGTTTTGAGTGGAAATTTACTAATTAGGAACAGTCCTAGTCATACCAGCTCTAGGTCTAATCAAATCAATTCAGGGTTCAAGTATTTGAAAAGCTCAACAAGATCTGTCCCTGAAGCATTCTTAGAACGCAGTGGACTTTTTCCCACAGAGGGCTAATCCGAATGTGGTCATCAATTTGTTTTGCTTAGCATTTAAGACAATATGACCTAAAGTAAGCGCACAAGAATTGGAGGACCCACCTTGCCCTTCTCATGGCTGACAGCCAAATGTTGGCGGCGCCCATGGGGAGAGGAGAGCACACACATAGCCACCCGCCTGAGCACATGAGCACTGATCAGCTGCCGGATGGTCTGGCCCTGGTCTCCACTGTAATTCATCCGCACATTCTCAAAGGCACCTTCCTGGGAGCCTAAGGTGGGAACCTGGCAAAGAAGGAAGCAGAGAAAGTGGGCAGTAATGAGGCAAATAAAATCAAGTGGATTCACACACTATTCATGTGCCTGAGACACTGCACAATTCAGTCATTCAAAAGCAGTGATTTCGGCCTCCAAACCATGGATGGCTGTGTAAATGTGTTAAAGTTATTATCAATCCATTAAGAATAACATAGTAAATGTTTTCATAAAGCTAAACTTAAATACAAAGTACTGGTCTTTTAAAAAAATGTTAAAATGTCCAATCTCTTACAAATTGTGGTGACAGATGACATTTGTTTTCATTGATCTAACCTGGCAACATAAAAATCAGCAACTTTATGGGCCCCCAACCCAAGTATTTTTTCACTTCATCTTTAATATCTAAAAACCAATGCTCTAAAAGTGTGACTGATTTTACGACTTCTTTTAATTCCAAGAGTATCAAATAAAACCATGACTCATTTTTTTTTTTTTTTTGAGACAAGGTTTCTCTCTGTCACCCAGGTTGGAGTTCAGTGGTGAGTGCAGTGATGTGATATCAGCTCACTACAGCCTCGAATTCCCAGGTTCAGGCAATCCTCCTGCCTCAGCCTCCCAGGTAGCTGAGACCACAGGCATGCACCACCATGTCTGGCTAATTATTTTTGTATATTTTTTATAGAGACAGGGTTTCACCATGTTGCCCAGGATGGTCCCGAACTCCTCTGGTCAAGTGATTTGCCCATCTCAGCCTCCCAAAGTGTGGGGATTACAGGCATGAGCCACTGCACCTGGCAAAAACTGTGACTGATTTTAATAAAATGCCAGAATATATATGGGTATGTATGTGTATATTTCCAACTGACTATTATTCCCTTAAAAACAGCCAACTTTGGCTGGGCACAGTGGCTCACACCTATAATCCCAGCACTTTGGGAGGCTGAGGTGGACAAATCACTTGAGCACAGTTGTTCGAGACCATTCTGGGCAACATGGTGAAATCCTATCTCTACTAAAAATACAAAAATTAGCCAGGCATGATGGTGCACGCCTCCAGTCTCAGCTTCTCAGGAGGCTGAGTGAGGCATGAGAATCGCTGGAACCAGTGAGGCGGAGGACACAGTAAGCTGAGATCATGCCACTGCACTCCAGCCTAGGTGACAGAGCAAGACTCCATCTCCAAAAAAGAAAGCCAATTTATGAGATCTATTCATATATCTCATTCGCAATATTTGTTCACTTCCTTTTTGGAATCGCCACCACTTTACTTTCTATTACTTAACTCTGCTGCTAAAAAAGGCCAGGAAGGCCACATCAGAAGTCTATATTCAGTGCTGAGCAGCAGGTTTTAAAGTGAATAATGACTTATACCTTATAACCCATGTGACATGAAAAACTAAAGGAAAGTTATCTAAAGGACTATATGCAAAAGAGGACAAACATTATTTTGTAAGTTAGATGAACTTTAGAGAAGATACAATAAAGTTCTATTTTCTAAAAATAAAAATTCTCTAACTATTCTAATTGCCCCAAAATGGAGTTCCCCACCTCTTGGGGATTCATATATTTATATGAACTAAAAAGGAGATTTATTCTCTTCATTGGCCAAAATGACCCTGGATTCCCCAGCCCCACTCCTTTTTTTTTTTTTTTTTTTTTTTTTTTTTTGAGAGAGAGTCTCACTCCGTCGCCCAGGCTGGAGTGCAGTGCTACGATCTCAGCTCACTGCAACCTCCTGGGCTCAAGTGATGCTCCCACATTAGCCTCCCGAGTAGCTGGGACTACAGTTGCTGTGCCACCATGCCAAGCTAAATTTTTTGTGTGTTTTTTGGGGTAGAGATGAGGTTTCACCATGTTGCCAAGGCTGGTCTTAAACTCCCAGGCTCAAGCAATCCACCTGCTTCAGGCATCCCAAAGTGCTAGGATTATAGGTGCATCCTTGGCCAATTCTCTTCTTTTGAAGCCAAACCTCGTATGCTGATTTTTACACTGTTCATAATATGTTCTGGGCATGTCATGATGTCTTAGATTCTAAGTTTTGGATGGCCAAGCATCAACTGCTCTAAGTATACTCCTCAGAGCATCTAGCACATTTTAGGATCTCAATAAATTTGTTGGTTCCCACAGCCACCAAACGTCATGGCCCCAAGACACTCACCATCAGCTGGTCTGTCATCTCCACTGCCTTCTCCACAGTGTGTAGCTCACTGAGGGCTTGCTGAGCACGGCTGCTGCTCCCGACGGCTGAAGCTTGCTGGAAGTTGGTCTGAATGGCATCCATAAGGAAATTAAGCATGTCTAACACGAGAGGAGCGAAGGAGAAATTGGCCTGAGAAAAATAGAAAAAATACACCAGTGAAAAAAAAAAAAAAGAAAAACAATGGATAATACTCGTAAAAATCATCTTGCCAGTAACTTCCTTCAGAATCCAGCTACTTCACTTCCAGTTGGATATTCTAGCCATCTTCTCATTCTCATAATCCTGGCATTGATTCCAATCAATATGCATTTGTGTTACTAACTCCAGAGCAATCTTTCTAAACCAGGGGTCCCACATAGATATCCTAATGCGCAAAGGCATCCCTCATATGAAATGAGCTAACTTCTCTCTTACGTTTCTAGAATGGTTTGGGTTTTGTACCATCCATGGGAAAATTGAGAATATATACACTCAAATCGTTTTGTTTTCTGTGTTTCAGATAAGGAACCCTGGCCAAGAAAGGGTACTCTACAGTATGACACAACTAAAATTTATGCTTCCATCACCCCCCATAATACTCCTAATAGTGCTCAGTCATAAATCCTTCCCTCGTGATGACAATACATAGTATTTGCATTCACACTATGAAAATGGGTAAAGGAGAAAATGAGTTGCAAGGGGAGCCATGTGCATTATTTACTCTCACACCAATTCGACAGGCTCTGAACTCCGTCTGCTTACTAGGGAGCATCAGTCAGCCCCACCTGGTTCTGTAATTCCTCCCGGCAGCCCTCTACTGTGCGGCAGAGGCTGCTCTTCTTGGGCTTCTCTTCGTCAGCAACCTTTCCATCACTGATGGTAACCTTGGCTTTGTCAGCTGGCGAGGAGGTGCTGGCATGACGCACTAGACTCTCTGAAATCCTGGGTTCACTCTGAAATGCCGACTCCTTCATGGTAGAGCTCATGCCACTACTAGGAGTTCTCTTCACCAGAGCCTAGGGACAGAAAATGTCAGAGTCCCTAAGTTCTTGCCTCAAGCACAGAGGAAATACTGCCTGAGATCTCCGAGGAAAATCTGACCCAAAGAAGAAACTGGCTAAGCGTTTCAATGTTACCCAAAAGCCTAAATTCTGATCTTCATAGTATTCACCTAATATCTAACTTCTTTACCCACTCACAGTATCAGGCCTTATCATAACGTCTGAAATTGTGGGGAGGTCTTAGGAAAAACGAACTACAAGATCTCTAAGGAATCTGCTGGTTCTGATATTCTAAATGAAGTGCTTAGGCCACAACTGTGCAGATCATCAATGAGTGAGCTGGAACATATTCCTAGACTCAGGTATCCTGGAGGTGATGGGAATTTTCCAGTTTGGCTTCAGTAATCCCGTGTCACTAACAAGCCACCCTTTATAGCTCAGGGAGGGTCCTCTCACCAAACAGCTGCCATCTTCCTTGGCTCCACAGTCACAGAAGAAGGATCCATACTTGGCATAGGAAATCTCATGATCCTTGTGGCACACCTTAGCACACACTGTGCAGACACCCACGCCATCCACCATTTTACAGGTGTGACAGTGGTACCTACAAAGAACAAGAACCAGCAAATAAGCTCAGAAGTCCCAACAATCGGTGCCCAGCAAATCTTCACCTTAAAGGAAGAACTACCCTTACCAATGCTGGTTCATGAATTCTTTCTGTGTGATCGTAAAAGTGCAGAGTTTATTGCAAAGAGAATCTTCATCCTTCAAAAATAATAAGTCTTTTTAATTCGAAATATATCCCTGCATATAAACACCCACAAAAACACATGTGCCTCAACGCTCTATGGGGGGGTGAATAGTTGACTCGCAAATGACCTGTGGAAATCTACCACAACTGGAAATAGCTAGCTGGCTGAAAATCTGTTGTTACTTCAGGTGAGTGAGATCTTAGGGGTTTGTGGTTAAGAAAAAACATCTTATGCTTTCTCTATAGGGGAGCTTCCACTAACCCCCATGAAGAACTTATCCCTAAAATTCCATTTGGAATTAAAGACTGACAAAGCAGGACAAGTGACTCTGGAAAAAGCTTATGAAAAAGTCCTTTGCACAAGAGATTAGATCCCCATGCCTTGCTCTGAAGGCCTAGAAAATTGGGGCCTGGCAGCAACAAGGACTAGGAAGTTTTCAAGCTCACAGGAGGCTGGAAAAAAGAGCCAAAAGCTTGGTACCATGCCAGTTAGTCATTACCTTGAGAGGTTAACTTCGAGGTTACTTAGTACTTACTGAATCCTCAGCCTGGGAATCTTCCTCTTCCACCGCCAACTCCTCCACCCAGTCTGAGTCTACTTCAATGGCCCGCTCTTCCCCATCCACTGAGAGATGACTTGGGCCTTGACCGTTACTCTGGCTCAGGGCATTTGTGACATCAGCCAAGTAAGACATGATATGGCATGTGCACTCCAAGATCATCACATGCTGTAAGAGAAGCCCCACAGCAACTTCAGATTCTCCATATTTCATTATGTAAACCATGTTTTCTCAAGCTTTTTCAAATAAAGCTCAAGATCAGAGAAATGGTATGAAAGCAGAGAAGAAAAACAGTGTGTTTTTATTTATTAACCAGGTTTTACCACTCCGTCCCCACGTAGCTGGTCAGTAAATTGTACTGAAGTAACATGTATTCATTCATTCTTAGGCACAAAGACAGCTCTTTACAAAGTCTTGTAAGATGAAGTAGGATTGAAATTAGAAGAATAGAGTAAAAACAGATTAAAATCATTCAAGAAAAGACCAGATTAGAGTATGAAGAGACTCCCATTAGCATTTTCCCCCTAACATTAGCATTTTTTAACCATTAAGTGAAAGTCATTTTAATTATCAGGCTTTAAAGTAATGCAGGAGAGGAATACCTTCAGAAATCAAGAGAAAAAAATTCTAGCAAATCATTGCAGATAGTTCATGCTTGCCTAGAAAACCCAATTAATTGGCATCAAAGACTCAGATTTCTAAGTTCCTTTGCTCTGCACTCTGACATGTCAGTGCTGAAAGGATAAAGATCAGCAAAAAAGGAGGGAGTAATGACACACAGTGGTTCTCAGAGGCTAGTTATCTGTTCCTAGCCACCTATGCCAGTTCATGGGTTGGGCAGGAGGAGAAAATGCCTGAATGCAGGATTTCTGTCAGTTTCAAACCGCTTTTCTTACCAGAGTAACCAGAACCTTCAGGCAAATTAAACAAAGCTTAGCATCTGGACTAGAGCTGAGGAGGCTGTATTTGGCCTTTTATAACACTGACTCAGAGTGGCACAGTTCCAAAGCCTGAGCAGGGAGACAGTTTCCCATAACATTCCAATATCTTAGGATGGCAGGAACTCTATGTTTTAAGAAAGATTCTCTCTGCTTATTTACCAGTATATTTCCTTCCCATCGCTTCTTGCCAGCCAAAACATGCCTAAAGGCACACAGTTAGCAATTACATATTTCCAGTCTTTGAGATTATCAGCCTTATCCTTGGTAGGCTAGCCAGGCACAGAACTCAATAGGAACGAGAGACTTCCACCTGACCACAGAGGTGAGAATCACCTTTCCCTTCACCCCCATTGTCATTCCTCACTTTTCTTACCTTTCCATGCATTACATTGGCATTCAGTTTTTCAACTACATTCTTCTGTGACAGGTATTTCTTGCTGTCCCAAAGAAAAAAAGAGGGGAAAGAGGAGACACAAAATCATCGAAGAAACCAAAGAAATGAGGCATCTTCATTAACTTTGAATCAATCTGAGGACACTGTGAAGCAGAAGCATTCTTAGAAAACTCCATAAGTACTATATAGTTACATAGCTTGGGGTGCTCTGGGCTTAGAATTATCATTAACACTTGGCATACTTTCCCCAAGAATTATCTTGGGAACAATGAACAGGAAACTCTACTAAGAAAATGATGAAGATGAAGTCTAAAGTGAACAGAGCTATTTGCTACCCACCCAACTCCCAAACTCCAATGAAAGGGTAGAGATTCAAATTTCTTCTGTACTCACTTTGCGCTATAAAGAAAGTAACCCACTTCTCAAGATCAATGTTGTAACCTACAGATACAACTTCATCATCTTACCATCTGCTCAGCCAATCCACAGCAGCATTATGAAGCTGAAGGTGACCAGCACCTTGACCTGCACTGGCCAGAGTGGCCATCACAACCATAAGTTCAGGGAAGCCAGTCCCATCACCGTTGGCCAGCATCTCTGTTGCCATGGGAGTCAGGGTGCCCAGAAGAACAGCACACACACCTTCCCCAACTTGGCTAGGAGAAAAGAAAGAGCAAGTTGGTGAATAATCAACAGGAATCTCATTCTGTGTGTTATAAAGGAAGTTTTAAATTAAACATTAAATACATAACTACAATACCAATCCCAGCTTTGGACTTGGGCTAGTAGAGCATAAAACATTCATTCAGGTTGTAACTGACAGGCCAAGTCATTCCAAAAGTTTTTCCATGGGAAAAAAATCAAGGAGCTACACTAGAATCCTTGAGTCTAGAGAGAGGTAGATACAAAAATGCTGAAAATGCTAAGACTGGTGCCCGAAGGAAAGATAACTGCAAATATCAACGTATTTCTGGGGTTGCTAGGGAAACACGACAGAAATGTAGTTGTTCTACCTGTTTTCCCGAACAATGTATGTGGTCAGTAACTGCAGCAGCTGCCGGTTCTCCTGAATTACATCCAGCTGATCAGAATCTTTTGGGGGAGATGTAGTCATGCGGGTGAGCCAGGCCTGCAGGCGCACAGGTTCCACACAGGCCAGTTGTGCCAGGGAGCCACAGAGATGCAACAGGCTTGGGTTAGGGCTCTTCTCAGCTAGGAGCAGAACAAGAGGCCAGGGTCAGTAAAGAAGGGCAAGAGGAAGGGAAAGAAGGGGCAAATTGTTGAGCCAGGAAAAGGGGAAATGGCTTCAAAGCAAGTTTTCAACTTCCTTCCAAACTTTCTCTGAGGGATTCTCTCCACTCGTTAGCATTTTCATGCTGTAGTTAAACTCAGGCAGAAGATATGCACAGTATTAGCCGGACATCAAAGTTCCCATAAGAAGATTACTAAAAGCTGTCACTCACTCAGCTGGAAGAGTTTGGTGAAGAATTTCAAAACTCGGTTACAGAATTTAGCAGAGAGGTTTTCATTGGCTGTTGCCATCATGATCTGTACAAGTTCTCCACTGGGAGGCAAGAGGGGAGAAAAATGGAAAGAATCACATTAAAGCCCCATATAAAAAGCATCCTTTCTTCACAATCTCATCTCCTCTGGGGAAAATGGCCACTTATGAGTCAATAGCACAAGGTGTTCATGAAATTAACCCCCTGACCAACAACCCCAAGGAGTCAGCAATTAACTCCCCAAAGTGCAGACACCTAACCAGGCCTTAAATATTGCTGATAATAAGTACCTAAATCAACATATATAGCTCCTTGCTTTCAAGAGGCATTCAAAAAATATTCACTGAATAAAGGAAAACACGGCTCACCTGTCAGAGAAAAACTCCTCCATAGCTTTACGAGCCTGGCTACTTTCCAGCTGCTTTTCCAAGTACTGGAGACATTCCTCCAGGATGGATTCATCCAGTCCACTGAGGATCAAACGGAAAACTTAACCACCAGTATTAAGACCTGTTTCAATGTCCTCCTCATGGTGATTTATTAAAATCCAAAGTTTGTCTGTTTGACCTTGAGGGCAATGTCTAATTTTGTTTTGGCAAAGCTTAACATAAAGCCTGGCACAAAGTAGGTGTTCAATACATGTTTACTGAATTAATAGCAGCCCCTCAACTTTATTTTTCTATCCTCTTCATTAGGAAGATGAACAGGAAAGGCATCTAAAGCTCAGTCCTAATCCAGATCTGCCAGTGATTTAGGGAAAAAGACACTTTGGACAAATCATTTCTACACAGCTAAAAGTGTCTGAAATTATTTATCTGTTAAGAAGAGGAGACAGGGAATAAAAGGAACCCTTGATGAAAACCTGGACTACTCAACAACGAAGAGACAGGAAATTCCAACATGTGGCACCTTCATTTGTACAATTCTCCGTGGGGTGAAAGTGAAACAGAACTGTTCTTTACAGCTCATCTACAGCCATGTGGCCTAAACTACCAAGGTCCAGCTATGCTGTGGGACTGCCCATTCCACACTCATTTCAGCAGCACAGTCAACAAAATATTAGAAATCAATTTCAGTGAGCTCCTCTGTACATCTCATCAGAGCTAGCGCAGCACTTGATAGTCATTAAAAACAATTTTAAGTCTCCAAATCTAAACATCTAAGTCTTCCATTTTCTTAAAGTCTATTCCTAAGAATTAATCACAAAAAAAGACTCCAAAAAACTCTTCACACATTTCCACATTAATGCAGCATGCACACAAGTACAGAATTTTCTGTTGAAAAACACAAATAACAATAAGCTGGCCATGTGTGGTGGCTCACGCCTGTAATCCCAGCATTTTGGGAGGCCAAGATGGGAGGATCACTTGAGCTCAGGAGTTCAAGACCAGCCTACACAACATGGCAAACTCCATCTCTACCAAAAAAAAAAAAAACCAGCTGGGCATGGTGGCATGCACCTGTAGTCCCAGCTACACAGAAGGCTAAGGTAGGAGGATTGCTTGAGCCCCGGAGGCAGAGGTTGCAGTGACCCCACTGCACTCCAGCCTGGGCGACAGAGCGAGACCATGTCTCAGAATAAAAAAAAAACCACATACAAAAACAATAAGCTATTAATGACCTAAAGGCAGCAATGTTAGTACATTTCACTGATAGCAGCAGTAGGTCATAGGAAACCTGACTGTTCTCCATCAGGCTCACCTGTTAGGATCTGCATGATTGGCCAGAATGTTGTAACAACCAGTGATCAGCTTCTCATAAACACGAGCCAAGAACTCATCAGACTCAGCAGGGCCCAAGATGCGTTCCAGGGAGTTGCTACTGATCTCGGCAACACTCTCAGTGCTTGATTCCAAAAGAAGAGGTAGCAGTGTCCGAATTACCTGTGGTGGGTTCATCTCATCTGACCAACTTCAGCAAAGAAAATGAAATCGAGTTAGTGAATACACTCCTCCAAAAAGCTGCAAAGCAAGGACAGGGTAATTCAATTACTTGCCGGGGAAGAGGGGAAAGGGAATTGCGCAAGGGCCTTTATTCCAGTCTTTTTCCCATGATAGCTATTTTATACACAGGTATCATCATACAATTTCATATTCTTCTTTTTCATTATTATATCAGAAACAAAAATCATTTTCATTTGAAAAATCCATTTATTAAAACGTCAAATTAATGAGCTGCATTTTATAATATTCAACAAAGAAAATTAACTGAAACCAAAGCAAGTATTCCATCCCAGACAAGCCTTCTAGAAGAACTGCCAGGAACCTGGATCACTTTTAGGGCAATACAATATAAGACTTCACCTGTTACCTATGTATAAGAAGACAATAGTCCCTCCATTGGCCTGACCTAGTCCCTACAATGGTGGGAATTTATCCCACTATGATTCTGGAGAAACGTTATCAAATAATCTGTCACTATCACTTTAAAATTTAAACCCAAAACATCTCCAAATTGCAATATGTCTTAAAGCCAGCAAGTCTTTTCTGAAAAATACTACACAAAGGAGGAAGTACTCTATTGTCTTTCAGATCTAAGTTAAAAAATCATTCTAGGTAAGTGCTTATACTTTAAAGCAACAGGTTCTTTTTGCTAAAGAAGTATATAAGAAAGCATTACTACATAGTTATAAAACTCTCACTGTCCCTCTTTAACCACAATAGAATACAGACATAGAGTCTTTGGGGCTATGTAGTAGGTACTTACACAATAAGATCTCCAGTCAACCTGACCAGTGAGAGGAGGGTATGCTTCAGGGAAGCAGCCAGGGGCAGACTTTGGCTACAGAGAGTCCCCAGGTGTGCAGCCTGCACTGCACTAATATAACTCTCTGAAGGGATGGTGTCATTGGCAAAGGCATTGCGCTGAAAGGAAGCAAAGCAGATGTAAATGGATAGACCATCTACCCTGGAAAAAATTCTCACATGGAAAAAAAAACTGACATAAACTAAGACCCCACTGACGTTTGTAAACAATAGCCTCTACTCAGTATACACTGTTATTCATGCTGGGAAGGGAAGTGGGGTATAGAAAAGGAAGCAGTTAAATTTTAATTAGTACAAAGTTAACAGTTAAATGCAACGAATATCCAATACCACTTTCAAATGATTAGAGTATAATATAATGCACTATATTTAAAGTAAAACTATTGTTTGTCTATAATGACTGAGAAGGAACTGGATTTTGCAATGCATCTGGTCTCTATTAAAGTTCTGGGTGGTGTAAACAGAGGTCACGATCATAAAGCAGGGATAACAAGACTACAATATTTAGCTTTTGAAAAGAACTTCAGTAAGCGAATAATCTGTTAATAGAGGTAGTGTGAGCAGAGGATATACAAAGAGCAAGTTAACTGACAGAAGACTCAGTAGTATTGGCTGGGCATGGTGGCTCACGCCTGTAATCCCAGCACTTTGGGAGGCTGAGACAGGTGGATCACGAGGTCAGGCGATCGAGACCATCCTAGCTAACACAGTGAAACCCCGTCTCTACTAAAAATACAAAAAAATTAGCCGGGCGTGGTGGTGGGCGCCTGTAGTCCCAGCTACTCGGGAGGCTGAGGCAGGAGAATGGTGTGAACCCGGGAGGCGGAGCTTGCAGTGAGCCGAGATCACGACACTGCACTCTATCCTGGGTGACAGAGCGAGACTCCGTCTCAAAAAAAAAAAAAAAAAAAGAAGACTCAGTAGTATCTAAAAGCCTAGAGAAGCTAAAAGCGACCCTGTAAAACTGTTACAAAAGGAGCAGGTTCCTGACATACAACCTACAAAGGAAACAGAGTTAACATGTATTGGGAATTCGTGTGCCAGGTAATATGCTAGGCACTTAACATTCAATACATTGAATCGTCACAGCCCAACATTCAATTGGTGAAGAAACTGAGGCTCAAATAAATAAAATGGTTTGTCTTCTGATAACACAAACTTCTAAGCAAAAAGCCATATGAGAACCAACTAGGTGATTAAATGCATTGATTAATGATTCAGCCATAGCCAATATTACTGCAGTATATGACGATATCTTGGTAGCTAGTTTAAGCCTAATTCCTTTAGGCTTAAGAACAAAAGACAGAATGGCTAGCACTCAATATTTCTACCCTGGAACAGATAGGGACTCACCCAGGATCCAATATTGGGAAATTCATTGGTATTGATGTTGTTCCAGGACTCACACACAGCCTGCACTGACGATGGCAAATTCTGAACCAGTGTCGGACCTGGAGGTGACAGAAAGGACAAGGAATCATCACAAGAAAGAAGGAACGACACAGAGCATTCTAAAAGCCAAGCCCAAATGCAGAAAGAAACAGTACAGCCCAGGCTGTCAAAATAATTAGTAAGATAGCTTAGATAGATATTTCAATAGCAGTACTATGTCCAAGAACCAGTTAATTGCTTAATAGCTAACACTCTCAATTGTAAGGTTTTCATTTCCCATCATGTTCACTTTCTAATCTTGCAAGTAAAGAAGACAACTGAAAATAAGATGCAAAGTGAGGGTGAGTCATTGTAAGTCAGACTGAAATCACCATTAAACATCTGCTCCCCTTCTATAAATAGGTATCACTTTTCTCTTGATCTCTTTTCTCTTTAAGACGAATCTTAAGGGCAGGGATCATAACACACATTAAGAACAGCATTCAATGAAGCAGTACAAAGTGAGACTATCTGAATGTTAAATGAATATTTAAAGCTTGAAATTAAGGAAAATACAAACGATTGTAAATTTTAAAGGATAACTACTGTACTTAACTCCAATCAAGCCCTTTGATTTTCCACCCTAAATTTCTACCAGATCATTCCTAACCCAGCAAAGAGATTTTTCCAGGCACAAAGTACTAGCTTGCTCATCTTCCTGTCCCCTATAAATGAAAAGAACACCAGCCTGGGCAACATAGGAAGACCTCATCTCTACAAAAAAAATTAAAAATTATACGGGTATGGTATTATGTGCCTGGGATCCCAGCTACTTGGGAGGCTGCAGCAGGGGGACTGCTTGAACACAGGAGATGAAGGCCGCAGTGAGCTGCGATAGCGCCACTGTACTCCAGCCTGGGTGACAGGGCAAGACCCTGCCAAGAGAAGAGAGAAGAGAGTGGGGAGGGGAGGGGAGGAGAGCAAAGATCTGTGCTAAAGACAAAATAGCCTTATGCTTTGGAACCAACAGATCCTGGTTTGGATCCCAGCTCTATCTCTTGCAAGATGCAGGACTGTGGACAAATAACTTCTCTAGGCCTAATTTATAATGAGTAAAAAGGGGATCAAAGTAACACTTCTTGGGTTATTGTGAAGATCAAAACAGATAAACCTACCTAAATGCTTGATACACAAAAAGGCTCCAATAAATAGTAAACGCCAGTAGGCACCAAGGGAGAGAAGCCATAGTACTAGCAGTAGTAGCTGTTGTAATAATATTACTCAAAAGCACATTTGTTCTCTTACCCAGAGTATTTGCCTTGCACCTGCTAGAGCCAATAGCCAAAACAGCAGCAAACCCTTGCAGTTTCTCCTTGGAAGGTTTCTCAGTTGTTCCCTCTTCATTAAAGTTTTGCAGCAAATAGGCTCTGGGGAAAAAATAGGGGGAAAGTGAAGCCATAAGATTCTAATCCCACCAGTTAGGAAAAACTGGCCCTAGACTGGCTGAAAATCCTATATCTCAGTTTCCTATCTATTTAATGCAGTTGATAGTGCCTGCCCCTTCCTGGTCTCTAAGAATTCCAATGGGTAATCATTTCCCAAAGAATGTCCCCTCCTCTGAAATGCTCCCAAAACATGACTGCCTGACAAGTAAGCCTGAGAAACAGTGAATACTATATCTATCCTCCTTCCCCACCTCAGAAGATTGACCATGTATACAGTAAAGGCTCTGAATACTATATTTTTTAAAACAAAACAAAACAAAAAAACTGTTTATCCAACATTTTGCAAACTTACTTGACCAGGAACGTTAACAGCTCAGTGTGGAAAGTACTGGCCTATTAGGCCAGATTAGAGTCTGTAAATTCCCAGAGGGCAATGACTTGGTCTGCTTTGGCTACTGCCATAATCCTAGCACCTAGAAAAGTACTTGGCACATAGCAGCCATACATATTTGTTCAAAAAATTTGCCTCAAACAACAGCCCTCTATCTTCTGCAAGGCAGTCATACTAAGAGACAAGGTTAGTTAAGTCTGACAAAGATCTAGGTCCCTTTAAAGCAGCATAAAGCCCACAGAGCTGGGCATGGTGGCTCACACCTGTAATCCCAGCACTTCGGGAGGCTGAGGCAGGTGGATCACCTGAGGTCGGGAGTTCAAGACCAGCCTGGCCAACATGGAGAAACCCCATTTCTACTGAAAATACAAAAATACAAAAATTAGCCAGGCATGGTGGTAGCACCTGTCATCCCTGCTACTCGGGAAACTGAGGAGAATCACTTGAACCCAGGAGGTGGAGGTTACAGTGAGATGAGATCGCGCCACTGCACTCCGGCCTGGGTGACACAGTGAGATTCCATCTCAAAACAAAAAAGCACCATAGAACAGGAGTGAACACTGAGATCCTACAGGGACCAGATAAAGTCAATAAGCTTAAGAGAGCCCGGTGAAAACTGCTGCAAAGGGAACTAATTCTCAGCTCCAGTCTGTTACTGTTGTTTGGGAAGTCAGGCCCAGTTTTGCCAGTTCTTCCAATTTAAGAAAAGCCAGAAATCTAAACTTGTGAATAATCTCCCAATTTTATATACTGAAATTAACTTTAAATATTTAAACATCATACAGACCAAAGTCTACAGGGCATGCAATTTGCAGTGTTTGTTATAGAAAGAGTTGAATTTCAAATAATTTCTAACTCATTTAGAGATTTTTTTTTTCTCCAACTACGTATCATGACATGTAAAGAGCATTTAAGGGCCAGGCACAGTGGCTCATGCCTGTAATCCCAGCACTTTGGGAGGCTGAGGTGGGTAGATCACCTGAGGTTAGGAATTCAAGACCAGCCTGGCCAACATGGCGAAACCCCGTCTCTACTAAAAACACAAAAATTAGCCAGGCACGGTGGTGCATGCCTGTAATCCCAGCTACTCAGGAGGCTGAGGCAGGAGAATCACTTAAACCCGGGAGGTGGAGGTTGCAGTGAGCCAAGATCGCACCATTGCACTCCAGCCTGGGCAACAGAGCGAGATGCCATCTCAGAAAAAAATTTTTTTAATAATAATAAATAAAGAGCATTTAAGGAGCTTTAACTCAGTTAATAACAGAAATGACAGTGTTTTGAAAAATTACCTTTCTCTGTATCCTACAAGTAAAATCGTACAAAATAAAGAATTATAGACATTAAACTTCCTCCTGACTCCTCCCGCACTATTTGAAAATTTCCTCATCAAGCACCCCTTCATACTAGAGCAGAAAGCATTATACCGTGGGGAAAAAAACCCCTAAGCTGAAGAAAGGGAAAAATGTCAAATTCTGAGTCAATGGGGGATCTGCACAGAGTGAAGAGTGCATGTGCATCTCTGGGCAGGCAGTTCACCACACCTGGTGAACGATGCATAGGTGTCAATGAGTTGTAGCGTGGCTGGAAGTAGGTTCTTGGTAATCTCAGACGACTTATGAGGATCAGTCTCAGCAGCCATCTTAGAAAAATGCTCATCCAAAGAGACCTGGACCTTTGAGATGGCGGCATCAAGGGTGTAGATGGACTGCAGACTGGGAATTTCATGCAGCTGCAAGATGGTGGTACAGTCGATACTACAGAAGGATGAGATCTTTAAAAATATGCAAAATATAATTAGTTGTGGCAATGGGCTATGGTAGAAACCAAGTTCTATCATTTAGGTTCCAATATTACATACCTGTCGAGCGAAGTATTCCTCTACTATTTCAACATCATATTTCACTGAGCTACACTTAGTGGTGGATGCCAGTTCTAGAAGCGAGCTAGCATGCTCAGCCTTCATTCCCTGTTTGATAAGGTGATCCTATTTGGACAGCAAGAAAAAGTGTTTAGGAGATCACTATAGGCAAAGCTTTCATTATCTTCAAATTTAAAAGCTCCAGTAAGCACAAAGCACTTTGGCTTTGAATAGTCTTAGCAGCAAGCTCCGTGTTACCTTTATCCAGTTGACATAGGAGCTGATCCGGAGCCGAGAAGACCATCGCAGAGTGTGCAAGATGTCACATTCGCTCATCTCAGGTGAGTTCATGGATAGCTGGTTAATGTAAGTCTTTGATGGTGGTAAAATTCCTAGGATCCTCCACAGTATCAAGAAGTAATATTGAAGGGCACAGGCCTCCTGGAGAAAGGAAAAGCAGCATAGAGGTAGCACTTGGTATTGCCTCAAGATCTCCCTCACAGTACGAAATACTCCAAATACAACTTTTAAACCAGAACTGTATAGAGTCCTGATTTTAAATTGAGATTTGGCCCAAGTCCATTCTCCAGATCTTTCTAGAGAGTGCACCTAGCAGAAAATGGCAGAACACACATACAAATAATTTGTTCCGTATTCTGCACATTTCACAGACCAAAAAGGCTACTCCAAGACAACTTTGGCTCCCCAATAATTTACCAATTAACCAAAAGAGGGCAGGACATTCTGCTTAGCAGACCTGCAATCAGCTATCCGTTTTTGTGGCCTGGAATTGCTTCTAGAATATAGAGACACATTAACAGAGCCACGGAAAAATCTCAAGCGTGAGGCTTTCAATATCACACATCAACCAGTATTCACAGGAGATATAGCACTTGAGGGGGGGGACCACTAACTCTTAAATTACAGTTCTCTCAATGGTAACCAAAAAAATGCAACAGCTGATTAAATTATCTTTAAGGTGAACATAGCTACCCAAACTACCTAGAAATACTCAAGTATCAGTCAGTTTTGCAAATCAATATTCAATAAACTGATTACATTTCAGAAGGAAATTTCTGATAGAAATGATCAATGATCAAACACAACCCAAAGACTTCTCAGGGTTCCATGGTCTTACCAAGGCTGTTACATTCTTGTTTTCCTTTCTCCTAACTGTATCAAGCTGGGACCCAGCTGCAAGCAGGGCTGTCAGTGCAGCATAAAGCTCATCATACTTGACAAGCTTGGAGAAAAGGACGTCACATGCCTGACATCAAGAAAGAAAGACAATCATTTCCTTATTTTTAAAGTATTTTTTCCTACTGCCTATGCACTATCACTTATCCTCATGATTGACAAAATATCCCATCAAATCATACTCATTAATTTCTCCTTGGAGCAGATTCCCATTCTGGGACATTACTCACACTGTTTGCAAGCTATTGTGAGCACACAACTGCTGGCTTTAGAATAAGAGAGTAAGACAATTATTTTTGCCCATTAAAATACTTGCATGTGAAAAATGCTAACAAAGATTGTCTTCAAAAATCAAGTGTCAGAGGTGCCAATCCAGAAAGGACAAACCCCACAGCAAAAGTGCACCCAACAAATAAATATCCAAGTAACATTTTCCTATTAGAATAAGCTCAAATCGTAACACAGACCACATTTCCTGACTATAAAAAGTCAGTCATTCCCTTTCCCCCCAGTAGGCTGATTCTGGGGGAAACCATCTGACCCACATATAAAATGCAGTTTTAAAATTCCTAGTACCACAGAATCAAGTCGGTTCAAATCATCCTCTGAGGCTTCTGGGGACAGGACACAGTAGAATCTGGGCTGTGGGACAGCATCTGAAAAGTAATGTGCTGATTAAAAGAATGGTTCCATTCTTAACTCTATCTAACTAGTATGCAATGTAAAACTCAGAAAATACTTTATAATAAGGTTTCCCAACCTTAACAATATTGACATCTGGAGCCAGAGAAGTGTTTGCTGTGGGAGGCCATCTTGTGCACTCTAGGTGATTTAAGAGCAGCCCTGGCCTCTACCCCCTGAATGCCAGTAGCATCCCCAGTTGTGACAACCGAAAATATCTCTAGATATTGCCAAATGGCCTGGAGGGGAGAGGGCAAAATCACCCATTGAGAACCATTGCTCTAAGAGTTAAGTAGGGTGCCCTAGAATCAAATCAATCAACAAATTATATCATTAGCCTGCACACATTAAACTTACATGCTGTTTCCCTAACATCAAATAGTAAAAGATAACAGTAAACTCACACTAAGGCTTCACAAAAGTTTCCACAAAACACACTTAACATCTAATAATCCTCAGGGTAAGCGCAAACACACACTAAAAATGAACACAACAAACACTTCATCCAAAGAACAGACAATTGCTATATGAGAAAAACACTAGAGATAATCTCATGTTCACATTCGTTTCAGACCAGCATATCACCAAGACCCAAAAGGAAATTTAGCTGTACATTAGAACCACAACTCTAAGGGAAAATAAGGAAAATTAATCACACAGAGTGGCAAGAATCCATATACTGTACCCTATGGCCAGACACGAGGATTCTGATTTCTTGTGTCTCAATTTATTTTTTAGTTTTTATGTTTTTTGAGACAGGGGTCTCACTCTGTCATCCAGGCTGGAGTACAGTGGCGTGATCACAGCTCACTGCAACCTCAACCTCCCAAGCTCAAACGATCCTCCCACCTTAGCCTCTCGAGTAGCTGGCACCACAGGCACGTGCCACCATGCCCGGCTACTTATTAAAATAATTTTTGGTAGACGGGATCTACTCAGGCTGATCTCAAATTCCTGGGTTCAAGCGATCTTCCCACTTTGCCCTCCCAAAGTGCTGGGATTACAAGCATGAGCCACCATGCTCAGCCTCAATTTTTTTTTTTTTCCTTGAAATAGAGTCTTGTTCTGCTGCCCAGGCCGGAGTGCAGTGGTGCAATCTTAGCTCACTGCAACCTCTGATTCCTGGTGCAAGTGATTCTCCTGCCTCAGCCACCAGAGTAGCTGGGATTACAGGTAGGCACCACCAAGCCTGGCTAAATGTTGTTTGTATTTTTTCAGTAGAGATGGGGTTTCACCATGTTGGCCAGGCTGGTCTCGAACTCCTGACCTCAAATGATCTGCCCGCCTCTGCCTCCCAAAGTGCTGGGATTACAGGCATGAGCCACAGTGCCCAGCTTCAATTTTTTAAAAAATATAAATGTAGGCTATGTGGGAGTTCATTTCTGAAATGTTTTAATCCATAGGTGATTTGCCACCCATAGGGATTACACTAAAGCAAATGACCAAAGATCCTCCAAGAGTCTCCAAGCTTCAAATTCAACCCCACCAATGAGAATCAGTAAGTCAGTTTCTTATTAACAGTCTTCTTTCTGACCTGATGAGAAATGCTTAGACCAGTTTTCTTCTACTTCTTTGAATCCATGATAGAGAGGAGTGGTTGCCCGGCGGCTGTTGCTGTCCTGGGATCCACTTGCCCACCCAAAGGGAGGACTTAGCAGGTTATGCTGTACCTTTTAAAACACAAATACTGAAATTAAGAAAGATACACAGTCACCATTCAGCTTTTCACTTAGGCATGATAATAGCTCGGTACACTGAATCTTGGTAATCTGAATGTGGGTGTTCTACATTCAAATATTCTGTTTTATTGGGCACCATTCAGCTTTTCACTCAGGTACGATAATAGCTTGGTATACCAAAGCCTGGGAAACTCACAAACCAAAATAAAAATTTAAAGATTTTTCTGTGACTACTTTTGGAATGCAATTTTTGGTGCAACATAAAGGGTATAGTGCTCAATGAAACATTTTAAGAAATGCTGAACACAGTTAAGTCTGAACGGATCCTCCTATCCTCATTTTGGATCCTTACAACAAAGGAATTTACCAATCCATAAAATTTACTACTTGACTGTCATTCAACCACTAACAAATACTCATCGAGGGCCGATGCTCAGGGCACTGCATCAGACACAGGTAGAGCAGGGCAATTCGTGGGAGAATGCCTTTGAACACAGCCTACATTCCACTTTCAAAAAATGCATCAAATCAAGTAATCTACATGTATCACTTCTGGCTAAACATCAAGTACAAAGTCTCAGCGGTCCTCCTAATCCTACCCATCAACCTACCAAAACCTAAAACCTAAAGTGAGTAGGTCATTTGGGCTGCAGATCATGGTAACCATTGAGAAGAATAAAGTTCTCAGTAACGGTGAAGCAAAAAAGAACGTGTTGGTCTGTACCTGCTCAAATAGATACACAGGGGCTTTGGAGTACTGATGAAGCAGATAATCAAAGATGAGAAGGAGGCGAGCCAAGATAAGTGGCACGAAGCGCATCTGAGCATCCATGTTGACGCTCAACTCCTGGATGATCTGGACAAAAAGCGACAATATGGCCCGCCGGCCTGTCTCAGTGAAATTGTGGAAAATGAGGAGGAGCATCTGCAGGTGTTCTACATTCAGATCCTCTGTCTCATTGGGCACGACGCCTTGCAAGGCATTCTGCTTCATTGTAGACAAAAACCTACCAGAGAGAAAAGATGACTATATCTGGTGGGAAAAAGAGCATTCCCCAGGAGTTATAATGTCAAGCACTAGAGGAGTTAAATTTCCTAAACCCAGGCAGTAAGATAACAAATTAAGGAAGAAAAAAAGGCTACATGGTAAAGACAAGACAGAAACTAAATTTTGGCTAAAAAAAGTCAGACTTGGCCAGCCAGGCACAGTGGCTCAGTCTATAATCCTAACACTTTGGGAGGTCGAGGGGAAGACTGCTTGAGGCAAGCCTTAACACAGGCGTGTTAATGCCCACCCTGTCATCTGTGACCATGAAAAGTACTACAAGCTCCCCCACAAAAATGTTGCTATTGTTCCTTTCTGATTAACAAACTTGGACAGGTGAACCAATTCAATTACTTTTCCCCATGTTTTGATTCTATCATTTAATTCTAGTTTTGAGAGTTTATACTACAGGTTAAAAATCACTGCATGATAATAGTCAAAAATAACTCGATAGACTATAAAGCAATAAAAAAGAAAATATACTATTCAGAGAATTTGTCAGAAGAGCTTTTATGCAAAAAAGGAATGAATGTAGCCAACTGTTTCCATTGCCTTTGGCTATTTGGAAAGAGATTTGTGTTTTAATATTAGGAAAGAGATTTGTGTGTTTAACAAGGGTTTCCCTCATTGCACCCCTTGACCCTCTCAGCCTTTTTGCAAGATTCCACCAGGAAAAATATAGTGGGTCTTTGGCACTCAAGGAGGTTTATGATTTCTCAAATCCAGCATTAGAGCTATTTGATCCTACAATGGGGAACAGAAAAAGCAAAGCCTTTTAGGAAAACAAACTGCTTTGAAGACTTCTAACCATGTAAACAAAAATGGCAAATACAGGTCCATCTAAAGCGGATTTAGATGATTAATCTGAGCTTCCCCCAAGGAAAAAAATTCTTTAAAATTTCTCCAAAAAACACTGCAAGTGCCCCTAAGTGGTTTCATGTTGAAAGCAAAATAACCAAGGACAGAGCTGGCTTCCCTGCTTGTCTTTCAAAAAAGCAGGTCAGGATAAAATTGGTTCTGTTCAAGATTGTGGTTCCATCGAATAATTATAACCAAATCCCCCATGTGCTACAGGGAGATTTATTTCCAGACCAAAGTTGACATACTTGTTTTCTAACAGCACATCTCCAAGTCCATCCCTCTTCTACCCTCCCCACTCTAAACATTATCATTACAGCAAAGCCTCAAAGCCACAGATTAACTACAAAGAAGTCAAACAAATAAAAAAGGAAATAACCTTCTCTATAGGCCTTCTCTTACAGACATCTTACCTGTCCCAAACTTTAAGGCATTCTGGGACATCAGGGTCACCTTGAGCACTAGCTTTATGTTGCCAGATGAGCAGGAGGCGTGAAAGCACAGAGAGGCTTTGAGGGTGAATGTACAAGGGCCAAGGGCCCTCAGAAAAAGGAGCCACTCCTAGCTGCTGCAACAGTGTGTTCTGACAAGAAAGACATGGAACAGAACATTAGCAAACAGATATGGGATAAAGTCAAAAGGTGACTCATGTTCTCAAACGTTTGTTTGTTTAATATTGAACAGAATATTTTAAAGAAAGAAGGACCCAGAAATTCAGATTTTGGAATAGTTTGGATAAAGATCATTTAGGTCAACAAATGAGAAAAACATAAGTGAAAACTTACTGATCTAACCTCATTAACATTTATAGTTAATGAGTGTCAGATATGGGCTCCTGAAAAAGGAGAAAAGCATTGAGATACCAGAATCAGGATAATTTTGTAAATGGACAAAACATGAGAAGTTGTTGCCTTTGAAAGCAAACTTCTTGAACAACTGTAATAGCTAATAGTTTTTCTTTAATAATCAGTTACATAATACAAATAACACCCAAAAGGGGAAGATCCAACAACTTAGAGATCCGCAGTATTCGCAGAGAAATTCTGCCTATGAGATCTCAAGGCACCCAGAACTCAACAAGGCTGTTCTTCACCTCCAGGTGGAGCATGTCTTTCAAGTGAGCTTCATTTTCAGCCCAGTAGCTAAGCTGCAAATTATCTTCTCACACACACGCTCACTGAGCAGGATGCCAATGGAAAACCAGACAAATGCCTGCTTTCTCACTTGGCTTCAGAAGACACAAAGCATGGTTACTGTGGGATGTAGGATAAATTTCTAAGTCTGCCAAATTAAATTATATTTTTATACTACATCCTCAAGGACTCTTCCTTGGAAATGAATGTTTCGCAAAATGTCGCTGGCCTCAAGAGCAGTTTCCGTGGACTACACAGTTACCATAGGTTGAGCTAAGCGCAGAGCATACTTTGTTGTCACACCGGATGTGCCAGGCAGAGACAGGAAGTATTATGTGCTCCATGTCACTGATAAGGGATGGTGAAGGTCTCTAAGTGGTAAAGCCAGGTTTATCTCTAAAACCATGTTCTTTATTTATTTATTTTTTTTTTTTTTTGAGATAGAGTCTCACTCCATCACCCAGGCAGGAGTGCGGTTGCACGATCTCAGCTCACTGCAACCTCCACCTCCCAGATTCAAGCAATTCTTGTGCCTCAGCCTCCCGAGTAGCTGGGATTACAAGCATGTGCCACCATGCCTGGCTAATTTTTTTATTTTTAGTAGAAACGGGGTTTCACAATGTTGGCCAGGCTGGTCTCGAACTTCTGGCCTCAGGTGATCTACCCACCTCCCAAGTGCCACGGTGCCCGGCCTCTAAAACCACATTCTTAACCACCATGCTCAACAAAGTCATAAACAACTTCTTAATTCCTAAGTTAAATGAAACAATTCAAAAAAAAAAAAAAACCTACCTGAGCTACATGAAAAATACTAACTGTAGCACAATTCTAATAATGGAAAAATCAGGAAAAAAAATCTAAATGTTCAAATCAAGGGGCGTACCTAGCCACATATATGGATAAGTAACATATATTCCTTATAATGCTATTTTTAATGCTTTTTTTTGCTCATTTTTCATCTTTGTGTCAGTTTTTCAGTCCTCAGAGCCACAAAAATGAGTTAACATTCCATAGGAACCTGGTCTTTCCCTTCCACCCCATCCTTCCTTCTCAGCTCTAAGTAAGGTAACTGACTCTCTAAGAAGTCAAACTGCACCACAGTCCATCTAGCAGCAGAACTCTGGCTGAGTCCTCCCTTCCTCCACTCCTCTTTCATACTGGCATTTCTAAGGGTTCAGCCTCAGCCTTCAGCTATCTTGCTAGTCTCACTGTTTCTCATTACTTCAAAAATTGCCCCAATTTAATTCCTCAATTTCAGACTCACATTCCGAACTATTTTCTAGACACTGGCACCCCAAAACTTCATCATAGTTAAACTGAAACCTTAGGCCGAGCACAGTGGCTCACACCTACAGTCCCAGCTATACGGGAGACTGAGGTGGTAAGATCACTTGGGCCAGGAGTTCGAGCAGCCTGGGCGACATAGCGAGACCCCATCAGGAAGACGGACGGAAGGAAGGAAGGAAGGAAGGAAGGAAGGAAGGAAGGAAGGAAGGAAGGAAGGACGGACCAGCCAGGCATGATGGCACACACACATAGTCCCAAAAGGCTGAGGGCAAGAGTACTGCTTGAGCCCAGAATTCAAGACCAGCCTGGGAGATACAGTAACATCCCCACCTCTAAAAAAAAACAAAACAAAACCCAATCTCTCTTACCCCCAAACCAACTCCCCTTCCTGACTTTCCTGTCTCTATTAATGACAATAGCATCCTTCTAGTTTCATTTGAGTTTTAAACTCAGGCAATATCCAAGACTCCTTCCTTTCCATGCTCTTCACCCCATTCAAATAATGGCCCATGATCTCTGCAAAATGTCCTATGCCTATCTCCCTCCTTTTTCATGATCTCATACTAACTCAAGTTATCTTTATTTCCTCAGTGTCTATAATAGTACCTGGCACATAGTAGGTGCTCAATGAATATGTATTGAACAAATGAACCAAGAGACTGCAATAATAATATTAAACAATAATACAATTATTAAGAGAGCTAACATTTAGAAGGTACTAGTACTAGGTACCAAGCACTATTTTTGTTTTACTTTTCTTATGTGGTAAAGTATCATAACATAAAATTTACCATTTCAACCATTTTTACATGAACAGTTCTGTGGCATTAAGCACATACACATTATTCTGCAACCCTTACTACCATCCACGTCCAGAACTTTTTCATCTCTCCAAACTGAAACACTGTACCCACTAAACACCAAGTCCCCATTTTCCCATCTCCCTGCCCCACGCGACCACCATTCTACTTTCTGTCTCTATGAATTTGACTACCTAAGTACCTCAGAAGTGGAACCATACAGGGTTGTATTTGTGCTTCTGTGACTGACTAATTTAGTATCATGTCTTTACGGTTTATCCATGTTGTAGCATGTGTCACAATTTCCTTCCTTCTGAAGGCTGTATAACATTCATTGTATGGCTGGATGTTTTGTTTATCCATTCAAACGTCAATGGACACCAGGGTTGCTTCCATCTTCTGGCTACTGTGAATAATACTGCTATGAACATGGGTGGATAAACACCTGTTCGAGCCCCGGCTTTCATTTCTTCTGGGGTATATAAGTAGAATTGCTGGATCATATAGTAATTCTATTTTTTTTGGGGGGGCAGATGGGGATCTTGCTATGTTGCCCAGGCTAAAGTACAGTGGCTATTTGCAGGCGCAATCATAGCATACTACAGCCTCAAACTCCTGAGCTCAAGTGATCCTCTTGCCTCGCCTCCCGAGTAGCTGAGACTACAGGCACGTGCCACCATATAGTAATTCTATATGTAATTTTTGCAGAATTGACATACTGTTTTCCACAGCTACTGTATCATTCTACATTCCCACCAGCAATGCATCAAGAATTCCACTTTCTCCACATCCTCACCAACACTTACTTTCCATTTAATAACAGCCACCCTAATGCGTGTAAGCGAAGTGGTATCTCATTGTGGTTTTGAGTCACAAACATAATGGAATATCATACAGTAGTCCAAACAAGAACTATAGAAATATATAACAATATAGATGAATCTTGGCAATACAGTACTATATCATACTACATGAAAAAAGAGAGAGCTTGAAAACATTACATACAGCATGATGTCATTTGCTATAAAACTACAAGCAATTATTAAAACTTTTTTTAAATTTAAGGAATATAGATTATATATGTACATACACATACATATACATATATGACTAAGGACATGAGGAACTTGAGATTTAGGATTCAAGACATCAGCTATTTCAGTGGGGAGAGAGAACCGTAAGATTGGAAGTTCATAGTCAATGTCCTAGATTTTGTTTTGGTGGTGGGTTTGCAAGTACAAGTGTATATGAGAGCATCTATCTCCTATAATTTGATTGATTCTTTTAAAACACACATTTTAATTTGTCTTTCTTCAATTACTAAGGATGTTGAATACTTTTCCTATGTTTATTGACCATTTATACTTCTTTTCATATAAACTGCATAATCATCAGGAGTTTCTGTTTGTTTTTGTGGGTTTTCCTTTTCTTTAAGCTTACTAACTTAAGATAAAAGACATATTTTTTTTTTCTGGAAATGATCCTAAATATAAGGCACAGGGACATATTAGAATCACCTCTCAACGCTCTTTCCAGGGAGGGGATTTAATGACAAACTGTTCCTTAACAATTGGAGCTACAGGCCGGGCACGGTGGCTCACACCTATAATCCCAGCACTTTGGGAGGCTGAGGCGGGCGGATCACTTGAGGTCAGGAGTTTGAGACCAGCCTGGCCAACAAGGTGAAACCCTGTCTCTACTAAAAATACAAAAATTAGCCAGCCATGATGGCACACACCTGTAATCCCAGCTACTCTGGAGGCTGAGGCAGGAGAATCGCTTGAACCTGGGAGGTGGAGGTTGCAGTGAGCCAAGACCGTGTCACTGCACTCCAGCCTGGGTAACAGAGCAAGACTCCATCTCAAAAAAACAAACAAACAAACAATTGGAGCTGCAGCCTATGGAAGCTGGTGTCATGAGCTCTTGCCTAGATGGTCACAGCACACACAAACCTGCAGGTTAGGTGACTGAAGGTCAGAGGTTACCAGTGAGTGGTTGAAGTGATAGAGAGCTGCAGCAAACTCTTCATCTGATGAACCTTGAAGACAAGTAGAAAAGCCAATTATTTAAGCAGCTATTGAATGCACCACTCCTCCCTGCCAACAGCCAAACTCCATGAGAAAAAAAATCCATCAGGCACATATCTTGTCTACTGACCCTTGAGTCCATCTTTGTCCACCTCCTTGATGATACTGGCTAGGGTGGCCATATGGTGTTCTGAAAGAGATACACTCAGATAGTTTCGGATAAAATTGTTCCGAGAGTTCAACATGGAAGAGGTGATGAAGTTCAAAATGTTGGAAGCCAGACCTAAGAACTGAAAGGAACACACACAAAAAAGCTCTTATCAGGGTCATAAGCCCAGCATTCCTATAAACTCTGATTACAAATAGAAAATAAAATATGCTCATAGGTCTCCTGCAATAAACACAATGAATGAAAGAATCAGATTTTAAATCACTTACAGTGGGCCTAAGTTTCATTATGAGTCTCTCTTTCCCACGTAATTCTACTTACACAAAATGGCATTCCAGTTTAATATAACAGATGTTACAAAACAGTGTATGAAAACAGGATTTCCAAATAGACTGACCCATTTCTTTTGTTCTCCTAAGGTCCTCTGTCCGGCTCCAATTCATTACTGATATATTCAATCCTGAAGCCTATATGAATGATTATTACACATATATAGAATTCCTAGCTCTTCTCTCCTAAAATTAAATTGAATTATTGTATAAATGTTTTTTGTCCACATCCTTGACTGTAAGCTATATATATGAAGGCAAGAACTGTATCTGACTCACTCACATCATCAGAACGGGGACTGACACTTACTAGATAATACTAGTTGAACCAACAGTTCAACCACAGCAAGCACTGATGATATATCAGACCTATGCTAAGCACTTTATAAATAGTCTCTCTTTAAGATGTCACAACACCTTTAGATGCAGGTACAATCACTCCCATATGATAGGAGACAAAACTAAGGCTAGAAAAAATTCAGATTCTTGCCCAAAGTCACAAAGCCATTAAGTGATTCTAAAGGCCAGCAGAGAAACAGTAACAGTCACATAAGTTCTTTAATGACACATAATCAAGACATATAAGTCCTAAGCAAAAATATCTTTAAATATTACAGTTATCCAAGCCACAAAATGTTTGCATTCAAATTATCTGCTTCTCATACCCCTAGCTCCCCATGTCCACTTCCCCTAAACCTTAGAAACCTACTCTTACCAACTCAGGATCTTTGCGACTCGCCAGAATGTTGCCCTTCTCACCAGGGGCCTGCTTACTGGGGCTTTTAACCCGAGGAGAGCTTTCCAGTGGAGGAGGTGGGGGAGGAGGCGGAGGTGCTGCTTTCTCTTTACTGGGAGAAATAGTCTCCTCAAACCATTGCCCCAAAATAGGCTCACTGTCATCGTCTGAATAGAGAAAGATAAAGTAACAAAAATAAATATTTTTTAAAAGTGTTTTTGGTGCATCTGCTTCCTAAAAGTACTTAAGTCAAAAGGAATACAAGGATATCCCAACTGTGATGATGGTTACAAGATTGCATTTGTGTATCAAAACTCATCTAAATGCATACATAAAATAAGAGCAACACTCATCATCAATAACTGATTCAAATGTTTGGATAGATTCAACCCGTTAAGAATCTCTCACATTATTGCATGTAAATTATACCCCAATAAAACTGATTTCTTTTTTCTTTTTTTTTTTTTTTTTTTTTTGAGAGGGAGTCTCACTCTGTCATCCAGGCTGGAGTGCAGTGGTGCAATATTGGCTCGCCGCAACCTCCACCTCCCAGGTTCAAGCAATTCTCCTGCCTCAGTCTCCCGAGTAGCTGGGACTACAGGCTACAGGCATGTGCCTGGCTAATTTTTGATTTTTAGTAGAGATGGGGTTTCACCATATTGGCCAGGCTGGTCTCGAACTCCTGACCTTGTGATCTGCCCACCTCAGCCTCCCAAAGTGCTGGGATTACAGGTGTGAGCCACCGCGCCCAGCCAATTTTTCTTTAAGGAGCCCAACAAAGAAAGAAAAACAACTTCACATTATTTTACCGGTAACAAGCCAAATATTTTCAAGAGCAAATTTATACTTGCCTTATCAACCATAAATCACAGGACGGTAAGAATCACGGCTCCCTTCGTATTTCACATTGTTCCCACAAACCTGATTATGAAAGAATCTGAGGTACTTACCTTATTCACTCTCTCATCAAACTAAGGCAGGAGGGCATGCCAGTGTGTTCACTACAACAGGATTAGGTTTCTCTACTCAAGCTTCCCTAAACTATGACTATGATAACATCCAAACGGAACACCTCACATGTGACCTTTTGAGTTTCACTGAGAAAGCTTAGAGCAGAGGTCACAAAATGAGTCAACACAGGAAGAAATATGGAACAATTGAGATGTTTTCTGATTTTGGAGGGAAAGGAATGAAAAGTAACCCAGGCTTGGCTGAAAGTTGTTTCCATCATTCATTCATCAACAGCTCAACTTGCTCTTAAATAACATGTCATCTTTGAATGCACATAAAACCAAGGTCCAGGCTAAGCAGGTGAAAACAAAATGGAAACTTTTGTTTGGTCAGGAAACTACAGGAATCTGCTGAGAACACTCCTGTTGCACTCTATAGCTTATCTCTGGGAGAGAGAAAAGAGCGGCCTCTACCTTGGCTGCTGTCCTCCTCCGTGCTACTGAAATCGTCCTCATAGTAAGTATTGGAGTCGGTGGAGGCGCTGGCATCGCTGCTCATGGAGCCCTTCCTCTGCCGCTGCAGGACACATGCCTAGGAAAATGACAATTACAAAACCGGAGCCATCCTATTTAATCTCATGCATCGCATGAAAACTTTCTCCATAATCTCTTTTATTTTTTCCTAAATCCAAGAGTATGCCTCTTAATAGCTCCCTTAATTAAGGACTTTCATCACTTTCCCCTACAAAAACACTACCAACCAGAGACGTGGACAAGAATTGAAAAAAGGAGTGTTTCCATAGTGTCCTCTATGCTTCTGCTTCAGTATGCCAATCATCACAAATCACCAAGTAGCCACGTGTATCACAAAACTGATAATTAATAACTGATTCAAATGTTTGGATAGATTCAACCTGCTAAGAATTTCTCACTTCTTCAACACCAGTACCAAAACTTTGGGTCTATAAAGGTCATGGTGTGTAGTCAGTCTTATTCATTTCAAGAAAGTTTTATATATATACATACATATATATATATCATATAAAATATATATCATATATATAAAATGAGACATTCTTCTAAATTATCAATGGCTTAACTCCCACCCACCTTTCTGTAGGAAGTTGAAAGTAACGTCAAGAGCAGGTTCATCAGTGGGACAGAGTCAATCAGCCGTTGAATCCTCTGTATGGAGGTGCTCTGGGCCATAATGCTCAAGGCTGCAGGGGGGCCATCTGTCTCCCAACCCTGAAGGCAATGATATCAAAGGGCAATTAATGATACTACTCAGCCAGAAAAAACAACTTGAGTTGATGGATCAAGCTTGCTTGGCCAGAAGTGGATCCCGCAATCAATATGCTGATTACCATGGGGATAACCTCCTCACCTTGTGAAGGGCCTCCACTTGTAGGTCTTGAAAGAGAGACGTTAGCAGTTTGATGGCATGGTTTGCCAATATTACTGAGAGTACCCCAAATCCCTGATGCCTACACAAAGAAAAAGGAAAACACAATCCTTAAAATAATTAACAATAAATTACAACTTCTGAAGCAGTGGATCTTGCCATTTTGGGGTCTCAGACCCCTTTCAGACTCTGTGGACCTTCAGAAAAAAAAAATTGTACATACATACATCTGCATATAATTTCTGAAGTTCACAATCTCCTTGAACCCCATCCACAGATGGCCTAAGGATCTGCAGGCTTCAGGTTTAGAACTCCTGGACTAGGCTGGGCACGGTGGCTCACACCTTAAATCCCAACACTTTTGAGAGGCCGAGATGAGAGGATCACTTATGCCCAGCAATTTTAGACCAGCCTGGCAACCTAGAGAGGGAGACCCTGTCTCTACAAAAAAATTAAAAAGTTACCCAGGCATGGTGGCATGTACCTATGGTACCAGCTACTTGGGAGGCTGAGGTGCACCACTGCACTCCAGCCTGGGTGACAGAACAAGACCTTGTCTCAAAACAAACAAACAAACAAACAAATAAATAAATAAATAAATAAAACCTCCTGGAATAGAAGAAACTCCCAAATGGAAAAATTTTTGGAATTTAAACAATCAGTTCAAGGCTAATGGGTTATGCAAAGATGCTGACTTTTAAATGTAGATTGAACTTTAAAGAATCATTATTTTGAAAAGAAAAAGGTTTGAATTACCAACTTCTATAAAATATCTGGAAACAAATCTAAGAGAATAAAAAGAGAGGCCTGGAGCAGTGGCTCATGCCTATAATCCCAGCACTTGGGGAGGCCAAGGTGGGAAGATCACTTGAGCCCAGAAGTTCAAGACCAACCTGGGCAACATGGCAAGACCCCATCTCTACAAAATATGAAAAACTTAGCCAGAAGTGGTGATGCACACCTGTGGTGCCAGCTACCCAACAGGCCGGGGCAGAAGGATCACTTGAGCCCAGGAGGTGGAGGCTGCAGTGAACTGTGTTCATACTACTGCACTCCAACCTGGGCCATAGAGTGAGGTTTTGTTTAAAAAAAGAGAGAGAAAAGAAAATTACATTCAAGTAAAGTGTTTTCCTCCTGTCCAAAATCTCCACATAACAAAAGGTTAATATATATGATTTGCAAGTTCATATAAATCAAAAAGAAAAAAGAACAAACACAGGCCAGATGCGGTGGCTCACATCTATTATCCCAGCACTTTGGGAGGCCGAGGCAGGAGGACTGCTTGGGGCCAAGAGTGCGAGACCAGCCTGGTCAACACAGCAAGATCCCATCTCTGCAAAAAATTTTAAAAATTAGCTGGGCATGGTGGTGCACACCTGTAGTCCTAGCTACTCAGGAGGCTGAGGTGGGAGGATCACCAGAGCCCAGGAGTTCAAGGTTACAGTGAGCTATAATCCTACCATTGCACTCTAGCCTAGGAGACAAAGTGACTCTACCTCTGTAAAAATAATAATAAAAAAATTAAAAAGAAAATGACAAATACCAAAAAGAAAGCCAAGGCAAAGGACATAAGGCAGTTTACAAAAGAAATACAAATGACCAATAAATAGGTGAAAGGAAATACAATCACACTAGTAATCAAAGAAATACAAATACATGAAATATCATAGCATTCTCTCCTCTAAGATAAGCAAACATGAAGACTAATGATGCCCATTGTCAAAGAGAGCATGGGGAAATGGGCATATAAGCACACAGCTGGTGTCAATGCAGATTAGTGTTACTTTTCTAACGAGTAGTTTGACAAAACATTTCCAATGTTTAAATATGTGAGCCCTTTGTCCTAACAACGGTACTTTTGGGAATTCATCCCAACAGGACAATTAAGTTCCCAAAAGTTTATATTTCAGGAAGTTATCAAAACAAGACATTTGGAACAATCTAAATAAGCGCTTAGCAATAGGGGAATTAGGCAACTACGGTATATTTACATAGTGGAATACTGCTGGCCATTAAAAACTTAGACATTTTAATAGTGTCACTGAAAAGATGATGCAGTATTTCATATACACTGATCCCATTTTTGTAAACTTATATATATTTTATATGTGCACAGAAAAATGTCTGAAGGAATGTTTACCAATTTGAGTGGTAGAATTTGGGATCATTTTTACCTTTCCTATTTATGTCCATCTGTATGGCTTGTCACTTATACAACATACATGTATTCTTTTAAAATATGAAGAAACAACAGCCATTTTAAAAGCATAACTGCTACTTCTAAGGATATACTTCTTGGCATTCTTTCATTTCCCTTTACAATGCCAAGAATGAAAATGGCCACTCATAAAATCACAAACTACCGTTTGCTCTGGAACACTCTTACCTCCTTACTTTGCCCAGTATCTATCAACTTACCATGTCAATACCGGCTTCAGATTTCAGCTTAATTAGCACTTCCTTGGGGAAGCCTGCTCTGATGTCCCTAGCCAGGTCAAATGCCCCTGTTCTAATACTCTCTAGATACAATTTGACATGGCCAGGCAGATTGGCTCATGCCTGTAATCCCAGCACTTTGGGATGCTGAGGCAGGCAGATCACTTGAGGCCAGGAGTTCAATACCAGCCTAGCCAACATGGCGAAACCCCAACTCTATTAAAAATACAAAAAAAAAAAAAATCAGCTGGGCATGGTGGTGCACACCTGTAATCCTAGCTACCTGGTGGCTGAGGCACAAGAATTGCTTGAACCTGGGAGGCAGAGGTTGCAGCGAGTTGAGACTGCACCACTACACTCCAGCCTGGGCAACAGAGCGAGGCTCTGCCTCAAAAAAAAAAAAAATATATATATATATATATATATATTTGTGTATATATATATATTTGTATATATATATATTTGTGTATATATATATATTTGTATATATATATTTGTATATATATATTTGTATATATATATTTGTATATATATTTGCATATATATATATTTGTGTATATATATATATTTGTATATATATATTTGTGTATATATATATATTTGTATATATATATTTGTGTATATATATATATTTGTATATATATATATTTGTGTATATATATATATATATATATTTGTATGGATACCTAGTTCATGTCTCTTGAGAATATGTCCATTTTTATGTTCATCACAGCAATCCAGAACTAACACAGAGCCTGGGACACAGAAGATGCTCAGAGGGTAATTTGTTAATGCAGTCCAGGCTGTGACCTCTTCCTGAAACTCCAGACTCACATATCCAACTGCCCACTCAACATCTCACATAGAGGTCTGACAGTCATCTTACACTCAGCATGGCCAATATTACGTTTTTATTTCTTCCCCATCTTCCCATTCAACCCACTCCTAAACAAGTGTTCCCAGTATCAGTAAATTATACAACCCAGTGACCTCAAGCCAAAAAATTGTGATGTCATCTTTTTCACACCCAACATACAAGCCATCAGTAAATCCTGCCAGCTGTACCTTCCAAATATATTTCAATTCGGCCTCTTTTCTCAGCCTTTGCCGCACCACCCTATCCAAGTCACCTTCATATCTCATCTGGAATGATGCATTCGCTGCTAACTGTTCTCCCTCCTTCTTATCTTATGCCCTGCAGTCTATCCTCAGATCACCAATAAATCAGGTTGCATCTCTCCCTTGTTTAATCCTTCTAACAGTTACTGACTGCACTTGGCCCTAGGTGATCTGGCCACTGGCTACCTGTCTGACCTAATTTTCTACCACTCTCCCACCTTGGTTTCTCCATTTTAGCCACACTGACCTTGCTGACCCTCAGAAATGTCAATGATACTTCCATCTCAAACCTGAACAATTCTACCCCAAATACTTACATAGCTCTGTCACTTCACATATGGTCTCTACATCATGTCTTTGGAGCCCTTTCTGGATCATCCTAAATAACTAAATAACTAAAATAATAGCCCTGGGCTGGGCGCAGTGGCTCACACCTGTAATCCCAGCACTCTAGGAGGCTGAGGTGGGCAGATCATTTGAGGCCAAGAGTTCGAGACCCTGCCTGGCCAACATGGTGAAACCCCGTCTCTACTAAAAATACAAAAATTAGGTGGGTGTGGTGGCATGCACCTGTAATCCCAGCTACTTGGGAGGCTGAGGCATGAGAATTGCTTGAACCCGCGAAGTGGAGGTTACAGTGAGCCACAATCACGCCACTGCACTCCAGCATGGGCAACAGAGGGAGACTATGTCTCAAAAAAAATAAAATAATAAAAGCCCCTATGACTCTCCAGCCCCTCACTCTGACATCTTTTTCTTCACAACGTTTATATATGATTATCTATAATCTACTCGTTAGTAGATTTGTTCACTGTTTCTCCAGATATAAAATAAACTCCATAAAGGCAAGGACATCACTTTGTTTAGTGCTATATCCTCAATGCCTAGAATAGGGCCTAGTATATAATAGGGATTGAATGAAAAAATAAAATCCAGAAACACCTGGGCTTAGAAAACGAAACCTGAACAGTACGTTGGTCATATCTCTTCTTTCAGAGT
Source organism: Pan troglodytes (assembly GCF_028858775.2). Taxonomy (NCBI): domain Eukaryota; kingdom Metazoa; phylum Chordata; class Mammalia; order Primates; family Hominidae; genus Pan; species Pan troglodytes. The sequence continues at coordinate 212,008,032 of NC_072398.2, read as the reverse complement.
TCATCAAAACAACAGCAAATATTACAGGAAGCAAACCAGGAGGCCCTGACAATATTCTCATCTTACGGGTTATACACGCAAGTACTCAACTCCAAGTCAAACAAGCCCGCTTTACAAGACAGAAACATGTTTTTCTGATGTGAACTTCATAAAATTCCTGAAATACACATTGCACAGATATTTTTCCCCTTTGACGGATGAGGAAATAGAATCAAAGAGAATGAGTGACTTATCTAAAAATCACAAAGCTATGCTGTGGAGATAACAGGTCATGATCATTATCTTAGTTGCTAAATTCAAGCCAGGTAGGAAGGCAAATTTTCCTATTGATATGAAGTCATACTAGCTCCCTGTCAATATAAAATGTTAGGGAAATAAAACAAAATATAAGTTATAATCAAGTAGACACGTACCCTTTTCCAGGCCCCAGTTTAGGGGAGCCCACTCCCTCTTTAGTACGAGAAAGGATGTCTCTGACTCGGAGGGCAGCCAGCGGGTCCTTCTCTTTCCCCTTATCAGCCAACGCAGTAGGACTGAGGTTCAGTATGAGGAAAAGGCTGTTTAACAAGCACCAAGCACCCAGCAATTGGAAATTCTGATAGTGCTGTTGTGAAAGGCACAAAATAAAAAACATAATCATAGAGATATTTACATCTCAGAGAGGACAAGATAGGAAGTATGCAGCAGAGACAGATACGCTTCTTACCTCACCACCAGCCCGGCGAGAACTGCTGATTGCTTGTCCAATCATGTCATAGATTTCGAGCTGTACAATATCAAACAGACACAAAAATCTGAACAAGCTGACAGATTTCATCATAAATGCTAAATCCTACCCAAACAATTTAACTTGAAGAGTTCAATATCCTCTTTTCAATGATACATTCCATCGTACTTTCCTTGACCTTCACATGGAGCTGACTCCCTCTTTTCATTTGGATCAAATGTCACCTTCTCAGAAGCCATCCCTCCTCCGAATCAAAAGCAGCATGCCCAGCTCCACATCAGATCACTTTTTTTTTTTTTAAGACGGAGTTTCACTCTTGTTGTCCAGGCTGGAGTGCGATGGCGTGATCCCGGCTCACTGAAACCTCCACCTCCCAGGCTCAAGCGATTCTCCTGCCTCAGCCTCCAGAGTAGCGGGGATTACAGGCATGCACCACCACACCCAGCTAATTTTTGTATTTTTAGTAGAGACAGGGTTTCACCATGCTGGCCAGGCTGGTTTTGAACTCCTAACCTCAGGTGATCCACCCACCTCCCAAAGCACTGGGATCATAGGTGTGAGTCACCACGCCCTGCCCAGATCACTATCAATCACAATGTATTGTTTCAGCGCACTTAATCACTATCGGAAATTTTCCTGTTTACTGCATTTCCCTAAAAGTACACTGACACACAGTAGGCCCTCAAACATATTTGCTGAATTAATGGCTAATCTTTCAAGTGTGTTCTACAGAGATAGGGAAACAATATACCAGATCAACCAATATACCAAATCAACAAGCTGGATGCCTACCTCTTAGACCTACTAGTGCCCAGGGAAAGTAGTGTGGAGAATACTCTAAGTTCTTTCTTCTATCATGGAAGAAAGTGGAACTGGCCATACTCCCTCATTTGAACAATTAAGGTTCCCTTATCCCCAGATCTTTGGCTTACACATTTCTGGACAATTGTAGCTGCGTCACTTTCATAGTCATCTTCTTTGGAGCTCGTGGACCCTGTCCGCACTTGCTGGGCACTACCCACATGGAGGATGGCCATGCACGTTGCCACACTCACACCTGAAAAAGAAGATGCACAGGTCTCAGCCATGGAGTGCATCCAAGAATCCACCAAAGCTGAAACACAAAAGCACACCCCACCCACAAGCAATTCCATGATTTGACTACTTAAAATAAATGCCATTAAGGGCAAGACTAAATAGGTTTACCATACAATTCAGTAACCAGACTCCTAGGTATTTATCCAAATAAGCTAAAAACTTACATGCGCGCACACACACACACACTACACACGAATGTCCTTCAATAGGAGAACACAGAAACAAACTGTGGTATATCCATACAATGGAATATTAATTCAGCAATAAAAAGAAATGGACTATTAAGCCATGAGAAGACATGGAGGAACTATATGCATACTGCTAAGAGAAAGAAGCCAATCTGAAAATCCTGCTTATTGTATGATTCCAACTACATGACATTCTAGAAAAGGTAAAACTAGAGAGACAGTGGAGATCAGTAGTGTTACCAGGGGTCGAGGGATGGGGTAAGGAATGAATAGGCAAAGGGGATTTTTAGGATAGTGAAACTATTTTGTACAATATAGTAATCATGGACACATGACACTATACATTTGTCAAAACCCATAGACCTGTACAACACAAAAATGAAACCCCAATGTAAACTATGGACTTCAGTTAATAATAATATATCAATACTGGTTCATCAATAATAAATCCACCGTACTAATTAAAAGTATTACTGATAAGAGAAACTAGCTATAAGGGAGAAGGAGGATATGCGAATTCTATGAACCTAAAATTGCTTTAAAAATAAAATCTAAGCCAGGTGTGGTGGTGCATGCCTCTAGTTCCAGTTACTCAGGAGGTTGATGTGGGAGGATCATTTGCACCCACGGGTTTGAGGCTACAGTGAGTTATAATCGCTCCACTGCACTCCCACCTGGCTGAAACACTAAGATTCTGTCTCTTTTAAAAAAAGTAATAAAAATAAATAATTAAGGCTGGGCGCGGTGGCTCACGCCTGTAATCTTAGCACTTTCGGAGGCCCAGGTGGGTGGATCACCTGAGGTCAGGAGTCTGAGACCAGCCTCGCCAACATGGTGAAATCCCATCTCTACTAAAAATGCAAAAATTAGCCAGGCGAAGTGGCAGGCGCCTATAATCCCAGCTACTCGGGAAGCTGAAGCAGGAGAATCACTTGAACCCGGGGGGCAGAGGTTACAGTGAGCTAAGATTGAGCCATTTGCATTCCAGCCTGGGCAAAAGAGCGAAATGCCATCTCAAAAAAATTATAATTAAATAATTAATTCATTCATTAAATTTAAAATCTAGAAGCAGGCACAGTCGACTCCAGAGGCTGAGGTGAGAAGATCACTTGAGCCTAACAGTTCAAATCTAGCCTGGGCAACGTAGCAAGACTGTATTTCTTAAATAAATAAATAAATAAATAAATAATGAAATCTGGCCAGGCACGGTGGCTCACGCTTGTAATCCCTGCACTTTAGGAGGCCAAGGCGGGCGGATCACGAGGTCAGGAGATCGAGACCATCCTGGCTGACATGGTGAAACCCCGTCTCTACTAAAAATACAAAAAAAAAAATTAGCCGGGCATGGTGGTGGGCACCTGTGGTCCCAGCTACAAGGGAGGCTGAGGCAGGAGAATGGCGTGAAACCAGGAGGTGGAGCTTGCAGTGAGCCAAGATTGCGCCACTGAACTCCAGCCTGGGCGACTGAGCGAGACTCCATCTCAAAATAATAATAATAATAATAATAATAATAATAGTAAAATTCTAAATTTTAAGATTATGAAAAAAAATCCTATGCCTGGAATTTCTCAAAGACATCATAGCCAAATCCCTTTCCTTAAATCAAATCCCAAGTGATCAAATTTTAACAAACCAGATTTGGGATCTTTAATCCGACTTTGAATTTTTAAAGAATCTCTAGTCCTTACTGACTTTAATCACTTACTGACTGAGTACATTGAGATCCATGTGAGGGTAATGAAATCCCCTGGAAATCAAAATAAATAAACCCCAAATTTAAAAATGCAAAATCAACGGTAGAGCATGAGGAAGCTCAATACTGGAAATTAGCTATGAGAGAACATATTTTCACATGTATCCTTAACTTTCTACTCTTAATGCTGCTGCCCTAGCTGAGGCCCTAAATGTACGCTGCCTGAGTGACTGCCAATTCCTCCTAAGTAGTTTCCCTGCCTCCAATATTTCCCCACACCAAAATACCTTGTACAGTACAGCCTGAATGTTCTTCCTGAAATATAGCTCAGATCCTCTCACAACTCAGAATCTTTAATGGTCTCTACTATCTACAGGATATGGTCCAAATGACTTAGTCTGCATTTCTAATTGAGTCTTACTTTCTGTCCAATTATACAACACCCACGAACAGCCATAAAACCTACAGACTTACTTATACACACACACACACACACACACACACACACACACACACAAACTTACGTAGTATGTTCCCCCAAACTCTTGGGTACGTTTTGTCTGCTTCTGCCTCTGCCTAGAAATAGCCAAGCCGAGATCCTACCTGACTTAAGATTCAACATCAGAGCTCCTTCATGATTACTGCCTTTTTCAACTGAAAGTGAGCTCTCCCTCCTCTAAACTTTCAAAGTACTTTCTCATCTCTCATTCAGTTTCTTCACTTATAAGTTATTTACTAATATCCTCTAAAAGACAGTAAGGTCTCTGAGAGCACAAATGCCTTTATCTTTATATTCCTATTCACACACAGATGTTCAAATTAAAACTGTTCAGAGAATGTAGGGAGATCAACCTCAGTAATTTCATGGTGTCCCCAAGGTCAGGTCTCCAAGACTATCTGCTCAAATCTTCACTTGCAAAACCAAGTAAACTTCCGAAATTGCTATAACTTCCAAGACATACCAGAGATATGATATGTCTCGGAGCTTAAAGCCAAGGATCAGTGATCTGGGCTAAAAAGTCCTTTTAACAATAACTTAAAAGAGAGTAAACACCAGCTGTCAGGCCCTGCTTCAAAGGCAGTAAGATCAACAGGAAAAAAGGGGATTTTATGGAAGCTTAAAGAATATCATTCTTCGCATTTATCAGTATAAACAGATACCACCTGTTCCACGAAGCCTTCTTCAAACCTGATCCCACAACAAGACTCAATCCCTCTCTTCTCTGTGTACCGAAAATATTCTATACTTCTATTGCCTTTAATACTGTTTTATATTATACTATTTAGCTTTATGTGTTCTCTGCTGCTCAGATGTAGGCTCCTTGAGGACAGAGACTACATGTAGTTCATCTCAATATCTCAACAGTCTTAGGCAATTTGCTTTTCATATAGTAAATATTTAGTATCTGTACATACTATAAAATCAAATATGCCTATAACGCAATGGCAGCAGTGAAACAACAGGACCATTTACAAAGATTCCTATTGAGACCTCATTTCACCTTGACGCAACGTTAGATGATCCTTGAGAGAAGGAAGCAAGGGGGATGAGTAGAGTATTCAGGAGGATTTTCATGGTTTCCTGAAAGTATATCTCTGCTTGACTGAGAAAATGAGACCAGATATAATAACTTCTCACCTGCATACAGACAACTTAGGCTGAGGACTGTCACATCTTGTAGACGAGAAGGATTGAGAGGTTCCAACACAGGTAGAGAAAGGGTATCCAATGCCATAGTTACATCAATCACCAATGAATGAAAGCTGGAACATGACAGAGATCAACAAGTGTCTCTTAGAATCATTCACTTCTATAATGTGACAGTTAAAGAAATTATCAGCATGGGCCCGGCACAGTGGCTCACGCCTATAATTCCGACACTTCAGGAGGCCAAGGCAGGAGGATTGCTTGAGCCCAGGAGTTCAAGACCAGCCTGGGCAACAAGGCAAAACCCCGACTCTACAAAAAATACAAAAATTAGCCAGCCATGGTGGTGTGTGCCTGTAGTCCCAGCTACTCAGGAGGCTGAGGTGGGAGAACTGCTTGAGCCAGGAGACGAGGTTACAGTGAACCGAGACTGCACCCCTGCACTCCAGCCTGGGTGACAGAACAAGACCCTGTCCCAAAAACAAAAAAAGTAAAGCATGTGCACTGTGAAGCACCTTACCCATTACGAACAGCAGTGGCATCTGCTACTGTTGCAGGCATTATGAAGAAGGAATTAGCTAAAACTGCATCTTGGAACCGATTGATATAGCGTAGGAAATATGGCAGGTTCAAACATACACGCAGTAGCTTCTCCGAGCCACCTAAATGAATGAAAACCACAACCTTACAAACGGGCCTTTGTCTGATGCTTGATTCTTATCCATATGACAGAAGCACACTTAAGGAATTTTTGACAGCCCAGAAATCAGCTTTCTGATAACAGTTGGGAGTCTTACCAAGCTCTTGAAGACTAGCCACGTTCTGAGCTATGAACACATTCTTGGTTTTGATAGCTGAGGCTTGATCTGTAGATGACTGCTCATCATTTTCTCCTTCCACCTGAAAAGAAACATAAGGCCTGTCAAGATACTATTATCTCTTCACCAAACCAACTGTCAAAAGTGAGCAGTAGCTGCACGGATACTCTCCAGACTCCCCAGTTAGTGAAGGGAAAATTCCTTACTCATGTTGGAGAAAATACAGGTTACATTTTCAGGAGGAGGGAAAAAATATACAGCTTTAAAATATATATAATGTTCTATAACCAAAATGGAGTGATGCCTTTATATAGAAAACTGCACATACACCTTACATTTGTTAATTTGCATTGAGAGAAGCCTAGAATGGTCGTCAAAACAGTAATAACCGTGGACAGAAGAAGGAGTTGGGGTGAATTTTACTTGTTTTATTTTGTATTCCTCAATTTCTTTTGTCCCACAGACATGTATATCATTTTATATCACAAACATAAAATACATCACTTTTTCTCCCCTAGTGTTATCATCTTAACAAAACCCACAGAGAAGAAGACATTTGACTAAAGAAACTCACCAGAGTCTGTGTACTGATAGGTTGTGATGCTACAGTTCTAGGGTTAAAAACTGAGGTCAGCTGGTTCAAAAAATTCATCTGTACCTCCTTTTGCCTCAACTCAGGGCTTACTGGTGAGGCCAGCTCTTTCTGATCTTCCACTGTAAAATACAAAGGCAAAAAAAGGGCTGAGGAAAGTGCCACTAGAAGGCAAAGGTGCCATGGAAAAGGTGCCATGGGGGTGGTCATGTGATCAGATCTGTCAAAGGAACACCCACCATCTGAAAGTGTCTTCACTGTTTGGGGCAGCTTGGCGGATTTCATCATTGCTGTAAATGTGATAATTTCAGTTCTATCTAGTCGGCTACAGCCAGTGCACAGGCCCTTGATTAGGAGAATCAAGTGTTTCTGAAAAGAAAATAAATGCAAATAGATCTTTCAGAAAATTCTACTCTTTTGGAAATTCTAACTGGCACAGGGCCAAAGTTAGGTTCATATAAACACTAAAGCAAAGACTGCAAGCTGATGTCCTTAGACCGTATGTAGCTTACAGATTTGTCTTATTGTTCTCACAATATTTTTTTAAAATTTGAAGGGAATGAAAAGATTCACATGCAAATCTGAAATTCTCACGCTCAAATAATTCACAGTATAGCAACCTTGCACCTCCATTCCTGCACGGCAGTAATAACCCAGAGCCAAATAGTGGTTAGCCCCTTTAGTTGGGGCCTGCAATCTTCTCAACTAGCACACTTTACTCATTTTCTGTTACCTACCTGGCCCCTGCAGGTATGTAAGTTTGCAATCCTTGAGAAGACTCAGTAGCCCCATGTACCAGAGGTTGGCAAACTACAGCTCCAATTCAAACACTGCCTGTTTTTGTAAATAAAGTTTACTGGAACACAGCCATGTTCATCATTTATATATTAATCTATGGCTGCTTTCACACTAAAAAGGCATAGTTAACTAGCTGCAACAGATAACATACAGCCTGCAAATGATTTCCTATCTGGCCTACTACAGAAAAAGTTCACTGACCTCTACTCTATTCCACTAGTCAGTCACAACACTGCTTCAGAATAGGGCAAGAAATGGGCCCATCACTCTCACCTGGGACACAGCACAAGCCTCATCTGGATTCTCCAGACGCAGGAGAGAAAACTCAATTAGAACTTTACAGGCTGCTGCCACTGACTGAAGTTGGTTCCGGGGAACTGAGAAAGTAATAAACATTACTCAATTTCAGACTGCTCAGCGTTGGTCAATAAATTAAGCAAAGTAAGTATTGAGCTCTATGTCCAACATTCCCAATATCGTAACAATTATTCAGAGCCAAAAACCCAAGGGGTAAACAAAGGCATTTTGACATCAATAACTACCAGATCAATTTATCTCATATTTACTAGAAATTAGGATAACTATAATAGGAAATACTTACATCACACCAGTGCCAAGCACTTCAAAGGTATTAACTCATTTAATTCTTAAACCAATTCTATGAGGCAGATATTCATATTATCCCTGTCCATTTTTAACAGCTGAGCTAACTAAATGACTTGACAAAAGTCACATAGCTAGGTTTAAATCCAGGCAGTCAGCCTCTAGAGTTCATGCTCTTAACCACTAAACCAGGAGTGTGCAATCTTTTGGCTTCCCTGGGCTACACTGGAAGAATTGTCTTAGGTCACACAAAAAATACACTAACAGTAACAATAGCTGATGAGCTTTAAAAAAAAAAGGCAAAAAAAAAAATCTCATAATGTTTTAAGAAAGTTTATGAATTTGTGTTGGGCCAAATTCAAAGCCATCACATGGTCCTCAGGCTGTGGGTTGGACAAGCTTGCACTAGACAATACTACTATTGTAGTAGTATTCCCATGGATTCTAAAATGACGTCCTGGTCAGGCATAGTGGCTCACACCTATAATCCCAGCACTTCGGGAGGCTGAGGCGGGTGGATCACTTCGGGAGGCTGAGGCGGGTGGATCACTTCAGCCCAGGAGTTCAAGACCAGCTTGGGCCAGCATGGTCAAACCCCATCTCTACCAAAAATACAAAAATTAGTCTCATAACCCGATCTCAAAATAAATAAATAAATGGATAAAATTTTTAAGTATAACTTAAAAAAATAAAATGACTTCCTTACATAAAGTTTCTCCAAGCTAAAACTGATTCTTCTGCCAGTAGCCAGAGCTTATAATAAACAGTATTGGACACTGAAGGATTACTCAGCAACTGGAAGAACTGTCTTGGGCCACACAAAAAATACACTAATTCTTCAGTGTCCTTTCAGTTTACTTGCTTAGCAAACTGTTCAAATAAACAAATATGGGGACTCCTGCCTGTAATCCCAGCACTTTGGGAGGCCAAGCTGGGAGGACTGCTTGAGCCCAGGACTTCCAGACCAGCCTGGGCAACATAGGGAGACCCTGTCACTACAAAATATTAATTGGGCTTGGTGGCTTGTGCCTGTAGTCCCAGCTAGGACTGAGGAGGCTAAGGCAGGAGAATCACTAGAGCCCAGGAGTTCAAGGATGCAGTGAGCTATGATCACGCCACTGCACTCCAGCCTGGATGACAGAGCAAGACCCTGTCTCTAAAAAAGCAAATTTAAAATAATTAGAATTCTTCAGAACTATTTGAGTCAAGATTTTAGACAAATGTAAAAATTCAGAAATGTAAAATAGGGATTAGCCATTTTGGGGGTAGAAAAATGAAGAAAATGGAGAACTGAAGTTGAAATCCCTTCATATACCAGAGAACACAAAGGAGAATCCACATCCTCACCAAAACCAAATAAGGAATAGAGCCTTGAGTGGCTGCTAACTCCAGAGGTCAGTATCCACCACCGCCTTCCCCCCAGGGAAATTAACACACCAGTAATTACATGAGAAATCAATAAAATGCTTTGGATTAAGAAGGGAAAGGAGGTGGACTTAATACTTATAAAGCAGGTGTCCAAGCCAAGTAGTTTTAAAATTCCACTTGGTTAGCCTAGGTAAGGGAACCTCTGGAGCCTCATCCTAGCTGACAGTTGTCTCTACTCTTGGGTGAGCAGCTTAGGAGTGCTAAAACCTAGACTTCATTAACAACTTTTTCAGATACACTAACGAGAGGATAAACAATCCCCCTATTCACAAGCCCTCAGAAGGGAAGGACAAGAGTGGAATACTTACTGAGACTGCAAACTGTTGTAATATAGTGTGTGGAAAGTGCAACAAAAGATGAGTAGAATGGCTCGTACTGCTTCTCATGGTGCAGGATTTCTGATTCACTGTAAAAATAATAATAATTCAGCCAGCATCTGCTTAGCGCTTACTATGTGCCAGACACCCCTTTATGGATATTACATTATTTAATCCTTACTACCTGGTAGATAGTATCATCAACCTATTCCCCTTCAAGACTGGGAAAGATGAGACAGGCGGATCACCTGAGGTCAGGAGTTCAAGACCAGCTTGGCCAGTATGGTGAAAACCCGTCACCACTAAAAGTACAAAAATCAGCTGGGCGTGGTGGCACGTGCCTATAGTCTCAGCTCCTCAGTAGGCTGAGGCAGGAGAATTGCTTGAACCTGGGAGGCAGAGGTTGCAGTGAGCCGATATTGAACCACTGCACTCCAGCCTGGGTGATAGAGCAAGACTTCATCTCAAAAAAAGATTGGGAAGGTGAAGCTTAGAGAATTAAAATTAAATATCTCATTCAAGGTCATCAGGCTAGGGAAGAAGCAGAGACTAACAAACAGAAAACATTTTCAAAGTCAAGCAGAACTAACGAAACCCAAGTAAAGACCTAACAGGATATCAATCTGTTCTATATTACTGACTGGCAAAGACCAACAGCTAATATGCCTTCATTATTGATAGCCAAAAAGGGGCAGACCAGAATACTCAATATACTGTTAGTGGGAATACAGATTAAAGTCACCAATTTTAGACCAAATAAGGCTGGCCTGTAATGCAGTAACTTAAAAGGAATCAACAACTCAAGATAAGAAGTCATATGATCAGTGCTAAAGTCCAAAATTCACTGGATAACAGAGTTATCCCCTATACCATCCCCCTGACTGTAGACTAAAGCGAGATCACAAAAGAGTCGGTGATTTTTTTTTTTAACCACATCCCTTATCCTTAGCTGGGGAAATGCCCTCTTCTGAAAAAATCTAGAGGCCAACTAGGTTTAAAGGCTGGATACATTTAAAGTCACTCTATCAAATCAGGTGCTAATCCACAACTGATGAAACATGGGCCGGGCACGGTGGCTGGCCGGGTGTGGTGGCTCATGCCTGCAATTCCAGCACTTTGGGAGGTCCACGCAGGTGGATGACGAGATCAGGAGTTCAAGACCAGCCTGGCCAAGATGGTGAAACCCTGTCTCTACTAAAATTACAAAAATTAGCAGGTGGTGGCATGCGCCTGTAATCCCAGCTACTCAGAAGGCTGAGGTAGAGAATTGCTTGAACCCAGAAGGTAGAGGCTGCAGTGAGCCGAGATCGGGCCACTGCACTCCAGCCTGGGTGACAGCGAGACTCCATCTCAGAAAAAAAAAAAAGAAAGAAACATGAAGGTAAAGCAAAGACTAAAATATATTTTATTAAATGGAAAGAACAACAGTGTGGTTGAACAGTTTACTTAGTGAGTCAATCCCCAGCAGAAGTATCAACCTATGGTGGGACGCATTGTAGCTGGTGGCTCAAGCCTGTAATCCCAGCACTTTGGGAAACAGAGGCTGGTGGATTATCTGAGGCCAGGAGTTCGAGACCAGCCTGGCCAATATGGTGAAACCCCGTCTCTAATAAAAATACAAAAATTAGCCAGGTGTGGTGGCACCCACCTGTAGTCCCAGCTACTCACGAGGCTGAGGCACGAGAATTGCTTGAACCCGGCAGGTGGAATTGCAGTGAGCTGAGATTGTGCCACTGCACTCCAGCCTGGGCAAAAGAGTAAGACTCCAACTCAAAAAAAAAAAAAAAAGTATCATCCTAAGAAGGGAAATATAAACAGAGTGAACACTCCATTCACTGCCTGCAAGACTATCTGCCTGCCAAATGAACACAGGAGCCAAAAGGACAAGTCACTATTTGGAAGGTGCCAATGTCGCTGATGAATCACCTTGAGTAACACTTGAGAGTCTGGCATTGCGAGCACTTTGCTATATGCAGATCATGGATAAATGGGTATGTATCAAAGATTAGTCCCTAACTTAGAATAACTCCTTCACCAAGAAAAAAATATTTATGGAGCATCTATGATGTGTGCAAGGATCCTCCTGCCCACTAAGGGTCCTTTTCCATTTGTCAGGGTACATAAAAAGGAGAAAATAAAAACCTTTCCACAACAAGCAGCACTCAAAAGTTGCTGGTGACTAAACACAGTTTTAAGGCTCACATGTACAGCAGAAAACTCCCTACTAAATCCCCCTGTTTCTACCTCATATACTTAGTTTTTCCTTTACTTCCAGCCTTATACTTTATTTTTTTGAGACAGAGTCTCGCTCTGTCGCCCAGGCTACAATGTAGTGGCACTATCTCAGCTCACTGCAACCTCCACCTCCCAGGTTCAAGCGATTCGCCTGCCTCAGCCTCCTGAGTAGCTGGGATTACAGGTGCGTGCCACCACGCCCGGCTAATTTTTGTATTTTTTTTTAGTAGAGATGGGGTTTCACCATGTTGGTCAGGCTGGTCTTAAACTCCTGACCTCGTGATCCACCGCCTTGGCCTCCCAAAGTGCTGGGATTACAGGCATGAGCCTCCACGCCTGGCCCCACCCTTACACTTTCTTATTTGTTTTTCTAAGGCTTTCTCACTCTGTCATTTGATGTTATTTTACTGGGTTTATTTCCAAAGTTCCTGATTTATTTCCAAAGTTCAGAGCTGCTTATCTCCACTTTTTCCAGCTGAACAGGTTTACCAAATCTAAGAGAAATACTGCCCACCCAAAGGATGGACTTAGCCTATTGCTTTCATACCCATTCTGATAATGAAATATATAAAAAATATATATATATACACATAGGAGTAAACTCATTTAATTGCCTGGTTCAGTGTCATCCTATTGTGATCTAATGAACCCAACTTCCTCCCCTAGAAATACGTAACATCCTTATTCCAATAAAGAAACAGGAAGAATGCATTTTGGGGAAAGATAGACATTGGCAGAGGAAAAATGGAACGGTCTTCAGCTCTACTTATAATGTGCACTGGGCAACTAAGGATAAACCTGGGAAAAATTGGTTTTGAAGACTTGAAGGAGGAAACAGAGAAGTAATGGACATTGTCATATCTCTTGATTTTAAAGAAACAGTGTGCATGAGTCAGCTAATAGGGATGTGCTGCCATAATTTCCAACCTCACCCTCATGCCCTGAGAAAATGTTAAGACACCAAGACACCAGAGAATAAGAAATGGAAAAATGGAACAAAGGACAAAAAGTTAAGTAGGAAGGAGAAGAATGAAGAAATGGAAGCAAATATAAGCACGGGAAGGAAAATAAAGAGATAGAGGTGAAAGTACATCTTTGCTCTGGTTGGTCAAGCATCTTCCTGAATCACCTGTCGCTCCTAATGAACTGCAACAACAGCACCGCTGAGCGTGAAACACTGTGGATAGACAGAGAAGCTGAAGCTTTTATACTCTATACCAAATAAATGTGATGCAGAGTACAAAGGGAAACAGCAGCTAAGCAGACAGGTCAGAGAAATCCAATTTGATGTGTAAGTGAAAAAAGAACTGGCAGGGTCTGGAAAAATCTAGCTCTTTTTAGGAAGAAATGGAATCTGAGGAGGGGCATCATAAAAGACTAAGGATTCACCTCCCTTCTCCCTCTTCAATATCATACTATCAATCTTTTTTGTAAATGGTAGAAATTCCACAAGCTCCTTTCCCCTCATCAGTTTCATGTACTCTCTAGCATATATATAGAATCCATTATGCTTATTCCTATCTTTCTATCTATAATCTGCTGCATGTTAACTAAAGAACTGAAAACTGTCTTTCAGATACTTCCCTCATACTCTTGAAAAATCTGTGGTTAATGTGATACTAAGACATAGAAACAGTAGTCACAAAGACTAATCTCACAATCATAATCTATCTTTTGGTGGCGGGCTTTTTTTTTTTTTTCCTGTAGGTCAATTATCAATTTGCATCCTACTGCTTACAAATTCAAAAGATCACAGCATTAGTGCATCCCTTTCTTCCTTTGAAGACTTTTAGGAAATGACTGTGCATTATCTAATGGGAATGTTGTAACAGTCTCCCCCTTCCAAAGTAGGTGTCTTTGCCCTAAATTCTAGTGAATATCTGGAAACAGAAACCTCAAACAGGTTTATCATTAAAAAGGCCAGGTCAGCTCAGAAAGAATTGGCTCAGAGAGAAGGAGCATATTTCTTTTTATCTACAAAGAGTCAATCAAATTGTCGAATGATAACCATGCTCACCAGCGTATCTTGCACAGAGTTAAGAAAGGAATTATCTGTACCTTAACAGAGAAGGCTACATTCAGCAATGATTATACTAACTAATCCCATGGACGGTATGTGCTCCATTGAGCTAGTTCTGCTCCATTTCTGGCTTGGAAAAGTAACAGTGTGTTTAAAATGTTCTTTAAACTATGTAATAAGTAACAGTGTTAAAAAAGAGTTTAAGCTGGGCCTGGTGGTGGGAGCCTGTAGTCTAGCTAGCTACTGTAACTACTCAGGAGGCTGAAATAGGAGCATCCCTTGAGCCCAGGAGTTTGAGGCTGTAGTCAGCTATAATCATCCCACTGTACTCCAACCCGCCAACAGAAGGAGACCCTGTCTCTTTTTTTTTTTTCAGATGGAGTTTTGCTCTTGTTGCCATAGCAATGGTGTGATCTCAGCTCACTGCAACTTTCGCCTCCCTGGTTCAATCAATTCTCCTGCCTCAGCCTCCAGAGTAGCTGGGATTATGGGCATTACAGGCACGCGCCACCACGCCCAGCTAATTTTTTGTATTTTTAGTAAAAAAAAAACAGGGTTTCACCATGTTAGCCAGGCTGGTCTCAAACTCCTGACCTCCGGTGATCCGCCTGCCTTGGCCTCCCAAAGTGCTGAGATTACAGGCGTGAGCCACTGCACCCAGCCAACCCTGTCTCTTAAAAAAGAAAAAATATTTTAGTAGCCTTTACTACTAAAAGACATGCTAGCTAGCTACATGCTATAGAGAAAAATCTTCCCTTTAAATAAATTCAGATATCTTTTTCTTTTAAAACATCCAATGACTTGAGAGTATGCTTTCCAACTCATCCATGTTGATCGATTCCTCCTCTATTTCAGTTTGGTTGCAAAGTCAAACTTAAGAAACAGGGGTTAGACCTAGGAACGTTTAATCTACCTTTTCTTCAAAAGGTCAATTTCAACTATAAAAGAAGGTAGAATGTGGTGTACTGAGGAGTCTCAAGCACGTCATCATTCTCAATGGTCAAGAGATAAATACAATGGCTAAGCAGGCTACCAGGTCGAAAGTAAGAGTTGGCATGATGGAGCCAGGATATCAAAAAAGGAAGCAGAGAGTAGTAGACTGCAACAGAAAAACAGATGGTCCCCGGTGACAAGGAAGAAAAACATGGCAGGTTTAACAAGAGAAAAAAACCAGGAAACTGCAGAAGATGGGAGTGGCAACACAGAACTAAAGTGGCAGCCTAGACATCTCAACCTCTGATTAGCTAGACAACAAGGCCCACCTCAGCATCTACAGTGTTGGCTTTGATCTGGTACTATAGCTTCCTATGCAAGACATACTCCCACAATTCTGAGACCTTTACTTTTTAGAAAGACAAATAAATAAA